>NC_058105.1:71300000-71925000 GCF_020171115.1 Neogale vison
GGCTATTGTAAATAATGCTGTGGTAAACATAAGGGTGCTTATAACTTTTCACAAATTTGTGAATTTGTGTTTTTGTTTTATTTAGGTATATACCCAGCAGTGTAACTACCTGATCATATGGTATTACTATTTTTAATTTGATGAAACTCTATACTGTTTTCCACAGTGGCAGTACCAGTTAACATTTCCACCAACAGTGCATGAGGGTTTCCTTTTCTCCACATCCTTGCCAAAACTTGTTATTTCTTGTTTTTTTAATAGTAGCCATTATAACAGATGTGAGGTAATATCTCATAGTGGTTTCGATTTTCATTTACCTGACAATTAGTGATGTTGAGTTATCTTTTCACGTGTCTGTTGGCCAATTGCGTGTGTTCTTTGGAAAATATCTATTCAGGTTTTCTTCCCATATTTAAAAATTGAATTGTTTGGGGGTACCTGGGTGGCTTAGTTGGCTAAGCCTCTGCCTTCAGGTTCAGGTTATGATCCTGGGGTCCTGGGGTTGAGCCCCACATCGGGCTCCCTGCTCAGCGGAAACCCTGCCTCTCCCTCTCCCTCTGCTCCCCCAGCTTGTGCTCAGTCTAAATAAAATCTTTAAATATATATGAAAAATAAAAATTGAATGATATGTTTCTTTGGTGTTGAGTTGTTTAAGTTCTTTATATTTTATACAACCCTATATCACTGGCAGGTATCTTCATATTCAGTAGGTTGCCTTTTTGTTTTGTTGATGGTTTTCCTTTGCTGTGCAGAAGCCTTTTATTTTGGTGTAGTCCCAATAGTTTATTTTTGCTTTTGTTTCCCTTGCTTGACCAGACACATCCATAAATATCATTGCTGAGGCTGATGTCTAAGAGATTACTGCTTATGTTTACTTTTAGGAGTTTAATGATTTCAGGTCTCGTATTTCAGTCTTCAATCCATTTTTTTCTTATTTTTTGAATATAGTGTAAGAAAATGGTTCAGTTTCATTCTTTTTATTTTTTTAAAGATTTTATTTATTTATTTGACAGACAGAGATAACAAGTAGGCAGAGAGAGAGGAGGAAGCAGGCTCCCTGCCAAACAGAGAGCCCAGTGCAGGGCTCGATCCCAAGACCCTGGGATCATGACCTGAGAGGAAGGCAGAGGCTTTACCCCACTGAGCCACCCAGGCCCCCTCATTCTTTTTATATAGGTATTCAGTTTCACAGCATCATTTATTGAAGAGACTGTTTTTCCCTATTGCATATTCTTGCCTCTTTTGTCATAGATTAATTAAATATACAGGTATGGATTTCTTTCTGGGTGTTATATTGTTATATTGATCTATTTCTGTATTTGTGCCAGTACCATACTGTTTTGATTACTGTAGTTCTGTGGTATCTCTTCAAATCTAGGATTATGATACCTCTATCTTTGATCTTCATTCTTAAGATTGCCTTGGTCATTTGGGATCTTTTATGATTCCATACAAAATTCCATATAAGATAATTTGGTTCTAGTCCTATGAAAAATGCTACTATTATTTTATTGATGGTTGACATTGAATTTTAGATTACTTTGGGTAGTATGCACATTTTTTTTTTTTTGACAGAGCAATCCTTTATTTTTAGACATTTTCACAAAGAGGTTTTCGGTAAATGAACTTTCCAGTGGAGAAGAGAGAACATGAAAATCAGCCTCCAGCCATCAGCAGCAGCTCTGCTCAGGGCCTAGGGTCCTCCTTGCCCAAGTGTTGAGGTGGAGGTGTGTACTTCCTTTCCTTTATTAGTTTATTCCGCTGCCTTCTGATCTCACTCAGACATTTCATCGTTTTATGCCGAAGCAGACATTCTGTGAAATCATCCAATTCTATCTTGCACTCTTTCGCGGCACGGGTAGCACCGATTCCATGCGCACATTCTATCCATTCTTTTTCAAAAGCATGGCATCGAGCTGGAATCCTGTGAGGCTGTTCAGCACTCTGGATTGTCATCCACTGATCTAAGTCAATGCCCAGCCTTTTCTGCACATCAAAGAAAGGCATGGCGTCGCACGGGTATGCCCTTGTCCCTTCGCTGGCTGCTGCTCCCGGATGATCTGCGAGCGACGCTAGTATGCACATTTTAATGAAATTAATTTTTCCAATCCATGAGTGTGTTATATATTTCCATTTGTCATCTTTGATTTCTTTCATCAATGTCATAGATTTTAGACCATAGATCTCTCACCTCCTTCTTAAATTTATTCCTAGGTATTCTCTTCTTTTGGTGTAATTATAAATGGGATTGTTCTCTTTTTTCAAGTTTTTATTTAAATTCCAGTTAGTTAACATACGGTGTAACATTAGTTTCACATGTACAATATAGTGATTCAGCACTTCCTACTACACCCAGTGTTCATATCACAAGTGCACTCCTTAATTGCCATCACCTGTGTACCCCATCCTCCCACCCATCTAATAATCCTCAGTTTGCTGTCTACAGTTAAGAGTTGTTTCTTGGTTTGCCTATCCCTCTCTTTATTTTCACTTTGCTCATTTGTTTTGTTTTTTTTTCTAGAGAGTGAACACGCGTGCACGCACGCGCGCACACACACACACACACAGTGGGAGGGGCAGAGGGAAAGGGAGAGAGAGAATCTTAAGAAGACCCTTAAGCAGGGCTCAATCTCATGACACAGGGGTCAATCTTATGACACTGACATCATGACCTGAGCAGAAACCTGAGAGTTGGTTGCTTAACTGACTGAACCATCCAGGTGCCCCCATCTGTATGTCTTCCTTAGAGAAATGACTGCTTATGACTTCTGCCCATTTTTTGCTTGGATGATGTATTTTTAGGTGTTGAATTTTATTCTGTTCTTCTGTACATATTTTGGATACTTTATCGGATATGTCATTTGCAAATATCTTCTCCCATTCCATAGGTTGCCTTTTAGTTTTTTTTTTTAATTAATTAATTAATTAATTAATTTGACAGAGAGAGGGAGAGAGAGATCACAAGTAGACGGAGAGGCAGGCAGAGAGAGAGGGGGAAGCAGGCTCCCTGCCGAGCAGAGCGCCCCATGCGGGACTCGATCCCAGGACCCTGAGATCATGACCTGAGCTGAAGGCAGCAGCTTAACCCACTGAGCCACCTAGGTGCCCCTGCCTTTTAGTTTTTTTTTTTTTCCTGCCTTTTAGTTTTGTTGATTGTTTCCTTCGCTCTGCAGAAGCTTTTTATTTTGATGAAGTCCCAGTAGTTTATTTTGCTTTTGTTTCCCTTGCCTCCAGGGACATATCTAGAAAGAAGTTTCTATGGCCAGTGTCAAAGAGGTTACTTCCTGTGTTCTCCTCTAGGATTTTGATGGTTTCAGGTCTCAGATTAAGGTCTTTCATCCACCTTGAATTTATTTTTGTGTATGGTGTAAGAAAGTGCTACGGTTTGATTCTTCTACATGTCGTTGTCCAGTTTTCCCAGTACCATTTGTTGAAGAGGCTGTCTTCTGTCCCATTGGATAGTCTTTCATGATTTATCAAAGAATAGTTGACCATATAGTTTTGGATCCATTTCTGGGTTTTCTATTCTGTTCCATTGATTTAAATGTCTTATTTTTGTGCTAGTGCAATACTGTCCTGATGACTACAGCTTTGTAATATAACCTGAAGTCCGGAATTCTGATGCCTCCAGCTTTGGCAATTTGGGGGTCTCTGGTGGTTCCATACAAATTTTAGGATTTTTTGTTCTAGCTCTGGGAAAGATTCTGGTGGTGTTTTTATTTAGGGATGTATTAAGTATGTAGGTTGTTTTGCATAGTACAGACATTTGAACAATATTTGTTCTTCCAATCTGTGACCATTCGCCATTTCTTTATGTCATCAATTTCTTTCATCAGGATTTTATATTTTTCAGACTACAGATCTTTTACATCTTTGGTTAAGTTTATTTCTAGGTATCTTACAGTTTTTGGTGCAATTATAAATGGGATCGATTCTGTAATTTCTCTTTCTTCTGTCTCATTGTTAGTGTATAGAATGCAACTGATTTCTGTATGCTGATTTTGTATCCTGTGACTTTACTGAACTTGTGTATCAATTCTAGCAGCTTTTTTTTTTAAAGATTTTATTTATTTGACAGAGAGAAATCACAAGTAGGCAGAGAGGCAGGCAGAGAGAGAGAGGGGAGGAAGCAGGCTCCCTGCGGAGCAAAGAGCCCGATGCGGGGCTCGATCCCAGGACCCTGGGATCATGACCCGAGCCGAAGGCAGAGGCCTCAACCCACTGAGCCACCCAGGCGCCCCAATTCTAGCAGCTTTTTAGTGGAGTCATCCAGATTTTCTATATAGAGTATCATGCCATCTGCAAGTAGTGGAAGTTTGACTTCTTCCTTGATGATTTAGATGCCTTTTATTTCTTTTTGTTGTTGATTGCTGAGGCTAGGTCTTCCAGGACTATGTTAAATAACAGTGGTGAGAGCGGACAACCCTGTCTTATTCCTAACCGTAGAAGAAAAGCTCTCAATTTTAACCTCTTGAGGATGATTTTCACTGTGGGTTTTCCATATAGCCTTTTTAATGTTGAGGTATGTTCCCCCTGACCTACTTTGTTGAGTGTTTTTATCATGAATGGATGTTGTATTTTGTCAAATGCTTTTTCTGTATCTATTGAGAGGATCATTTTTTTATTATTTCTTTTATTAATGTGGTGTATCACATTGATTGATTTGTGAATACTGAACCCCTGTTGCAGCCCAGAATAAATCCAACTTGATCATGGTGAATGCATTCTTTCAGTGTACTATTGGATTCAGTTTTGTTAGTATTTTATTGAGAATTTCTACACCCATATTCATCAGGGATATTGGCCTCAGTTTTTCTTTTTCAGTGGAGTCTTTATCTGGTTTTGGTATTAGGGTAATACTGGCCTCATAGAATGAGTTTGGCAGTTTTCTTTCCTTTTCTGTTTTTTGGAATAGTTTGAGAAGAATAAATATTAACTCTTCTTTAAATGTTTAGTGAAGTTCGCCTGTGAAGCCATCTGACCCTGGACTTTTTGTTTGTTGGGAGATTTTTGATTGTTGAACCAATTTCTTTACTAGTTATGAGTCTGCTCAAGTTTTCTATTTCTTCCTGTTTCAGTTTTGGTAATTTTATGTTTCTTGAAATTTATCCATTTATTCTAGGTTGTCCCAATTTGCTGGCATATGATTTATTATAACATTTTCGTATATTCCTTTGTATTTCTGTGGTTTCGGTTGTTATTTTTTCTCCCTCATTTCTAATTTTATTTTGGTTCTCTCTCTTTTTTTTGTTATGTCTGTCTAAAGGTTTATCAATTTTGTTTACCTGTTCAAAGAACCAGCTCTTGGTTTCAGTGATCTTTTGTATTTTTTTAAGACTCTATTTCATTTATTTCTGCTTTAACCTTCACTACACTACAACTATAGCTTCCTTCTACTAGCTTTGAGCTTGTTTTTTCTTTTTATTTTTTTAACCTCTGTTAAGTATGTTTATTTGAGATTTTTCTTGTTTCTTAAGGCCTGTATTGCTATAAACTTCATTTGAGAACCTATTTTGCTGCATTCCAGAGTTAGCACCCTTCTGTTTTCATTTTTGTCTCTGTGTATTTTTTGATTTCCTATTTGATTTCTTGGTTGACCCATTTGTTGTTTGGTATCATGTCATTTAGCTTTTACATGTTTTCTTCTCTGGATTTCATCTTAATTGATACCTAGTTTCATATTGTTGTGGTTTGAAAAAATGCTTCATATGATTCAATCCTCTTTAATTTATTAAGACTTTTTTATTGTGCTAACATGCGCTCTATCCTGGAGAAAATTCCATGTGCATCTGGGAATAATGTGTATTCTGCCAGCTTTGGATGGAATGTTCTGTATAAATTTGTTAGGACCTTCTGGTCTAATGGATCATTTAAAGCCACTGTTTTCTTACTGATTTTCTCTCTGGATGATCTATTGATTGATGTAAATGTTGTCTTAAAGTCCCCTACTCTTTTGTAATACTGTCACTTTCTCCCTCTATATCTCTTAACATTTGCTTTATGTATTTAGGTGCTCCTTTATTTTTGCATATATATTTACAATTGTTATAGTTCCATGTTGGATTGATCCCTTTATTATTATGTAGTGACCTTCTTTGTCTCCTGCTACAGGCTTTGTTTTTTTTTTTTTGTTTTTTTTTTTTTTGTTTTTTTTAAGATTTTATTTATTTATTTGAGAGAGACAGTGAGAGAGAGCATGAGTGAGGAGAAGGTCAGAGAGCGAAGCAGACTCCCCATGGAGCTGGGAGCCTGATGTGGGACTCGATCCCGGGACTCCAGGATCACGCCCTGAGCCGAAGGCAGTCGTCCAACCAACCGCGCCACCCAGGCGTCCCTACAGGCTTTGTTTTAAAGTCTATTTTATCTGATACAAGTATTAATACACCAGCTTTTATTTGCACTTTCATTTGTGTGGAGTATCTTTTTCCATCCCTTCACTTTCAGTCTTTATTGAGTTTTTATAGGCAAATACAGATGGGTCTGTATTTTTTTTTATCCATTCAGTCACCTTATGTCTTTTTTTAAAAAAGATTTTATTTATTTATTTGACAGATAGAGATCACAAGTAGGCAGAGAGGCAGACAGAAAGAGAGAGAAGCAGGCTCCCTGCTGAGCAGAGAGCCTGATGTGGGGCTCGATGCCAGGACCCTGAGATAATGACCCGAACTGAAGGCAGAGGCTTAACCCACTGAGCCACCCAGGTGCCCCACCTTATGTCTTTTGATAGGAGCATTTAGTCTATTTCCATTTAAAGTAATTATTAAAAATATGTATATATTGCCATTTTATTTTTTTTCTGGCTGTTTTTATTGTTCCTTTCAGTTCTTTTTCTCTTGCTTTTTTTTTTTTTTTTACCCTCTTTGCTTTAATGGACTTTTTAAAATGTTATGCCTGGATTCCTTTTCTCTATTTTTTGTGTCTGTTTTAGGGTTTTGATTTGTGGTTACTACTGGGTTCATATATAACATCTTATATGTATAGCAGTCTGTATCAAGTTGATGGTCAGTTAACTTCAAACGCATGTTTAATTTTTAATTATTTTATTAACATGTAATGTATTATTAGCCCCAGGGATACAGGTCTGTGAATCATCAGGCTTACACACTTCACAGCTTTCACCATATCACACACCCTCCCCAATGTCCATAACCCAACCACCCTCTCCATAACCCCATCCCCGCAGCAACCCTCAGTTTGTTTTGTGAGATTACGAGTCTCTTAACGGTTTGTCTCCCTCCTGATCCCATCTTGTTTCATTTTTTTTCCTTTCCTATGCACAAGCCCCTGACTCTGCCTTTCAAATTCCTCATATCAGGGAGATCATATGGTATTTGTCTTTCTCTGATTGACTTACTTCGCTCAGCATAATACCCTCTAGTTCCATCTACCTCGTTGCAAATGGCAAGATTTCATTTCTTTTGATGGCTGCATAGTATTCCATTGTGTGTGTGTGTGTGTGTGTGTGTGTACCCCATCTTCTTTATCCATTCTTCTGTTGATGGACATCTAGGTTCTTTGTATAGTTTGGCTATGTGGACATTGCTGCTATAAGTGTTCAGGTGCACGTGCCCCTTCATATTGCTACATTTGTATCCTTAGGATAAATACCCAGTAGTGTGATGGCTGGGTCATAGGGTAGCTCTATTTTCAACTTTTTGAGGAACCTCCATGCTGTTTTCCAGAGTGGATACACCAGCTTGCATTGCCACCGACAATGTAGGAGGGTTCCCCTTTCTCCGCATCCTTTCCAACATCTGTCGTTTCTTGACTTGTTAATTTTAGCCATTCAGCTAGTGTGAAGTGGTATCTCATTGTGGTTTTGGTTTGTATTTCACTGATGTCGAGTGATGTTGAGCACTTTTTCATGTGTCTCTTGGCCACTTGGATGTCTTCTTTGTAGGAATGTCTGTTCATGTCCTCTGCCCCTTTCTTGATTGGATTATTTGTTCTTTGGGTGTTGTTTCATTAGTAATTTATAGATTTTGAATACTATCTCTTTATCTGACATGTCGCTTGTGAATATCTTCTCCCATTCTGTCAGTTGTCTTTTGGTTTTGTTGACTGTTTCCTTTGCTGTGCAAAAGCTTTTGATCTTGAAGTCCCAATAGTTCATTTTTGCCCTTGCTTCCCTTGCTTCTGGCGATGTTTCTAGGAAGAAGGTGCGGCAGCTGAGGTCAAAGTGGTTGCTGCCTGTGTTCTCCCCAAGGATTTTGATGGATTCCTGTCTCACATTGAGGCCTTTCATCCATTTTTAGTCTATTTTTGTGTGTGGTATAAGGAAATGGTCCATTTTTCTGCATGTGGCTGTCCAATTTTCCCAACACCATTTGTTGAAGAGACTTTTTTCCACTGAACATTCTTTCCTGCTTTGTTGAAGGTTAGTTGATCATAGAGCTGAGGGTCTATTTCTGGGCTCTCTATTCTGTTCCATTGATCTTTGTGTCTGTTTTTATGCCAGTACCATACTGTCTTGATAATGACAGCTTTGTAATAGAGCTTGAAGTCTGGAATTGTGATGCCACCAAATTTGGTTTTCTTTTTCAACATTCCTCTTGCTGTTCAGGGTCTTTTATGGTTTCATATACGTTTTAGGATTATTTGTTCTATCTCTTTGAAATAAATAAATTGGTGATATTTTGATAGGGATTG
This sequence comes from Neogale vison, assembly GCF_020171115.1. Taxonomy (NCBI): domain Eukaryota; kingdom Metazoa; phylum Chordata; class Mammalia; order Carnivora; family Mustelidae; genus Neogale; species Neogale vison. The sequence continues at coordinate 71,308,650 of NC_058105.1, forward strand.
CATTAAATATGTAGATTGCTTTAGGTAGCATAGACATTTTCACAGTACTTCTTCCAATCCATGAGCATGGAACGTTTTTCCATTTCTTTGTGTCTTCCTCAATTTCTTTCATGAGTACTTTATAGGTTTCTGAGTACAGATTCTTTGCCAGTTTGGTTAGGTTTATTCCTAGGTATCTTATGGTTTTGGGTGCAATTGTAAATGGGATTGACTCCTTAATTTCTCTTTCTTCTGTCCTGTTGTTGGTGTATAGAAATGCAAGTGATTTCTGTGCATTGATTTTATATCCTGACACTTCACTGAGTACGAGTTCTAGCAGTTTTGGAGTGGAATCTTTTGGGTTTTCCACATAAAGTATCCTATCATCTGCAAAGAGTGAGAGTTTGACTTCTTCTTTGCCAATTTGGATGCCTTTAATTTCTTTTTGTGGTCTGATTGGTGAAGCTAGGACTTCTAGTACTGTGTTGAATAGCAGTGGTGATAATGGACATCCCTGCCGTGTTACTGACCTTAGCAGAAAAGCTCTCAGTTTTTCCCCATTGAGAATGATATTTGCTGTGGGTTTTCATAGATGGATTTGATGAAATTGAAGTATGTACCCTCTATCCCTACACTTTGAAGAGATTTGATCAAGAAAGGATGCTGTACTTTCTCAAAGCTTTTTCAGCTTCTATTGAGAATATCATATGGTTCTTGTTCTTTCTTTTATTAATGTATTGTATCACATTGATTGATTTGCAGATGTTGAACCAACCTTGCAGCCCAGGCATAAATCCCACTTGGTCGTGGTGAATGATCCTTTTAATGTACTGTTGTATCCTACTGGCTAGTATTTTGGTGAGAATTTTCATATCTTTGTTCATCAAGGATATTGTCTGTAATTCTCTTTTTTGATGGGGTCTTTGTCTGGTTTTGGGATCAAGGTAATGCTGGCCTCATAAAATGAGTTTGGAAGTTTTCCTTCCATTTCTATTTTTTGGAACAGTTTCAGGAGAATAGGTATTAATTCTTCTTTAAATGCTTGGTAGAATTCCCCTGGGAAGCCATCTGGCCCTGGGCTCTTATTTGTTGGGAGATTTTTGATGACTGCTTCAATCTCCTTACTGGTTATGGGTCTGTTCAGGTTTTCTATTTCTTCCTGGTTCAGTTTTGGTAGTTTATACAGTCTCTAGGAATGCATCCTTTTCTTCCAGATTGTCAAATTTGCTTGCATATAGTTGCTTATAACATGTTCTTATAATTGTTTGTATTTCTTTGATGTTGGTTGTCAAATGCGGGTTTATTAAATCTTCCTTGTAACTGGTCCATTCAGATTTTCTCTTTTTTCCTGATTCAGCCTTAGTAGGTTGTATGTTTTAAGGATTTATCCATTTTTTTCTAGATTTTTCAATTTGTTATATAATTGTTCACAATAATCATTTATGATTATTTGTATCTCTGTGATGTCAGTTTTCAAGTCAGTTTTATTTATAATTTTGTTTTAGTCTTCTCTTTTATTCTTGGTTAATCTAGGTAAAAGTTTGTCAATTTTGTTTATCTTTCCAAAATTCCAACTTCTATTTTCATTAATTTTTTTCTATTGTCTTATTTCTATTTCGTTTATTTTTGTTCTATACTTTATTATTTCTCTTCTGCTAAACCTGGGGTTACTTTTTTCTTCTTTTTATAATTCCATGAGTTGTAAAGTTAGATTATTTGAGATCTTCTTTTTTTTTTTTTAAAGATTTTATTTATTTATTTGAGAGAGAGAAATCACAAGTAGATGGAGAGGCAGGCAGAGAAAGAGGGAAGCAGGCTCCCTGCTGAGCAGAGAGCCTGATGCGGGACTCGATCCCAGGACCCTGAGATCATGACCTGAGCCGAAGGCAGCGGCTTAACCCACTGAGCCACCCAGGCGCCCCTTCTTTTTTTTTTTTTTAAAGATTTTTATTTATTTATTTGACAGACAGAGAGAGATCACAAGTAGGCAGAGAGGCAGGCAGAGAGAGAGGAGGAAGCAGGCTCCCTGCTGAGCAGAGAGCCCGATGCGGGGCTTGATCCCAGGACCCTGAGATCATGACCTGAGATGAAGGCAAAGGCTTAAACCACTGAGCCACCCAGGCGCACCATTGAGATCTTCTTTAAATGTAGGTGTTTATCACTATAAACTTTCTGCTTGAGATTGTTTTTGATGCATCCCATAAGTTTGGATATGTTGTGTTTACATTTTGTTTTGTCACAAAATACTTTCAGATTTCCTTTTTTATTTCCTCTTTGATCCATTGGTTATTCAGGAATGTGTTTTTCAACCTCCATGCATTTGTGAGTTTTTCATTTTTCCTCCTGTCATCTTTTTCTAGTTTTCTACCATTGTGTTTGGAAAAGATATTTGATATGATTTCAGTCTTATTAAATTTGTTAAGGCTTGTTCTAGGGCCCAACATAAGGTCTGTCCAGGAGAAAGTTCCATGTGTGCTTCAGAGAAATCTGTATTGTGCTGTTGGATAGAATATTCTTTATGTGTTTGTAAGGTCCATTTGGTCTCTAGTGTTATGCAGGTATGCTATATGTTTTATTTTCTATCTGGATGATCTATGCATTGTTGAAAGTGGGGTTGTTGAATTCCCCTACTGTTTATAATTGCTCCCTTCAGTTTGTTAACATTTGATTTATTTATTTATTGTTAAATTCAAATTTAATTAACATACAGTTTTATATTAGTTTCAGGTATACAGTATAATGATTCAACACTTTTATACATATCTCCCTGCTCATTAAGATAAGTGTACTCTTAAACCACCTTTATTTCACCTATTGCCCTACCCACCTTTCCTCTGGCAACCACCAGTTTGCTCATTGTATTTAAGAGTCTTTTTATGTCTGTCTCCTTTTTTGTTGTCTGTTTTGTGTGAAATAACACATATGAGTGAAATCTTAGTGTTTGTCTTTCTCTGACTGAGTTATTTCACTTAACATTATATCCTCTAGACCCTCTAGGTCCATCCATATTACTGCAAATGGCAAGAGTTCATTCTTTTTTATGGCTGAGTAATTTCCAGAAAGTGTATATATACCACATCTGCTTCATCCATCTGTCTATCAGTGAAGACTTGGATTACTTCCATATCTTGGCCATTGTAAATCATGCTGCAGTAACACTGTAAATAATGCTGCAATAGACATAAGAGTGTGTAGTATTTTCAAATTAGTGTTTTCCCTTTTGGGGGGGTAAAAACCCAGTAATGGAAATCATATGGTAGTTTCTAATTATAATTTGAGGGACCTCCATAGTGATTTCCACAGCAGCTCTACCAATTTGCATTATCTCAAACAGTGCATGAGGGCTCCTTTTTCTCCACATCTTTGTCAAAACTTGTTATTTCTTGTGTATTTGAATTAACCATTCTGACAGGCGTGAAGTGGTATCTCACTGTGGTTTTCATGTGCATTTCCTTTATAATTATTGATGTTGAGCATCATTTTGGCAGTATTAGTTTTAAATATTTAGTTGCTCTAATATTTAGTGTATATATATTTATAACTGTTATAGCCTCTTAGTGCCTTGACCCCTTTATCACTATATATAGTGACCTTCTTTGCCTCTTGTGATCAGTTTTGACTAAAGTCTATTTTATCTGATATAATTATAGCCCCTCCTGCTCATTTTTCTTTACCATTTGCATGTAATATCTTTTTCAGTCCCTTTCAGTTTATGCATATCCTTATAGCTAAGTTAGTTTCTAATAGGTAACATACTGTTGGAATATTTTTATTAAAAATCATTTAATCCCTCTCTGTTTTTGATTGGAGAATTTTCTCCATTTATATTTAAAGTAATTTTGATAGGTAAGGACTCACTATTCCCATTTTGTTAATCATTTTCTTAGTTTTAAAATTCCTTTGTTCTTTTTTTCCTCTCTTGCTATCTTTTAAAAAAATTTATTCTTGTAGTGGTATGCTTTAATTCCCTTTTATTTATCTTTTATGTATGTACTATGGGTTTTTTCTTTGTGGTTACCATGTGGTTTACATAAAGCATCTTTTAGATATAACAGTCTATTTTAAGCTGTTAACAACTTATGTTCAAACGCATAGAGAAACTCTACACTTTTACTTCTCTTTTCACATTTATGCTATTCATGTCACACTTTACATATTTTTATATTGTACATCTGTTAACAAATTTTTATAGCTATAGTTATTTTTAATATTATTGTTTTTAACTTTTATAGTAGAGGTAAAAGTGATTTACACACTATCATTACAAAATTAGGATATTCTGAGTTTTATTATATTTTTATAACCTATTGAAGGATATTTTGGTTGCTTCCTAGTTTTCACAATTATGAGTAAATTTTCTATAATTAGTAATGTGCAGGGTTTTTTGTGGACATTAGCTTGCAGCTCATTTGGGTAAAATACTAAGAAGGGCAGTTGCTAGATTATGTTGGGAGAATATGTTTAGTTTTATAAGAATCTATGAAACTGCCCTTCAAAAATGGCTCTCCTCTTACTTTTCTTACTAACAATGAATGAGAATTCCTATTTCTCCACATTCTCACCAGTATTTGGTTTTGTGAATGCTTTAAATTTTAGCTATTTTAATAGTTGTATAGTGGTATTATTTTAATTTGCATCTTCTTGGTGAAATATAATATGGAGCATCTTTATATATGCTTGTTTGCTATCTGTATATCTTTTATAGAGAGGTAACTGTTTAAGTCTTTGCCCTAATTTATAATTGAGTAGTTTCTTGTCTTATAGTTGAATTCTTTGTGTGTTTTAGACATCAGCTTTTTATCAGATGTGTGTTTTGCAAATGTTTTCTCTCACTCTGCGACTTATGTTTTCATTCTCTAATGATATCTTTCACACAGCAGACATTTCTAATTTTAATAATGTCTAATTCCTAATTTAATGGATTGTACTTTTGGTGGTTTTTTTTTTTTAAGTCATCACCAACCTAAAGGAAATAGATAAATTTCAAAAAACATATAAGTTAGCAAAACTGAAGCATGAAGAAATAGAAAACTTAGACTCACTGGGGCGCCTGGGTGGCTCAGTGGGTTAAGCCGCTGCCTTCGGCTCGGGTCATGATCCCAGGGTCCTGGGATTGAGCCCCGCATCGGGCTCTCTGCTCAGCAGGGAGCCTGCTTCCTCCTCTCTCTCTGCCTGCCTCTCTGCCTACTTGTGATCTCTCTCTGTCAAATAAATAAATAAAATCTTACAAAAAAAAAAAGAAAACTTAGACTCATAACTAGCCAAGAAACTGGATCAGTAATCAAAAATCTCTAAACAAACGAAGCCCAGGGCCCTATGGCTTCACACCAATGTCTCATGTCTATAGCAACATTATCTACAATGACCAAATTATGGAAAGAGCCCAAATGTCCATTGACTGATGAATGGATAAAGAAGTTATGGTGCGTATTTGCACACAATGGAATATTGCTCAGCCATCAAAAGGAATGAAGGCTTGCCATTTGCAACGACATGGGTGGAGCTAGATAGTATTATGCTAAGTGAAATAATTCAGTCAGCGAAAGACAAATACCATATAAATTCACTCCTAAGTGAAATTTAAGACAGAAAACAAAGGAGTGTTCAGGGAAATAAAAGAGAGACAAAGGAAGAAACAGACCCTTAACTAACAAAACAAAACAAACTGAGGGTTACTGGAGGGGAGGTGGGTAGGGGGGATGCGTTAAATAGGTGATGGGAATTAAGGAATGCATTTGTCATGATGAGCCCTGTGTGTTGTATGGAACTGTTGAATCACTGTATTATACATGTAAAACTAACATTACACTGTATGTTAACTAACTGGAATTTAAATAAAAACTGAAAAATAGGGGCACCTGGGTGGCTCAGTCATTAAGCATCTGCCTTCAGCTCGGGTCAGGATCCCAGGGTCCTGGGATCGAGCCCCACACTGGACTCCCTGCTCTGCAGGAGGCCTGCGTCTTCCTCTCCCATTCCCCCTGATTATGTTCCCTCTCTCACCGTCTGTCTCTCTGTCTCTCTGTCTCTCTCTCTCTCTCTGTCAAATAAATAAGTAAATAAAATCTTTAAAAAGAAAACCTTTAAAAAATAAATAAAAAATAAAAAGTCATTAGCGAACTAGTGGTCACTTCAGTTTTCTCCTATGTTACTTTCTAAGTGTTCTATAGCTCGGGGGTTTATGGTTAGGTTTATGATCCATTTTGTGTTAATTTTGAGGAAGTTTATAGTCTGATTCATATTTTTTTTTGCACATCGATGTCCATTTGTTTCAACACAGTTTGTTGAAAGATGTATCCTTAGTTTTTTAAAATTTCTGGTTACCCCCTGCTACCATTGTGGAAATTACTTAATGTTTCAATTCTTTTAGTCGTTGTCTTAAAAAGAATCTTTACTGAACTGTCCATGTTTGTAATATCTGTACTGCACTTTGCCTAATTTATTTTGCTATCTTTCAGTTCACTAATTTTCCCTTCTTATGTTTCTAATCTGCAGTGGAAACCATGTTTCCATTTGGATTATTGCATTTTTCATTTCACGTAGTTCTTCTTTTTCACATCATCAAAGTAATATTTTGTAGTTTCTGTTTCCTACAAACTTCTCTGATATTCAGGATGTGTAACAATTGATATTCTACAGGCAGTAATCAATCGGAATTGGTATCAGCTGGAAATAACCACTGTACCATATCAATACTTAATATTGTATATCAGCCTACTTACTTATACTTCTGAGGGCCTTTTATTTCTTTAACTTTGAAAACAGTTGTTTTATAGTTTTTTATAATTCTGGTATCTACATTTTAAGAATCTTCCTGTAATTTTGTTTCTGCTGATTCTCGTTTATGTTGTATTGCTTCTTCGCTTGATTTTGTTTGTTTGTTTACTACTCCCAATTCTTGAAAAATCATTTTTGGAAATAATTTGAAGCCTAGGATGAAGATTACTTCCCCCAGAGAACATTTACCTTTGCTTCTTCAGATGTTTGGGACCAATATCAACTCAATTCATAGCTTGAGGTCTTTTGGCTTCTTGTAGAATGTAAATACATGCCTCAGGGATTGGTTCTCCCCACCATATTTTGTTGTGTTCCACTCAAAACCGAAGTAGCTTTCTTTGCAGTCCCCTGGTGATGGAGGTGGGAGCAGTTTAGTTCTGATAGCCTAAGCGTGTGGTCTCTTGGGTCTTGATGTTTGTTTCCCTAACCTAGTGAGATTCATTTAAAACTAAAACTAACATTTGTCTAGATTTATAAATGCCCACCAGAAAAATAAAGCGGCTTTAATTCTCTGCTTGTTTCTCTAGAACCACACTTTTTTCCTTTAGATTTTATTATCTTGTAAATTGCTTTAGAATTGAAAAAAAATGTTATCTAACATTTTTGTTGTTTTCAGTAGGAGAGTTAGTCTGACATATATAATGCACCCTATTTCTAGAAGCAGAACTCACTTTCTTTAGCATTTTAAGGAAACAATTCTTTAAAGATTTTACTTAGATTCACGTCTTTTTATGATGCGTATCCTTACCCATTGTAACTATATTAATAATTTTAGTAAAATATGATAAGGTCTTCCTTATTACTTGTATGAAAGAGAGCCAATATTTCTTTTTTTCAGGCTAAAGAGGCAGTGATAGAAGCTGAACGACGTGATCCTACAAATATTTTCACTCAGTTTTATGTATTCAAGATTGCAGTTTTAGAGGGAAACTCTGGCAGAGGTATGAATGTTATTTATGAATTATATCTAACTGTTAATATAAAGAATAATAATCTACTGTAAAGGAAAAAACATTGTTTTCAAGACAATGGAGTTTTATATTCTATATTCTAACTTGGTTATGTAAAGATAACACAACCATGCAAAAAGGAATTACGAAGTTTACATAGGAATAAAAGAACAGGGTTTGCCTATTGGGGAAGTAAGAACTAGGGAGATGTGGGACAAGAATTGGAGTGAAAGTCTTGTCGTGGTATACTTTCTTTTGTACCTTTTGTCGTTTGAACCTCTTAAAAATTAAGTTTAAAAAGCTGTGGGATATTTGCTGTGGGTCTTTCATAGATTTTATGAAGTTCAGGAATGTTCCCTCTATCCCTATACTTTGAAGCGTTTTAATCAGGAACTGATGCTGGATTTTGTCAAATGCTTTTTCTGCATCGATTGAGAGGACCATGTGGTTCTTCTCTCTTCTCATATTGATTTGTTCTAGCACACTGATTGATTTGCGAATGTTGAACCATCCTTGTAGCCTAGGGATGAATCCCACCTGGTCATGGTGGATAATCTTTTTAATGTGCTGTTGGATCCTGTTTGCTAGGATCTTGTTGAGAATCTTAGCATCCATATTCATCAGTGATATTGGTCTGAAATTCTCCTTTTTGGTAGGGTCTTTGCCTGGATTGGGGATCAGGGTAATGCTAGCTTCATAAAAAGAGTCTGGAAGTTTTCCTTCTGCTTCAATTTTTCGAAACAGTTTCAGGAGTATAGGTGTTATTTCTTCTTTGAAGGTTTGGTAGAATTCCCCAGGGAATCCGTCAGGTCCTGGGCTCTTGTATTTTGGGAGGCTTTTGATCACCACTTCAATCTCATTACTAGATATCAGTCTATTCAGGTTGTCAGTTTCTTCCTGGTTCAAATTTGGGAGTTTATAGTTTTCCAGGAATGCATCCATTTCATATAGGTTGCTTAGCTCATTGGCATATAACTGTTGATAATAACTTCTGATGGTTGTTTCATAATTTTATGAATTTGGGTTTTCTCTCCTTTCTTTTGGATTAGTGTGGCCAACGGTTTATCGATCTTCTTGATTCTTTCAAAAAACCAGCTTCTAATTTCATTGATACGTTCTACTGTATCTCTGGTTTCTACCTCATTGATCTCAGCTCTAACCTTGATGATTTCCCTTTTTATGTGTGGAGTTGGTTTGATTTGTTGTTGATTCTCCAGTTCTTTAAGGTGTAGAGACAGCTGCTGGGTTCTGGATTTTTCCACTTTTTTGAGAGAGGCTTGGATGGCTATGTATTTCCCCCTTAGGACCGCCTTTGCTGTATCCCATAGGTTTTGGGCTGAAATGTCTTCATTGTCATTGGTTTCCATGAACTATTTAAGTTCTTCTTTGATCTCCTGGTTGATCCAAGCATTCTTAAGCAAGGTGGTCTTTAGCTTCCAGGTGTTTGAGTTCCTTCTGAACTTTTTCTTGTGATTGAGCTCCAGTTTCAAAGCACTGTGATCTGAGAATGTGCAGGGAATAATCTCAGTCTTTTGGTATCGGTTGAGTCCTTATTTGTGATCCAGTATGTGGTATATTCTTGAGAAGGTTCCATGTGCACTTGAGAACAATGAGTATTCTGTTGTTTAAGGGTGGAATGCTCTGTATATATCTATGAGGTCCATCTGGTCCAATGTGTCATTCAATGCTCTTGTTTCTTTTTTTTTTTAAAGATTTTATTTATTTGTCAGAGAGAGAGAGAGGGAGAGAGAGCGAGCACAGGCAGACAGAATGGCAGGCAGAGACAGAGGGAGAAGCAGGCTCCCCGCCCGAGCAAGGAGCCCGATGTGGGACTCGATCCCAGGACGCTGGGATCATGACCTGAGCGGAAGGCAGCCGCTTAACCAACTGAGCCACCCAGGCGTCCCTCAATGCTCTTGTTTCTTTATTGATTTTCTGCTTTGATGATCTGTCTATTTCTGAGAGAGGCGTGTTAAGATCTCCTACGATTAGTGTATTCATATCAATATGACTCTTTATCTTGATTAACAGTTTTCTTATGTAGTTGGCTGCTCCCATATTGGGGGCATAGATATTTACAATTGTTAGATCATCTTGGTTGATAGTCCCTTTAAGAATCATGTAGTGTCCTTCTGTATCTCTGACTAGTCTTTAGTTTAAAATCTAATTTATTGGGGCACCTGGCTGGTTCAGTGGGTTAAAGCCTCTGCCTTCAGCTCAGGTCATGATCCCAGGGTCCTGGGATCGAGCCCCGCATCGGGCTCTCTGCTCCACAGGGAACCTGCTTCCTCCCCCCCTCTCTCTCTGCCTGCCTCTCTGCCTACTTGTGATTTTTCTCTCTCTGTCAAATAAATAAAAAATCTTAAAAAAAATATAATTTATCTGATATGAGAATCACTACCCCAGCCTTCTTTTGAGGCCCATTGGCATGAAAGATGCTTCTCCATCCCTTCACTTTCAGTCTGGGTGTATCTTTAGGTGGAAGACCATTCCATGCTCTTGTATCAGAAGAATAAACATTGTTAAAATGTCTATACTGCCTAGAGCAATTTATATACTTTTAATGCCATTCTGATCAAAATTCCACTGATATTCTTCAAAGAGCTGGAGTAAATAATCCTAAAATTTGTATAGAATCAGAAGAGACCCCGAATCACTAAGGAAATGTTGAAAAACAAAAATAAAACTGGGGGCATCATGCTACCTGATTTCAAGCTTTACTACAAAGCTGTGATCACCAAGACAGCATGGTACTGGCATAAAAACAGACACATAGACCAGTGGAACAGAGTAGAGAGCCCAGATATGGACCCTCAACTCTATGGGCAAATAAACTTTGACAAAACAGGAAAAAATATACAGTGGAAAAAAGACAGTCTCTTCAATAAATGGTGCTGGGAAAACTGGGCAGCTATATGTAAAAGAATGAAACTCGACCATTCTCTTACCCCGTACACAAAGATAAACTCAAAATGGATAAAATACCTCAACGTGAGACAGGAATCCCATCAGAATCCTAGAGGAAAACATAGGCAGTAATCTCTTCGATATCAGCCACAGCAACTTCTTTCAAGATACGTCTCCAAACAAAGGAAACAAAAGCGAAAATAAACTTTTGGGACTTCATCAAAATCAAAAGCTTCTGCACAGCAAAGGAAACAGTCAACAAAACAAAGAGGCAACCCACAGAATGGGAGAAGATATTTGCAAATGACAGTATAGACAAAAGGTTGATATCCAGGATCTATAAAGAACTCCTCAAACTCAGCACACACAAAACAGACAATCATATCAAAAAATGGGCAGAAGATATGAACAGACACTTCTCCAATCAAGACATACAAATGGCTATCAGACACATGAAAAAATGTTCATTATCACTAGCCATCAGGGAGATTCAAATTAAAACCACATTGAGATATCACCTTACACCAGTTAAAATGGCCAAAATTAGCAAGACAGGAAACAACATGTGTTGGAGAGGATGTGGAGAAAGGGGAACCCTCTTACACTGTTGGTGGGAATGCAAGTTGGTGCAGCCTCTTTGGAGAACAGTGTGGAGATTCTTCAAGAAATTAAAAATAGAACTTCTCTATGACCCTGCCATTGTACTACTGGGTATTTACCCCAAAGATACAGATGTAGTGAAAAGAAAGGCCATCTGTACCCCAATGTTTATAGCAGCAATGTCCCCAGTCGCCAAACTGTGGAAAGAACCAAGATGCCCTTCAACAGACGAATGGATAAGGAAGATGTGGTCCATATACATGATGGAGTACTATGCCTCCATCAGAAAGGATGAATACCCAACTTTTGTAGCAACATGGACGGGACTGGAAGAGATTATGCTGAGTGAAGTAAGTCAAGCAGAGAGAGTCAATAATCATATGGTTTCACTTATTTGTGGAGCATTACAAAAAGCGTGGAGGACATGGGGAGTTAGGAGAAGGGAGCTGGCGGAAATTGGAGGGGGAGATGAATCATGAGAGACTATGGACTCTGAAAAACAATCTGAAGGGTTTGAAGTGGCGGGGGGTGGGTGGGAGGTTGGGGAAACCAGGTGGAGGGTATTATAGAGGGCATGGATTGCATGGAGCACTGGGTGTGGTGCAAAAATAATGAATACTGTTATGCTGAAAAAAACAAAAGCTGTGGGATGAGAGGGAATTGATATTGCAAACCCATTTCGAAGTCTCCAGCTTACTTTAAAATGTTTTCATTTATTTGGGAAGTGATTGGTAAGAGGTTTGGCCTTCAAATGGAGTTTCTTTCTATAGAGTTGACAGTGCTGAAATTGCTCACATGAACCTCATCCCATTAGTGCTGTGCCTTTTCCATTAAGTTAAGCGTAGTTTCCTAGTCGATGTGTCTGTACACTCCTGGATTGTGATTTGGTTACAGAATAGAATATGCCTGTGCTGTGATATTATTATTCCCATTCAGCTATCAGTGTAGCTGAGAATATCCTGAGGCAGCTGGAGCTCCCGACTGGCTGTCCCTTGTGAAGGGCAGAAGTTGAGAAATGAAGAAGTTTAAATTAATGGATCCAAACAGAATTTAAACTAACCCAATTGAGCAGCTATTTATGAATACCTACTATGTGCAATGGACTCTGCTTTGCACTACATATAAAAGAAAGATCATTTATTCTTCATTGAAAAATGAATGTTCCACCGGAGAGTAAAGTGTTCCTGTATATTGAAGATTAGCAAGTTGGTGTCAGTTCTTTATCAGGGTTTTTTTTTTTTTAATCAGGGTTTATAATGTAGTCATGTCCATCATCAATGTTTTCATTGGAGACCTCTGAGAATTTGTTTTTATTTGATGCATTATGTTGAAAGATTTAAAAAATTTGAAATTTTTACCAATAGAAAAAAAAGGCAAAAAAAATTTCCTATTAAACCTTTTAACATTCTATTAATTTTTTTTTACTTTTTAAACATAGCACCAGTTCAGTCTTTTTATTTTTTCCCCATTTATTTGTGACTATTTTGTGACTATTTTTAAAATAAAGCCATGTTTATTGATAATATATAGAATAAAACTTACTCTTACTAGGGTATGATTCTATGAGGTTTATTTATATTAATAATTCTGTGAGTTTTCACAAATGTGTACTGTCATGTAACCACCATTACAGTCATGATATAGAACAAAACATTACCTCAGGTTCCTTTATTGTCATCCTTCCAACTAGTTTTAATCCTGGAAACAACTGAACTCATTTCTATCTCTGTATTTTTGCCATTTCCAAAATGTCATATAAATGGAGTCATATTATGAAGCTTTTTGAGCCTTTCTTTCACTTATGATAATGCATTCAAAACTCATTCATACTGTTGTGTTTCCATAGTTTGTTCTTTGTTATTGCTGAGTAGTACTCTATAGTATGTGTGTACCACAGTTTGTTTATTCATTCACCATATGAAGTATATTTGGATGGCTTCTGTTTTGGGCAGCTGTGAATAAACGTGCCATAAATATCTGTTTACAGATTTCGTGTAATAAGATTTAACTTCTCTAGGATAAATATCTAGGAGTTGGATTTTTGGATTGTATGGTAAATACATGTTAGAAACTGCCAAGCTATTTTCCTAAGTAGCTATACAATCTTACGTTCTGACCTGCTATATATGAGTGCTCCAGGTGATCTGTGTCCTCAACAGCAGTTGGAACTGTCCATTTAAAACTATATGCCCTTTCTGCCTGTGGATGCCGCCGAGTAAGCATCATTAAAGTCTCCCCTCCCACCGCCGTCATGTCTAAGTCAGAGTCTCCCAAAGACCCTGAACAGCTGCGGAAGCTCTTCGTCGGAGGTCTGAGCTTTGAAACAACCGATGAGAGTCTGAGGAGCCATTTTGAGCAATGGGGAACACTTACGGACTGTGTGGTAATGAGAGATACGAACACCAAGCGCTCCAGAGCCTTTGGGTTTGTCACATATGCCACTGTGGAGGAGGTGGATGCAGCCATGAATGCAAGGCCACACAAGGTGGATGGAAGAGTTGTGGAACCAAAGAGGACTGTCTCAAGAGAAGATTCCCAAAGACCTGGTGCCCACTTAACTGTGAAAAAGATTTTTGTTGGTGGCATTAAAGAAGACACTGAAGAACATCATCTAAGAGATTATTTCGAACAGTATGGGAAAATCGAAGTGATTGAGATCATGACTGACCAAGGCAGTGGCAAAAAGAGGGGTTTTGCTTTTGTAACATTTGATGACCATGATTCTGTAGACAAGATTGTCATTCAAAAATACCATACTGTGAATGGCCACAACTGTGAAGTAAGGAAAGCGCTCTCTAAGCAAGAGATGGCTAATGCTTCATCCAGCCAAAGAGGTCGAAGTGGTTCTCGAAACTTTGGTGGTGGTCGTGGAGGTGGTTTTGGTGGGAATGACAACTTTGGTCGCGGAGGAAACTTCAGTGGTCGAGGTGGCTTTGGTGGCAGTCGAGGTGGTGGTGGATATGGTGGCAGTGGGGATGGCTATGACGGATTTGGTAATGATGGAAGCAACTTTGGAGGTGGCGGAAGCCATAATGATTTTGGCAATTACAACAATCAATCCTCAAATTTTGGACCCATGAAAGGAGGCAATTTTGGAGGCAGAAGCTCTGGCCCTTATGGTGGTAGAGGCCAATACTTCCCCAAACCATGAAACCAAGGTGGCTCTGGTGGTTCCAGCAGCAGCAGCAGCAGCAGCTATGGCAGTGGCAGAAGGTTTTAATTACTGCCAGGAAACAAAGCCTAGCAGGAGCGGAGAGCCAGAGAAGTGACAAGGAAGCTACAGGTTACAACAGATTTGTGAACTCAGCCAAGCACAGTGGTGGCAGGGCCTAGCTGCTACAAAGAAGACATGTTTTAGACAGTACTCATGTGTATGGGCAAAAAAACTCGAGGACTGTATTTGTGACTAATTGTATAACAGGTTATTTTAGTTTCTGTTCTGTGGAAAGTGTAAAGCATTCCAACAAAGGGTTTTAATGTAGAATTTTTTTTTTTTGCACCCATGCTGTTGATTGCTAAATGTAATAGTCTGATCATGACGCTGAATAAATGTGTCTTTTAAAACAAACAAACAAACAAAAAAAACGATATGCCATGCTAATAGTTGGTAGTATTACCTTATTGTGGTTTTAACTAGCATTTCTGTAATATCTGATATTTGATACCCATGTATCTTCTTTGACAGTGTTTGTATAAATCTTCTGTCCAGTTTTCTACAGAGAACTTTCTTTACTTTTTAAAAATTCATCTCTATATGTTTTGTTCATCTCCTGTCATAGTGGCTAGAACATAGGGAAGAAATATAATTTACATGCTAAGATAAACGGCTCTTCATTTTCTTATTGAATTTTGAAAGTTCTGTATTATACATACGAATTATTGAATATGTGTTTTACAAGTTGTTTTTTTTAAAGATTTTATTTATTTATTTGACAGCGAGAGATCACAAGTAGGCAGAGAGGGAGGCAGAGAGAGAGAGAGAGAGAGAGGGAAGCAGGCTACCTGCTGAGCAGAAAGCCCAACGCGGAGCTCGATCCCAGGACCCTGAGATCATGACCTGAGCCGAAGGCAGCGGCTTAACCCACTGAGCCACCCAGGCGCCCCTACAAGTTTTTTCTTTTTATTTTCTTATCAGTGTCTCTCATGAGACATTTGACAGTCTAATTTATCTTTTTTCCTCTTTGGTATTATGGGTAAGAAAAGCTTTACCTAATCTAAGGTCACAAAATTTTTTTTCCTGACTTTTATTCACGAAATATTATAGGTTTAAATGTATGGCTTGTTCTGTGATCGATTTTGTATATTAATTCTGCTATTTAATTTAAGGTATGAACTGACGTTCATTTTTTTTTTTGCACATAGCTAATCATTCCAGCGTTATTCTTTTCAGCATTATTTATTTAAAAACTATTTTTTTCAACTGAATTACCTTTGCACATTTATTGAAAATCAGTTGTGTGTGTGGGTCTCTTTTTGGATTCTTCATTCTGTTCTATTGATCTATTAATCTGTCTTTATACCACTTACATACTATCTTAATTAGTTTAGTTATATAATAAACTTGAAATCATATAGTCAAAGATCATAATTTTATAGAACTTGAATCCTTTTCAATATGTGAAGGCTTTTTCTATGCCCCATAATATTGTCTTTATTTGTAAGTGTTCTATATGCACCTGAGAAAAATGTATATTTTACTGGCGTTTGAGTGTCCTGTAAATGTTATTCAGGTCAGGTTGATTAATTGCGTAAAGTGTACTACATCCTTGCTGATTTACTACTTGTTCTGTCTATTACTAAGAGAAGGTACTGAAATCTTAGACTGTAATTGTGGATTTGTTAATTTTTCCTTGCAGTTCTTTAAGTTTTTGCTCCTTGTTGTGTTTTGAAATTTTGTTATAAGGTGCATAAACATTTTAAGATTTTTGTAGTCTCACAATGAATTAATTCCTTTATCATCATGAATTAACCTTATTATGTAATATTCTTTGCTCTGAAATCCATTTTGTCTGATATTAATATAGCCTCTCCAGCTTTCTTTTGATTACCTTTAACATAGTATATATTATCCCATGCGTTTTCTTTTACCTAATCTTGTCTTTATATTTTAAGTGTGTTTCTCGTAGGTAGCATATAACTGAAAGTTGATTTCTTTTATTCAGTGTGACTATCTGCCTTTTACTTGGGTCATCTAGACCATTCATCTTTAACATGATTATTGATGTGGCTAGGTTTAAATTTAGCACCTTTTTATTTGTCTTCTGTTTGTCTCATCTCTTCATTGTCACCATTTTTCTTTTTATCTACTTTCTTTTGGTTTGAGTATTTTTTATGATTATATTTATCTCACCTTTTGGCTTATTAGCTCTTTTTTTCTTATTTTAATTGTTAACTTAAGTTCTATAGTGTATACATTTAACTTATTGTAGTCTGTCTTTATGATATATAATGGAATGTAATGCCACCATTCATTTTTAAGTTTCATTCCATTTTAGATTCCCTTTTATGAATGTACCACAGTGTATTTAGCTCATCGATTATTGATAGAGTTTAGGTTGGTTCTATTCTGTACTCTTAAAAAATTGCTGGGTAAACATATTTGTATGTTTTTGTTCTCTTTTGCAAGTATATCCATGGGATAAATTCACAGAGGTGAATTGCTCAGTTGGGTACTTTTTTGACATTCAAGTCCTCCTTGACTGTTTAGCAATTTAGATGACTTTATGAAAATTAACTAATATTTTAAAGATACTAGTTCTCTTTGAACACTGCATCAAACTAGTAATATACTATATGTTGGCTAATTGAACTTAATAAAAGAAAAGATATCGGTGCCCTTAAAATGAGTTCCAAAATCACTGTGGTAAAATTAATCATATATAACTATTATCTTTGATAAGAGTATCTCATTTTTTAAATTGTTTCCTTCTTTTTCAGCTTTGCGGGCAATTACCACATTAGAGAAGTTACTAATACCTGAAGTTCCAGAGGAGAATGAGCTACTTCTAGATAGAGAGTCACCTGTCATGCTTCTCAGTTTAGCTGCCCAGTTTGCTTTAGAGGTAATTCTTATGTATTTATCCACAAGATTTTTACCTCTTTTCCATTTTGAGAGACAATTAATGGAACTCTTTAGAGGAGTTTGCTACAAAGAAAAGAAACTGGTCAGAAGTTGGTGGAAGAAGTTGGATCAGAGGTTTGTTGGTTTATTTGAGATGGGCTGAATGAGAGTGCTTATATGCTGATGGAAATGACCTAGTAAGAGAATAAAAAGTTGACAATGTGTGTGAGAGAGAAGAGAATTATTAGAGTGATGTCCTTAAATAGGAAAGAAGTGATGGACACAAGTGTATAAATTCTGGGACTGGCTTTAGGAAAGAAAATGGATAGTTATCTATGATAGCAGTTGAGAAGTTAAGAGTATGTGGTGTAGTTCCTGGTATATGAATAAATGTGGTAGTGGGAATCTGGAAGCCTTTTTTTCCTGACAGCTTCAGTTTTTTCAACAAAGTAGGAAACAAGGTCATCACCAGAAGTGAGAATGGAAGAGGAGATGTTGGGGAGTTTGAGAAGATGGGTAAGGTATAAACTAATGATGCAGGAAAGCAAGAAAGTGAATGACATGCTAGTGTGGGATGCTTGCCCAGTAAGTATTTGATGAAGTTTTAAAATAAAAGAAATAGTTGTACAGGTTTTTATCCAGCCACTTTTAGCTGCATGGATATAGGCACAAAAGTGAGTAGAAAGTTGGATTTAACCAGGCTCATGATTTTGCCAGATGAATACAATGAAGCAAAGGAGTAGTAGTAGGAAAATCAGAAAAAAGGAGGTGATTATTGTTAATCCCCATGGAATTTAAACTGGTCATGGAGGAGGATATCAAAGGGATGAGGGACAGTGAAAAATTCATAGCATGAATGAATTGGAGGTCTAAGTGCAGTTGAAGCATTGCTGGAGTAACAGAAGGGAGTGAATTAGAAAGGTGGTCAGAGAGTGGAATACATGAAACAGCAGGGTGCAGGACCAGGGTGAGGAAGTGAGGCACTTAAGGAAGCACCCACTTTCTGAGTCATGCAAGTGCAGAGTTGGTTCTTGGTGTGAACCTAAGTGTGAGTGCCTCCTTAAATTTTGTACCTTAAGAGCCTCACTTAACATCACTTAGGTTACCCTAGTCCCAGCCCTGACTGGGAGTATGGTAGGTTTGCAACCACTAGTAATGACAGAGTCCAACACAGAGATCAGTAGAACAGAACAGAAAACCCAGAAATACACACATAATTATATGGTCAATTAATTTTCAACAAAGGAGGAGAGAATATGCAATCGGAAAAAGACAGTCTCTTCAGCAAATGGTGCTGGGGGAAACTGGACACCTACATGCAAAAGAATGAAACTGAATCACTTTCTTACACCATACACAAAAATAAACTCAAAATGGATTAAAGACCAAAATGTGAGACTTGAACTCATAAAAATCCTAGAAGAGACCACAGGCAGTAATTTCTCTGACATCAGCCATAGCAGCAGTTTTCTAGATATGTCTCCTGAAGCAAGGGAAATAACAATAAACTATTGTGACTACATCAAAATAAAAAGCTTCTCCACAGTGAAGGAAATAATCAACAAACATAAAAGACAGTGTACTGAATAGAAGAAGATATTTGCAAATGAAATAGCCAATAAAGGGGCAGTATTGAAAATATATAAAGAACCAACACAACTTCAACACCCCCCCAAAAAATAATCCAGTTTAAAAATGGGCAGAAGACACGAACAGACATTTCTTCAAAGAAAACTTAGAGATGGCCAACAAATTCATGAGAAGACAATAGTAATGAAAGGGTACAGTCAATGACTGTGTTAGTGAACAGCTAAGATAGAGTAGAAATCAAGGAACTAAGAGACTAGAATATTAGGAGGATCATCTCTCTATATATTGAAAGTGCCAAAAACTAAGACAGGAGTAGTTTTTTGAGAAAATAACTGTGCAGTAGATAAGTCATCAAGAAATGGGAAGAAATGGCCAGAAAGCTGGTAGATCAGCACAATGAATTGGTGGGTGATATAGTCTGATTGCAGGAAATTCAAAGCTAGGGATTTGGGGGTTGGGAAAGGGAGAATAATTTTAAAACAGCAATGAAGAGCAAAAACGCTGCCTACTCCATCTCCAGTTCTACGAGTAGAAGGGAAATGAGAGAAAAATCACCACTACTTCAGAGGGCTTCTTTGGAAGCAGTATCCTTGGTGGGATCTAGATTTCCATTACAGAAAGAATGCTGAGGGAACTTTCAGGGAAGGGGTTGCTCACAGAGAAGATTTTGATGATAACGAACGAACTTCAGAAAGCATATGTGGAAAGGTTGGGGGAGTTGGGGAGAAATGCAAAAAGAGGGGTTTATAGAGCTTTATGGGGATTCAGGTACTAGAAATGAAGGTCTGGGGTTCTTTTGGTTACTGCCAATGAACAGGGATAAAGATCACAATAAGATTAGTCTTAGTGGGTTCATGGCAGTGTTGGCCAGTCTAAATATTTATGATAGGGAGGAGTGGGTTTCTGAGGCCAATATGAACCTGTTCTGTTTTTGTCAATGAGTTGTTTCTTCATTCTATCATCTTGCATTGGCTCTTTCGATAATATAAAATGAACAAGTTCAGATTTTTTTCTTGTCCTTAGAGGACAGGAATACAGGTAACATTTTGTAAGTACCACTTTGAGTTGTAATTTATTTGTCATTTTTAGAATGGACAACAAATTGTGGCAGGAAAAGCTTTGGAATATTTAGCTCAATATTCAGAAGACCCGCAACAAGTCCTTACAGCTTTAAAGTAAGTGATTCACATCCTGTAGATGTGAAAGAATTTCCTATTACTCTTGGTCTATAAACTTTGTCAAAATAGTACTGATGTGATGTGATCAGGCCTACAATACCAACTTATTTTAAATTTTTCCAAGCTTTTTTGAGATACAATTGACATATAACATATAAATTTAAGGTGTATAACCTGATGACTTGAAACATGCATATATTATGAAATGATTGGCACAACAAAATTAGTTGACATATTTAGCACCTCATGAAATTACAGTTTCTTTGTGTGTGGTAAGAACATTTAAGATTTAGTCTCTTCCCAGCTTTCAAATATATAATACAGTCTTATTAACTATAGTCACCATGCTCTACATTAGATCCCCAACTTATGCATCTTATAATATGAAGTTTGTAGCCTTTAACCAACATTTCCCCACTTCTTCCATACCCAGCTCCTAGCAAACACCATTCTACTGTTTCTGTGTTTTTCACTTTTTTTAAAAAAGATTCATCACATAAGTGAGATAGTATAGTATTTGTCTTTCTTTGTCTTTTCACTTAGTACAAGCCTCTCAAAATCCATCCATGTTGTCACAAAGGGCAGGATTTCCTTCTTTTCAGTGGCTAAATAATATTCCTGTGGGGGTGGGTTACCTGGGTGGCTCAGTCAGTTAAGTGTCTGACTCTTGATTTGGGCTCAGGTCATGATCTCAGGGTCATGAGATCAAGACCCATATCAGGCCCTGTGCTGGGTGTGGAGTCTGCCTGAGACTCTCTTCTCTCCCTCTGCTCCTCCCCGTGCTCATTCTCTCTCTCTCTGTCTCTCAAATAAATAAATTTTAAAAAGATATTCCTTTGTGGGGTGCCTGGGTGGCTTGGTCATTAAGCGGCTGCCTTCGGCTCAGGTCATGATCCCGGGGTCCTGGGATCGAGCCCCACATTGGGCTCCCTGCTTGGCGGGAAGCCTGCTTCTCCCTCTCCCACTCGCCTTGCTTCTGTTCCCTCTCTCACTGTGTCTCTGTCAGTCAATTAAATAAATAAAAATATTTAAAAAATATTCCTCTGTGTGTGTGTGTGTGTGTGTGTGTGTACATATCACATTTTTCTTTAGCTATTCATCTCTCAGTGGATACTTAGATTGTTTCCATGTCTTGGCTATTATGAATAATGCTGCAGTGAACATGAGGGTTCAGGTAGCTTTTCAAGATAGTGATTTCTTTCCTTTGGATCTATACCCAAAAGTGGGATTGCTGGATCATATGGTAGTTCTGTTTTTAATTTTTGAGGAACCTCCATACTATTTTCTAATGTACCAATTTCTGTTTCTACCAAGGATGTCAAAGGTTTTCCTCTTTTCCACATCCTCACCAAAACTTATCTGTCTTTTTGATACTGGCCATTCTAACAGGTGTGAGGTGATGCCTCTTTGTGGTCTTGATTTACATTTCCCTGATGATTAGTGATGTTCAGCATCTGAAAAGATGTATTTGTTGACCATGCATGTCTTCTTTGGAAAAATATCTATTCAAGTCCTTTGGCCATTTTAAATCAGAGTATTTCTATTTTGTTTTATTTATTTCTATTTGTTTTCTGAGCTGTATATGCTCCTTATTTGTTTTGTATAGTAATCCCTTACCAGATACATGGTTTGTATTTTCTCCTATTCTGTAGGTTGCCTTTTCATTTTGTTTCATTTGCTATACAGAAGCTTTGTGGTTTGATGCCGTCCCGCTTGCCCATTTTTGCTTGTGCTTTGGGTGTCCTGTCCAAAAAGTCATTGTCAAAGAGCTTTTCCTCTATGATTTCTTTCAGGAGGTTTACTGGTTTCAGGTCTTAAGTGTTTAATCCATTTCAAGTTGATTTTTGTGAGTAGTGAAAGGTGGTGGCCCCATTTCTTTTTTTTTTTTTTTTTGCATGTGAATATCCAGTTTTACCAACAACATTTATTGAAAAGACTGTCGTTTCCCCCCCCATTGAATATTCTTGGCTCTCTTCTCAAATATTAGTTAACATGGTCTATACATGGTTTATACGTGGGTTTATTTCTAGGCTCTCTATTCTGTTCTTTTTGTGTGTTGGTACCATGCTATTTTGATTCCTATAGCTTTGTAGTATAGTTTGAAACCAGGAAGTGTGATGTCTCCAGCTTTTTTATACTTCTTTCTCATAGAGGATGAGGTTAGGGCATGATAGCTTCTAATGTAACTGAGAATATGTCAGTGACAAAGTCAGAAACCAGAAGGGTTCTATAGTGGTTTTCCTATTGGTCAACTACATTTGAAAAGGAATGGAGTCACAGAAATAACTATCAGAGGAGTCTTGAGTTACTTACATTCCTTCAGTCAGATAAGTATCTAAAATCATTCAGGATAGATGGTATTTTAAAGAAGATTTTTAACGTTTAAAACTTTATAAGCTACCTTATTTTGTTCATCATGCTGTCAGGTCCCCTTGAAAGAATAGTCGTTCTAGTTTACATGGTACCCAAAGGCCAGCTCTAGGCTCCTTAAGAAACATTAAGATTTGGACTTCAAAGCGGAGAAAGACAACTATCATATGATCTCCCTGATATGAGGAAGTGGTGATGCAACATGGGGGTTTAAGTGGGTAGGAGAAGAATAAATGAAACAAGATGGGATTGGGAGGGAGACAAACCATAAGTGACTCTTAATCTCACAAAACAAACTGAGGGTTGCTGGGGGGAGGGGGGTTGGGAGGAGGGGGGTGGGGTTATGGACATTGGGGAGGGTATGTGCTTTGGTGAGTGCTGTGAAGTGTGTAAACCTGGCAATTCACAGACCTGTACCCCTGGGGATAAAAATATGTGTTTATAAAAAATTTAAAAAATTTAAAAAAAAAAGATTTGTACTTCATACCTGATGTTCTAGCAGGTGATTTGGAGCAGTGATATATAAACAGTGGAACTATTTAAGAATTTGTCATAAACAGAACTTTTGCTTTTAAATGGTTTTCTTAATTACTCTCCCCAACTTACAAAATTTGCATGTTTTCATTACAATCATTAAAACAATACAAAGATCTGTAAGTAAAATAAAATTAGTCTCCTCCTTACCCTCTCTTTTCTCATTTCTGCCTTCTGGGGTAATTAAGATTAATAAGGTGGTAAATACTCTTTCACATGGTTTTTCCTAAGCATCAGTTTTTGTATTACTTTGTCATACAGGTGTTTGTTTCGTCTAGTTCTCCCAAGAGTTTCTCAGATGCCAGAATCTGAAAGCAAGTAAGTTATTTCAACAGAAATTATTCCATTAGAATAATTATTATTAGAATAATAATAATGATTCCATTAGAATAATTATATGTAACTTCCAATATAAACCTTATGTTGAGAGATGTCCAGTATAGTAAGATCAATATAGGCTCTGGGGCCAGTCTTTCTGGGTTCATATCCTGGCTCTACCTCTTACTGGATGTGTAACCTGGGCTTTTATTTCCCCATCTGTAAAACGAGAATAGAATAGTACCTACCTTACAGGTTTGCTGTGATGACTCAATGAGTAAATACGTGAAAACACTTAGAAGAGTGCCAAGCACTTACTAAGCCCTCAGTAATGTTAGGTATGATTTACTATTATATTGCATCTGTTTCCCCCTTTCTTAACATGAGACATATATAGTTATATTTCTTACTTTGCCACAGAAACATATAACCTGGTCAGCTCACTGATTGTGAATTTGTATCAGCTCAGCCAGGAGTACTCAAATATCTTTCTTTTTTTTTTTTTTCCTTTTTTTTTTCAATTTATTTATTTTCAAAAAAACATTATTCATTATTTTTTCACCACACCCAGTGCTCCATGCAAGCCGTGCCCTCTATAATACCCACCACCTGGTACCCCAACCTCCCACCCCCCCCGCCACTTCAAACCCCTCAGATTGTTTTTCAGAGTCCATAGTCTCTCATGGTTCACCTCCCCTTCCAATTTACCCAAATTCCCTACTCCTCTCTAACTTTTTTTTTTCCAATTTATTTATTTTCAGGAAAACAGTATTCATTATTTTTTCACCACACCCAGTGCTCCATGCAAGCCGTGCCCTCTATAATACCCACCACCTGGTACCCCAACCTCCCACCCCCCCCCCACCACTTCAAACCCCTCAGACTGTTTTTCAGAGTCCATAGTCTCTCATGGTTCACCTCCCCTTCCAATTTACCCAAATTCCCTACTCCTCTCTAACGCCCCTTGTCCTCCATGCTATTTGTTATGCTCCACAAATAAGTGAAACCATATGATAATTGACTCTCTCTGCTTGACTTATTTCACTCAGCATAATCTCTTCCAGTCCCGACCATGTTGCTACAAAAGTTGGGTATTCATCCTTTCTGATGGAGGCATAATACTCCATAGTGTATATGGACCACATCTTCTTATCCATTCATCCGTTGAAGGGCATCTTGGTTCTTTCCATAGTTTGGCGACTGTGGCCATTGCTGCTATAAACATTGGGGTACAGATGGCCCTTCTTTTCACGACATCTGTATCTTTGGGGTAAATACCCAGGAGTGTCAAATATCTTTCTGCTCAGAGTTTCTATGGCATAAGACATCAAGAACTTAACACTTGGTGGAAGAATTAGGTCACCAATTTCTAATTCACAAAATTCACTACCTCCTAATGATTTGAAAGAAAACACTATTGCAGGTCTTGATTAGGGATAACTTTCAGAGAAGTAATCGCTCATCTCTGTATTCTCTGTTTAGATAGAAACTGTATAATAGTGTATCTCTTATTTTGCTTTTGCTTTATATATAATTTGTACCCAGAGGCAATACATTTCTTCAGCTAAATTCTTTGGGAAATAATCTGTGACTAAGATAATATTGGACTGATGATTTAACTTTTTTCATGACACAAATTTTACCCAAGCATAAATTTCGCCTCTTCTTTACTATGACTATATTAGAAGGGAATACAAAAACTAAGAAAAGATATTGAAAAAATTTTCAATCTTAATAATGGCCAAATATTAGATGATATTAAGACATTAATTTTTAGACATATGATAGTGTGGTTATGTTTTATAAAAGAATCTTTCTCTCTTAGTGATACATCCTAAAATATTTATGGATGAAATGATAGGAAGTCTGGAATTGGCTTCAAAATAATAGGGAAGGGAAAGGAATGGGTGGAGGTAGAATTGAAACAAGATTGACGATGAGTTTAATAATTACTGAAGCTGGGTAATGGGTACATGTGGATGCACTTGTCTGTTAACATAGAAACATCTTGGAAATTTTCCACAATAAAAAGTTTAAAAATACATTGGTATTGTAATAGCATTGTATGGTGACTGATGGCATCTACAGTTGTGGTGAGCATGGCATAATGTGTAGACCTGTCTAGTCACGGTGTTGTATACCTGAAACTAGTGTTACATTATGTGTCAACTATACTGCAGTTTTCAAGACTTTAAAAAGTCATTTAAAATTTTTAAAAAAGAAAAGAAACTCAGAAATCAAACATAGCTAGTAGATTATAAGATCTCTTTGAGGACTAGGACTATTTATATTTATATTGTATCTCTGAAACCTAGGACAGTTCTGACATATAATAGTCACCCAGTTTATTTAAGTAGCTGAGTATCAATTAGTTATTTACAAGAAGACTTTTAGTACTGGTCTTAAGTGCTTCATATTCCATGTAATTGTGACATATAGTCAAACTTTATTCATTAAAACCAATTTGGAAATGCGGAAAGGAATCCTGTTTAAATTAATGGTAAACTTAAATTACAGAATAGTTTAAAAATAGATCTTTATTATTTTATAATAAATATAGTCATAAAGAACATCTGCTAGCAGTGTTTTCAGATAACAGTCAGCACCTTATTTAACAAAGATTATTTAAAACAAACAAACAAAAAAAGCCCATTCAGTGGAAGAGTCTGAGAATTGAGTTCCAGTTTCAGTTATTTCACTAACTCCAGTTCATCTTAGACAACAACTTATTTTAACTTACCTAAGCTTTATTTTTTTCATCTGTTAAATAAAAAAGCTAGACTGGGTAATTTTTAAAGTTCCTTTCTCTTCTAAAAAACTGATGGTTTTCATTTAGCAGTATCTAAGTATTATAACAACTCACGTACTAAAAATTTTTTAAAGCAGTTTGGCTTTTAAATAGACTATATATACATCCCTATCCAGGTCCTCATTCTTATTTTATACTATGTATTTACGTTAATGGACCCTTACTAGATTATTTTATAGTATTATTATATTATAAATTATATTATTATAGTATTATTATTTTTATAGTATTATATAATTATTATTATATAATTATTATTTTATTATTTATTATTTTAAATAAGTGAGGATGTCAACTTTAGATCAGCTGAAACTCACATCAGTGAAGTTTACTTTAAGAAGTTATTTTAAGTAAACCCGACTTCTAATATTTATGTATGAGAAAGCTGCTACTTTTCCTGAAGCATGGTCTTTATTATGTAATACTAGAGCTCCTCATGATAATTCCAGTCTAATAGTATACTGTACTTCCTCTTAACTTCCTTAGTTGAGCTTGCCAGTACTTCCATATTCATTCCTTTGTTCAGTAAAGTGACATGTTTTCCTCCATTAAAATTTATATACCCCCTAAAGAAATTTGACAAAGGGTCAAGAGACCTGTGTAGTAGTCCTGGAATTGTCATTAATTACATGATACTAGACACATCATCCTCCATTTCCAGATCTGTTTCCTCATCTATAAAATGAAGAGTCTGGACTGGATAAGTGGTTTTTGAAATATATTTCAGAACCCTGGAAATTCTGTGGCACTGCCTCAGGGACTTACAGGAAAATGAGGCTCTAGGCCTCTACCCACCACTGGTTCAAACAGAGTAGCTAAACTTACATCTTTTCTTGTATATTAGATTTTCATTAAAGTTTATTTGAAACAAGGGTTCTAATTCCCTTCTTCAAAAAAGAAAAAGCTTGAAAATCACAAAAATCAACCTCTGCTTTCAAATTCAGTGACCCTCAGCCATTGAAATCCTTTGCTCAGAGTAAGAGTAGAAGGGGAAGACAGAAAAAATGTGAGAACACTGGGGAATGAGGAACAGTATCCTGTAGTGAAAAATAGGGTTGAAATGATAGGTTGGAACCTTGAACAGTGAAATTCACAATTTTGCATTATCTTTGTGTAGCTCTCTTGGGGTCTCATTTTGGTACTTTTTTGTAGTAAAGCTTTGGAACAGTAGGAAAATACTCTTTTCTTTATTTTTTAGAAAGAAAGAAATGGATAGACTTTTGACTTGCTTGAATACAGGTAAATACCATCTTGGTTATTTTCAGTCCTTCATCGTCCTTCTGTCCTCTATTAAATGCTCCAGGTACATGACTCAGACAGACTTCATGTTTGAGTTAAGCTTCATGCTTTTATTAATGTTTGCCATAGAAGTCTACTTTGGTTTCTTTATTCACAAGCAGAGGAAAGTTTGTCATCACTAACATTCATTTCCAAATGTGATTTCTTCTCTCCTTTCATTCCAGTTTATTTTATTTTATTTTACCTTATTTTATTTAATGGTTTTATTTATTTATTTGACAGAGAGATCACAAGCAGACAAGGGAGGCAAGCAGAGAAAGGAAGCAGGCTCCCTGCTGAGCAGAGAGCTCCATGCAGGGCTCAGTTCCAGGACCCTGAGATCATGACCTGAGCCGAAGGCAGAGGCTTAACCCACTGAGCCACCCAGGCATCCCATATTCCGATTTATTTTAAAGAGAGTTCCTTCTTTCCTTCTGTCCTTCCTGTCTGTCCTTATTGCTACTTGATCCTAACCTAAGAATAGAACAGGTGAAAAAGGATCAAGACAAATAAAAATGCTGTGCACCCTGTTAATTTTCATGCCCTCTGAATCAGATTCAGATAGTTTACTTTATTATTTTGAAACTTGTTTATCGAACTACCCAAGGCTGTGTCATCTCCTCTATCTACTAATAACTCCTCCCTCTTCACTTTAAGCTAACCTCCTAGCCACATCAATTTCTTTTTTCCAACGCTGTGCTTTCTTAGCCAGTGTCACTTTTGCCTAACTGCTCTTCCTACTTCCACTACCCAAGTACCTACTTCCTTATCTCCAGAACATCTTAGAAATTCTCTTCTCTTTATTCACTAGTTCAGTTTTACACCTCAAATACTTATCACTAAGATGTTAAATATAACAAAGTGGTTTAGAAACCAAGGCTTTAGGAACCCAGGGGCGCCTGGGTGGTTCAGTCATTAAGTATGCGCCTTCAGCTCAGGTCAAGATCCTGGGGTCTTGGGACTGAGCCCTGCACCGGGCTCCCTGATCGGCGGGAAGCCTGCTTCTCTCTTTCCCACTCCTCCTGCTTGTGTTCCCTCTCTTGCTGTCTCTCTCTGTCTGTCAAATAAAATCTTAGAAAAAGGGGTACCTGGGTGGCTCAGTGGGTTAAGCCTCTACCTTCAGCTCAGGTCATGATCTCAGCGTCTTGGGATTGAGCCCCACATCAGGCTCTCTGCTCAGCGGGGAGCCTGCTTCCCCCCCTCTCTCTTCCTGCCTCTCTGCCTACTTATGATCTCTGTCAAATAAATAAAATCTTTTTAAAAATCTTAGAAAAAGAAACCAATGTTTTCAAACTTGGCTGTTTGGTATTCTTACCTTTGAGAAGGGTATATGGATATGTAATAAATGTCTTGTGATGATGATAGCATGTTCTGATTCTTTGGTGTGCTTGCTGTGGGAGCTCAGTAAGTATTACAGCAGCCTATCAATACTCTCCCAGTTCTCAATCTCCATTTCAGTCTTTTTTTTAAAAGATTTTATTTATTTATTTGACAGACAGAGATCACAAGTGGGCAGAGAGGAGGGCAGAGAGAGAGGGGGAAGCAGGCTCCCCACCAAGCAGAGAGCCCAGTGCGGGGCTCGATCCCAGGACCCTGGGATCATGACCTGAGATGAAGGCAGAGGCTTTTAACCCACTGAGCCACCCAGGCACCCCTCCATTTCAGTCTTTTTAATGATTGTTCTTATTCTTTTATTTCCTTACGTGTAAATCCTATCTTTCTGCCTCAGGTGGTGAATGATTAGGTAGAATTTTAAATCTCTCCAAAGATGTGTTTTTCCCCACCAGAGTTTGAGTTAACTGCTTCTTGGAGCTTTGGTAATGCTTTGTGTCATTTTAATTACTTTTGGTATGTACCTATGCACATATATAAACAAAAAGAACTTTCTAATTTCAAACTCATGTGTGACTATTTTTAAGGCAGTAGTAATAATTTTGCTAGAGTATGAAGTAGAAGACCTCACTATAAAATCTTTCTGTTCAATGCAGCACTCCTGAAACTCTCCCAGTCTTTCAATGGAGAGGCCTCGACTTCAGACTCAAGGGCTAATGAAGCTCATTGGTTTCGAAAAATAGGTAAGAGGATATTCTGTAGCTATGGGAAACTGGGTGGTGGTAGAATCAGACATAGGTGGATTCAGATTACGGGGGTTTTTTTAGAAGATTTTATTTATTTATTTGAGAGAGAGCGAGCGAGCTGGGGGAGGAGGAAAGGGAAAGGGACAAGCAGACTCCCCGCTGCGCATGGGGCCTGATCTCATGACTCTGAGACCACAGCATGAGCTGAAACCGAGAGCTGGACGCCCAGCCAACTGAGCCACCCAGATGCCCCAAATTCTGGCTCTTTTATTTGTAGATGTGGGTATAAGGATAACTTCCTTAATCTCAGTTTCATTATTTATTAAAGGAGAACAATTATACATACTTCATAGGGCTAGTAAGTGTTTTAAACAAAACCATGTATGTACCTGGGACATAGTAGGTCCCAGATAAAAATGAGGACTTAGAACTGCAGGTCCCCAAGGCTATGCTCTTAAATTTAATATAGAATGCCTAACTTATCTCTAAATTTGATTCATCAAGAATAAACTATCTATGGGATGCCTGGCTGGCTCAATAAGTACAACATGCAACTCTTGATCTCTGAGTCATGAGTCATGAGTTTGAGCCCCATGTTGGCCATAGAGATTACATAAAAAAATAAAAACAAAAAGTAAACTACATGCAACAAATTGGATGAATCTCACAAACATAATTGTTAGGGTCCGTGATCAAAGGAACGAGACTGATACAAAGCGAAGGTCAAGCAAAGCTTTATTTCGCGCCAAGCATCATGAATCGCACTGACCGGTCAGGGCTTTCTTTTATAAAAGATGACAACTTTGACCCCGGCGAGCCTACTCCCAATGAGGTTGCTGACATCTAGGTCGTTTCTCACTGTGTCACTGCTGAGGGTCCTGGAGTGCGGGGCAGGGCCGCTGGCACCGCAGGCGTCGAGGGACCGCTGACAACTGGACCGCAGATGTCTCAGGACCGCAGGCGTCGAGGGACCGCTGACAACTGGACCGCAGATGTCTCAGGACCGCAGGCGTCGAGGGACCGCTGACAACTGGACCGCAGATGTCTCAGGACCGCAGGCGTCGAGGGACCGCTGACAACTGGACCGCAGATGTCTCAGGACCGCAGGCGTCGAGGGACCGCTGACAACTGGACCGCAGATGTCTCAGGACCGCAGGCGTCGAGGGACCGCTGACAACTGGACCGCAGACATCGAGGGACCGCTGACAACTGGACCGCAGATGTCTCAGGACCGCAGGCGTCGAGGGACCGCTGACAACTGGACCGCAGATGTCTCAGGACCGCAGGCGTCGAGGGACCGCTGACAACTGGACCGCAGACATCGAGGGACCGCTGACAACTGGACCGCAGATGTCTCAGGACCGCAGGCGTCGAGGGACCGCTGACAACTGGACCGCAGACATCGAGGGACCGCTGACAACTGGACCGCAGATGTCTCAGGACCGCAGGCGTCGAGGGACCGCTGACAACTGGACCGCAGATGTCTCAGGACCGCAGGCGTCGAGGGACCGCTGACAACTGGACCGCAGACGTCGAGGGACCGCTGACAACTGGACCGCAGATGTCTCAGGACCGCAGGCGTCGAGGGACCGCTGACAACTGGACCGCAGACGTCGAGGGACCGCTGACAACTGGACTGCTGGGCCGCCGGAGGCTGCAGGCTGCAGGCGATGGCTCGGGGCCGCCGCCGGAGGCTAGAAGCTGCAGGCGACGGTGCTCGGGGCCGCCGCCGGAGGCTGGAAGCTGCAGGTGGCGGCGCTCGAGGCCGGAGGCTGGAGGCTGCAGGCGACGGTCCTCGGGGCCGCCGCCGGAGGCTGGAGGCTGCAGGCGACGGTCCTCGGGGCCGCCGCCGGAGGCTGGAGGCTGCAGGCGACGGTCCTCGGGGCCGCCGCCGGAGGCTGGAGGCTGCAGGCGGCGGCGCTCGGGGCCGCCGCCGGAGGCTGCAGGCGGCGGCGCTCGGGGCCGCCGCCGGAGGCTGCAGGCGGCGGCGCTCGGGGCCGCCGCCGGAGGCTGGACCGCCAAACGCGGTTATAGCTCTTACAAGAGCTGTTACAGCTCTACTATACACCGTTGACTCCCCTGCTCTTCTGCGACTTCCACCGCTCTCCGCTCCACTTCACCGCTCTCCGCCGACTTCACCGCTCTCCGCCGACTTCACCGCTCTCCGCCGACTTCACCGCTCTCCGCCGACTTCACCGCTCTCCGCCGACTTCATCGCTCTCCGCCGACTTCATCCCTCCTGTAGCAGCCGCTGCTCTCCTGCAGGAGCCCCCGGCTCTCCTGCAGCAGCCCCCCTCTCCTGCAGCAGCCCCCTTTATGGGGGTGGTTGAGCCCCGCCCCTACACAGGTGGCCAATTGAATTTCAACCTTCCCAGCGGATATACATACGGCCTACTGATTGGATGACTCCACTCAGTCTGCCCCACCCTTACATTCCCCCCTTTTCTTTGGAGATTAGTCAAATCCTTGACTTTTCAGATGGTTCTACCTTATATTGAACATATAAGACTAACATTTTATCGCCCCAATTTTCTTTAGTATAGCAACAATACACTCACAGTTTCTTTAGTCTTAGTTTCAGTCCATGGTCAGCAGGGTCCTTTGGCTGCATTTCCCATTTCTGGAGGGCATCCTTACTCTCAGCTCGTTTGACATGACCCGCATGAACCCAGGCCCTGATGCCTTCCACTTTTACTGCTGTGGGGGTGGTTAGGATAACAGTAAATGGTCCCTTCCAACGAGGCTCCAAATTCCCCACTTGATAGCGACGTATCCAAACCAAGTCCCCGGGTTGGTAAGGATGTGGTTCCACCGTCTCTGTTCCAGTGTGGGCAACTCGGATTCCTGTATGGGCTTTTTTAAAGACAGATTGTAATGCCTGCAGTGACTGGAGTACAGACTGATCCGTCATTTCTGCTAGGGCAACCTCCTGTAGCCGAGGACAGAGTGGGGGGGGTCTCCCAAACAATATTTCAAATGGGGTCACCTTGCTTAAATAAGGTGTACATCGGGCTCTAAGGAGGGCAAAAGGAAGGAGATCTACCCATCCACCGCCAGTTTCCAGAATTAGTTTTGTCAAGGTCTCTTTAAGAGTCCGATTCATTCTTTCTACTTGCCCCGAACTCTGGGGCCTGTATGCACAATGTAATTTCCAATTTGTGCCCACAGCCTTGGCCAATGCCTGTGAGACTGAACTTACGAATGCAGGGCCATTGTCTGACCCAATTGCAAGAGGCAGCCCGAACCTAGGAATTATTTCTTCTAGTATCTTTTTTGCTACTACCCCTGCGGTCTCATGCTTGGCAGGAAAAGCCTCCACCCAGCCTGAAAAGGTATCCACAAAAACCAACATATACTTGTGCCCATATTTTCCAGGTTTCATTTCTGTAAAATCTATTTCCCAATAAATTCCTGGTTCCTTACCTCTTTCTCTTTTTCCTCTTCCCATTTTAGTTCTTCCTACATTAACTGCCTGGCATTGGGCACATCTATCAACTACATCCTGAACCATACGACCTAATTTAGAAACCTGGAACTGCTTGCCTATAAGCTCCTTGAGTTTTCGTGTCCCCAAATGAGTACCCTGATGTATCTGGCCTACTAACTTCTTACCTAGTCTTCGAGGAAGAATTATTTTTCCTATTTTTGTCTTGGCCCAGTCCCCTTCATAGTCTAATTCAACCCATTTCTGTAAATACTTTAAATCCTCTTCTGAATAGTTTGGTTTTTCTGGTAGTGCTGGAGCCGGGAGTGCGACTAGTTCTTGCACTTTTTCTCGAGCTGCTTGCTTTGCGGCTTGATCTGCTAAGTAGTTTCCTTTTGAAATCAGATCAGTCCCCTTTTGATGTCCTGGGCAATGCATAACAGCCACCTTTTTCGGGTCCCAAATAGCCTGGAGGAGAGCTAATATTTCTCTTCTGTTTTTAATTCCTTTTCCTTCTGCTGTTAATAGGCCCCTTTCTTTATAAATAGCCCTATGTATGTGCAGTGTAGCAAAGGCATACCTGCTGTCCGTATAGATGTTGGTGGTTTTTCCTTTGGCCATCTGCAGTGCCTTCGTGAGTGCAATTAGTTCTGCTCTCTGTGCCGAAGTTCCATGTGGCAGGGCTGCTGTCCAGAGTCTCTGCTCAGGAGAAACCACCGCGGCCCCTGCATACCTCTTTCCATTGACTATGTAGCTGCTCCCATCTGTGAACAGAGTCATCTCGGCATCTGGGAGGGGAATGTCTCTGAGATCCGGCCTTATTCCTGTGACTTGGGTTAAGACCTCCCCACAATCGTGTGGATGGTCAGCTAGCTCTTCTGGCAGCAGTGTGGCTGGATTTAGCACTGCTGGGGGTCGGAAGGCCACTTTTGGTTCATTGAGGAGAAGGGCCTGATACCCCGTTACTCGGGCGTTCGTCATCCATCGGTCTGGTGGAGTCCGGAGAAGGCCCTCAATCGCGTGTGTGGTGGTTATAACAAGATTTTGGCCTAAAGTTAATTTGCTCGCATCCTTAACCAGGAGGGCTGTTGCGGCAATTATGCGGAGGCAAGGAGGGAACCCAGCTGCTACTGGGTCTAGTTTCTTACTAAGGTAGGCCACTGGTCTTCGCCAAGGTCCCAGAGTCTGAGTTAAAACTCCTTTGGCCACTCCCGATTTTTCATCCACGTATAATTGGAAGGGTTTGGTTACATCTGGGATGGCCAATGCTGGGGCACTCAGCAAGGCTGTCTGTAATTCCCGAAATGCTCCCTCTGCTTCAGCTGTCCACTCAATCCTAGTGAGCCCTCCTTTTGTCAGTTCATAGAGCGGTCGGGCAATCTCTGCAAACCGTGGTATCCATAGCCTACAGTAGCCCACTGTTCCAAGAAACTCCCTTACTTGTCGGGACGTGGTGGGACGGGGGTATCGGGTAATCACCTGTTTCCTGGATTCAGACAGTGAACGTACTCCCTCATGGAGGTCAAAGCCTAGATAAGTGGCATAGCTCTGACAGAGCTGTGCTTTCTTTGCTGACACCCGATACCCTTTTGTCTGCAGAGCCTGTAAGAGAGCTCTCGTCCCCCACAAACACGACTCATAGTCCTCGGCGGCTACTAGCAAGTCATCAACGTATTGTAACAGAGTGACTCCTGGATTAGAAATTCTGTACTCACGCAAATCCTCATGCAGGGCCTCATCAAAAATGGTGGGCGAATTCTTGAATCCTTGGGGAAGTCTTGTCCAGGTGAGCTGGCCTTGAAACCCCTCCTGTGGGTCAGACCACTCAAAAGCAAAAAGGGGCTGAGATTCCCTTGCTATAGGTATACAGAAAAATGCATCCTTTAAATCTAAGACAGTATATACAGTTCTTTTGGGGCCCAGGAGGGAGAGTAGGGTATAGGGGTTAGGCACTGTTGGGTGTATATCTTCAACCCGTTTGTTAACTTCCCGCAAGTCCTGAACTGGTCGGTATTCCCCAGTCTCGGCCTTTTTAACGGGGAGCAAAGGAGTGTTCCATGAAGATTTACAAGGAACTAAAATCCCGTCTCCCCGGAGGCGGTTAATGTGTTTCCTGATCCCTTCCTTTGCTTCCTGGGAAAGAGGATATTGCCGGACGCGTATAGCCGTAGCTGTCGCCTTTAATTGTACCACCACTGGAGGTTGTTCTTTAGCCAAGCCAGGGGGCTTCCCTTCTGCCCAGACCTCAGGAAACTCGTTCTGTAGGATTTGGAGGAGGCTTTCCCCCTTTGTCTCCTTTGGTTTTGAGACTGGTTCGTAAAGGCGGTATTCATCCACTGCTGCCATAAGCACCTGTACAGTGGGTTGTCTCAATGTTACAGTCATATCTCCTTCTGAAAACTGAATGCCAGCTCTTAACTTGTGGAGGAGATCTCTTCCCATCAAATTATATGGGGCATTAGGGAGGACCAAAAATCGATGTTTAACTAATCCCGAGGCTAAATTTAAAGTCCTTTCTGTTGTCCATTTATGTCTCTCTGTGCCATTTGCTCCTTGTACCCAAACTTCCTCTCCAGATAGTTTTCCCATAGGTTTAAGTAACGATGAAAATTGGGCCCCTGTGTCTACCAAAAAATCAACTGATTTCCCCTCCACTTCAATTTTTACCCGAGGTTCGGGGAGGGGTTCCGAACCATGGCCCCTTCAATCTCTGGTGGCAAGCATTGCCGTCTTCCTTTTAGGGCACTCCCTGGCCCAATGTCCTTTTTCTTTACAGTAAGCACACTGATTGGAATCTAAGTCTTCCCGCCTGCCTTCTCTCTGCTTAGGTTTTTCCTTCCATTTACTATCCCCTAGCCGTCTCCTCCCCGCCTCATGTAATGTCAAAACCTTAACCAATTTTTTTGTCTCTTTTTCATCCTCTTGTGCATCCCTGTTGTTAAATACCTTTTCTGCTATTCCCACTAACTCAGTCAGATTTTTTCCTTCAAATCCTTCGATTTTCTGAAGTTTTCTCCTTATATCTGGGGCTGACTGACTTGCAAAAGCAAGATTCATTGCCCTCTGATTTTCAGGTGCCTCAGGATTGATCGGGCTATACATTTTATAGGCTTCAATTAGCCTTTCTAGGAAGGCTCCTGGAGACTCATTCTTACCTTGAGTCACTGTACTAATTTTGGATAAATTTATGGGTCTCCTTGCTGCTGCACGGAGGCCTCCCAATAGAGCCTGGCGGTAGAAACGTAAGCTCTCCTTACCTTCATCAGAGTTTGGATCCCAGTCGGGAGATTCCCTCGGGCAGTAGTCCTCCATCCGGCGGGGATCGAGGTCCCTGCCAAGTCTCTCGCTTATCACCTTATGGGTTTCTCGCATGATGCGATCCCGTTCCTCCCCATTAAAGAGAGCCATAAGGAGCTGTTGAACATCTACCCAGGTGGGTTGGTGAGTAAGAAAAACAGTTTCCAAGAGGCTAATTAAATCCTGAGGGTGATCAGAAAAGGATTTGTGTTGGGTTTTCCAGTTATAGATGTCAGAAGAGGAGAAAGGGATATAGCTTAAGTAAGGCCGCCCTCTCCCCTCTGGTAGAGCAACCTCACGAAGGGGCAGCATCGGCGCAGACCGTACCAGTGAGGTAGAGGAAGGCTGAGGAGGATAGGGGAAAGGGGAAGGATCAGGGCAGTCTCGCCGCATGGTGATCCCATAGGTGGACCCCGACCGTGTATGAGGTGGACTTGTAAAGACATTTTGGGACCGAGAGTCAGATTTAGAAGACAAATAAAGGGGGGCGAATTCCGCATCCTCCATATCTGATGGAGGTAGAACGGTCTTCTTCCCTGAATCCCCCTTATCTGCTTGTTCTGGTTTTGGTGCTCCAACCTGCCTTAGAGGGAGAGAAATAATTTCATTAGCAGGTGGAAGATGGGACTTGAGCCATGACGGTGGCTCTTCTATCAGGTATCGCCAGGCCACAATATATGGTACTTGGTCTCGATGTAGATCCAAGACCTCACTCAGGGTAGAATATATCTGAGCCAAGGCAAACGTTCCTTCCGGTGGCCACCCTGTGGAGAAATTGGGCCATTCTAATTGACAGAGTGTTTTTAGTTTTCCCGGATAAACCGTATCACCTGAATGAGTGGCTTTACCTTGAAAATCTTTGAAATGTTCAAGAACAAGACCTAGGGGTGTCACAGGCCCCTTATTCTCTGTTTGTCCCATTTCTCCAAATACAACAAACAGCACAACAGACAACAACAAAAGAACAAGACAAAAACAAACGTAGACCCAGTGATCCTTATCCAGAGCCTGCTGCTGGGGGGGCTTTTTTGGTCCACAAAACACCACACAATAGATAACAAAAGAACCAGACAAAGACAACTGCAGACCCAGCGATTCTTACCCAAAATTTGCCACTTATGGCGGCTATTTTCATCTTCCAACCGCCTAAGGGGACTCGAACCCCTCGACCGCCCAGGGGGACTCGAACCCCCTGACCGCCCAGGGGGACTCGAACCCCCCAACCGCCCAGGGGGACTCGAACCCCCCGACCGCGCAGGGGGACTCGAACCCCCCGACCGCCCAAGGGGACTCGAACCCCCTGTCGATCTATCAGCAGAGGGATGGGGCGTCCCCGCATCCACTCCAGCCCTGGGGAGCATGGCTGCGTCCAGCTTCTCCCCGGTGGGCTATACCCTGGAGCTCCAACCAGACAGACGGATAGGATCCCAATACCTCGGAACCCAATACCTCCAAACCCAATACCTCCAAACCCAATACCTCGGAACCCAATACCTCCAAACCCAATACCTCGGAACCCAATACCTCCAAACCCAATACCTCCGGAGGCTTTTCTTAAAAATTCTGATGCTGGCTCAGTTCTCGTCGTTTGATCCCGGACGAGCCCCCAAATGTTAGGGTCCGTGATCAAAGGAACGAGACTGATACAAAGCGAAGGTCAAGCAAAGCTTTATTTCGCGCCAAGCATCATGAATCGCACTGACCGGTCAGGGCTTTCTTTTATAAAAGATGACAACTTTGACCCCGGCGAGCCTACTCCCAATGAGGTTGCTGACATCTAGGTCGTTTCTCACTGTGTCACTGCTGAGGGTCCTGGAGTGCGGGGCAGGGCCGCTGGCACCGCAGGCGTCGAGGGACCGCTGACAACTGGACCGCAGATGTCTCAGGACCGCAGGCGTCGAGGGACCGCTGACAACTGGACCGCAGATGTCTCAGGACCGCAGGCGTCGAGGGACCGCTGACAACTGGACCGCAGATGTCTCAGGACCGCAGGCGTCGAGGGACCGCTGACAACTGGACCGCAGATGTCTCAGGACCGCAGGCGTCGAGGGACCGCTGACAACTGGACCGCAGACATCGAGGGACCGCTGACAACTGGACCGCAGATGTCTCAGGACCGCAGGCGTCGAGGGACCGCTGACAACTGGACCGCAGACGTCGAGGGACCGCTGACAACTGGACTGCTGGGCCGCCGGAGGCTGCAGGCTGCAGGCGATGGCTCGGGGCCGCCGCCGGAGGCTAGAAGCTGCAGGCGACGGTGCTCAGGGCCGCCGCCGGAGGCTGGAAGCTGCAGGTGGCGGCGCTCGAGGCCGGAGGCTGGAGGCTGCAGGCGACGGTCCTCGGGGCCGCCGCCGGAGGCTGGAGGCTGCAGGCGACGGTCCTCGGGGCCGCCGCCGGAGGCTGGAGGCTGCAGGCGACGGTCCTCGGGGCCGCCGCCGGAGGCTGGAGGCTGCAGGCGGCGGCGCTCGGGGCCGCCGCCGGAGGCTGCAGGCGGCGGCGCTCGGGGCCGCCGCCGGAGGCTGCAGGCGGCGGCGCTCGGGGCCGCCACCGGAGGCTGCAGGCGGCGGCGCTCGGGGCCGCCGCCGGAGGCTGGACCGCCAAACGCGGTTATAGCTCTTACAAGAGCTGTTACAGCTCTACTATACACCGTTGACTCCCCTGCTCTTCTGCGACTTCCACCGCTCTCCGCTCCACTTCACCGCTCTCCGCCGACTTCACCGCTCTCCGCCGACTTCACCGCTCTCCGCCGACTTCATCGCTCTCCGCCGACTTCATCCCTCCTGTAGCAGCCGCTGCTCTCCTGCAGGAGCCCCCGGCTCTCCTGCAGCAGCCCCCCTCTCCTGCAGCAGCCCCCTTTATGGGGGTGGTTGAGCCCCGCCCCTACACAGGTGGCCAATTGAATTTCAACCTTCCCAGCGGATATACATACGGCCTACTGATTGGATGACTCCACTCAGTCTGCCCCACCCTTACAATAATGTTGAACAAAAGTTAGACATTGATTTCATTTATATGTGATAAAAAGCAGACAAAATTTTAATTTATGATATTAGAACTGAAGCTAGTGGTTTCCCTTGAAGGGAGTTGGACTTGAATAGGGGTGGTTGGGTTGCTTCTGAGTTTTTGGTAATGATCAAGGTCTGTGTTGATTTGGATTGGTTACATCATTATATTCACTTTGAAAATTCATCAAGCTAACCAATTATAAGATGTGTAATTTACTTTATTAGGCTTAATTTCAGTAAAAACACTTAAAAATTGTGGAGGCAATTGCTTCTCGGCCTTTTGGCTGAGATCAAGTATAAAAATTGTGGAGGCAGTTATTACAGTGATAAGTAATCAGGAGCAATTAAGCAGCAATGTCACAAAGTAGACTGGTTTTCGTGAATCTTTCTTCTGCTTTATGGGGTTTACTTGGACTCTAAGCTAGGAGAAAATGGAATAAACTCAGCAATCTGGCTTCTCAGAAACTTATGCAACTAATTGAAAGTAACACGCATTTAAACTGTAGAAAGGTTTAATGACTTCGATCTTTTGGAATTTTGAAAAGTTATTTTCCAATACTTCTTTTACTGAATTTTAATTTTAATTTTCCAATGTGAAGATTATGCTTAATGTTGCCAGATGGAGACTTCCAGTGCTCTGTGGAAGATGTGAATATAGCAATTTCTTTCAGCCTTTGATTCTAGGGTACCCTGTTCTTTGCTGAACTCTTTTTCTTTTCAAGTTTTTATTTAAATGTCAGTTAGCTAAGATATAATGTAATATTAGTTTCAGGTGTAGAATTCAGCGATTCATCACTTACATACAACAAGTGTTTATCACAAATGCCTTCCTTAATACCCATCACTGTTTAACCTATCTGCCTGCCCACCTGAGCACCAGCAATCCTCAGTTTGTTCTCTATAGTTAGGAGTCTCGTTTCTTGGTTTGCCTGTCTTTTTTTCCCCTTGTGTTGATCTGTTTTATTTTTTAAATTCCACATATGAGTGAAATCATATGTATTTGTCTTTCTCTGACTGACTTATTTCACTTAGCCTAATACTCTGTAGCTCCATCCATATTGTTGCAAATGGCAAGATTTCATTCTTTTTATGGCTGAGTATATATACCACATCTTTTTTTTAAAGATTTTATTTATTTATTTGACAGTCAGAGATCACAAGTAGACAGAGAGAGAGAGAAGGAAGCAGGCTCCCCACCGAGCAGAGGGCCCAATGTGAGACTTGTTCCCAGGACCATGGGATCATGATCTGAGCCGAAGGCAGAGGCTTTAACCCACTGAGCCACCCAGGCACCCCTGTATACCACATCTTTATCTGTACATCAGTTGATGGACATTTGGGCTATTTCCATAATTTGGCTGTTGTAGAAAAGGCTGCTATAAAAACATCAGGGTGCATGTAGCCTTTTGAATCAGTATTTCTGTATTCTTTGGGTAAATACCTAGTGGTGCAGTTGCTAGATCATAGGCCAGGTCTGTTTTTAACGTTCTGATGATCTTCTCCATGTTCATGAGAGATACTGGCCTGTAGTACTCATTTTTTAGTAGAGTTTTTGTTTGGCTTTGGAATTGGGGTAATGTTGGCCTCATAGAATGAGTTTGGAAGTTCACCTTCCTTTTCTATTTTTTGGAACAGTTTGAAAAGAATAGGTGCTAGCTCTTGTTTAAGTATTTGGTAGGATTTCCCTGTGAAACCATCTGGCTCAGGACTTTTGTTTGTTTGGGAAATTTTTGATTACTGATTCAGTTTCTTTACTGATTATCAGTCTGTTCAAATTTTCTATTTCTTCCTGTTTCAGTTTTGGTAATTTATATGTTTCTAGGAATTAATCCATGTTTTTCTAAGTTGTCCAGTTTGTTGGCATATTATTTTTCATAAGATTCTCTTACAATTGTTTGTATTTCTGTGGTGTTGATTGTTATTTGCCCTCTCTCATTTGTGGTTTTCTTTATTTGGGTCCTTTCTCTTTTCTTTTTGATAAATCCAACTAGAGGTTTATCAATTTTATTGGTTTTTTTTTTCCCCCAAGAACTAGTACCTGGTTTCATTGCTCTGTTTTTGTTTTTGTTTTTAAATATTTATTTATTTATTTGAGAGAGAGCACAGAAGAGGGGAGGGGTAGAGGGAGAGAGGGAATCATGGAATGACAAG
The DNA here is from genome assembly GCF_020171115.1 of Neogale vison. Taxonomy (NCBI): domain Eukaryota; kingdom Metazoa; phylum Chordata; class Mammalia; order Carnivora; family Mustelidae; genus Neogale; species Neogale vison. The sequence continues at coordinate 71,349,956 of NC_058105.1, forward strand.
AGGCTTGATCTTAGGACCCTGAGATTATGACCTGAGCCAAAACCAAGAAATGGACACCCAACTGACTGTGCCACCCAGATGCCCCTTCATTTATCTGTTCTACTGTTTGTTTTTTTTTCAGTTTCCTTATAGTTTATTTCTGCTCTAATTTTTATTATTTTCCTTCTTCTGATGGCTTTAGGCTTCATTTGTTATTCTTTTTCTAGCTAGTATAGGTTTAAACATAGGTTGTTTATTTGAGATTTCTCTTCTTGAGGTAGGCCTATATTGCTACATACTGCCCTCAGAGGACCGCTTCTGCTGTATCTCAAAGGTTTTGAACCATTGTGTTTCCATGTATTTTTTTATTTCTTCTTTGGTTACCTGGTTGACCCATTCATTCTTTAGTAGCATGTTGTTTAGCCTCCATATATTTGTGGCCTTTCCTAGTTTTTTCCTGTGGTTCACTTCATGTTTTATAGTGTTATAGTCAGAAAATATTCAAGTTATGATTTCAATCTTTTTGTACTTGTTGAGGCCTGATTTGACCTAGTGTGTGATTTCCTCTGGAGACTGTCACATGTGCACTTGAAAAGAATGTGTATTCTGCTGCTTTGGGATGAAATGTTCTGAATATATTTGTTAAGTCCATCTGGTCTAGTGTGTCATTCAAAGCCATTGTTTCTTTGTTGATTTTCTGCTTAGATGATCTGTCCACTGCTATAAGTGGGGTATTAAAGTCTCCTACTATTATTGTATTATTACCAATGAATTCCTTTATATTTGTTAGTAATTTTTTATATATTTGGGTGCCCAAATTTTGGTTGCATAACTATTTATAATTGTTAGATCTTCTTTTTTTAATTAAATTTCATTTTTTTCAGTGTTCCAAGATTCATTGTTTATACACCACACCCAGTGCTCCATGCAATACGTGCCCTCCTTAATACCCACCACCAGGCTCACCCATCACCCATCCCCTCCCCTCCAAAACCTTCAGTTTGTTTCTCACATCTTCTTGCTGGATTGTCCCCTTTATTATTACATAAGACCCTTCTTTGTCTGTTGTTATAGTCTTTGTTTTAAAGTCCAGTTTGTCTCATATAAATATCAATACTCCCATTTTTTAAAAATATCCCTTAGTAGGATAGATGTTTCTCCATGCCCTCCTTTCAGTCTGCAGGTCCTTAGGTCTAAAATGAGTCTCTTGTAGGTAGCATATAGATGGGACTTGTGTTCTTATCCTTTCTGACGCCCTATACCTTTTGACTGGAACATTTAGTCCATTTACATTCACAGTAATTATTGATAGATATGTATTTAGTGCCATTTTATTGCTTGTTTTGTCATTGTTACTGGAGATTTTGCTTGTTCCTTTCTAGTCTTTGTCATTTTTAAATTTCTCTTTCCCACTCAAAGAGTACCCTTTAATATTATTTGCAGGGCTGATTTAGTGGTCACAAACTCCTTTAGTTTTTGTTTGTCTGGGAAACTTTTTCTCTCTCCTTCTATTCTGAATGATAGCCTTGCTGGATAGAGTATTCTTGGCTGCAGATTTTTCCCATTCTGCATGTTGAATATATTATGGCACTCCCTTCTGGCTTGCCAAGTTTCTGTGGAGAGATCTGCAGCTAACCTTATGGGTCTTCCCTTGAAAGTTAAGAACTTCTTTTGTCTTGCTGTTTTTAGAATTTTTTTCTTTATCACCACATTTTTCAAATTTAATTACAATATGTCTTGCTATTGGTCTGCTTTTATTGATCTTAATGGGAGTTCTCTGTGTCTCCTGGATTGGTATGTCTGTTTTTTCCCTCAGATTAGGGAGGGTCTCAATTATGATTTCCTCGAATAAACCTGCTTCCTTTTCCTTCTCTTCTTCTTTTGGGACTCTTGTGATGTGAGTTCCCTAAGTCTATTCTTGTGATCCATAACTACCCTTTCTGTCTTTTGTGCAGCTTCATTATTTTCTATTATTCTATCTTCTTTATACTTAATTGTTCCTTTGCTTCTTCCATCCTTGTCATCATTACATCCAGTTGGTTTTGAATCTTAATTACTGCATTTTTCATGTCTAATTGTTTTTTTTAACTTTTATCTCTGCAATAAGGGTCTTCCTGAAGTCTTCCATGTTCTTTTCAAGCCCAGTATGTATCCTTATGATTGTTGCTTTAAATTCTGCATCAGGCATGTGAATTATATCTGTCTCGATTATATCTCTAGCCATGACCTTTTCTTGTTCTTTCTTTCTTTTTTTTTCTTGTTCTTTCTTTTGAGATGAATCCCTCCATCTTGGCATTTGTCTATTGTCTCTTTTTTCTTCTGTGTGTGCCTGTTATGGTTCCTGCTCCTGAGAGTAATGGCTGTATGAAAAAGAGGTCACATAGTGCTCATGGCCTGGGCACTAAAGGGAGTATCTCTTATATGTGTTGTGTGCACTCTGTTGCTGTGGTTTGACTGCTTTATTCCTCAGGTCATTTGTCTGCAGAGACATGCCTTGCCTGCAGCGGGCAGTGTTTGGACCTTAGCCAGAGTGTAGGGAGTGTTTTGTTGTTTGTTTGTTTGTTTGTTTTTTAAAGTTTATTTATTTGACAGACAGAGATCACAAGTAGGCAGAGAGGCAGGCAGAGAGAAAGAAGGAAGCAGGCTCCCTGCTGAGCAGAGAACCCGATGCGGGGCTCCATCCTAGGACCCTGAGATCATGACTTGAGCCGAAGGCAGAGGCTTTTACCCACTGAGCCACCCAGGCACCCCATGTAGGGAGTTTTAATTAGGCAGGCTCTGGTCTGCTTGTTAAATGAGACCTGATGCTACTTCTACCAGAACTGAAGAAGCCTTGCAAAACTTTTTGGTCGGTGGTTGAGGTTCATGTAGAGGTTTCTGCTGGCCTTCCAGGGAAGGGGCCTGCTGCACTGGGATTGAGGCACACTTGCCAGAGTAGGGCAGTACCAACAGAGCACAGTGGGGCCAAGACTTAATAAGCGGGTTAGGAAGCCAGTGTTGATGCTGTTCTGTTTCCTGAAGTTCGTTTATGCCGAGGAGCACGGGAGGGGAAAGGCATCAGCCAGCTCCATTTTTCCTGGAGTGTGGTTTCCGTGCTTGCTGTTCTGAGGGAGTCACTCCCAGAAGAGCGAATAGTTTCCTCTTGTATATATAGGCATTTTTCAGATTGCTCTTTTCACACTGTCTCCAGGTTGATTGCCTGCCTGAAGCAGTGCAGTGCACTTTGGGCTCTATCCTAGCCAAGTGTGCTAACCACTGAAACTCCAAGCTTTAGTGAACTGGGTAGCAGGGACCTGCTCTTGTCTTCTGGGGAGAGTCTTGCTCTGTTGGGGGTGATGCAGGTTTGACCCCGAAGGGCAGCTGCCCTAGAGTGCAAGGGTGTGGGATTTGGAGCAGAGCAAGCTAAACAACCAGCATCCTGGTTAGCTGCCCTCAGCATGTATCTCTGCCTATGCTGGGTGGTTGGGGAGAGGAAATGGCACCTGCTGGCTCGCTTTTTTGTCCCTAGAGAGGCAACTCCTAGAATGAGACCTCTCACAGATGTGCTCCAAGAAGAGTGCATAGTCTCTCCCCATGTGCCAGAGGCAACCTTCACATTGCCTTGTCTGCCCCCAGGATTACTTGCCTGCCTTCTTTCCAGGAGTGCAGCAGTGCCCTTATGGCTCTATCCCAGCCATGCCTACGGACCTCTGAATATCCAGTCTTTGAGCCCCACTGGTGGCAAAAACTCACAAAAATCAGCCCCTCTCATTTTCCTAGCCAGTGGCTTTGGGGAAGTGTTCACCTTGTGCCTATCCCTGTGCGCTCCACTGTCTCTTGCCTTTCTCCACAACCAGGGCTCCCTCCCCTCCACAGCACCCATGACCCATTTCTCCTTAAAACCACATCTCCGCACATCCTGCCTTCTTCAGTGTGGACTCTTCTCTCCCTCTGGTTGTGCAGTTTGTTCTGCCAGTGCTCGGGTCGATTTCTTAGGTATTCAGAATCATTTGATTAGTTATTTAACTGTGTTCAAGGGATGAGGCAAGCTGCTATCTTAGCTCCCTACCTCTTTGTTGAATTTTAACATACTTTTATGAATTCTGGTGGTGAGCTCCTTGGTGATCCTTATTTTTTAGAGGGATCTATTCCAACTAAGAATGTATTATATGGGGGGCACTTGGGTGGCTCAGTGGGTTAAGGCCTCTGCTTTCAGCTTGGGTCATGGTCCCAGGGTCCTGGGATCGAGCCCTGCATCGGGCTCTCTGCTCGGCAGGGAGCCTGCTTCCCTCTCTCTCTCTCTGCCTGCCTCTCTGCCTACTTGTGATCTCTGTCAAGTAAATAAATAAAATCTTTTAAAAAAAGAATGTATTTTATGTTCCCAGTTTTTATTTTAAAAATATCAACACTACCTCCATTAGTTATTGGCAAGATTCAAAGATTGGAAGTTATAAGTCTCTAAATTCACCTGAAAAAATTTCTCTAAAAATCTAAAGTTAGCTTTTTTAACCCAAGAAACTCCTCATTAGTATATTAATATTTAAAAAATATAGGTAGTAAAGATTATAATGGTACAGATTAAACAGATTTTCATAATCTTATCATTTCATATTAACTTTCAGCTTGGAACTTGGCTGTGCAGTGTGGCAAAGACCCAGTGGCAATGAGAGAATTTTTCATCCTCTCTTATAAGGTAAGTCTCTTCTAGTAAGTATCTCACGAATGGACCACAACAAAGATAGACCACTGTGGCTATTTTCAAGGGCAAAATATAAAGGGGCATGGGCTTTTAATCTAGAAACTTTTAAAATACACATCTAAACAGTAATGACCTAAGGAGCATTTGTTCCTTATAGGATACAATGTGCAGATATGAAGCATTTCTCCACATAGCAAAATATTATAAACAACCATCAGAGAGATTAAAGTTTTACCATAAGAGACTTATTTCTTTGCTTTTGAAGGAATTCAGTCTCCCAGAGTCCTATATTAAAATATAACTCTCTTTAGGAAAGGAATACTCTTAAGGTGTCAACCAATAAAACATTAGGAAGGTTTATAAATCTGTAGGAGTATAGAATAGGTATCTGGGGAAATGAGGAGGTAAAAATAATACTAAGAATCTTGGGCCTACTTTATAATTTTTCGTAGAGCAGGTTCTCTGTGTAAGGATTTATAAGCTTACTTTGAAATTATAAGCATTTTTAAATAGTCATTAGTCTCCAAGGTCAAGATTAAATGCCAGAAAGTAAGCAATATTGATGAGAAAATAAAAGGAGAGGGCTAAGAATGTCTCTCTTACACATTCAGGAGTGTATCATCTGATATGTTGAGATAGATTAAATGTTAAGAGTTTTAGAACTAGAAAGAACTATAGAGATAATCTAGCATAACTCCCTCATTTTATGTATTAGTAACCTGAGACCTAGAGAGAGAAGGTGTTTTGAAATGCTGTTAATTTAGTGACAGTGATGATTATGATCACTAAACGTTTTGGGAGATTAAGAAATAGTCTTTGAAAGTTCAGGTAAAATTGCCATTTAAATTAGGTGAAATGAATTAGTTTTAGTTTGAACATTTGTGATAGCACTAGTAGGGTTCTATGTAAGAATCCCAAGGGCCTAGAGGTTTGTTGTAGTAAAAGCTGGGAATTTTTTCTAAAGTTAGAGGACAAGGCTTAATGATGAGGTTATGCCTAATAATGCTTGTCAAGATTTGACATTGTATCTTTCAACCATGACAATATATGTGCTAATTTCAACTCTATTCAATACAAAGGGGAAATCTATTTGCCAGGGGAAAAATCACTTAGAAATTACAACATAAAGCAAGAAATAAATCACTAGATAGAAATACAGGGCCAAACGACAGTATCTATCACTGGGAAGATAGGAAAATTGCAAAGAAATGAAGCTTTTTATCTCCAGAAATGTTCTTAAAAACAATGGAAAGTAATATAAAATTAAAACTGTAAATCAGTGTTATAGTCTCTATCATTTTTAAGGTGAGATGTGTTTTTCCAGCTGAATTTTTTCATTCAGACAGGATGTTGCTGATTTTCATTCTGATTGTTTCTGTTCACCTGGCAGAATTCACAGTATTCATTGATGTTCTGGTTATTTCTTATCAGCTGTCCCAGTTTTGTCCTTCTGATCAAGTAATTCTGATTGCACAGAAAACATGTTTACTTATGGCAGCTGCAGTTGATCTAGAGCAAGGGAGAAAAGCTTCAACAGCTTTTGAACAGGTAATGTGCTACCTTCAAAGAAAACACAAGAAAGAGTTTAGTGTGCTATTTGGTGTGTTTGCCTTCCCCGATGCAGTTCTTTCTGATTCTCTTTAAAGAACCCTTTCATCCTTTCCAGGAGCATCTTGATTTCAAAGGTTTATAATGGTTCATTCCTTCCTAAGAAAAGGTCACATTTGGCTTAGCCTCTTCTTTTAAAAAGATTGAGTATCTCTTTTAAAATGCCTCTTCCCATGGACCACTCTTTCCAAATCTGTTTTTAGATATTCTTCATCATCTCCCTGCAATCATATGTGGCCCATAAGAAAGACTTTTCTCTATTTTTGTTGCCTTTTACACATTCTCTAAGGAAGAATTTTTCTGTCTCCACAGCTTCAGTAGCCAGCTCATTATTTACTTGGATTGTTTTTCTTCACTTTAATTGCATTTGCTTTCTTTGACCCACACCCTTAAATATTTTATCAGTAATTCAGTTTTAACAACAAAAAGAATTCCTACCTTTGCCTCAATTCCACTCCTAGCTTTGTTAAACCTTACCCCTTTAAGAAAATGCCAACATCAACATCTAAGAAAATTGTCTCCAAGTTGGACCACTAGCATTTTTGGTATGATTTTAAGATCTGGTTCTCTCTGCTTTTTCTCTCTTACCTAGACAAAGAAAACTTCCCAATTTCCCATACTTGCCAGCTTTTCTTTCCAAATGGTATAAAATCCTTCTTGCTGTTTATTTCCTTCCTTCCGTTAATTGCTTCTTTCATATGATTCTTCAGATCTGGAACAAACTGTCACCAGATCTCTGCCAACATATTTCCCTTCCTTTCTGTTCCCTGTTGACTTCAACTCAAAAAACATTTGAGTATTAAGTAGTTTGCTAGGTACTGGAGATAAAGAAGACAAAATCCTTAACCTTGAGAAGTAAAGGGACCTCTTTTTAGAAACCTTTCCATTTTAAAAGAATGTGAGAAAAGAATCTTATGTGCCCCAGAGCAAAACCAAAAACAATCATTTTGCTTCTTAAAAAGCATGGGGTAAATGCAATTTTATTCTCAATAAGGCCTTGTGCTTTAGTTAAAAAGAGTAATAACTTCCTAGTTTTCACGTAATGCTCTTAACCTTTTTTAAAAGTTTTTCTCGGTCACTCAGAGTCAGTTGAGCATGCGACTCGATTTCAGCTCAAGTCAGGATCTCAGGGTTGTGAGATTGAGCTCCGCCCCACACTGGGCTCGGTGCTCCGCAGGGAGTCTGCTTGAGATTCTCTCTACTGCTTCTCCCTGTCCCTCTGCTCCTCCCTCCATTCGCACACTGCACTCTCTCTGGAAAATAAAGAAACAAATCTTTTTTTAAAAAGTTTTTCCCTTACATTGGTGGTCCTGACTTTGTTAAATTTTGTATCTTAATGAATAGAGATCAAATTGATGTGAGGGAAATTTCACAAACTCTTAAGTACAGTCCTTAATTGTTTTGTTTGTTTCCAACAACTGTTCTTTTTTTGTGTTCTTTCTCTTGCAAATGTTAATGGTTTCTAAGAACTCTAACCTAGTAACCCTTCTATAATCTTCTTTGCTTTTGAAAGAATATCTGTTTAGGTAATGGAAGATGAATTTCTGCCTTTTACCATCTGAGTCTGGTCCCTGTAAATTAGACCATGGTGTTCTGCTTGTCTAATGAAGAATTGTTGAATTCTGTTCTATTTATCTGCTCCTTGTTCTCTAAAGGCTCATAAATTTGGGTATTTCCAAATAGGTAGATGATGAAGGAATGTAGATGGAATGTATAGTTTTATCAACATTGTCTTTACTCTCCTGAATATGAGCTGGGGGGAAGTGAGGGATGCTTTAAAAAAAATACAGCAAAGAAAGTTACCCCAAAGATACAGATGTCGTGAAAAGAAGGGCCATCTGTACCCCAATGTTTATAGCAGCAATGGCCACAGTCGCCAAACTATGGAAAGAACCAAGATGCCCTTCAACGGATGAATGGATAAGGAAGATGTGGTCCATATACACTATGGAGTATTAATGCCTCCATCAGAAAGGACGAATACCCAACTTTTGTAGCAACATGGACGGGACTGGAAGAGATTTTGCTGAGTGAAATAAGTCAAGCAGAGAGAGTCAATTATCATATGGTTTCACTTATTTGTGGAGCATAACAAATAGCATGGAGGACAAGGGGCATTAGAGAGGAGTAGGAAATTTGGGTAAATTGGAAGGGGAGGTGAACCATGAGAGACTATGGACTCTGAAAAACAATCTGAGGGGTTTGAAGTGGCGAGGGGGTGGGAGGTTGGGGTACCAGGTGGTGGGTATTATAGAGGGCACAGCTTGCATGGAGCACTGGGTGTGGTGAAAAAATAATGAATAATGTTTTTCTGAAAATAAATAAATTGGGAAAAAAAATACAGCAGTTGTGGGGCGCCTGGGTGGCTCAGTGGATTAAAGCCTCTGCCTTTGGCTCAGGTTATGATCTCAGGGTCCTGGGATTGAGCCCTGCATCGGGCTTTCTGCTCAGCAGGGATCCTGCTTGCTCCTCTCTGTCTCTGCCTGTTTCTCTGCCTACTTGTGATCTCTGCCTCTCAAATAAATAAATAAAATCTTTAAAAAAATACAGCAGTTGTAATATACCATTGTGTGTGTGTGTGTGTGTGTGTGTGTGTGTGTACACACCGTATCTTCTTATCCACTTATCTATCAGTGGACAGTTGGGTTGCTTCTGTATCTTGGCTTTTATAAAACAATGCTGCAGTGAGCATAAGGATGCATATATCTTTTTGAATTAGTGTTTTTGTTTTCCTTGGTAAATACCCAGTAGTAGAATTACTGGGTCATATGGTATTTCTTTACTTAATTTTTTTTCAACTCTTTACATGTGTGAAAAGTCTTATTTATTTCAGGTGAAAATGAAATCTGTACTTAAGTTCAAACCAAAAAGTGAGAACATATTAACTAATGCATGTCATATAAGAATCTTACACTGATATGCTTTCAGGTTTCCCTTCCCTTCCATCTTTTGTTATTGTTATTGTACATTTTATTTTTACGTATGTTATAAACTCTCAATATATTCTTAGTTTTGATTAGGCTGTAAATTTATTTTTAGAGCTGTTAATAGAAGTTAAATGTTCTTTAAATTTATGTATGTTTTAAGGGCTGCCTTGAATCATTTCTTTGTTGAGATCCAGAATATTGTTTGATATCCTGTTCCTTTTGCCTCAAGAACTTTAACATTTTTTGTAGTGTCGATCTATTGAATTTACCCATCTTTTTCTGAAAAAGCATTTTTCCTTTATTTTTCATAGTTTTGCTGTGTGTAGAACTTAGAGCCATCAATTATTTTAAATTTTAGCACTTCAAGGATGTCACTCCACTGTTGTTGGGCTTGCACAATTGCTGAAGAGTCTGTTAGCCTCATCTTTGTTCTATATACAGATATCTTTTGTTTTCCCATTGACTGTCTATAAGATTTTCTCTTTTATCGTTGTTTTGTAGCAGTTCGAATATAGTATATCTAGGTTAAAATTGAAAAAAAAAAATCCTTGCCATTCTTTGAGCGTTTTTGCAACTATGGTTTGATGTCTTTAATTTTGAAAAATTCTTGACCACTGTCTCTTCAGATGTTTTTTTCTGTCCTGTTTATCTCTTTTCCTCCTAGGTTTCAAATTACATATATAGTAGACTATATGATATTGTCCCACAGGTCTGGTATGTTGTATTGTTTCTTTTTTTCTCATTTTTCTCAGTGTGAATATCAAATATTAATATGTAAATATTAAACAACATAGTACTGCACAAGCAGGGTGCCAAATAAGAAATCATACAGTAGGGGTGCCTGGGTGGCTCAGTGGGTTAATGCCTCTGCCTTCGGCTTGGGTCATGATCCCGGGGTCATGGAATCAAGCCCTGCATCGGGCTCTCTGCTCAGCAGGGAGCCTGCTTCCCTTTCACTCTCTCTGCCTGCCTCTCTGCCTACTTATGATCTCAGTCTGTCAAATAAATAAATAAAATCTTTTTTAAATATTTAAAAATAAAGAAATCAAACAGCAGGGCACCTGGGTGGCTCAGTGGGTTAAGCCTCTGCCTTTGGCTCAGGTCATGATCTCAGGGTCCTGGGATCAAGCCCCACATCAGGCTCTCTGCTCAGCAGGGAGCCTGCTTCCCCCTCTCTCTCTGTCTGCCTCTCTGCCTACTTGTGACCTCCCTTTCTCTCCATCAAAGAAATAAAAAAAACTAGAAATCAAACAGCAAATAAAAATATGTCTCAAAACAAATACATAAAAAAGGAATGCCTGGTGGGTGGCTCAGTCGTTGGGCGTCTGCCTTCAGCTCTGGTCTAGCTAAAGTTTAGTAGAGGAAGGAAATAACAAAGAAAAATCAGAAATTAATAAAATAGAGACCAGAATAAATAATAACATAACATTGAAAGTAATGACCAGGTTTTCCAAAATAAAATAAAATAAAATAAAATTGGTAATGCTTTAACTCCATTAATTTAGAAGAAAGACAAGACCCAAAAACCAAAGTGAGAAATGGATAACAACACAACAGATAACCACAGAAATACGTAGGGTGAGAACAGATAACTATTAACAGTGCTGTCCTAACAAATCAGAAATCTTCTTAGACCAATAACAAGAAGTGAATATTGAATTAGGAATCAAAAATCTCACAACACAGAAAAGCCCAAGACTACATGGTTTCCTTGGTGAATTCTGCCAAACATATAAAATATAATTAGTAACAATCTTTATCAAAGTCTTACAAATTGTGGAATGGAGGGAACACATTCAGAATCATTCTGTGAAGCCAGTATTACCTTGATATTAGCAGAGATACAAGAACAAAAAAGTCCAGTCTGTACAAAATAAGTATTACTACTCTGGCTTTCTTTTTTTTTTTTAATTAAATTTAATTTAATTTTGTTTTCAGTGTTCCAAGATTTCATTGTTTATGCACCACACCCAGTGCTCCATGCAATACGTGCCCTCCTTAATACACCCTGCCAGGCTCACATCACCCCCTACCCTCCCAAAAACCCTCAATTTGTTTCTCAGAGTCCACGGTCTCTCATGGTTTGTCTCCTCCTCCGATTTCTCCCAGCTCACTTCTCTTCTCCATCTCCCAATGTCTTCTGGGTTATTCCTTATGCTCCATTTGCATGATAAATGGTTCTCCATCCCCTCACTTTCAATCTGCAGGAATCTTTAGGTCTAAAATGAGTCTCTTATTGGCAACATATAAATGGGTCTTGTTTTTAATCCATTCAGACTCCCTGTGTCTTTTGATTGGAACATTTAGTCCATTCACGTTCAAAGTAATTCTAGAGAATATCTATTTAGTGCTATTTTATAATTTGTTTTGTCATTGTTCCTGGAGATTTTCTCTGATTTTCTCTGACTGAAAGAATCCCTACTTTAATATTTCTTGCAGGGCTAATTTAGTGGTCACAAACTGCTTTAGTTTTTGTTTGGGAAACTCTTTCTCTCCTTCTATTCTGAATGATAGCCATGCTGGATAGAGTATTCTTGGCTGCAGATGTTTTCCATTCTGCATGCTGAATATATCACGCCACTTTCTTCTGGTTTACCAAGTTTCTGTTGAGAAATCTCTAGCTAGCCTTATGGGTTTCCCTTAAGGACCTCTTTTTTGTCTTGCTGCTTTTAGAATTTTTTCTTTATCACTGTCTTTTTCCAGTTTAATTACAGTATGTCTTGGTGTTGGTCTGCTTTTGTTGATACTGATGGCAATCCTCTGTGCCTCCTAGATCTCAATGTCTCTTTCCTTCTCCAGATTAGGGAAGTTTTCTGCTATTATTTCCTGAAATAAATTTTCGGCCCACTTTTCTCTTTCTTCTGGGACTCCTATAATATGAATGTTCCTACATTTCATGGAGTCATTGAGTTCCCTAAGTCTATTCTCATGTTGCATAATTCTTTGTGTCTTTTGTTCAGCTTCATTATTTTACATTATTTTATCTTCTAGGTCACTAATTCATTCCTCTGCTTCTTCCAGTTTGTTGTTCATTGCATCAAGCCTGCTTTTGATCTTGTTTATTGTACCCTTCATCTCTGATTCTTTTTTAACTCTTTTATCTTTGTGGTAAGGGTCTCACTGGAGTTTTCTATTCTTTTCTCAAGCCCAGTGAGTATCCTTATGATTATTCTTTAAATTCTCTATCAGGGGGTACCTAGGTGGCTCAGTTAGTTAAGCAACTGACTCTTGATATCCTCTCAAGTCATGATCTCAGGGTCATGAGATTGAGTCTCGTGTTGGGCTCTGCGCTTAGCAGAGAGTTTGCTTGAGATTCTCTCTCTCTCTCCCCCTCTCCCTCATCCACCCCCACTATCTCGCTTGCTCTCTTTCTCTGTAAAGTGAATGAATGAATGAATGAATTCTTTATCGGGAACATTACTTATATCTGTTTCACTTAGGTCTATGGCCATGGCCTTATCTTGTTCCTTCATTTGGATAAATTCCTACATCCTGGAATTTTGTCTAAGTCTCTGCTTTCATCTCTGTGTTAGAAAAGCCAGTTATGCCTCCTGATCCTGAATGTAATGTCCTTATGAATAAGAGCTCATGTCATGCCCAGGGCATGGTGCTTCAGAGTGTTTCTGGTGTGTGCCGTGTGCACTGTGCTATTGTGTTTTGCCTGCTGTGTCCTTCAGGCCAGTCATCTGCAGAGGTTCTCCTAGCCTGTTGTTGGCAGTGTTTGGTCCTAGCCTGCATGTGCCAAGTTTTAACTAGGTGTGCAGTTTGCTTGTGAAATAAGACCTGATACCAACTCCACCAAGACAGAGGCCCTGTAGAACTCTCTGGTTGGGAGAGATAGTGTGGGCAGGGATTTGTGCTGGTCTTCTAGGGGAGGGGCTCGCCATGCTGGGACTGAAGTAGGCTTGACTGAGAAGGGTAGTCCCACCAGAGCACAGGGGTTGGGGTTTTGTGTAAGCAAGTTAGGCAGCCAGTATCCAGGCTGAGCTGCTTCCCTCAGGTGGTTCTGTGTTTATGCTGGGAGGGCTGGGGGAGGAAATGGCACCAGTCAGCTCTTTTCTTTCCAGAGAGGCCTGAAGGAATAATCTCCCACTGTATGTCCTAGACATTCTTCAGATCCCTATTTCCATGCTGTCTTACCCAGGTTGTTTGCTTGCCTTCTTTCCAGGAGCAGCACAGTGCCCTCAAGTTCCTATCCTAGCCAAGACTGCTGACCCTTAAAACTCCAGGCTGTAAGCCTTGCTGGTTGCAAGGAACTCTGGAAATTCAGTTCCTCCAAGCCAGTAGCTTTGGGGAAATGTTCTTCTTGTCCATTCCCTTACATGCTCCTCTCTTTCTGTCTCTCTCCCTCTCTCTGTCTCAGTCTCTTTCTCTCTCTTGCCCTTCTCAATGACAGCTCCCTCTCCTCTGAAGTACTTGTTATCTGTTTCTCCCTTAAACCGTGTCTCTACACTTCCTACCTTCTTTGATATGGCCTCTTCTCTCCCTTTAGTTGTGGAATTTGTTCTGTCAGTCTTCAGGTTGATTTCTGGGGTATTTAGGATGATTTGATAGTTATCTAGTTGTGTTCATGGGATGAGATGAACCTCATGTCCTCCAATCTGCCACCATCTTCGTCTCCCACTTCTTCTAGATGTAATTTTTTGAGCAATAAAGAAGAATGAGATCTGATGATTTGTGACAATATGGATGGACCTAGAGTATTATGCAAAGTGAAGTAAGTCAGAAAAAGGAAATATAAACCATATGATCTCAGTTATATGTGGAATCTAAAAAGGAAAAGAAAAAAAGTGGAAAAAACAAAAAAGCAAAGCAAACAGACTCTTAAATACAGAGAACAAACTGGGGATTGTCAGAGAGGAAGTAGATGGGGTGATGGGCAAAATAGGAAAGGTGGATTAGGAGATACAAACCACCACTTATAAAATATATAAATTGTGAACATGAAAAGTACAGCACGGGGAATATAGTCATTAACATTTTAATAACATTATATGCTGACTATGCTTATTGTGGGGAGCATTGAGGAATGTATAGAATTGGCCAATGAATATGTTGTGCAAATGAAACTAATGTAGCATTGTATGCCAGTTATACTTCAATAAAAAAAATATACAGCAGGGCGCCTGGGTGGCTCAGTCAATTAAGCATCTGACTCTTGATTTTGGCTTAGGTCATGATCTCAGGGTTAGGGGATCAAGCCCATGCCCCTACTCTGCATTCATCGGGGAGTCTGCTTAAGGATTCTCTCCCTCTGCCCCTCCCACTACTCTCTCTCTAAAATAAAAGAACAAATCTCAGGAAAAAATATACAGCCATTATAATTTATCGAGGAACTACATCTTCCTAAAATGGGTTGGATAAACTACTGCCGGCTAGCCAAATCAGGCCGGTGGCCTGTGTTTCTGCAGCCTGAGCACTAGGAACTTTTTTTTTTTTCATTCATGGAAGGTTGTGAATGAAAATATACGTGAAAGATAATAAAAAGATAATAAAAGAAAATATATGTGGAAATGTATGTGAAAAAAAAATACGTGAAAGATAGTTGTGTGGCTGGAAAAGCCTAAAACATTTACTGTTTGGCCTTTTATACAAATGTATCCTGACCCCTATCCTACATTATTTTTTAACAAATGTATTGAGGTATAATTAGCATAGCTTAGGATTCACCCAGTAAAGTATACAGTTTAATGGTTTTTAGAATATTCAGATTTGTGCAGCTATCGACAGAATATAGTTTTTGTGTTTGTTTTTGGGTTTTTTTTTTTAAGATTTCATTTATGTACTTGACAGAGATCACAAGTAGGCAGAGAGGCAGGCAGAGAGAGAGAGGAGGAAGCAGGCTCCCTGCTGAGCAGAGAGCCCGACACGGGTCTCAATCCCAGGATCCTGAGATCATGACCCAAGCCGAAGGCAGAGGCCTTAACCCACTGAGCCACCCAGGCATCCCCACAATATAGTTTTTAAAACATTTCATCACTCTAAAAAAATATCACTTACCCATTAGCAGTCACTCCCTGTCCCAACCAGCAGCCCTAGGCAACCACTAATCTATTTTGTGTCTTTATAGACTTCCTATTGTGGATATTTCATATAAATACTATCATAGGACTTAATCTTTCCTGACTGACTCCCTATAGGTTCACCATGTTGTAGTTTGGATCAGTACTCCATTCCCACAATGGCTGAATGATATTCCAGTATATGAATATACCACATTTTGTTTTTCCATTCATCCACTGATGGATCTTGAGTTTTAACAATTTTCAGCTGTTACAAATAATGCTATGGTAAACACTCATATAGAAATTTTGTGTGGACATGTGTGTTTTATTTTCCCTTGAGTATATACCTAGCAGTGGAATCGCTCGGTTTTATGATAACTCTATGCTTAATCTTGTGAGGAACTACCAGAGTATTTTCCAGAGCAGCAAAACCATTTTACATTCCCACCAGCACTAGGCTAAGGTTCTACTTTCTGCACCTCCTTGCCACAACTTTCAGTTTCAGTAGTTTATGTTTCTGGAAATGCGTGTATTATAATGTAAGTGATCTTATTTTTTGGCTTACAATTGGTCATAGTGAAAGATCCCCCGGGGCTCCAAGCACCCCGGAATGGACCCCTTCTCAGGAGGAGACCCCCGGACCCAAAAACCAAGCCGAGTCCACTGATCAGATGCAAACAGCACGAGGTTTATTGAGTTGACACAGGTACCTGCGGGCGATCAAGTCTTAGGAAGACTCGCGCGCCAGCCCTTTGTTTAGGGCCTTTTTATGGGGTTTGGGGAAGCGAAAGCATACGTACAGAAGCAGAAACATAGTTACAAGGTTCTTATTGGCTGGTTTGAATGTAAGGCATACTCGGTGTTTGTAGATTGGCTTTGAAGGACCCCGGCGCGCGAAGAGAAAGGTGGGGAGGGGGAGTGAGGAGGGGGAGTTGGACCTTATTACTCAGCAGAGAAACATCCTGCCTACGTGACTAGGCCCACGTACCTAGGCGACCCCCCTTGCCTATGTGACTATGCGCATAAAGTATCCTGTTGAAACAGGAGACCAGTATCACCCCCTAAAAGCCAAGTGGTTACAGAAAGGCAAGGGAGTGGTTAAACAATTAACTGGGGGAGGGGTCTAACAGGGGAAGGGCGAGTGATTACAGAAAAGCCAAGAAGCAGTTAGTTAATCAATGGCTGGGGGGGGGTGTCTATATGCGGAGTCTTTCATTCCCCCCTTTTTCTTTATCATGGATAGAATCTTATATCCATTCGCTCTGGTCCTGTACCAGGTCAGTTTGGGATCCGGTCTGTCGAATTAGCTGATATTGCTGTGTCACCAGTGGTTTTGCAGCCCCAATAGCGACAATAAAAGTGGGATGTCCCACTACAGTAGGTCCACTCTCTGGGTCTGTGAAACACGGGGCATAAGTGTTCTTAACATACTTTGTTGACTTCAGTCCCCATAGCTTCCCCAAGGATTTAACCCGAGTCACCCCGGGGGGGATGGTTGTGAAGGCGGTCAAAGTAATTTTTTACGTCCTAATTGGCTGGAGTTCCCATTGCTAGCTTGCAGATGTTAGGGTGTACTAGCTGCAGGGCTTGCAGATGGGCTTGAGGAACTGAGTTATGTGTCTTTGGAAATTGGGCTATTGATAAGGTAACTTTTTTGTTGTAAATCTCAAGGACATTTGCAAACAAAGGGAGACTCCTGCCTTACAAGACTGTAATCTCTGCAATATAAACATTTGTTCTTTTTTTCAGGGCAGTCAGGGGTGCCTGTGAAATGTCATACATATTACCAAGGGGAGGGGTGGAGAGGGGGTGCAAGGCGCCAGCCCCTGCTCCCTCTTCAGCCAGCCTCCTGAACAATTTTGACCCTTAAATCTTTAAGGTGGTTGAAGGTGGAAGGTCTTATCTTCTGTAACTTCTTCCTGCTGAATAGGGGCGTAGAGCTGTCCCTACCTACTCAGGTCAACATTGATCAGTGGAGGAATGTATAGGGGAGTTACAAAAGGCGGAGGCAGCTGAATCCAGTGCTGACAGTGAAAAAGTATCTTTGCGCATGGTAAGGATCATCTGTCGTGGTGAAGTCATTGCAGCGATGGAGTCTCGGCACCAAGTAGAGAAACAGCGAACAAAGCAACATATTAAGGCTAATAAGGCAATAAGAATGAGAAGCCCAAAAAGGAGATTTGGCTACAGTCCTCCTCCAAACCAGTAAGCTAACCATTTGCTGAGAGAGAGAGAAGGATCTTGTAGAGCTTTAATCTGGGCATTCATATCCTTTATTAATCCTGTGACACTTTTGTGATAGTCTGGGATGTACACACAACATTCTGTCTTGATAATTACATATATGCCACATGACATCCTCTAGTCACAAAGATGGAACAAAAATGGATGCTAAGTGATTATATCATTTAAAAAATAGATCGCATCCATCTTTGTTTTAAGTTGGGGAGACTAGCTGGAGTTGTAATGGTTTTAGTAATGCCCCATGAATTCAGGCAAATCCTAAGGTACAGCGACCTATCCACCCTGGAGGAAGCCAGGGCTACAGGTTTGTTTCACATATCCAGTGGGTTCTGTTTGGAGCTGGCCATCTAATGCCAGGTCGCCTTGCCCAGTCAGTAGCAAACCAGTCAGTAGCCTGGAGTACTGTTACTTGGGAACACATTTTTAGTGATAGCCATCCTAGATATTGTGCGTTCTTTGCCCAAGTATCACTCGTATGATTTCTTTGTTCCCAGCATAAAACTGCCTTCTGACTGAGCCGTCCAATCGTGGGTGTAAGCCACAGATATGCATCCCAGATTTGATATACACCATCCTTAGTAAGTTAAGGAGGGTTTTGTAACTTAGGCCCATATTTGATTGGGGAGTTATGGCTTGACAGCAATCCCCTTTTTTTTTTTTCCAAATTGCTCCATGGGCATGTAGTACCAGGAAGGCATATTTGGAGTCAGTGTTAATGTTTATTCTTAGGCTTTGGCAATTGCAAAGTGCTAGTGAACACTACAGTATACCTAGCTTTTCTTATTTTTTTTTTCTATGAAAACTATTGTCATCAGTAAACTGTCATTCATCTGGCATATCTGTAAGTATAGCCCAATATTTAATTAGTCGGCCTTCATCATTCTTTGGTGGCCTTTGAATTCTAAGAAAAATCTGGACCTGATGTGAACTCATTAGTTAGGGGCTGTTTTAGGTTTCGCTAAAGCATCTGTTTGCAATTGCACCTCAACAGAGGTGGCCTCTAGGATAAATATGACTAAGGGATGAAACCAATAAGAAGACCTTTGAGTGGTCCAGCCTTAACAATATCCTGATTACAGAGGATCACTGGCAAGTGAGAAAACTTGTCAAGAGATAAGGGGAGTTCCCCATGCATCATCCGATCTAATCATAAAGAAAGTGGGGTCATCCATTATCTCTATAAGTCCATAGTTAATCCTATGGAGTGCAATAGGCTGGCCTTTAGGCAATTTCATTATCCCAGCCACAAACAAGGTGTTAGTTAAGTTATACAATTATAGGGGAATCAATCCCATTTTCCAGTTGTTTAATCATGTGCCGTGGGGTCTTGTTAATATACCCACAAGATAATAAGATTGATTAAAGAAGCTATTGTGTAACTTCTCTGAAGTTTACCTCAAATTGTTTAGCTTAGGTAAACAAACATTTAAAGACAATCGAATCTAGAATTTAATATCCATAAAGGTGTGTTATTAAAATATAATTTTTCTCTCTAAGATAACCCTCATTTACAGAGATAGCCAAATCAGGACTAAGTCACTTGTGAAACAAGTCCAGTTTTAACAAACTTGGCCCATTATTTACATAAGCTCAGCAAGAACAGTTGAGTGTGATCATATAGATCTTTTAGAATCTGCTTTGCTGGAACTTCTTATAAGGAATCTCTAGGTTGAACTTC
The DNA here is from genome assembly GCF_020171115.1 of Neogale vison. Classification (NCBI taxonomy): domain Eukaryota; kingdom Metazoa; phylum Chordata; class Mammalia; order Carnivora; family Mustelidae; genus Neogale; species Neogale vison. The sequence goes on from NC_058105.1 coordinate 71,369,075, forward strand.
TAGTAGCCTCTCCAGGCCAGAAGCCAAGCCACATACTTGCCATCAGGCATGCCTGCAATACCTGTCGATTTGGGCATATGCCTCTTCATGAGATTCTGCACCTACCAAGGAGTGACATTCTTTACTCACCTGGTGAGGCTGCTGGGAACTCTGTAAACAAGGTATCAGGCCAATAGTCCCAAGGGGCTTTATGGCTCCAGGTTTCATAAAGTCAACCTTAGTTCCTTAAAGCTGTCTGGTCATATCTGAGTCTATGCATGTCTTTTTCAACTATGACATTCCAGTCAAAGCCTTGGTAAAATAACCAGTTTCCAATGCTGTCCTGTTACAAAGAGAACAGATTCTTATTGAACTTATGCAAATGACTGATTGCCATGGAAGAAAGAATACTTATTGAGACCTTTTGGTTTCAGAGGGTTTAGATAGAGAGAAAAGTTGAATGCCTTGAGCACTTTTACATCTCTGTGAGTTACAGATAACTTAAGAAAAAGTATCCCTAGTCTGGAAGAGCAAACATTAGAGAGAACCAGCAATGTCTAAAATAAGAGACACAACATTATAATCTTTTAGTTCATTTAGTTCCATGTTACTAATTCTGGTGAATGCACCTTTAGTTAGTTTTGGAAATTCTTACCCATTTCAGTTTTAGGATTTTCAAGTATACCAAATATCTGTATTTGTCCTGGAAGTCCTTTATATGAATCTCCTTTAAGATAAAACTCATTTTACAAGAGAATTAAAACAATTACAAATGACAAAACTCGGAATGGATATGGTTAGAGCTGATGAGACAAGAGTTTACAATTTAGCTGACAAGGAAATCAGGTTACTTCTGTGACACATAACATTTCTGTAATTATAATATCAAGCGATGATCTTTTAAAACATTTAAAACTTTAGGAAATGTATAGAATCTCTAGAATAATTATAGCATTTTCCCAAATGTAACCCAAGGTTTATCATTGGTTTAAATCTTGTCAACAATTGCTAAAATCTTAGAAAGTTTTAAAGCACATGCCTAAATATAATTAGGGATGTTAAACACGTGATAAAACAAAACATAGAGACTGGGTTTTCTGGGCTGGCAAAGAGAAAACCATTTACATTCTCTTATCTGATCAATTAATCTAAGAAAACTTTGTCCTTTTAAACAAAGAAAATCAGCCTTTTTTTTTTTATACCAGTGTCTTTTCCCTTTTTAATTTTATTTTTAAGTGTGCAGTCTTAAGATAGGAGTTTTCTGGGTTTTTCTCCCATCATGAATGATGTCGCAGACAAGGGAGGGGGATCTTTCCCCTGCTGTCCTGCTCGCATTCCCCACAGGAACTTAGGAGCATTTTAGCTAAGGCCTGTCCGAATAAACCCTAGACCAGGCTACTCCGTGGAGTAGATGACCGTTCTGTCATATGACGCCCTGCGAGACTCAGGGTGCAGCCCACTCAGACTCCGTAGCCGAAGCAGTGAAGCCATACAGACAGATTTACACAGTCAGGCACTCTTCAGATTCAAACAGGTTGGATACCCTCCCTTTTGGGTATCTCTGGCTAATGGGAGGTGATCAATCTCCCTTTTTACTCTTTACAGATTAGAGTGAATTTCTATGGTTACAGGCAATGGAGGATGGCAACCGGGTGTTTTTGCAGTCTCTCTAGGTTGGGCTGCTTCCTTAATCTCTCAAGGCCAAATGGCCCTTATACTTTACTTGGAAGTATAATCTATGTGGAGGCAGGTCAGGAGAGTATTAAATCACCTTGGAGGTTGTTTTTCTTCCTTTTTAGTCTGTCCTGACCATATCTAAAATTCCTTTTCTGAAGATTTCCCTTCATAAACCTTTTACATCTTTCCTTTGCATTCAGGTTTTGTCCCAAGCCGTTTTCTTTCAAACAACCATTTTATTGAGGACAAAATTACCTTTCCTAACCTTCAACAAAATGTATTCCCATTCCTTAAATCTTTTTTTACATATCATTTACTTTTTTTATAGAGTTTTCCTTATTTCCATCAGTTTTAGTTACACTAAGCAGAACTTTGTATTCTTAGAAACACCTTTAGTTATTAGCCATTTGTGAACTGTTACAACAGAATTTTTCAGGTGGCAAATTTATGAATCAGTTAAGTGGAAAACAAGTTTACCAGCAGATTTAAATACTTTTCTACATCCAGTAATTAACGACTTAGCCTTTTATCCTGTTTGGTTAAGATATAGATGTCCACAATTTAATTCCGTTTGTCATCCAAGCAAAACTTTAAAACTTTCAGGTTACCAAAGACTTTGAAAGCTACTTCAGCAATTACCCATTAGAACTTTGAGACAGACAATTAACCATCAGTTTAGTCATTTCTTTGCCCCAATAGAGGAGCAGATGCCATGCTTTTCCACCAGCAAGGGGGGAGGGGTTAAGCAGTCCAAGTCGGGCCAGAGAACACAGGGAAACTTCCCCGAAACAAAGAGAGTTTCGGCAGCTGCTTGGGAATATTCCTTATGGTCTCTGTCTCGAGTTAGACCAACCCGTTGGTTCCAGTTATAGCCATTAACATGGGAAGTGAGTGAGGGAGAAACCCCCACATCTATTAGGAGAAACTCAGAATCTCTCCAGTGACCTAAAGTGAGACTTAAGGGGGTGGTAAGTGTTTGCCCCATTTTAGAGTCAAAGAAAACACCAAGGACAATAAGTAAGACACACAAAACAGTTAACAAGAAGGACGCTGCGCGATTTCGGTACAAAACCGAAAGCAAAAACTCAAGCGGAGATCCTGGGGGTCCGGATTCCCCCTCTCCAACCAAGGCCACGTATCTCTCTGATACAGGCTGAGCTCCAAATGCCCCACTGCACTGGGGCCCAAATGTCCCAAAGGACTCAAATGTCCCGCCCGGGAGGACTACAAACGCCTCTGGAACGTCTTCCAGGGCTGCGAGGGAGAAGTCCGAACCCGTCAGCTCCTTCTGGCCCCCGCCAAATACAAATGGATCCGATCGAACCCCAAACCAAACGCATGCGCAAATACTCAAATGTCCCGTCCGGCGGGACTACAAACGCCTCTGGAACGTCTTCCAGGGCTGCAAGGGAGAAGTCCGAGCCCGTCAGCTCCTTCTGGCCCTCGCCAAATACAAATGGATCCGATCGAACCCCAAACCAAACGCATGCGCAAATTCACAAGTAACAGGTTCAGACGCAGCCACAGACGCAACGAACAGACACAACGAATAGAGTGCTGGCCAGCTTACCTCCTGACAGTGGGTCAGTGGTCCTTGGGTGGGGGGTCTCGTATCCCGGACGAGCCCCCAAATGAAAGATCCCCCGGGGCTCCAAGCACCCCGGAATGGACCCCTTCTCAGGAGGAGACCCCCGGACCCAAAAACCAAGCCGAGTCCACTGATCAGATGCAAACAGCACGAGGTTTATTGAGTTGACACAGGTACCTGCGGGCGATCAAGTCTTAGGAAGACTCGCGCGCCAGCCCTTTGTTTAGGGCCTTTTTATGGGGTTTGGGGAAGCGAAAGCATACGTACAGAAGCAGAAACATAGTTACAAGGTTCTTATTGGCTGGTTTGAATGTAAGGCATACTCGGTGTTTGTAGATTGGCTTTGAAGGACCCCGGCGCGCGAAGAGAAAGGTGGGGAGGGGGAGTGAGGAGGGGGAGTTGGACCTTATTACTCAGCAGAGAAACATCCTGCCTACGTGACTAGGCCCACGTACCTAGGCGACCCCCCTTGCCTATGTGACTATGCGCATAAAGTATCCTGTTGAAACAGGAGACCAGTATCACCCCCTAAAAGCCAAGTGGTTACAGAAAGGCAAGGGAGTGGTTAAACAATTAACTGGGGGAGGGGTCTAACAGGGGAAGGGCGAGTGATTACAGAAAAGCCAAGAAGCAGTTAGTTAATCAATGGCTGGGGGGGGGTGTCTATATGCGGAGTCTTTCAATAGTTTTCCCTTAGAATCATTTTTTATTTCTGTAAGTTGGATGATTATGGCCCCTCTTTCACTCCTGATTATAGTCATTTGTGTCTTCTCCTTTTTTTTTCTTGACCAGTTTACACAAAATTTTTTCAATTTTATTTTCTTTTTCAAGAACCAACTTTGATTTCTTTTATCTCCCTGTTATGTTTCCAGTCTCTGTTTCATTAATTCCCACTCTAATCTTTATCATTTTCTTCCTTCTGGTTGCTTAGGTTTTAGTTTGCTTTTCTTCCAGTGTCTTAGAGTAGAAGTTTAGCTTAGTAACTTACTTCTTCTTTTTGTAATAACTTTTATAGCTATAAATTTCCCTCTAAGCACTGTGTCTTAAGCTGTTTGAAGCACTATAAATTTGGGGACACATTCAGACCCACAGCATTCCTTCTTTGGCCCCTCAAAATTCATGTCCTCCTCATACAAAATACATTCATTCCATCTCAATAGCTCTAAACATCTTAATTCATTCTAGCATTGACTCAAAAGTCTAAGTCCATAGTTTCTTCTAAATATCATCTAAACCAGATACGAGGTAAGATTGAAGGTACAATTCATCCTGAGGCAAATTGCTCTCTAGCTATGAACATGTGAAATCAAACAAGTATATGCTTCCAAAATGCAGTGGAGAGACAGGAATAAGATATTCCTGTTCAAAAAGGAGAAATAGGAAAAAAAAACAAGTTAATGGGTTCAAAGTAAGTCTGAAGCCTAGTGGGCCAAGTAATATTAAACACCAAGGCTTAGGAACAATCCTCCTTGGCTTTGTGTCCCACATTCTGGACCCACTGGGACTGCAGTTGTGTCCCCAAACCTCTAGGCCCCACCCACATGGTTCTGCCAGGTGTAAACCCATGCTACAGCTCTCACAGATTAAGGTTGAGACTGGAATCCCTCACAGTAGCTGTGCTGCCCTGGGATGGAAAGCTACACTGGGTGTTGCCCCTAATGGGGGTCTCCTGCTATAGCTTCAGCCCACAGCTGTTCTTTGAGCTCCCAAGTCTCCTCTGGCATCTTTTGAAATCTAGGTGGAAGCCTTTATGCTTCCCGCTCTTGCACTCTGCCTACCGTGAGGATACCAAACTGATGACTTCCCAAAGTTTGTGACCTATGCTGTCTGGAGGGGCAGGCATAACAGCCTGCTGCACTTGGAGTGGCTGTGCAACATGGCCCCAGAATTTGAGAAGGGGAGTCGGGGAGGTTCAGTGGCACTGGGGAGCTGTGTCTCCTCCTTTGAAATCATTCTGCCTCTTAGACCCTTGTACTCTAGGGCCTGTGGTGGGAGGCCTTTTTTTAGGGCCAGCCCCAAGAACTCTGAACTGCCTCAGGTCATTCTTCCATTGCTTTGGACAAGAGTTACTAACTTCTGTTAGATGGCTGACCAATTTCCCCATTGTCTTGGTGTGTGAATAGCTCCTGGCTTCTGTTGGTTGAACCACAGCATTCTCCTTATCAAATTTCAATCATACCCTTAGTGTTCTGTCTTAAACTAGCTTTCTTATTTCTTTCAATTTGATAGGCTGAAAATTTTCCAAATTTTTAAATTGTGCTTCCTTTTTTTAAAAAAAAGATTTAATTATTTATTTGAGAGAGCATGCAAGAGAGGGAGCAGCAGTGGAGGTGGGGGGCAAAGAGAGAGGGAGACCAGAATCCCCACTGAGCAGGGAACCCAATGTGGAGCTCAGTGCGGGGGTCAATCCCAGGACCTGAGCAGAAGGCAGACACTTAATGGATTGAGCCACCCAGGTGCCCCTGTGCTTCCTTTGTGATTAGCATTTTCACCTTTAAATCATTTCTCTCTTCTTACATTTTACTATAAGCATTCAAGAGAAACCAGGCCACTTTTTCAGCACCTTGCTTAGAAATTTTTTTAGCCAAATGTCCAATTTCGCCACTCAAAAGTATTATCTTCTTTGAAACACTAGGACATAAACACAATCCTGCCAAACTTTTTGCTATTTTTTTAGCGTGGGTGGCTTTCCTCTAATTTCCATTGTTCCTCATTCATCATCGGAATGATCTTCAATGTCCATATTTCTACCAACATTCTCTTCACTGTATTCCCAAACTGTTCTCTAAGAAGATTGATTTCTGCAGCTATTCTCTTTCTTGGTCCTCATGTAACCAGGGCACAGGGATGTCTGGGGGTCCCAGACAGACCAGATTTGGCCATGTGCTGCTGACAAAATCCAAAGGCAGAGAGGGGATTGGTGGTGAAAAAAGAAAGGAATTTATTTCAGTGAGGGCAACAATGGGAAGATAGCAGACTAGTGTCTCAAAGACAACCGTGGAAGTGCTAAAAATAATTCTAGGTTTATACAAGGAAAACGTGGGGAAAAGGTCCATAGGTACATGAAGATACAGTCATTGTCTTGGGATCAGTCACATGGGGTCTTGCAGGCTCAGGGCAATCCTTATTGCTTGAGAGGGTAGTTTAATTCCCATCATGGGATGCTTTGCCCACAGGGTACTTTGCCTGAGTTGAGATAAGCCAAGAAGAGCTTCATCAATTAGTACAGACGGAGGTAAAAAATGGAGATAGCTAAAGTCCTCTTTCTTTTTTTTTTTTTAAAGATTTTATTTTATTTATTTGACAGAGAGAGATCACAAGCAGGCAAAGAGAGAGAGAGAAGGAAGCAGGCTCCCTGCGGAGCAGAGAGCCCGATGCGGGACTCGATCCCAGGACCCTGAGATCATGACCTGAGCCGAAGGCAGAGGCTTTAACCCACTGAGCCACCCAGGCACCCTAAAGTCCTCTTTCAAATATGAGAATTGCTCTTAACCATTCATTCTCAGCAAAGTAGTTTTTTTCTAGCTCATGCCTCTGAACTCTTCCAGCTTCTACCCATTACACAGTTCCAAAACTGCTTCCATTCATTCAGGCGTTTGTTAGAGAAGCACCCCACTCTCGGTGCCAGTTTTCTCTCTTAGCCTGTTTAGGCTTCTATAACTAAAACACCACACACTGGGAAGCTTATAAACAACAGAATTTTATTTCTCACAGTTCTTGAGGATAGAAGTCCAAGATCAAGGTACTAGCATGGTTGTGTTCTCTGGTGAGGGCCTTTTTTCCTGGTTCATAGTTTGCGCCTTTTTTCTTTGTCTTCACATGGTAGAAAGGGCTAAGGATCTCTCTAGAGCCTCTTAAAGGGCATACATCCCATTCTTGAGGGCTCTACCTCTGTGACTTTAGCACCTCCTAAAAGCCCCACCTACTAATACCTGCACCTTTGAGGTTTAAGATTTCAACATATGAACTGGTTGAGGGGTACACATTCGGACCATAGCATACTGCTTCAGCAGCATCCCATATGTTTTGGTATGTTGTGGTTTTTTTTCTTTCGTCTCGAATTATTTTTAAATTTTCATTGTGATTTTTTTCTTTGACCCATTGTTTATTTAGTAGCCTCTTATTTAATATCCACATATTTGTGAAATTTCCCAAACTTATATTATCTTATTGATTTCTAAACTTACTCCATTAAGGTCAGAGTATGTAGTTCATGTAATTTCATGTTATTTTAACTTTATTTGAAGTTTGTGTTGCAGCCTAGCATATTGTCTGTCCTGGAGAAAGTGCGGTGTGTGCTTGAGAAGAATTTGTGTGATTCTTGGGTTGGTGGAATGGTCTATGGAATGGTCTGTTAGGTATAAAAAACAATGGTTTTATACAATTGCTTTTTAAAACAATTGAAAGAAGAAAAAAGAAATATATATTTATACACTTTTATGTTTACATAACTATTACATAATTGCTTTTACCAGTGTACTTTTTTCTGTTTGGATTCAGACTATCTGGCGTCGTTTGTTTTCAGCCTGAAGAACTTCTCCTAGCATTTTTATAAAATGGTTCTGCCAGCAATAAATTCTATCGACTTTTGTTTATAGTTTTTTTGTTTTTTGCTTTCAGTTCTAAAAGATAGTTTTGCTGGTTATTAGATTGTTGGTTAACGGTTATTGTCTTTGGGGCACCTGGGTGGCTCAGTGGGTTAAAGCCTCTACTTTCGGCTCAGGTCATGATCCCAGGACCCTGGGATCAAGCCCTGCATCGGGCTCTCTGCTCGGCAGGGAGCCTGCTTCCTTCTCTCCTCTGCCTGCCTCTCTGCCTACTTGTGATCTCTATCTGTCAAATAAATAAATAAAATCTTTTTTAAAAACTGTAACTATCTTTCATCATATTGAATATGTTATCCCACTGCCTTCTTTATTGAGATTATATATTTGCTGAGACATTGTCACCAAACCTTTGTTAAACTGTGATTTCCTTTTGTTGTTTGAACATACTTAAAATAGCTGCTTTGAAATCTTTGTCTGCCAAGTTCAGCGCTGGACCTTTTCAGTCAATTCCTCTTGCCTGTTTTTTTCCTGCATTTGGGTCGTACTTTACCATTTCTTTGCATATCTCACAATATTCTATTGAAAACTAGACATTTTAGATAATATATTGAAGCATCTTTGAATACTTATTCCCCTCTGTGGTTTGTTGTCATTAATAGTTGCTTGTTTATTGGTTTAGAGACTTGGCTGGGCTAGTTCAGGCTAGTCTACTTCCCTCAGCTATACAGAAGGGTACGGCTTCTGATATCACTCTCTAGAGGTCATAGTCTTTGCCTGGACTATGGCCCTGGCCCCTCCTCTACAAAGGGATGAAAGTAGTTTTAGCAGGGTTATTTTTATAGTTTCTCTTTCCTCGATATCCCTGTTAACTTCTGAATGGTCTTTCATTGGTATTAACCCAGATGTTAATCTTGACTAATTACTAGCATGGTTGCTTTTTTTGGGGGGGGGGTGAGTGTGTGTGTGTTTGTGTGTGTGCGTGCACACGTGCATGTGCATGTTTGTGTTCAAAAATGCTTTTAGACATTAATTGTTCCACAGTCTGATACACTTAATGTGAGGCCCCTTTGAAAAGTGGTAGGGATCTTCTTAGTTTTTTCTCACCCTGGTTCCCTATGTAAGCTTCTGGCTGGTCTTCTGTTTTGCATGTTGACATCATTGAGCTATTAGCCTCTTTTTAAGTATTCAACTCTGAAATCTCCCTTTTTTTTGTAGTAGCCTTAAACTTGAACTTCCCCAAGCTGTGTTCCAATTAAAGTCAGTCCTCTTAGGCAGAGATACAGAGCTTACTCTTCTAATGAGCTGCTGCTTCTCCTGAGAAGAAGTTTTATACCACTGTTTTGGAGCTGGAAGTGGGAACATGGCACATTTCTCTCAGAGTGACAGTCCAGCTCTGTGAGTAAGGTGCTTGGCAGGAGTCATAGTCCCTGGCATTCTGAACTTGCCTCTCCCAGTGGAAACTGTCCTAGAAGCAAGCTGCAGTGAGGGCAATTGAGACCCAGTAACTGTAATTTCCCATGCCTGGTTATAGGGACTGGGTAGAGGAAGAAAGCTCCAGGCCTCTTATTTGTGCTTATTATAATAGAGTTCCTGCAATACAGATCTGGGGGAGGAGGATGAAAAGTGCTGGCAGCTTGCCCCTTCTGGAAATGCCTAGTCTAGAAGCTGAGAATACAGGGAGCCCCATCTTCCTGGTCATACACACCCCCCCAAAGTAGCACTCACACTGAGCTGGTTGTTTTACTAGGGGGAGGGTCCGTGGAACTCCTCATACCACCATTCTAGAAGTGCTGCTCTTCTGTCCTAGATTATTAAAATTGATAGTGCTAAAGATTTTCTGTTTAATCCTCATTTTCTGGGACATTAAGAAAATTACAAATAGGGGCACCTGGGTGGCTCAGTTGGCTAAGTGTCTGCCTTTGGCTCAGGTTATGATCCCAGGGTCCTGGGATTGAGTCCCTCATTGGGCTCCCTGCTCAACAGGGAGTCTTCTTCTTCTCCCTCTGTGGCTGCCCCCTGCTTGTGCTTGTATTTCTGCAACTAAATAAATAAATAAAATCTTTAAAAAAGAAATACAAATAGGGGCACCTGGGTGGCTCAGTGAGTTAAAGCCTCTGCCTTCAGCTCGGGTGATGATCCCAGGGTCCTGGGATCGAGCCCCGCATTGGGCTCTCTGCTCTGTGGAGAGCCTGCTTCCTCCTTCTCTCTCTGCCTGCCTCTCTGCCTACTTGTGATCTCTGTCAAATAAATAAATAAAATCTTTTTAAAGAAAAAGAAATACAAAGAGAGGTTAATATTTGTATATAAATTATAAGTGTTCAGCTTAAACTGTAATTTTTCTATCATTTTTAACTGCTTTTAATGCATATGATACATTATTTTAATTTGCTTTAAGTTTTGTCTGGTTGAGACTAATTTTCTTTGCATTATTGCCAAATAGACCGAGTTACTGAGTCGTGCCCTCGAGCAGATCCATAAATGTAGAGAAATCTGGAATCTCCTGAAAGAAACAGGTACAGTGGGTACTGGGAGTTTGGTAATACAGTTATAAAAGGCATTTCCAATATGAATAACTCAGTCTTTATCACCAGAAATTTGTGCCACTTCAGTACTTGACAGCCAGTCAAATGATTGTTTGAAGACTGTATGACTGTACTTTGACTCTCTGACACACTGCTTGGAATAAGAATATTTTTACTTTGTTTTTTTATGGAAGCATAGTATTGAGTATAAAAATAGGATCATTATTGTTCAATATGACATTATTGCCCTTAGGCCACTAGATTTCATGTCTAATTTAATCAAGCTCTAATTCTGAGTAAATGTAGGCTACAGAGCCTTCCAAACCATAATCATATCAGATACTATTAACTTTTTATTATGAAATAATAAAAATAGTAATTAACCTTTTTAAAGTTATGTAGTAACTTGCTACTATTTCTTCATTAAGGATGGTATTGGCTTTTAGGTGTAGGCATTTTCTTAATGTTTTGTCCATCTGTTCCTATTTTAGAATTTTAAAGAATCAATATTGAATTACATGCCTTTTCAACTTCTGTAGAGATAACCTTATGGTTTTTGTCTTTTGAAGTATTAACATATTGAAGTAAAGTAATAGATTTCCAAAAGTAAGGCATCATTGCATTTCTGAATAAATCCTACTTGATCATGGCATGTTATTATAATTATTGATGAATTTGGTTTCCTAAAATTTAGAAGTTATTGGTTTGGTTTTTTTCCTTTTGTTTATATGTGATATCTTTGGTGGATTTTGGTATTGAACTGTAGGACTTGGAAGAGGGCGCCTGGGTGGCTCAGTGGGTTAAGCTGCTGCCTTCGGCTCAGGTCATGATCTCAGGGTCCTGAGATCGAGGCCCGCCTCGGGCTCTCTGTTCAGCAGGGAGCCTGCTTCCTCCTCTCTCTGCCTGCCTCTCTGCCTGCTTGTGATCTCTCTCTGTCAAATAAATAAATAAAATCTTTAAAAAAAAAAAAAGGACTTAGAAGGAAGAACATAAACATAAAGTTGAATTCACCTTTCTCAGTCTATGATAGCCATTTAAAGGAATAAAGACAAAAAGAAAGGATGGAAAATACCTAAATGACATTTATAGAAGATTTAAAAGAAATACGTACTATAGCCTGAAAATAGAAAATCCATCTTCTATTTATGTGTCCTTTGAACATTTACAAAATTGTTCACAAAGAAAACTTGAATAAATTCCAAGACACAGAAATAAAGCAATGTTATCTATCACAATGCAATAAAACAAGGAATTGATGGAATCAAGACAAAACTCTTGACCTCTTGGACATTTTAAAACACAGAAACTACAAAATACCTAGAAAATAATGATCTTGAAAATACTTTATAAGAGAATCTAAAGTGCTAAAGCAGTTCTCAGAGCAAAATTCATAGCTTCAATGACTTATTTGAAAAGTATGTCAGGGGCACCTGGGTGGCTCAGTGTGTTAAAGCCTGTGTTTTCGGTTCAGGTCATGATCCCAGGGTCCTGGTATTGAGCCCATCGTCGGGCTTTCTGCTTCCTCCCTTCTCTCTGCCTGCCTCTGCCTACTTGTGATCTCTATCAAATAAATAAATAAAATCTTAAAAAAAATAAAAAGTATGTCAAAATGCTGTCCACTAAAAAATCAGTTTTTTCATTCTAGCAACATAGCTGGACTACACACACATACACACACACACATATCTAGCTATATATATATGTGTATATGTATATATTTCTGTACCTGTATCTCTATGTCATTACAGAATTGAAAATTAAAACATATGATACATATGATACTACTACATATGTATTAGAATCACAAAAATCTAAAACACTAATACCACCAAATGCTGGCAAGTATGTGGAGCAATAGAATAGTCTTATTCATTGCTTTCAGGAACGCCTGCCTGTGGTATAGACACTTGGAAGACAATTTAGTACTTTCTTATAAAACTCTCACTATACATTCCAGCAACTGTACATTTTGAATTTTTTTTTTTAAGATTTTATTTTATTTATTTGAGAGAGAGAGACAGTGAGAGAGAGCATGAGCGAGGAGAAGGTCAGAGGGAGAAGCAGACTCCCCATGGAGCTGGGAGCCTGATGTGGGACTCGATCCCGGGACTCCAGGATCACGCCCTGAGCCAGAGGCAGTCGTTTAACCAACTGCGCCACCCAGGCATCCCGCAACTGTACATTTTGTTATTTACTCAAATAAATTGGAAACTTATGTCCATGCAAAGACCTGCATGTGGGTGTTTATAGAAGCTTTATTCATTGCTTAAACTTGGAATCAGTCAAGATATTCTTCAGTAGGTGAATGGATAAATCTGTGGTATGTCTAAGCAATGAAATCTTAATCAGAGATAAGAAATGAGATACTAAGCCATGAAAAGTCATGGGAGAATCTTTTGTTAAAGATTTATTTATTTATTTATTTAAGACAGAGAAGGAGAGTGTGGAGGGAGGGGCAGAGGGAGAGAGAGAATCTTGAAGCCGACTCCCCACTGAGCATGGAGCCCAAAATGAGGCTGGATCTAGGGACCCAAAATCATCACCTGAGCAGAAATCAGGAGTCAGCCTCTTAACTCGCTGAGCCACCAAGGCGTGCTTGGAGGCTTAAATGCATATTATTTTAATATGCATCTTAAATGCATATTATTTTAAATATATTTTATATATAATATAAAATATTTGTATATAGTATATAATTTTATATATATATCATACAATTTTCTTCATCAATCTGAAAAGGCTACATACCACATGATTCTGACTATATGATATTCCAGAAAAGTCAAAACTGTGGAGAAAATAAAAAGATCGCTGGTTGGCAGAGGTTAGCTGGGGAGGAAAGGATGAATAGACAGAACATAGAGAATTTTTAGGGCAGTGAAACTGTTCTGTGATACTACAGCAGTAGATAACCTGTCATTATACATTTGTCAAAACCCATAAAACATACATCATCAGGAGTGAACCCTAATATAACTATGGACTTTGGGTGAAAATGATGTGCAATTTCATTGATTAGAGCCAATATAGCACTATGGCACAGAATGTTCAGTAGTGGGGTATGTTCTTTGAGGGGGAGTGGATTTGGTATATGTGGGAACTTTGTACTCTCCACCCAATTTTGCTGTGAACCTAGAACTGCTTTAAAAGAATGCCTATTACCAAAAGGGCAAGAGATAAAAGTGCTAAAGAGAATGTGGAGAAAAGAGAACCCTTGTGCACATTGGTGGGAATGTATAATTGATACAACCACTATGGAAAACAGTTATGGAGGTTCCTCAAAAAATTAAAAACAGAATGATCTAGAAATTTTACTTCTGGGTATATATCCAAAGGAAATGAAATCACTAACTCAAAGAGATATCTACACCTCCATACTGATTACAACATTATTCACAATTGGCAAGACAAGGAAGTAATCTAAGTGCCCATGAAAAGAGGAGTGGATGGGGGCACCTGGGTAGCTCAGTGGATTAAAGCCTCTGCCTTCAGCCCAGGTCATGATCCCAGGGTCCTGGGATCGAGCCCCACATCCAGCTCTCTGCTCAACGAGTAGCCTGCTTCCCTCTCTCTCTCTCTGCCTGGCTCTCTCCCTATTTGTGATCTCTGTCTGTCAAATAAATAAATAAAATCTTAAAAAAAAAGAAAAGAGGAGTGGATGAAGAAAATGTGATATATGTGTGCATCAGTATGTACATACAGTGAAACATTCAGCCTTAGAAAAGAAGGAAATCCTATGATTCTGATGGAAATTGGAGGGGGAGATGAACTATGAGAGACTGTGGACTCTGAAAAACAACCTGAGGGTTTTGAAGGGGCGGGGAGTGGGAGGTTGGGTGATCCTGGTGGTAGGTATTATGGAGGGCACGTATTGCATGGAGCACTAGGTGTGGTGCATAAACAATGAGTTCTGGTATACTGAAAAGAAATTTAAAAAATAAAAAAATAAAATGTAAAAAAAAAGAGAGAAGGAAATCCTGCCACTTACAAGACATGAATGAACCTAGAGGGCATTATGCTAAATGAAGTAAGTCAGAGAACTGTTTTTGAACAGTTGTTTTTATTTCATTATTTCAGTTTTCTTTCTTGGGGTCTTTGTATACTTTGGATTTCCTTTGCTTGTCTTATAACTGTATCATTTTCTCTCTTTTGAACTTTTAATTTCCATTTTTATTTTTTAAACCCATGTCAAACATTTTATTTAAGTCATTAATTAATTAATGAACCACTGAGATGTTAACAGGTGGTTCAGAGGAGAATTAAAAGACACACACAAACTGAGGGTTTTAGAGGGGAGGGGTGCCAGGGGATGGGTGAGCCTGGTGATGGTTATTAAGGAGGGCTCAGATTGCATGGAGCACTGGGTGTTATATGTAAACAATGAATCTTGGACCACTACATCAAAAACTACTGATGTACTATATACTGAATAGCATAACACAATAAGGGGCGCCTGGGTGGCTTAGTGGGTCAAAGCCTCTGCCTTCGGGTCAGGTCATGATCTCAGGGTCATGTGATCCAGTCCCGCATGGGGCTCTCTGCTCAGCAGGGAGCCTGCTTCCTCCTCTCTCTGCCTGCCTCTATGCCTATTTGTGATCTGTCAAATAAATAAATAAAATCTTTAAAAAAAAAGAGGACCCTGGGATCATGACCTGAGCTGAAGGCAGAGGCTTTAACCCACTGAGCCACCCAGGCGCCCCGACATGTGCACTCTTTTATCACCATCACCTATTTAACCCTTCACCCCACTACCCTCCCCTCTTGTAACCATCAGATTGTTCTCTATAATTGAGTCTGTTTCTTGCTATATCTCTCTTATTTTTCCCTTTTCTTGTGTGTTTTGTTTCTTAAATTCCACATATGAGTGAAATCATATGGTACTTATCTTTCTAATTGTGTTATATATAAAGATCTGGAGTATTTAAACATAAACCTAGTCTCCTGTCAATCTCTGTAACCATGATTTAAAAAAACGTAAAAACATACAAACTATTATTTAAATGGTAAAAAAAGGACAAATTCTTATACAAACAATGCTTATAACTATATTGCTGTGGAAAGTAGGGAGACTTAATGAAAGTTTCTGAATTCAGAAGGAGGGGTAAGATGAGGAGGTGAATGAGAAACATATTATTTTAATATATTTGATTTTAGTTTACAGAAGCAGTGTCTACTAAATTGTTTTGAGTTACAAATAATTTAAAAAGAGGATTTTCTCATATATTCAGGAAATAGAACATTAAAACAATGTCAACAATATTCCAAATACATAACCACAATAAAATTTCCTTTATCAATTTATTCAGTCCTGTGTAGTTGATGTTCTGCTGGATCTTGGGTCAGTAGTCTGCTTTTATAGAACTGTAAGCTTTTAGGTTAGAAGAAAACCTGGAAACCCTCATTAAGTGCACTGGTATGGTCTCAGGGTTGTCTGGTGTCAACTCAGAAACCGGTAATCAAGATTCTCTTCTGACAGGTCAACAGTTTGAAGAACCTGATAGAGTCCTTTTCTGTGGGGCTCTGAGACTGTCTTTCTTTGTTAAATACACAAACTCTTGCCTGTCACTTAAAGCAGAGTCTTCAGGCAAACATCAGAGTAAAACAAACTGTCTATACATTGTAGAGATTAAATAGCTGTGGTTAATTTAGTTAAGGTAACCAATAATACCAGAGTGGAAGGAAGGTAAAATTCTTTTGGGGGGTTCAGTATATAATTAAATCATAACAGTTTTTAACTGCGGTTATATATGCAAAAACCATAAAATTTGCCATTTTAGCCATTTTATGTGTACAGTTCAGTGGCATTAATTACATTCACAATGTTATGAAACTTTCACTACTACGTATTTCCAAAACTTTTTCATCACCTCTAACAAACTCTGTACCCATTTAGAAATAACTCTGTATCACCCTTTCTCCTAGCCCCTGGTAACTTCTCATGGTACCGTCTAGATATAAGTGGAGTCATAATATTTTTCCTTTTGTAACTTGCTTATTTCACTTAGTATAATGTTTTTAAGGTTTACCCACATTGTGATAAATCAGTACTTGGCATTCTTTTTTATGCCTGAAAATATTCCATTATATGGATATACCACATTTTATCTATTCATCTGGTGATCAATACTTGGGTGGTTTTCACCTTTGGCTACTGTGAATAATGCTGGTGTGAACATCAGTGCACAAGTATCTGCTTCAGTCCCTGTGTTCAATGTTTTGGGTCTATATCTAGAAGTGGAATTGCTGGGTTATAGGATAATACAATGTTTAACTTTTTGCAGAACTGCCAAACTTCCACAGCAGCCTCACCATTCTCCATTCCCACAAGCACTGAATGAGTGTTCTAATTTCTTTACTTCCTTGCCACCACTTTACTATTACGTCTTTTGGATTATAGCCATTCTGTTGAATATGAAGTGCTCACTGTTGTTTTCTTTGCATTTCTTTAATGGGTAATGATGTGGGATGACTTTTCATGTGTTTATTGGCCATTTATATATCTTTTTTGGGAAATAAACACTTGTTTGCCAGATCCTTTGCCCGCTTATTTGGGTTATCTTTTCATTGTTGCCTTGTATTAAACCTAAAAAAGAAAAGCCTGAAGTTCTCACCTCCTCCTGTATCTTCTTTTTCCCTGTGTGTCGTCTTTACCTTCACAGTGAACACTTCACTTCCGATATTTCTGGTTACCAAATGTATGGAGGCTTTCCCTCCACAACAAGTAGTTTTCTGTAACATCAGCTGGGTGCTCTACAGTTCAATTCAGTTCTGACACTGTCTACCCAGAGATAGTCTTAGGTCCCAGTTTATGGGCGTAGTCCCACAAGACTGACCCCCACCCCCAACCATTTCAGACACCAGTCATAGGCTCAGGTTGACTTGTGACCAACCAGCTATACATTGGAATTCCCAATAACACTCACCTTGGGTTTGATTAACATAAGTGATTTTTGCCCATTTGCCCTTCTTCTTTCTTTTGGATTCATTGGGATCTTCTGTGTATATATAGGATCATGTCATCTGTGAACAGTGATAATTTTGCTTCTTCCTTTTCTAATGTGGATGACTTTTATTTCTTTTGTTCTTTGTTTTTCTTTTCCTAATTTCTCTCACTAGAACATCCGCTATGGTGTTGAATAGCACCAGTGAAAGCAGGCATTCTTTTATTGTTTCTAATCCTAAGGAGAAAGCCTCAGTCTTAACCAATTGACAGTGATACCTGTAAGTTTTTGTAAATGTTCTCTATTAGGCAGAGTATTTTCCCATCTATTCCTAGTTTTATGAATAGTTTATTTTCTTTGTCGTGAAAAGATTCTGAATTTTTTTATTTCATTGATTCAATTTTTTTCTACTATTTGTTTCATATTTATCTGTTCTTTATTATTTCCTTCTTTCTGGTAGGTTTGGTTTTAGCTTGCTCTTCTAGTTACTCATGAGACTTAAAGTTAGTTTGTTCCTTTAAATCTTGTTTTTTTGTAAACTTTTTTAAAGATTTTATTTATTTGACAGAGAAATAGAGCACAAGAAGGCAGAGCAGCAGGCAGAGGGAGAGGGAGAAGTAGACTCTCCACCGAGCAGGGAGCCCGATGCATGGCTCGATCCCAGAACCCTGGGACCATGACCTGAGCTGAAAGCAGATGCTTAACTGACTGAGCCAGCCAGGTGCCCCTAAATCTTATTTTAAATGTAGAACTTTACAGCTATAGATTTCCCTCTGAATACTGCCTTCCCTGCATCACCTAAGTTTTAGTATGTTGTGTCTTTGTTATCATTCATTTCTATGTATTTTCTAATTTCTCTTATAATTTTTTTCTTTGGCCTATTGACTTGTTAAGAGTATGTTTTTTAATATGTACCTATTTATGAATTTTCACTTTTACAGATCTCTAGCTTTGTTCTGTTATGGTCAGAGAATATACTTCATATGATTTCAGTCTTATGAAATTTACTGACACTTGTTTTGTAGCTGTGTGTTCTATACTGCAGAATATTCCATGAGCACTTGAGGAGAATGTGATTTGTGCTGCTGTTGGATGGAGTATTTTCTATATGCCTGTTAGGCCTACTTGATTTATAGTGTTGTTCACATCTTTCTTTGTTGATCCTCTATCTTGATATTCTGTCTATTTCTGAAAAAAATTATGAGTTATGATTAGTGTTTCTCTTGAAGTTTACTCTCAAGATAGTCAGTAATCTTCAGGAACTGCTCATAAGGTATACAATTTCTGAAAAATCTTGTTAACAGTTTTTTACTTTTAAAAATATAAGGGAGGCTAAGCATCTCTTCTGATTTTGCAACTCTTCTCATGCAACTCTTAAACAATAGTAACCCATCAAATGAACCTAATTTTCACATTTCTCTCTTTATGAGGAGAAGGAATTAATTTTTGCATTTCCCCAGCATCCCTTTTAGAAATCTCAAAGGTAGTTTTAGGTTTAAAAGATATCCTGAAAACTTTATAAAAATTTTATATCTTTTATAACAGGATGTGACTTTTTGGAAAACAAAATCAAGAGTTGTTAGAGATTGTTTGGGTACTTGATTAAGATAGGATTATGGATGCCTCAGAAACAATACTTGATTACCTATCTAAGCAAAATGACATTGAAATATTTTAAAAAGAAGCGTAGGAAGTAACATAGTTTTAAAGAACTTTAGCTCTTTGATAAATGAGGAAACTGTACTTTGCCATTAAATGATCAAGAATAAAGACATAATAAACACAACTTAAAGATCAGAAAATTATTTTTGTAAAACACAGAATCTGCTATCTAGGCAGATTACATAGAAAATAAAGAATAACCTTTCTTATTGTAAGTGAAGGCATTAATCAGTAAACCAAGCAAGCCCATCAAAATCAAGATAATTTTGCTACATTTAAATACATTACAGAGCTTTATCTCGGACACAGATTTAAACCAGGTCAAGTAAAATTTACTTTCCAAATCAGTCCTTCATTTTATGCTCTATATACTCTGAAACAAACTGACAATCTTTTTAGTGATCTGCCAGGTCAAAACTATTTTCATAATACTAAGACATGTCGCTTTCCAGAAGCTATGTGATATGTGATATTGTAATAGATCAAATACAGACGCATATATGAGAATCTAGCTATTTCTATTAAGTCAGAATAAAGAGTTTTTAGAAATTTTCTAGTCTTCTCATTGATTTTTTAAATATATTTTTTTTGAAAATTAACATTAACTTTCAATGATTTTGTCTCAAATAAGTTCAGTTAGTGAATATACATAAATTTTCTGTTCTGACTTCTAATATGGCAGTTACTGATAGATAAAACATGCATTTGAAAAATCTTTGTGAGGGGGCACCAGGGTGCCCTCAACTCTGGTCATGATCTTGTTGGGGTCCAGCCATGTGGTGGGCTCCCTGCTTAGCAGGGAGTCCGCTGCTGCTTCTTCCTCTGTCCCTCCCCCCACCGACTTGTGCACACATGTGCTCTCTCTCTCAAATAAATAAAATCTTTTTTTTTTTTTAAGAACTTCTCAAAATCTCTTTGGAAATTCTTAATTTTTTCAGAGTGCAAAGGGGTCCTGAGAACAGAAGTTGGAGAATCATTCCTTTAGGAATAAACTGCATTTTCCTTTAAAAACAAAAACACATATCCATTTGTTACTATTGCTCATAATATAATGTCAGCCGCTTATTTTAATTGTTACTTTTAACCAAAATAATTTTTATTTCAGAAAGAAAATTTGGAAGTGTGCAGTTGAGAATCCTCTCTTATAAGCATTATAACAAATTAGCAGAATTCCTGAGCATACATAGCGTAGCTATCTGTGGCGACACCTGTCCTATTAAAAAGGAAAAATGAACAAACATATTCAGTAACATGACCCAAAGGTATCACCTCTCTACAGCATATAAAAATAAGAAGCAGTAGTATAAGACTTAAATCTATGCTTTGTAATCAATATTTAAGTATTTGATTTTAATTAAAATTTATCATTTAATCCAGTAATTATTAATTGACTCAATTTAATAGTAGTCCAGCATTTTAAGTTAACTAAATGTCTTGGCAACTGTCTTAAACCTAACATAATACAGCACATAGTTACAGCTAAAATTAAGTTTGTCAGAACAATGATTCGATGTTAGTTGAATACACTTTATGGGGTTTTTTTAAAAGATTTTATTTATTTATTTGACAGAGATCACAAGTAGGCAGAGAGGCAGGCAGAGAGAGAGGAGGAAGCAGGCTCCCTGCTGAGTAGAGAGCCCGATGTCGGGCTCGATCCCAGGACCCTGGGATCATGACCTGAGCTAAAGGCAGAGGCTTTAACCCACTGAGCCACCCAGGCACCCCCACTTTATGTTTTTTATAATGTTAAGTGTTATATATAAGAACTATGTAATATTAATCAATAAATCTGCATACGGTTAGGAAAAAGAGACCCAAGTAAAATTAAATGTGTGTTTGTTCTATACTATATACAAATAAACCACAGAAAAGACCTAGCTCGCTCTTTTAAGACCAAAATTCTTAATCTCGCTTGCCAAAGATTTACCTTAACTTTGGAATCTTAAAATGTTACTGAGTTGACAGAATTTTTTTTATAAGAACACTCTGGTTTAGCACATCTAAAATATTAGTTTAATGTTCTTTTTGTGAGAATTTTAAGAATATTTTATGTAAGTGCTTAGTTATGTCCATAAAGCTGAACAGTGCTCCTTTAACAAGAAGACTTTGTCATCTAATTTGTGGAGACCAGCCAGAGATGGGAAAGCATTTCACACTCACATGAAGTGAGGTCAAGGCCTTTCTTGATTATTGACACATAGACACAGACATAAGGAGCTTATGGATTCAGAGCAGCAGCTTCATCTACAGATCAAGAGTAAACACAGAAAATCACCAGTCTAGATAGATATTAGAGTGCCATTTTCTCTCCCAGCAGGCGTGAAATAATTGTTTAATCTGAGCTTGAAATGGGCACAACGAATCACAAAAAAGACTAACAAACTAAATTGTCTGTTGTTTCTTACCCAGAAACCTTGTCCATTAAATTCATTTACTCAGCAAATGGTCAAATCATATTCCCATTAAATTCATTTACTCAGCAAATGGTCAAATCATATTCCCATTCATTGCTGGTACCAGGGTGGGGAATGACATTGGCTATGCACAAACCAGAAAGAAATTGAAACATAAACTCAATAGAAAAAAACATACTCATCAAAGTTTTGTTGGCACTTGAAATTAAATCAGAGAGCCAAGAGAAGATGAGTTTAAGTAGTCCATGAGTTTTACTTTACCAGCAATGCAATTTACCTTGTTTTGTATGCATTAGGCATTTTGGTCGATAATTTTTTAAAGATATAATCATGACTGTCATACAAATATAAAATGAACATGTGTTAAAGATTTTACTTAACTCATTAATTGGTGAGAGAGCCTGAAGATTTTAGAACCAGTTTCAATTTTCATTTCATTTTGCTTTTCTCTTGTTTTCTATGTTCTTAACTGTTCATTCAGCAAATGTATCTTCTCTCTTTTGTGCCTTTCAATTTTACCTTTATTTCTCTGATGGTTTTATTTTTTCTTCTCATTTCCTTCTTTATAATGGCTCATATTTCATTTTCTTTGTCTACCAGCCATTCTTGAGCTCTTAAATCCCTGCTTTATATTCTTATTTTACAGACATGATTCCTTAATTAATATTTTGAAATTCAGTTTCACATACTTGATCACAGTTTTATTCTGCTGTATGACAATAGGTCTCTGGCAAGAATTCTCCTATCATTCTTTTTTCCTATTCATCTCATTTCATTTTCAAGTAGTACCTTACACGATTATTTCTTAAATCTTTTTTCAAGTTTATTTTGTTGTAGTAACAACATTTAACATGAGATCTATCCTCTCAACAAAATATTAAGTGTATAGTATAGTATGGTTTACCATAGAGACCAGGCTGTACACCAGGTCTCTAGAATGTATCCATCTTGTTTAGCTGTAACTTTTTAAAATTTTTTTTTATTTTTTAAATTACTTTTCAGTGTACTAGAATTCATTTTTTTTTAAAGATTTTATTTATTTATTTGACAGAGAGAGATCACAAGTAGGCAGAGAGGTAGGAAGAGAGAGAGAGAGGAGGAAGCAGGCTCCCTGCTGAGCAGAGAGCCCGATGTGGGACTCGATCCCAGGACCCTGAGATCATGACCTGAGCCGAAGGCAGCGGCTTAACCCACTGAGCCACCCAGGCGCCCCTAGAATTCATTTTTTATGCACCACACCCAGTGCTCCATGCAATACGTGCCCTCCACAATACCCACCACCAGGCTGACCCAACTTCCCACCCCCACCCCTTCAAAACCCTCAGATTAAAAACAAACAAAAAATACCCCTCAGATTGTTTTTCAGAGTCCATAGTCTCTCATGGTTCATCTCCCCCTCCAATTTCCCTCAACTCCCTTCTCCTCTCCATCTCCCCATGTCCTCCCTGTTGTTTCTTATGCTCCACAAATAAGTGAAACTATATGATAATTGACTCTCTCTGCTTGACTTATTTCACTCCGCATAATCTCTTCCAGTCCTGTCCATGTTGCTACAAAAGTTGGGTATTCATCCTTTCTGATGGAGGCATAACACTCCATCGTGTATATGGACCACATCTTCCTTATCCATTCGTCTGTTGAAGGGCATCTTGGTTCTTTCCACAGTTCGGCGACCGTGACCATTGCTGCTATGAACATTGGGGTACAGATAGCCCTTCTTTTCACGACATCTGTATCTTTGGGGTAAATACCCAGTAGTGCAATGGCAGGGTCATAGGGAAGCTCTATTTTTAATTTCTTAAGGAATTTCCACACTGTTTTCCAAAGTGGCTGCAGCAACTTGAATTCCCACCAACAGTGTAAGAGGGTTCCCCTTTCTCCACATCCTCTCCAACACATGTTGTTTCCTGTCTTATTAATTTTGGCCATTTTATCTGGTGTAAGGTGGTATCTCAATGTGGTTTTAATTTGAATCTCCCTGATGGCTAGTGATGATGAACATTTTTTCATGTGTCTGATAGCCATTTGTATGTCTTCATTGGAGAAGTGTCTGTTCATGTCTTCTGCCCACTTTTTGACATGATTATCTGTTTTGTGTGTGTTGAGTTTGAGAAGTTCTTTATACATCCTGGATATCAGCCTTTTGTCTGTACTGGCATTTGCAAATATCTCCCATTCCATGGGTTGCCTCTTTGTTTTGTTGACTGTGCAAAGGAAACTTCTTGATGAAGTCCCAAAAGTTCATTTTTGCTTTTGTTTCCTTTGCCTTTGGAGACATATCTTGAAAGAAGTTGCTGTGGCTGATATCGAGGAGATTACTGCCTATGTTCTTCTCTAGGATTCTGATGGATTCCTGTCTCACGTTGAGGTGTTTTTATCTATTTTGAGTTTATCTTTGTGTATGGTGTAAGAGAATGATCGGTTTCATTCTTCTACATATAGCTGTCCAATTTTCCCAGCACCATTTATTGAAGAGACTGTCTTTTTTCCACTGTATATTTCTTCCTCCTTTGTTGAAGATTAGACCATAGAGTTGAGGGTCCATATCTGGGCTCTCTACTCTGTTCCACTGGTCTTTGTGTCTGTTTTTATGCCAGTGCCATGCTGTCTTGGTGATCACAGCTTTGTAGTAAAGCTTGAAATCAGGCAACGTGCTGTCGCCAGTTTTGTTTTTCTTTTTCAACATTTCCTTAGCAATTCAGGGTCTCAGAATTCTGATTCCATACAAATTTTAGAATTATTTGCTCCAGCTCTTTGAAGAATGCTGGTGGAATTTTGATCGGAATGGCATTAAAAGTATAGATTGCTCTAGGCAGTATAGACATTTTAACAATGTTTACTCTTCCGATCCAAGAGCATGGAATGGTCTTCCATCTATTTGTGTCTTCTTCAGTTTCTTTCATGAGTGTTCTGTAGTTCCTCGAGTACAGATCCTTTACCTCTTTGGTTAGATTTATTCCCAGGTATCTTATGGTTCTTGGTGCTATAGTAAATGGAATAGCTTCCCTAATTTCCTTTTCTGTGTTTTCATTATTAGTGTAAAGAAAGCCACTGATTTATGCACATTGACTTTGTATCCTGCCACATTACAGAATTGCTGTATGAGTTCTAGTAGTTTGTGGGTAGAGTGTTTTGGGTTTTCCCTATAAAGTATCATGTCATCTGTGAAGGGAGAGAGTTTGACTTCTTCACTGCCAATTTGGATACCTTTTATTTCTCTTTGTTGTCTGATTGCTGTTGCTAGGACTTCTAATACTATGTTGAACAAGAGTGGTGAGAGTGGGCATCCTTGTCATGTTCCTGATCTCAACGGGAAGGCTGTGAGCTTTTTCCCATTGAGGATGATATTTGCTGCGGGTTTTTCATAGATAGATTTTCTGAAGTTGAGGAATGTTCCCTCTATCCCTGTACTTTGAAGCATTTTAATCAGGAATGGATGCTGGATTGTGTCAAATGCTTTTTCTACATCAATTTAGAGGACCATGTGGTTCTTCTCTCTTTTCTTATTGATTTGTTCTATCACATTGATTGATTTGAGAATGTTGAACCATCCTTGCAATCCAGGTGACGGTGGATAATCTTTTTAATGTGCTGTTGGATCCTGTTTGCTAGGACCTTGTTGAGAATCTTAGCATCCATATTCATCAGTGATACTGGTCTAAAATTCTCCTTTTTGGTGGGGTCTTTGCCTGGTTTGGGGATCAGAGTAATGCTGGCTTCATAAGAAGAGTCTGGAAGTTTTCCTTCTGCTTCAATTTTTTGAAACCGCTTCAGGAGAATAGGTGTTATTTGGTAGAATTCCCCAGGGAATCCATCAGGTCCTGGGCTCTTGTTTTTTGGGAGGTTTTTGATCACTGCTTCAATCTCGTTACTTGATATCAGTCTATTCAGGTTGTCGATTTCTTCCTGGTTCGATTTTGGAAGTTTATAGTTTTCCAGGAATACATCCATTTCATCTAGGTTGCTTAGCTTATTGGCATATAACTGTTGATAATAACTTCTGATGATTGTTTCTATTTCCTTGGTGTTAGTTATGATCTCTCCCTTTTCATTTATAATTTTACTAATTTGGGCCTTCTCTCTTTTCTTTTGGATTAGTTCGGCCAATGGCTTATCAATCTTATTGATTCTTTCAAAAACCAGCTTCTAGTTTCATTGATGCATTCTACTGTATCTCCAGTTTCTATCTCATTGATCTCTGCTCTAATCTTTATTATTTCCCTTTGTGTGTGGAGTTGGCATAATTTGTTGTTGATTCTCCAGTTCTTTAAGGTGTAGAGACAGCTGGTATAATCTGGATTTTTCCATTTTTTTTGAGGGAGGCTTGGATGGCTATGTATTTCCCCCTTAGGACTGCCTTTGCTGTATCCCATAGGTTTTGGACCAAAGTGTCTTCATTCTCGTTGGTTTCCATGAATTGTTTAAGTACTTCTTTGATTTCTTGGTTGATCCAAGCATTCTTAGGCAAGGTGGTCTTTAGCTTCCAGGTGTTTGAGTTCTTTCCAAACATTTCCTTGTGATTGAGCTCCAGTTTCAAAGCATTATTATCTGAGAATATGCAGGGAAAAATCTCAGTCTTTTGGTATCAGTTGAGCCCTGATTTGTGACATAGTACATGGTCTATTCTGGAGAAGGTTCCATGTGCACTTGAGAAGAATGAGTATTCTGTTGTTTGAGGGTGGAATGTTCCATATATATCTATGCGGTCCATCTGGTCCAATGTGTCATTCAATGCTCTTGTTTCTTTATTGATTTTCTGCTTGGATGATCTATTACTGAGAGTGGCATGTTAAGATCTCCTACTATTAATGTATTCATATCAGTATGACTCTTTATCTTGATTAACAGTTCTCTAATGTAATTGGCTGCTCCCATATTGGGGGCATAAATATTTACAATTGTTAGATCTTCTTGGTGGATAGGCCCTTAAAGAATTAAAGACTGTTAGATCTTGGTGGATAGGCCCTTAAAGACTGTATCTCTGACTACAGTCTTTAGTTTAAAATCTAATTTATCGGGGCGCCTGGGTGGCTCAGTGGGTTAAGCCGCTGCCTTCGGCTCAGGTCATGATCTCAGGGTCCTGGGATCGAGTCCCGCATCGGGCTCTCTGCTCAGCAGGGAGCCTGCTTCCCTCTCTCTGCCTACTTGTGATCTTTCTCTGTCAAATAAATAAATAAAGTATTTTTTTTTAAAAAATCTAATTTATCTGGGGACGCCTGGGTGGCTCAGTTGGTTAAGCAGCTGCCTTCGGCTCAGGTCATGATCCCAGCATCCTGGGATTGAGTCCCACATCGGGCTCCTTGCTCGACAGGGAGCCTGCTTCTCCCTCTGCCTCTGCCTGCCATTCTGTCTGCCTGTGCTCGCTCTCTCTCCCTCTCTCTCTCTGACAAATAAATAAAATCTTTTAAAAAAATCTTATTTATCTGATATGAGAATCACTACTCCAGCCTTCTTTTGAGGCCCAATGGCATGAAAGATGCTTCTCCATCCCTTCACTTTCAGTCTGGGTGTATCCTTGGGTTCGAAATGGGTCTCTTGTAGGCATCATATGGATGGGTCCTGTCGTTTTTTCCAGTGTGCAACCCTGTGTCGTTTTATGGGTGCATTTAGGCCATTCACACTGAGAGTGATTATTGAAAGATACGTTTTTATTGACATCGTGTTACCTGTGAAGTCTTTGTTTCTATAGATTGTCTCCATATATTTCTGTTCAATGATATTCTTAGGATTTTTCCTCCTTTATAGAACCCCCCCCCTTAATATTTCCTGCAGGGTCAGCTTGGTGGTTGCACACTCTTTTAAACATTGTCGGTCTTGGAAGCTCTTTATCTCTCCATCCATTTTGGATGTCAGTCTTGCTGGATAAAGTATTCTTGGCTGCATGTTCTTCTCATTTAGTGCCCTGAATACATCTTGCCAGCCCTTTCTGGTTTGCCAGGTTTCTGTGGACATGTCTGATGTTATTCTGATGGGCTTTCCTCTGTACATAAGGAATTTCTTTGCCCTAGCTGCTTTCAAGAGCTCCTGTCTATAATTAAGATTCACCATTTTCACTATCAGGTGTCTTGAGGTCTTTCTAGATTCTGTGATCTTGAGGTCACACCTT
Source organism: Neogale vison (assembly GCF_020171115.1). Classification (NCBI taxonomy): domain Eukaryota; kingdom Metazoa; phylum Chordata; class Mammalia; order Carnivora; family Mustelidae; genus Neogale; species Neogale vison. Next base: position 71,396,511 of record NC_058105.1, read on the forward strand.
TCTGCCTCTAGTACACAAACACTGGTTCCATTTGCGAGATTGGGAAAATTTTCATGAAGAATTTGTTCAACTATATCTTCTAGTCTTCTTTCTTTCTCCCTCTCAGGGATTCCAATAATTCTGATAATTCTGATAATAACAATAATTGGAATGTTTCATGGCGTCATTTATTTCCCTAATTCTGTTTTCATGGCTTCTAAGCTGTTTGTTCCAGGCTTCCTCCTAATCCTTTTTCTTTGTTTTTCCTCCAGATCACTAATTCTATCTTCTGCCTCAGTTATCCTAGCTTGTAGAGAATTTAGATTAGATTGGAACTCATTGAGAACATTGTGAACATCATCCCTGGTGGCTTTCACTTCTGCCCTAATCAATTCCATTTTGTCATCCATGGCTTTCTCCAACCTAGCTATTGCCTGGATAATTGTTAGCCTGAATTCCCTTTCTGACATACTGTCTATGTCCATATCCAATAGCTCTGATGCAGGAGGCCCAGTCTCTGAATTTTTCTTCTGTTGGGCATTCCTCCTCCTAGTCATTATGGTGAGAGGTGGCTGAATGGATGCGTAGCTGTATGTATTGACTGTGGTGCAGGCAATGTACACCCTGGAATGCTTCTGAGCAATTGAGAGTCCCCACCCAAAAGAAAAAAAAAAGAAGAGAGAGAGAGAGAGACAGGAAAAAAAAAGATAAAATTAAAGAGAAGTCCCAGCCCAAATAGGCCCCAAGGTAAGATTTATGAAGTATACAGACAAAAAAACAGACAAAATGACCGACGAAAGTAGATGACAAGAGAAAGAAAAAATAAATAAAAACAAAAAAAGAACCTCGTCAAAAAGAACCCCAAGTATAAGATTTATATACTACCAGGACAAAAACAAATACACAGAAACACTGACAGAACAAAAGATGGGAGAGTAGTTATAAATTCTCAGTGAGGGCGAGGAAGGTTATTTTGATTCTTCCTGGATGTATCTTGATATCTTTGTTAATGGACTCAACTTTTATGAGATAAAGGGGGATTAAAAACTGGTTTACCTATAGGGGCAGCATTGATTGGGGAAAGGGGATTACCTTGAAGCTTATCTCTATATTAATATTTTTTAAAAAAGAATAAACAAATTAAATAAATTTTAAAAATTAAAAAAATAGAAAAGCAAAAAGAAAAACAGGTATGTGTATCAAAAAGTTCAGGTTAAAAGGTTATTGTGGAATTTGATGCACTGGACATCTCACTGTGATGGTAAATAGGTTAAAAAGGTATATATATATAAAAATGAAAAGAACCAGAATAGTGGGAACGAATCAAAAATAAAAGTTGTATCTATGAAGTAGTGGTGGTTGGCCTCTTGTCTTTTGTTGTTGTTGTTGTTGTTGTTGTTGGCTTTCTTGGGGAGGGGCCTGCCACGGGGGTTTTCAGGTAATCTTGCTGGAGTTAAGTCCTCTTGCCCCCATCAAGGGGGTGGGTTCTGAGGAAATCGGTTTTTCAGGCTTTTGTTTTCTGGAGGTTTTTTTTGTTTGTTTGTTCATTTGTTTTCTCTCTCCTTGGTGGCTTTTGATGGTTTTTGGAGGTTTAGAGGAAAGCAAACTGCCCCCCCACCTCCCTCTCAGAGAGAAGCCTCAGTCTGTACTCCTCTTATGTACTCCACAGCACATAAATTCCCCCTTGGCCATTGCCAGAGCACGTTCCCAGTCACGGTCTCTGGGGCACAGGAACTCCCACTTGTACCCAAAACCACGAGAAATACTAGTGATCACGCACTGAGATTTTCACGCTGGCCCAGGCTGGGAGTGCTCAGACTCTCCAGGGTCCGAGAGAGCACAGGCTGGCACCTGCACGCACCTCTCTCAGGGGAGGGTGTGGGGCGTGACTCAGACTCTGGACGCACAGCGCCCGCCCCTGAGTGCAGAGTGCAGAAGGCTGTGGTTGGGGCTGGCGAGGCTCCCTCACCCCCACGGACACTACCACCCAGATGCTCTCAGGCGCGCCAGCGGCTCAGGGGCCAAGACCTGGCTTCTTCGCTGCACTCTCTCTGGCTCAGCGCCAGGGGTGGCTGTCCTCAGTTCAGTGACTTAAGCCCCTTTCCCTAACTGCAGATTCCCAGAATTTCCCCCCACGATCCTTTGCTCTGAGTGCTTTCAACCAGACTCCAAGTTAATGCTGGTCCCCAAGCGCAGGGCACTCTCATATTGGGGTATTACTTTCTAATGGATTGCTCCTGGTGGCTCCCTCCCCCTTTTGTTTGTCTTCCGATATCAGTCCAACATTCCCACTCCACTTTACCTGCCCACTGGTGGTCTGCCCCTGTGGAGATCCAGACGTGTATAATTCTAATATCAGGCTGATTTCATGCGTGATCAGAGTTCTTTTGTAGGTAATCAGCTCACTTTAGGGTACAGGTTGAAACGGCGCCTCCTCCTACTTCCCTGCCATCTTGTCTCCCCCTGTTTAGCTGTAACTTTATGCCTATTCACTAACATTTCTTCATTTCTCTTACCCCGAGCTCCTGGCAAACCCCATTCCATGCCTCAGTTCTATGAATTTGACTCTTAGTTATCTCATATAAGTGGAATCATACAGTATTTGTCCCTCTCTGACTGGGTTATTTTACGTAATGTAATGTCCTCAAGGTTCATCCATGTTGTCACATACTGAAGAATTTTCTTCCTTTTTAAGGCTGAATAGTATTCTGTTACATGTACATACCACATTTTCTTTATCCATTCATCACTCAATGGATGTTTACATTGTTATCACATCTTAGCTATCTCTTCAAGACCCTGACTTGAATTATTTTCGGATAAATGCCAGAAGTGGGATTGCTGGATCATACTGTAGTTCTATTTTTAGTTGTTTGAGGAAGTTCTCTACTGTTTTCTGTAGTGGCTGTACCATTTTGAATTGCAGCCAGCAATGTACGAGGGTTCTAGTTTCTCCACATCCTCACCAACGCTTGTTGTCTTTTTTAAAAATATATATAATAGCCATCCTGACAGGTATAAGTGATAGCTCATTGTGATTTTTCTTATTTAGATTTTAAGTAATCGCTATACCCAACATGGGGCTTGAACTCTCAACCCCAAGATCAAGAGTCACAGGCTCTACTGATTGAGCCAGCAGGTACCACTCATGGTTTTGATTTGCATTTATATGATGATTAGTGATTTTGAGCATCTTTACATACACCTGTTGGCCATTTGTATGTCTTCATTGGGGAAATAACTATTCATGTCTTTAGCTCATTTTTTTTTAAAGATTTTATTTATGTATTTGACAGGCAGAGATCACAAATAGGCAGAGAGGCAGGCAGAGAAAGAGGAAGCAGGCTCCCCGCTGAGCAGAGAGCCCGATGTGGGGCTCAATCCCCGGACCCTGGGATCATGACCTGACCTGGAGGCAGAGGCTTTAACCCACTGAGCCACCCAGGCGCCCCTCTTTACCTCATTTTTAAATTGGGTTATTAGTTTTTACTATTTAGTTGTGATAACGTCTTTAATCAGGGTACTTTTTTACAATGATTTGGAGGAGATTCGTGTGGAAAGGAGACCAGGGCCATGATTCAGCCTTGCAGAAATTAATGCTTATGATGATCTAAGGTTGTTGTGTAGATCTAAGGTTGTTTTGTAACCTCTGTGTTTTCCCAGCCAGTGGATATAGGCAGCTGTAGCTCTTCTCATAACACAGAGATTCTTCTCCACTGCCTCACTGATGAGCTATGTACTCTTCAGCCCTTTATCTTCTGCTTCTCACAACCAAACCAAATCCAGACATGTTCCCTCCACCAGCCTATAAACTGTTTTTGTTACTATTGGTAAAAGAAATGCACCTTGGCATGTGCCCCTCACTTTGGAGTGTTAATCTTTTGCTGGTCTTTTCTGATACTCAATTTTTAATCTTCAAAATGCATGTGTGGGGGCACCTGGGTGGCTCAGTGGGTTAAGGCCTCTGCCTTCAGCCTAGGTCATGATCCCAGGATCCTGGGATCGAGCCCAGCATCGGGTTCTCTGCTCGGCAGGGAGCCTGCTTCTCTGCCTACTTGTGATCTCTGTCTGTCAAATAAATAAATAAAATCTTAAAAAAAAGTAAAATGCATGTGTGTATGCATATTTATATGCACATACGCTGGACTGTAAGCTCCATGAGGAAATACACTGTTTTTGCTTGTCTTTGAACATCCAGCACCCAGGACATTTATAATACTGCTTCATGCATGAATGAACAGAAGAATATATATGTTATACACACACACATACACATATATTTAAGAATGCATGTATCATATAAAGTCTTGGAAGAATACACACCAAACTCAACACTTGCTATATTTTTTGATGAATATATAGTACTTTGATAAATAAAACAAAAACACACATGACATGATACTCCATACAGAAAACCTGAAAGGCTCCACTGAAAAACTCCTAGAACTGATACACAGATTCAGTAAAGTAACAGAATACAAAATCAACATACAAAAATCTGTTGCATTTCTATATATCAATAATGAAGCAGCAGAAAGAGAAATTAAGGAATCAATCCCATTTACAATTGCATCAAAAGCAGTAAGATACCTACAACCTAACCAAAGAGGTGAAAGACTCTCTTTCTCTGAAAACTACAAAACATTGATGAAATTGAAGATGTTCCAAAGAAATAGAAAGACATTCCATGGTCATGGATTAGAAGAACAAATATTGTTAAAACATCTGTATTACCAAAGCAATGTACACATTTAATGCATCCCCTATCAAAATACCACCACCATTTTTCCCAGAACTAGAACAAAGAATCCTAAAATCTGTAAATTTGTATGGAACTGTAAAAGACCCTGTAATAGGTAATAGCCAAAGGAACCTTGAAAAAGAAATGCAGAGCTGGAAACAGCACAATTCTGGGCCTTTTTTTTCTTAACCATTCTGGACTTTAAGTTATATTACAAAGCTGTAATGATCAGGACAGTATGGTACTGGCACAAAAATAAACACATAGATTAATGGAACAGAATAGAAAACCCAGAAATGAGCCCACGACTAATGGCCAGTTAATCTTCAGCAAAGGAGGAAAGAATATCCAATGGAAAGAAGACCATCTCTTCAACAAATGCTATTGGGAAAACTGGACAGCAACATGTGAAATAATGAAACTAGATCAATTTCTTACACTGTTCACAAAAGTAAATTCAAAATGGATTAAAGACCTAAATGTGAGACCTGAAACTATAAAAATCCTAGAAGGGAACACAGGCAATAACCTCTTCGACACTGGCCATAGCACCTTCTTTCTAGATATGTCTCCTGAGGCAAGGGAAACAAAAGCAAAATAAACTGTTGGGACTTCATCAAAATAAAAAGCTTCTTCACAGCAAAGGAAACAGTCCACAAAACTAAAAGGCAACCTACAGAATGGGAGAAGATATTTGCAAATTACATATTTGATAAAGGGTTAGTATCCAAAATCTATAAAGAATTTAGCAAGCTCAACATCCAAAAAACAAATAATCTAATTTTAAAATGAGCAGGAGATAAGAAAAGACCCTTTTCACTATTTTTTTCTTTTTAGAGAGAAAGAGCACGCACACATGAGCAGGGTAGGTCGAGGGGCAGAAGGAGAGGGAGAGAGAGAGAATCTTAATCCCATGCCCAGCATAGAGTCCAGTGCGGGTCTCCATCTCCTGACCCTGAGATTGTGACCTGAACTGACGTCAAGAATTGGGCACTTAATGACTGAGCCACCCAGGTGCTCCTCAAGAGACACTTTTCCAAAGAAGATATACACATGTCCAACAGGCACATGAGAAGAAAAATACTCAACATCACCCATCATCAGGGAAATATAAATCAAAACCACAATGAGATATCACCTCACACCTGTCAGAATGCCTAAAATCAACAACACAATGAACAGCAAAAATTATTGGGATGTTGTTTCAGGTCATTCTATTTATTGATGTAAGTTGTTGGTGAGGATGTGGAGAAAGGGGAACTTTCTTACACTGTTGGTAGGAATGCAAACTGGTGCAGCCTGTCTGGAAAATAATATGGAGGTTCTTCAGACAGTCAAAAATAGAACTACCCTGGGATCCAGCAGTTGCACTACTAAGTACTTACCCAAAGAATACAAAAGTACAAATTCAAAGTGATACATACACTCCAGTGTTTATAGCAGCTTTCTCTACAATAGTCAAATTATGGAGACAGCCCAAGTGTCCATCAACTGATGAATAGATAAAAAGAAGATGTAGTGTGTGTGTGTGTGTGTGTGTGTGTGTGTGTAAGGAATTCATAAAAAGGAGTGAAATCTTGCCATTTGCAGTGATATGGATGGAGCTAGAGAGTATTATGCTAAGTGAAATAATTCAGAGAAAGACAAATATCATATGATTCCACTCATGTGGAATTAAAAAAACAAAACAAATGAGCATAGGGGAAAAAAGGAAGAGGGAAACCAAGACACAGACTCTCAACTATAGAAAACAAACTGATGGTTACCAGAGGGGAGGTGGATGGGGGGATGAGGTGTTAGGGATTAAGGAGTGCACTTGTGATAAACACTGGGTGTTGTACTGAAATGTTGAATCACTATATTGTATATCTAAAAGTAAAATTACACAGTATGCTGACTAACTGGTATTTAAACAAAAACTTAAAAAATAAATAATATAGAATCCCCATATAAAAAACCCATATCTTGTTACCTTTGAGAGTTATGTGTCAAGTCTTACGTGGTATTGATATTTATGCTCAACCTGTTGATTAAGATTAAACTTCGGTTAACTTTAAGATTAAACTGGAAGTTAGGAGCAGAAATTATTGGGAAATTATTTCAGATCATTCTGTTTATTGATGTAATTCCCAAGTTTTAAATGTAAGCCATTTATTTAAAGATTTTATTTATTTATTTGACAGACAGAGATCACAAGCAGACAGAGAGGCAGGCAGAGAGAGGGAGAGGAGGAAGCAGGCTCCCTGCAGAGCAGAGAGCCCGATGCGGGACTCGATCCCAGGACCCTGAGATCATGACCTGAGCCGAAGGCAAAGAATGAGATGGGGAAAAATACATGTAGAAAAAATGAATCTGAGTTATTAAAGGTTTATATTTCCTAAGACTGGGTATTTCTAATGAAATAATGCCTAAAAGTATGAGTCCAGCTGTGAGTAATATAAATAAATCATTAAGCTACCGACTGTAAACAGACAAATTAAGGGAAAGCGCAAAGCTGGTGAATCATAAGCTTCTGGGGCAAAATTGGAAAATGCCAACCTTTTAAAAATCTATTCCAAATCAAAGTTAGTTAAGAACTATATAAACAGTGACTGAAATCTTAGTACTATGGGAATTAGCTTTTAAGGAAGGATTAACCCTGACATGCCATTATATTAGTGACCTAAGGAAAGCAGCTTACCACATTCATTTTATAAAGTCTTAATAAAGTCTTAAAGACTTAAATGCCAAGGGCTACTAAGTGTTGTGGAAACATAGGGAAATGTGTTGTTGTCTCTGTCCTTAAGAAATTTACAGAGAAGAAAGGAGATAAGAACCATAATTCATTCCACATATACAGAGTGATAAGAAATAACCAAAGTTTTCTACTATTGAAGTAATAGAAATACAAAGTGTGTGGGACCACAGGGCAAGAAATGATCTATTCTTAAAGGTAATATTTGAACTTAACTCTTGAAGAATGATTGGGATTTAATGGTTAGAAAAGTAAGTAGAAGGCATTAAAATCTGTAGGAACTGAATAAACAGAGGCCAGTTGTATAAGAGAACATTGTTAGTTTTGAAGTTGTCTCTTATTCAGGGTTTATGCAGTGGGAGGGGAAGCTGAGAGTAGTGTGATTTATAATGTATCCTTTCCAAACAATAAATCAGGCCAGCAGTATTTCCTTAGTTCAAGCTATTTCATCTCCCATCTGTACCACTGTAATAGCTTTCCAACTATCCTCTCTGCTCCAGCTTTTGCCCCTGTGTAAATCCAATAGTCACACAGCAGAGTATTGTAAGTCAGATCATGTCAGTCCTCGTGTACTTCCTATTTACTTGGACTTAAAATTCAAAGTTGTTATCATGATCTATAAGATCATAGATTATCTGGCCCTTGGTTACTGCTCTGCCTCTCAACTCACTATACTCTAGTCCTACTATATCAATAATTCTTAGTACTTTCCTACCTCTGGGACTTTGTGTTTGCCATTCCTTTTTCATAGAACACTCTTTTCCTGGATATTCAAATGGTTGCTCCCCAACATCTACTCAAGTGTCACTCCCCAACTTAGATCTTTCCCAACCACACTCCTTCTAAAATAGCAACTTCCATCACTACCCCCATAACCTATATATTTTTTATAACCCTCCTCTCTAGTTGATATTATATATTATTATATTCCTACTGATATATCAATTTTATATATTATTATATATATTATTTTTCTCCCCAACCAGAATTTAAGTTCTGTGTAAGCAGAAAAGTTATCTGTCATGTTCATTCTTTATCTGTACCTCCTAAAACTATCTGGTACATACTAGAGCTTAATAAGTATTTACTGAATGAAACACTGCTATGGCACCAGAAATTCTTTCATTAAAGAGTCATTCATTTGCATATTAGAGTATTTTGGTCTTTGAGAATCCTCTATGCAAAAATTATTCAGAAAGCTCACAGTTTAAGTATTATCAGTTTGTACTTTGGGAGAGGGACATTTAGAAAAAATACTTTAATAAAGATTCAACTTGGGATATAGTATAGGGCAGAGAAGGGCAGGTTAGGTGTCTGGGAAAAGAAAAAGGAGATGTAAGGATAAGTAGGGATTATACCAAAGATGACTGCTTATGATTATAAGACACTCCCAACAAGGAAGTTCACAGATTCTTAATCAGTCTTTCTGGCTCCTTTTTAGGGTTTCCATTGATGAACTTCAGTCTTCGATGTTGCTAAGAATATCCTTGCAATTACACTCTACATAAAATGTCATCAAATGTTAAGGCTAGAAGTAGTCTTAGTGATTAGATTTCTCAAAGCTATCTATTTTGTAATATGAGTAAATTTTTTATTTCAAAAATCACAAAGATGGAGAAAAGCTTTTAAGTCATTTTTTGAGTCATTGCAAATTTCACTTACCTCCAGTGCTATAATTTTGACCTTGGTATAAAGTATTCTCAAATGTCATCATAGTATGTCTTTAATGGTTATGTCAGAGTAAACCTCACAGGAGCTTTCGAACAAACCCAGTATGAATCCTCTACCAACATGAAGGCAGTTCCGCTGACAGAATGAGATTATCTATACTTTTATATATATTTATATATTATGGTCTTCTTAGCCCAGAACTGGAAGGGTCATTCTAATTTATCCAAATGCAGTAGATAAAAACTTTAAGTTACCAAACTCATGTTGGAATTAACTGTTCACTTGCACACACCAAAATTAGGATTAAATGCTTATTCCTTCATAGACATTCTTTGCTTGGTCCCTCCATTGGCTTAATTAACAGTCAGTCATGGGTTGCTTTTGGCTGAGAAGTTAGTTCTCAATGGATAAATTCTCGGAGGTGACAGTTTTGAGATTAGCCAAAAGTAAAAGCAATTGGAGCTGATCCTCAGGCACATTAAACAAAATGACAACACTTGAGTGGATTTTCTAGTGTACATTTTGGATCAGGTGCTAGGCCAGAGAAACAAAAGAACATGAATTTAAGATTATTTCTCCAAAAGAAATTAAACAGTTATCTGGAGATACCCAAGTATCTCTGATAGAAGTTGGTCCTAAAAATCTTCAACTTTGTCAGCCTTCATTTGAATTATGTCTCATAGGCAGCATAAGCATACCCTAATAATACAAAGGAAAGGCCTAATGGTGGTGAGTAGGGATTTTTATTACAAAGCTATGGAGTCCCTAAAGAAATGTAGCAGGGGTCACAAGTTCAGAAGACATATTTGTTTTACAGTTGCCAGATATTTATGGTGACCTATACTATTCCTTCTCCAAAATGCCTGACCTAATTTGGAATGTAATTCAATAGACATTTTTCAAAGAGGACATAGAGATAGCCTATGGACGCGTAAAAAAAAAATGCTCAACATCACTCATCTTCAGGGAAATACAAATCAAAACCACAATGAAATACCACCTCACACCTGTCAGAATGACTAAAATTAACAATAGGAAACAACAGATGTTGGTGAGGATGTGGAGAAAGGGGGACCCTCTTACACTCTTGGTGGGAATGCAAGCTGGTGCGGCCACTCTGAAAGACAGTATGGAGGGTCCTTTTCCAAAAAGTGAAAAATAGAACTACCCTACAATCCAGCAGTTACACTACTAGGTATTTGCACAAAGGATACAAAAATACAGATTTGAAGGGGTACATGCAACCTGATGTTTATAGCAGCATTTTCAACGGTAGCCAAACTGTGGAAGGAACCCAAATATCCATCGACTGTTGAGTTGATGTGTATATATACAATGGAGTATTACCCAGCCATCAGAAAGAATGAACTCTTGCTATTTGCAAAGACATGGATGGAGCTAGAGTATATTATGCTGAGTGAAATAAGTCAGTCAGAGAAAGACAAATACCATATGATTTCACACATATGTGGAATTTAAGAAACAAAACAGATGAACATGTAGGAGGGGGAAAAGAGGGAGGGGGAAACAAACTATAAGAGGCTCAATAATAGAGGACAAACTGAGGGTTGATGGGGGGATATGGGGGGTAATGGGCTACATGGATGATGGGTATTAAGAGGGGCACATGATAAATCACTGAATTCTCCTGAAACCAATGTTATACTGTATGCTAACCAACTAGAATTTAAATAAAAATTTGAAAAGAAGGGCGCCTGGGTGGCTCAGTGGGTTAAGCCGCTGCCTTCGGCTCAGGTCATGATCTCAGAGTCCTGGGATCGAGTCCCGCATCGGGCTCTCTGCTCAGCGGGGAGCCTGCTTCCCTCTCTCTCTCTCTGCCTGCCTCTCTGTCTACTTGTGATTTCTCTCTGTCAAATAAAATCTTTTAAAAAAATTTGAAAAGAAAATGAAAGGAATGTCAGTTAAGTCTCCTTGTACCTGACATATTTCCTTTTGTAGTTCTGTGGTTTTCATTTATAAAAGCACAGATATGAATCTGGAAATTTTTCCATAAAATTATCCTGGCACAATAACTCCTGGTCAGAGTAAAGTGTGTATAACAGCTTGCCTACATACATCCATTTTTGATTTCTAGAAGGTTTCCCAAACTTTAAACGTCACATCAGTCCTGAAAAGACCTGTTAACTGGAGAATACACATTCTTTTCAGGAGCACTCGTAACATTTACCAAAATAGATCATGTGCTGAGTCAAGAAGCAAGTCTCAACAAATTTCAAAGGATTGCATCTTAGAAAGTATGTTCTCTGGAAAAAAAAAAGTACTCTGAACAATGTAAACTAGAAGTCAACAACAGAAAGATGATTAGAAAACTCCCACTGAGCATAAGAAATAACACGGAGGACATGGGGAGTTGGAGAGGAGAAGGGAGTTGGGGGAAATTGGAGGGGGAGACAAACCATGAGAGACTATGGACTCTGAAAACAATCAGGGTTTTAAAGGGACAGGAGATGGGAGGTTGGATGAGCCTTGTGGTGGGTATTATGGAGGGCATGTATTGCATGGAGCACTGGGTGTGATGCGTAAACAATGAATTCTGAAAAGAAAAAAGATAAAAACTTAAAAAAAAAACTCCCACTGTTGGAAATCTTAAAAACACTTATATATAACCAAAGAAGAAATCAATGAAAATTATGGAAATATTGAACTTAACAAAAATTTAAAAATATGACATCAAAATTCATGAGATACAACTAAGCTAGGGGAAAATAAATAGCTTAAAATGCATATATTAGAAAAAATGAAGGGTTGAAAATCAATGATCTTAGCTTCTGGCTCAAGTTTAGGAAAATAATATGAAACCAAGGAAAGTAGAAGGAAGAACATAACAAAGAAAAGACAGGAAAACTATGAAATAGAAAGCACATATACAGGAGAAAATCAAAAGCCAAAAGTTGATTCTTTGGAAAGATTACAATTGGATGCCAAGCTAGATGGAGCAATGAATAAAAAGAAAGGACATAAATTACTAATAAATTACTAATATCAGTAATTCAAAAGTACACGTCACTATAAATTTTTCTCTAGATTTAAATTGAAAAAAAAAAAAAAGGAGGGGCACCTGGGTGGTTCAGTGGGTTAAAGCCTCTGCCTTCGGCTCAGGTCATGGTCCCAGGGTCCTGGGATCAAGCCCCGAGTCCGGCTCTCTGCTCCGCAGGGAACCTGCTTCCTCCCCTCTCTCTCTCTGCCTGCCTCTCTGCCTACTTGTGATCTGTCTCTGTCACATAAATAAAATCTTTTAAAAAACTATAAAAGGGGAGGTGAACCATGAGAGACTATGGACTCTGAAAAACAGTCTGAGGGGTTTGAAGTGGCGGGGGGGTGGGAGGTTGGGGTACCAGGTGGTGGGTATTATAGAGGGCACAGCTTGCATGGAGCACTGGGTGTGGTGAAAAAATAATGAATACTGTTTTTCTGAAAATAAATAAATTGGGAAAAAAAAAACTATAAAAGGAAATCGTGATAAAGTGGACTTCATTACAATTGAGAACTTCACTCTGTCAAAAGATAAAATCAAGATGAGAGAAAAACAAACCATAGACAGGAAGAAGATGTATTAATACATAAGCCTGAGAAATTCCAGAGTATGTAAAGAACTCTTAAAACTCGGCGAGAAGGGCGCCTATGTGGCTCAGTTGGTTAAGCGACTGCCTTTGACTCAGGTCATGATCCTAGAGTCCTGGGATCAAGTCCAGAATCAGGCTTTCTGCTCAGCAGGGAGTCTACCTCCCTCTGACCCTCCCCTTCTCGTGCTCTCTCTCTCATTCTCTCTCTTTAAAAAAAAAACTGAGTGAGAAAAGACAACCCAATTAAAAATGGGCAAGAGAATTAAACAGGGACTTCACAAAAGGAGAACCTCATCAAAGAATTTGAATTAACAATGAGGGATCACTGCACACTCACTGAAATGTCTAAAATTAAGATACCAAGTGTTAGTAAGGATGGGAAGCATCTAGAGCTCTGATACATTGAGAGTGGTAATGTAAATTAGTACAACCATTTTGGAAGACCATTTGGCAATATCTGCTAAAACCAAACATGTTTGTTACAGCAGTGACCCAGCAATCCCCCTTCTAGATACATACTCAGGTGAAATGAGTGTATCTGTTTACCATAGTATGTATGAGAATGTTCAGGATAGCTCTATTCATAAGAGTTAAAGATTTGAAAACTCTAGTGTCATCAGTAGGAGGATGGCTTAAGTAAATTGTGGTATATTCATACAATAGAATACTACAAAAAGGGAATACACTTCTGACTCAGAAAAATATAGATGAGTATCACAGACATTATCTTGAACAAAAGAAGTCAGGCACAAAGGAATATCACGGAGAAAAATTCATTTTGAAAAACAGCTTTATTGAGATATATAATTCATATGCCATATAATTCACACAATAAAGTATATAATTCAGTGGATTTTAGTATATTCAGAGATATATACAACCACCAACAATCAATTTTAGAACATTTCATCACTTCAGAAAGAAACCTCCATTACATTCCCTAGCCCTGCTTTCCCCCAGGAGCCCTGTGCAACTACTTTGAGTCTCTCTAGATTTGCATATTTTGGATATTTTATATAAATAGAATCATATAGTATGTGGACTTTTGTGACTGATTTCACTTAATGTAACATGTTCAAGGTTTATCCATGTTGTGGCATATATCAGTATTTCATTCTATTTTATGGTCAAATAATATTCCATTGTATGAACTTAACACATTTTAAAAATCCATTCATCAGTTTTCATCTTTTGGCTGTTTTGAATAATGCTGCTGTAGATATTTGTGTATAAGTTTTTGTGTGGATATACGTTTTCATTTCTCTTTGGTAGACCTAGGTCATATGGTAACTGCATTTTAATCATTTGAAGAGGTGCAAGACTGTTTTCCAAAGTGGCTGCACTATTTTATGTTGTCATCAGTAGTACATGAGGCTCTGATGTCCCCCCTACCTCCATCCCGATACTTGTATTATCTGACTTTTTTTTTCTTTCTAGCCATTCTAGTGAGTACAGAGTGATGTCCCATTGCAGTTTTGATTTCCTAATGAATGACTTTCCGGACAACTAATGATGTTGAGCATCTTTTCATATGTTTATTGGCCATGTGTATATCTTCTTTGGAGAAATGTGTGTTCAGACTCTTTGCCCAATTTTTAATTGGGTTATTTGTCTTTCTGTTACTAAGTCATACGTCCTTTACATATTTTAGGTACAAGTCCTTGATCAGATTCATTACTTGAAAATATTTTCTCCCATTCTGTGAGTTGTCTTTTCCCTTTCTTGATAGTGTCTTTTGGAGCACAAATTATTAAAAAGATTTTATTTATTTATTGGACAGAGATAGACACAGTAAGAGAGGGGACATAAGCAAGGGGAGTGGGAAAGGAAGAAGCAGGCTTCCCGCCAAGCAGGGAGCCTGATGTGGGGCTCAATCCCAGGACCCTGGGATCGTGACCTGAGCCAAAGGCAGATGCTTAATGACTGAGCTGCCCAGGCACCCCGAAGCATAAATTGTTTAATTTTTATGAAGTAAAATGTATTTTTTTTGTTGCTTATGCTTTTGGTATCATATGTAAAAATCCACTGCCAGATTCAGAATTATGAACATTTATTCCTATGTTTTCTTCTGAAAAGTTTTATACTTCTATCTCCCATATTTAGGTCTTTGATCTATTTTGAGTGAATTTTTGTATGTGGTATGAAGTAAGAGTCTGACCTCATTCTTTTCCATGTGGCTATCCAGTCATTTCAGCACCATTTTTTTTAATAGTCTTTCCACATTGGATAGTCTTTGCCTCCTTGTGGAAAATTAGTTGATCATAGACACATCGTTTTATTTCTGGATTGTCAGTTCTGTCCCATTGATATGCATGTCTGTCCTTATGCCAGTACCACACTGTCTTAATTATCATTGCTTTGTAGTAAGTTTTGAAATCAGGAAGTGTTAGTCCTCCAAATTTGTTCTTTTTTCAAGATCATTTTGGCTATTCTGGGTTCCTTGAATTTCCATATGAATTTTAGGATCGGCCTGACAATTTCTGAAAAAAGAAAAAAGCCAGCTGGGATTCTGATAGGGATTGTGTTGAATCTGTAGATCATTTTGGGGAGTATTGCCATCTTAACAAAGTTAAGTCTTTTAATCTATGAACATGGAATATTTTTCCATTTATTTACATCTTTAATTTTTCAGTGATGTTTTATAATTTTCATTGTACAAGTCCGGCACATCTTTTAATTTATTCCTAGGTATTTTATTGTTTCTAATGCTATTGTGAATGGAATTGTTTTCTTAATCTTATTTTCAGTTTGCTCATTGCTATTTTATAGAACTAGAGTTGATTTTTTATATTGATCTTAAACGTGTTTATTTGTTCTAATGGTATTTTACTGAATTCCCTAGGAATCATATTTACAAGATCACATTTTACTATTTATTTTCTGTCTTGATGTCTTTTATCTTGCCTAATTTCTTTGACTAGAACTCTCAGTGCAATATTGAATAGCAGTGGTGAAAGTGGGCATTCTTTTTTGTTCTATCTTAGAGGGAGAGTCCAGTCTTTCACTAGTAAGTGTGTTGTTAGCTGTGGGTTTTCCAGAGATGCCCTTTATCAGATTGAGGCAGTTCCCTTCTGGTTTGTTAATTGTTTTTATCATGAAAGGATATTGGATTCTGTCAAATGGTTTTCTGCTTCTGGAGAACATCATGTAGTTTTTGTTTCTTATTTTATTGATATGGTATCTTGCATTCATTGATTTCCACTTGTTAAGGCAACCTTGCATTTCTGGGTAGATCCCACTTGGGCATATTGCATAATTATTTTCTTTGCTGCTGAGTTCAATTTACTAGTATTTTGTTGGGAATTTTTGAGTTTATATTCCTAAGAGATACTTGTCTGTAATTTTCTTTATTTGTGATATCTTTGGGTTTTGGTATCACAGTACTACTGGCCCCATAGAATGAGTCATGAGTGTTCCATCCCCTTCTATTTTTTAAAAGATTTATTTATTTACTGTAGAGAGGGGGAAGTGGACGAGTTAGGGGAGGAGTAGAGGGAGAGAAACTCAAGCTGAGCATGTTCCAGCTTGTGCTGAGCATGGAACTGGACATGGGGCTCCATCGCATGACCCTGAGAGCATGATCTGAGCCAAAATTAAGAGTTGGACACAACCAACTGAGCCACCCAGGTACCCCCATTCTCTTCTATTTTTAAAAGAATTTGTGAGAATTAGTATTAATTCTTTGTTCGGTACAGTCCAGTGGTGAAGCTGTTTAGTCCTGGCTTTTCTTTTTCTATAGTTTTAAAAACTATTTAAATTGCTGTATTCATTGGGGCACCTCGGTGGCTCAGTCAATTAAGAGTCTGCCTTTGACTACTGGGTATTTACCCCAAAGATACAGATGTAGTGAAAAGAAGGGCCATCTGTACCCCAATGTTCATGCAGCAATGGCCATGTCGCTAAACTGTGGAAATAACCAAGATGCCCTTCAATGGATGAATGGATAAGGAAGATGTGGTCCATATACACTATGGAGTATTATGCCTCCATCAGAAAGAATGAATACCCAACTTTTGTATCAACATGGACGGGACTGGAAGAGATTATGCTGAGTGAAATAAGAGAGTCAGTTATCATATGGTTTCACTTATTTGTGGAGCATAAGAAATAGCAGGGAGGACATGGGGAGATGGAGAGGAGAAGGGAGTTGAGGGAAATTGGAGGGGGAGATGAACCGTGAGAGACTCTGGACTCTGAAAAACAATCTGAGGGTTTGTTTTTTTTTTAAATCTGAGGGTTCTGAAGGGGCGGGGGTGGGAAGTTGGGCCAGCCTGTGGTGGGTATTGTGGAGGGCATGTATTGCATGGAGCACTGGGTGTGGTGCATAAACAATGAATTCTAGTATACTGAAAAGTCATTAAAAAATAAAAAAATTTTTAAAAAAGAGCCTGCCTTTAGCTCAGGTCGTGATCCCAGGGTCCTGGGATCAAGCCCTACATTGGGCTTCCTGCAGGAGTGAGCCTGCTTCTCCCTCTCCCTCTGCTGCTCCCCCTGCTTATGTGCACTCATGCATTCTCTCTGTCTCTCTCCCTCTCAAATAAATAAATAAATAATCTTTTTAAAAAATAAATTACTTTATTCATTATAGGTTTGTTTAGATTGTCTATTTCTTCTTGAGTCCATTTCAGTAGTTTTTCTTTCTAGGAAACTGTCCATTTCAACTTATTGACATACGGTTATTCATAGCAGTCCTATGTAATCCTTTTTATTTCTCTGAGGTTGGTAATGATGTTTCCTTTTTCACTTCTGATTCTAGAAATGAGGCTTCTAAAGACTAGTCAGTTTGTTGATCTTTTCAAAGAATTAGCTTCTGATTTCATTAATTTTTTCTATTGTTTTCCTATTCTCGATTCATTTCCACTCCAGTCTTTATTATTCTCTACCTTCTACTTGTTTGAGTTATTTTGGTCTTAACTAAGGTAGAAGATTAGATTACTGATTTGAAGTGTTTCCCCTTTCTTTCTTTCTTTTTTTTTTTTTGTTTCCCCTTTCTTAATGTAGGTGCTTATAGATACAAATTTTCCTGTAGGTACTACTGTAACTGTGTCCCATTTGTTTTGGTGTATTGCATCCTCATTTTTATTCATTTCAAAATATTTTCTAATTTCTCTTTTGATTTATTTTTTGACCCACTGATTGTTTAAAGATACATTTATTTTATGTATATTTGTACATTTCCCAATTTTTTTTCTGTTATTAATTTTTTAAAAGATTTTATTTATTTGACAGAGAGAGATCACAAGTAGATGGAGAGGCAGGCAGAGAGAGAGAGAGAGGGAAGCAGGCTCCCCGCTGAGCAGAGAGCCCAATGTGGGACTCGATCCCAGGACCCTGAGATCATGACCTGAGCCAAAGGCAGCAGCTTAACCCACTGAGCCACCCAGGCGCCCCTCTGTTACTAATTTTTTAAAAGATTTTATTTATTTGACACACAGAGATCACAAGCAGACAGAGAGGCATATGGGGGTTGGGGGAAGCAGACTCACCACCGAGCAAAGAGCCCAATGTGGGGCTCGATCCCAGGACCCTGAGATCATGACCTGAGCCAAAGGCAGAGGCGCCCCCTTTTATTAATTTTTAATTTCATATGATCACAGAACATACTTTGCATTATTTTATACTTTGAAATTTACTGAGGTTTGTTTTATGACCTAGAGCATAGTCTGTACTTGAGAAGAACATATATTCTGCTGCTCTTTGGGAGCGATGTTCTATAGATGTCTGTTAGGTCTAGTTGGCTTACAGTATTTTCATTTTTTTTCCTTACTGATTTTCTATCTAGTTGTTTTACATATAACTCATTTTTTTGAAGTTGAAGAACACCCAACTATCAATAATTGCATTAAATATAAATGGTCTAAATCAGGCACTTTCTTAAAGTTCTAATAGTGAGTATTTTAGGCTAGCAGGTCTTGGACACAACTGCTCAATTCTGCCATTGTCACAGGAGTACATGGACCATATTTAAACAAAGGACATAATTGTGTTCAAATAAAACTATATTTGGATAACAGTCAGCCTGCCCACAGATTGTAGTTTGCTCACCCCTGGTCTAAACACACTGATTAAAGATGAAGTATGTCATACTGGATAAAAAATCAAGACCCAACTACGTGTTGTCTACCAAAAAACCCCACTTCAATATGGAGACATAGATAGGTCAGAAATAAAAGGAATTGAAAAGGGTACACTATACAAACATTAAGAAAAGGAACGCTGGAATAGCTATATTAATAGCAAGCAAAAAGCAGTTTAGAGCAAGCAACATTACTCAGGATAAAGATAAACATAATGAAAAAGTGATCAATTAAAAATGACAACATAACTATTTGAAATTTGTGATGTACCTAACAACAGAGCTTCAAAACACATGAAGCGAAAACTGATAGAAATGGAAGGTGGAATAGGAAAATCCATAACTACAGTTGGAGACTTCAATACTCATTTTTCAGTAGTCAATAGAACCAAGTCAATAGATACTCAGTAACGATGAAGAAGACATGAACAGCACTCTCAACCAACTTGATCTAGTTGACATCTAGAGAATACTCAATCCTACAATAGCAGAATACATTTCCTTTTTTAAAAAGCACACTGAACATTCATCACAGTAGTCCATGTTCTGAATCATAAAACAAACTTCAAAAAATGTAAAAGTATTGAAATTATACAAAGTACTTCTCTGACCGTAATGGAATTAAATTATAAAATTATAATACAGAGCCATCTGTAAAATCTCCAAATATTTGGAAATTAAACAACCCACTTTTCAATAATCTAATGGGTTCAAGAACAAGTCACAAAAGGAAATCAGGAATAGTTTGAGTGGAATGAAAATGAAAGTACACATATAAAAATTGAGAAGATATGGGGGGAGGGATTGGCTGGCTCAGTTCTGGACATTGGGCAAGGTAATGTGCTATGGTGAGTGGTGTGAATTGTGTAAGACTGCTGATTCACAGACCTGTAACCCTGAAGCAAATAATACATTATATGTTAATAGAAATAAATAAAAGAAAAAAAATTGAGAAGATACAGCTAAAGCAGTGTTCCGACAAAAATTTATTGCATTAGATAGAGAGCTCAGATAATCTAAGGCTTCACCCTAAGAAACTAGAAAAAAATAGCAAATTAAACCCAATTGAGTGGAACAAAAGAAATAAGACCAGAAATCAATAAAATTTAAAACAGGTGCCTGGCTGGTTCATTTGCTCAGCGTGCAACTCTTGATCTTGGGGCTGTGAGTTTGAGTCCCACATTGGGTTTAAAGGTTACTTAAAAATAAATCTTAAAAATAAAAACAAAATACATTAAATTAAAAACAATGAAATCAAGAGCTATGTTGTTGTTGTTGTTTTGAGAAGATCAGTATAATTGAGAAACCCCTACCTAGGCAGATAGATACAAATTAACAATGTCAAGAATGAAAATAGAGACATCACTATAGATCCTGCAGACATTTAAAAAGATGATTAACAACTGTTATGATCAGCCTTATGCCTATGACTTTGCCAGCTTTTTATGAAGTGGACAAATTCCTTGAAAGCCACAAACTAACAAAGCTCCTTCAAGGAGAAATAGATAATCTGAATAGTCTTATACCCATTGAATTTGTAGTTTAAAATCTTAGAGAAAACTCCAGTAGGGAATTCTATCAAACATTTAAAGACATAATACCAGCTTTATACAGACACTTTAAGAAAGAAGAGGGCATACTTCCCGGCTCATTTTATGAGCTCATTTTTACTGATATCAATACCAGACAAAATACGAGAAAAGAAAGCTATGGACCAATATTCCTCATGAAAATACCTGCAGAAATCCTCAACAAAATATTAGCAAGTTAAATTTAGTAAAATTTGAAAAGGATAAGAGACCATAACTATGTGCGGTTTGTCCTAGGTTCAACATTGTAGACTCAAATTACCGTATCAACAGTTATGTGAAAAGATTGAACATCCATTTATGATTTTTTTAAAAAACCCTGAGCAAACCAAGAAAAGTAGGGAAGTTTCTCAGCCTGATACAGGGCATCTACAAAGATAAAACTACAGCTAATATCAAGTTTACTGACGAAAGGCTGAATGCTTTCCCTCTAAGGGCAGGAACAAGTCAAGGTTGTCTGCTCTCATTTCTGTTCAGCATCTTCATAGAAGTCTTAGCCAGTGCAATGAGCCAAGCAAAAGAAGGGAAAAAAGACATAGAGTGAAAAAGAAGAAATAAAACCCCTTCTATTTGCAGATGACATGATTGTCTACATAGAAAATCCCAAACAATCTACAGAAAAGTTACTGTGATTAGTAAATGAATTTGGCAAGTTATAGAATATAAGGCCAGATATCCAAAAATCTATTATATTTCTGTGTACTAGCAATGACATTCAAGAATAGGCAGTAACAATCAATAGTGATAGAAATCAAAATAGTTGTTAACTCTACTAAGGTGATATTGACTTGAAAAGGAGCATCAATGTTGGAAGTGTTCTGTATCATGAGATACAGGGTAGTGGTTACATGGTTTAAACATATATGAAAATTCAACAAGCTGCTTCTTTAAGATTAACGGGTTTTATTCAGTTTATTGTATGTGTGCTATACCTCAAAACTTTTTTTAGGGGCACCTGGGTGGCTCAGTTGGTTAAACGTCTACCTTCGGCTCCAGTCGTGATCCCAGGGTCCTGGGATTGAGTCCCACATTGGGCTCCCTGCTCAGCAGGGAGTCGTCTTCTCCCTTTCGCTCTGCCTCTCCCCCCAGCTTGTGCTCTCTTGCTTACACTCTCTCTCTCTCTCTCTCTCTCTCTCATATAAATAAATAAAATATTTTAAAAAGAAAAAAAACTTTTTAAAAAAGTTCAGTCTAACCAGGATGAATTAAAACCATCTCACATTCTGTGGTATATGCCATCTGATAAAACTTTCTTCCCATGGTGATACCCCAAAAATACTATTTATTGACTAAAGGAAATAATTTGGAAACACTTTTTTACTTTGCTTAAAATAAAACCACAGTTAGCTTATACAACATTCCATCTTTTGGTTAACACAGTCATTAAAGTGAGGCAGATAAACATTGGATCTAGATTAGATAGTAGCAGGACTTTTTCAGGCTATTTAGGAACATTATGGCAATAATTTCAGGAAATGTAGGCAATGCTACTGAATGCGTTAGAGGGTGCTCAAAGTGTTGATGAATTTATAATGTATTTAATGATTTAAAATGTAAAAATATATTTAATGATTTAAATTTATAATGTCTTTAATGATATAAAATGTAAAAATGTATCTAATGATTTAAAAATAAAATGTCTATATACAGAAGCTAGGACAACCTTCAATTTGTAAGTAGAATTAATTTTCCTCAACAGAAAAGTCTCCCCAGAAGAGAGGTTAGAATAGAATAATAAAATATAATCACAGAGGATGTTGCATTTTTGCCTCCCTCTTAGGGGACTTCTCAAGTGATCCATGTGAGACATTGCTTCTGCTGTATGAGTTTGAAGTTAAAGCCAAAATGAATGATCCATTCCTTGACAGCTTCCTGGAATCAGTGTGGGAACTGCCTCATTTGGAAAGTAAAACATTTGAAATAATTGCATGTAAGTGCTATATTTATGTTTTTGGAAGACTGTTACCCATTTAGATTGTACTACTTTTTTTCTTCTCTCTGTCCTTCATTCTTTACCTTCAGGTGGAATATAATGTTTTCTCATAGCACTTTGTTTCTCCTTCTCTAATGGCATTCCTGAAATGTCATGTATTATAGTCCTTAATGCATCTATCTTTTTCTTTATATGATACTATAAGCTCCTTAGGGTCGTGAAGAATAATTGCTTATATTTGTTGTTCTTAGACACCTGAGTAAAGTGCATTACTTATAATGCACTACTCTATAATGCACTACCATGCCTACTCTAGGTGTGGAATTGAATTACATAACTACGCAAAAGGGGGAGCTTGAACCTTGGAAAGCTGGTTTTACTCAGCTAGATAGAAATGACCATCAACTGTTTAACTAATCAAAGATGATATAATCTTAGCAATTTATTAAAGTGTACAAAGAGGGGTATCCTTGGCT
Source organism: Neogale vison (assembly GCF_020171115.1). NCBI lineage: Eukaryota > Metazoa > Chordata > Mammalia > Carnivora > Mustelidae > Neogale > Neogale vison. The sequence continues at coordinate 71,419,294 of NC_058105.1, forward strand.
GGTTCAGTCAGTAGATCACGAAACTTGGTGTAGAGATTACTTAAAGTCTTTTAAAAAATAAAGTGTACAAAGAAATACTGGTAATATTCTTTAGTACAATTACCACTCTCAAATTTCTGGATGGGCTGTAAGTAAGTAGTATTTGGGGTCCCAGAACCTATATGGGGATATGCTGCAGGAAATGGCCTAATTATTTTTCCTTTTTTCTCCGCCTTCCCTCCTGGGGAGCCTGTGTGGTTAATAAAGGTATTAGGCACAAAGGTCACATTTGCCTTTCCTTATCTCGTAAGACAAAATTCCTAGAGACAAGGAGCAGCTGGTCTATACTTTATGGATATGTAATGGTGACCACTTCTTATATAATGGATCTCCAATTAGAAACCTGGTAAATGCATTTGGAAGTTTTAGGGTTTCTTATCTCTGACACTCACTCTCATGTCAACTGTTTCCTGTTTTTAGTATTAGACTAAAACAATATATTGTAGTATAAATCTGTTTTTTTTTTAATTTTTTATTTCTTTTCAGTGTAACAGTATTCATTGTTTTTGCACCACACCCAGTGCTCCATGTAATCCATGCCCTCTCTAATACCCACCACCTGGTTCCCCCAACCTCCCACCCCCCGCCCCTTCAAAACTCTCAGGTTGTTTTTCAGAGTCTGTTTGATTATTGCCCTTTTACTGATCTGCTTTTTGTTTCCACCTTTGTGTGCCCCTCCTTGACTCTGGCTCATTAGATTATCGCTTTACCTGTATGACTGTGAGCAGGATCACAGAAACAGTAGGTTCTCTGTTGATGTTTGCTAAAGAGAAGATTACCCTGGTGGCCCTATCACGTTTTTTTACCCAGAATCTATAAGCTGTCTCTGAAAACCAGCATGGACTCCCGATTTCATAAAATGCGTTTTTGGGGGGTTTTGTCCGTTGGTTGGTTGGTTTGTGTTAATCTGTTCCAGGCCAGTTTCATTAGAGCAAGTTGTAGCCTGGGATGAAAACTGATAGATAAGGTACTCAACAGCCTTTTTTCTTTCCTTCCTATAGCATTAGCAGTGGAAATGCCTGCACACTATCCTTCCATTGCTCTGAAGGCCTTGAAAAGGGCCTTACTGCTTTACAAAAAGAAAGAATCCATTGATGTGTTGAAATACAGGTTAGTAAATGTAACTTAACACCAAATCTAGGCTTTTTGATAACCAAAAGGTATCAAGCTTATGGGTTTGATAACCCATAAGTCATCAGTCAGACTAAACTGGTCCAACTTAAAAGATGATCGGGGAACTCCTTTAACTCCTGAACTAAAAAACCCTCAAAACAGCTCCATATTTAGAGTTATAATATAGACCAAGAATTATTTAGGTATGTCAGGGAGTCTGGATTTCTCAAAAGAGGATAAAAAAAGGGGCAAAGTTGCTTCTTTGTGTGAGACTATATATATGATAAAATTACTAAGTACCTTTCAGAGATTAATATAACAACCACCAATGTACCCACCACCCAAATTTAACATTTAAATTTAACATTAACATTAAATGTTAACATTTTGCGATATTTGCCCCAGGTGTTTTTTCTAAGCACCTTTCTTTAAGGACTAACCAGTGCTCTGCATCATAATACAAAATATTATTTATTAGAGATTTTATGTTTTCTATGCCTAAATGTGGGGGAAATGATGTGTGATTTTTCTATGAAAAACTTTATTACAATCTTTCTTTTCTGAGACATGAGAGACAGTTCTCCTGGAATTATTCCCAGTTTAAATCCCAATTCCCTTGCCCGTTTCGGGATGTAATGAGATGCTTTAAAATGTCTATAGATTGAACCAGCTCATAAAATATAATAAACAGCTACAACTCCTTAGTGCAGGAAACTAAAAAAAGGTGAAAGACAACCATAGGCATAATAAAAAGGAGGATTGGTCAGCCCCTTTTATAGCTTCAAAAATCTGTCTTCTGAGGTTGGAGGCCAGATAAAAATGAGGGAAGAACAGAAGTGTTTTGAAGCTCGTAGTCTGGGATGAGATCCAGATTTTACTTATCTTAGCCATGATGCCAGTGATTTATTTCCTTATGGGATGAGTTTTCTCTTTTTGATTTCAGCAAATGTATGCACAACTTGATTAACCTCTTAGTGCCAGATGGGGTGCCAGATTCGGAACTGTGTCCCCTGGAAGAAGTTTGGGGTCATTTTGAAGATGCTCTGAGCGTCATTATCCTTACCGTAAGTCAACCAGTGATACTAAACTATTCTTTAAAATTAAAACTGCCTTCTGTTTTAGAAATGACATAGAATAGTGCTTTCTGATGTGAGTTTTAGGGTAAATAAATTCATATTACAATATACTTACACACTATAAAATTTCCCTGTGTTTATGAGCTGTAAAGAGTTAAAAGTAGAAAATTTCTGATACAGCTCTACTATGGATTAAATGAAAATAGCAGTACCACCTGGAATTTTTAATTATTTTGTGTTTTCAAAACCTGGTAGAATTGTTACTTCCACTGTGATGATAGTAACCCTTTGAAAAATCTTATTGTTATTCTTTCCATTTCTTTAAGGCAGGTAATAGAGTAGAAGGAACATGGAGGACCTGTATTTTTGTCCCTTCTCTGCAGTTTTTTTTTTAATTTTCAGCACAGGTTTATTCAGTGATTTTTAAATTAGCTTCACTGAGGTGTAATTTATATACATTTGTATATGTACCATTTGGTGATTTTAGTAAGTTTATAGAGTTAATGCAACTATCACCACCGTCCAGTTTTAGAATATTTCCATTACCCCAAAGTTTCTTCTCACCTATTTGTTATTAGTCCCTGTTCCCACCTTAAGGCCCAGGCAACCACAGATCTGCTACTCTGCCAATTTTCTCTTTCTGGACACTTCATGTGAATGAAACCACGCAGCGTGTGATCTCTTGTGTCTAGTTTCTTTCAATTTAGCATAATATTTTTGAGGCTCATCCATGTAGCAGGTATCAGTATTTTAATCCTTCCTATGTTATTATATTCTACTGAATGGATACATCACATTTTCTTTATCTACTCACTAGTTGGTAGTCATTTGAGTTGGTTTTACTTTTTAGCTATTACGAATAATACTGCTATGATATTTGTATACCAGTCTTTGTGGACATATGTTTTCAGTACTCTTGAATATATGAATTTCTGGGTCATTTGGTAACTTTATATTTAACTTTCTGAGAAGCTACAATCTGTTTTCCAAAGTGGTTACACTATTTTACATCCCTACCAGTGGTGTATGAAGGTTCTAATTTCCACACTTCCTCATCAACAGAATAATGTCTATCTTTTTCATTATAGTCATTTTAGTGAGGGTGTAGTGGTAGCTCATTGTGGTTTTGATTTGTATTTTCTTGATGGCAAATGGTGTTTATAATTTTTTATGTGTTTGTTGACCTTTTCTATGCCGCCTTTGGGAAAATGTCCATTCAATTATTTTCCCATTTTAAAAATTGGGTTCTTGTTGAGTTGTAGGATTTATTTATATATTCTAGGTATAAATCATTTATCAGATATGCTGTTTGTAAGTAGTTTCCCCCTGTCTCTGACTTGTCATTTCATTTTCTTAATGACATAACTTAAAAAGCAAAAGTTCTAAGTTTTGGTGAAGGTTAATTTATCAATTTTCTTTATGGTTCATGTTTTGGTCATGATAAGAAATCCTTGCCTATCTCAGATCTTGAAAGATTTTCCCCAGTGTTTTCTTATAGAAGTTTTTATGCTTTTATCTCTTACATATAGGTTTATGATCCCATTTTTAGTTGTTTTGTTTATGGTGTAAGGTAGGGTCCTTCTGTGCCATTTGACTTTGGTTTTCTCATTTGTAAAATGGAAATAACACCTGCTCTGACTCCCACACTGAGGTTTTATGGATCAATTAAAATAGTAATTTGTGTTGTAAACTTTACAGCTTATACACATGTAAGGTGGTATTGTTATTATAAGGGAGCTATAAAATATTAAGGTTAAGTGGCTTGCTTAAAGTCTCACAGGAAGTCATTATTTGAGTCCATGTTAATAACTGAGGATCCTGACTCTGCTTTGGGCTCAATTGCCTCTTCCCGTAAAAATATGTGCAAACCACAGCAGATGGTGGAACAGTGTAGCAGGGTGACAACCTGGTACAAACTTGCATTGACTTCAAAAACCTAGAATTCTCCTGGAGCTATGTAATTATGGCCTGTGTGAATTTAAGTTTAAAAAAATAAGCATTGAGAATTTTGGATATATATATATATATATATTTTTTTTTTACTTTCTTTTGGGGAGAAGAGAAAGTTCTATTTCTAAGCCATGAGCCTCATCTGGACCTTCAGATGTGTTTGCCATGGTAACTAATACAAACTAAAATTAAATTGTACTGTAAATCCAAATTGATCCATTTCCATAGTCTCTATATAAGGCCTAAACCACTCAGAGCAATTTTTTTTTACACTTTTATTCTATCATTACTGTTCCATCTCCCTGGATCTTGGGTTTTCTGCTACAGAGCTCAGTGTTTTTCTACTTTTTTGACAAGTCTCACATCCATTATTGCTCATCCCCTGAAACATGGTGGGATAGTTCACTTTTTTAATGTAGAGATTAATTTAATAATCCTGTTGGCTTCTTATATATGTTGCTTTTTCCTCTTTGATTGAATATGTTATGTATCTCCTTTGTTTTAAATTCTTGGGAGAAAATTCAGCCCTTGTTTGACTTTTGTAATGACCAGTCACTCATTATTTATTGAGCAGTTAGTGATTATTGAGCATTACTAAGTGACTCCATACTGTGGTAAAATGGCTCTTGCACAGATATAAAACCTCATGTCTCACAGTATTGTGCTTTACATTGTTCAAAGGATTCTTTTTTTAAAGATTTTATTTTATTTTATTTTATTTTATTTTATTTTATTTTATTTGACAGAGAGAGAGGGATTACAAGTAGGCAGAGAGGCAGGCAGGGAGAGAGGGGAAACAGGCTCCCTGCTGAGCAGAGAGCCTGATGCGGGCCGATGCTGGGCATGATCCCAGGACCCTGAGTCAGGACCTGAGCCGAAGGCAAAGGCTTAACCCACTGAGCCACTCAGGCGCCCCTAAAGGATTCTTGTATCCGTTATTTCATATGATCCCTGCCCCCTCCCCAGCATTTCTGTGAAATAGAGTGCTGTACTATTATTCTTGACAAGTCCTTTCAAATGAGGAAATTTTTAAGTTTTAGAAAAGTCAGATTACCCTGTTGGTGGCACTAGTGGTGAGCATAGCTGCCTTTCAAAAAAGTCGAGTCACCACTTTGCCTAAGTTCATATGGCTAATGAATGAGAGACAGGACTAGAACTCAGGTCATCTGACTGTACTTCCAGAGCTCTTTCCTCCAGAACACATATCTTCTTTACCTGTTCTTGCTAGGCTTCAGTTCAAAGGAGAGGCTCAACTTGGCATTCAGAAGCTATTGCCAATGAAAAAGCAGGAAGGATGATTTAATATGCTTAAACAGGCAAGCCTATCTTTAGGTTCATATTCTAGATTATTTTAAAGAGGAAATGGATTGCTCTGGTTTATCTTTTCTTAAATTATGTTGTGTTAGTCACCATACAGTACATCATTAGTTTTTTTTTAAAAGATTTTTTAATTTATTTGACAGATCACAAATAGGCAGAGAGAGGGGGAAGCAGGCTCCCTGCTGAGCAGAGAGCCCCATGTGGGGCTTGATCCCAGGACCCTGAGATCATGACCTGAGCCGAAGGCAGAGGCTTAACCCACTGAGCCACCCAGGTGCCCCACATCATTAGTTTTTGATGTAGTGTTCCAGGGTTCATTATGTATAATACCCAGGGTTCCATGCAATATGTGCCCTCCTTAATTAAAATTCTGTTTTGAAATAATTGTAGATTCACATGCAGTTGTAAGAAGTAATACAAGAAATCTTATGTATGTTTTACCCAGTTTTCCCCAATGGTAACATTTTATATAAAACAATATCACAATCAGGATGTTGACATTATTATAGTCCAGACACAGAACTTTTCTATCACAAGGATACCTCATGTTGCCCTTCTATAATTCCCACCCACTTCTTTCCCACCCCAGCCCCTCCTTAATCCATGGCAACAACTAACCTGTCATTAATTTCTATAATTCTGTCATTTCCATAATCTGTAGATTGAATCATACAGTATCTAATTTTTGAGATTTGGAATTATATAGTATATAACCTTTTGAGACTGGCTTTTTTTCAGTCACAAGAATTCTCTGGAGATTCATCAAGTTACCAGTTGCTGCATGTATCAATATGTCATTGTTTTTATTTCTCAGTAGTATTCCCTGGTATGGATGAACTGGTACCACAGTTCACTTAACCATTCACCTGTTGAAGGACATCTGGGTTGTTTCTAGTGGGGGCTATGACAAATAAAGCTGCTGTAAACATTTGTGTACAGGTTTTTGTGTGAACATGAGTCTTTGTTTCTCTGGGATAGTACCTAAGAAGGCAGTTGCTGGTTCATACGGTAATTGCATGTTTAGATTTTAAAGAAACTGCCAAACTGTTTTCCAGAGCATCTGTAACATTTTACACTCTTGCTCAAAGTGTGTGAATAATCCAGAATCTCCACATCCTTGTCAGTATTTGATGTTATCACTATTGTTTTATTTTAGCCATTCTGAGAAGTGTGTCATAATTTAGTGTGGTTTTAACTTGCATTTCCCTAACAGCTAATGATGTTAGATGGACCGTCCTGTCACGTGCTTATTTGCTGTCTGTATATCCTCTCTGGTGAAATGTCTGCTCCTACCTTTTGTCCATTTTGTAATTGGATTGTTTTGCTTGTTTACTGTTAAGTTTTGAGAGTTCTTTATAGTATAGATACTAATCTGATACATGGTTTGAAAATATTTTCTCACAGTCCCAGCTTGTCTTACTCATCAACTTACAAGGTCGTTCACAGAACAAATTTTTAATTTGCCCATTTCATCAACTTCGTCTTACTGATCCTACTTTTGGTGTCAAGTCCATTGTAGAACTCCTTGCCTCACTACATCCCCAAGACTTTTTCCTATTCCCTTGGGGCTTTTTTTTAAGTTTTTATGGTTTTCTGTTTTATATTTAAGTTTATGATACATTTTAAGTTAATTTTTATATGAGGTATGAGATTTAGGTTACAGTTCATTTTGTCTATTCATGTCTCTTGTTCTAGAACCATTTTCTTGACAAGGCTGTCTTTCCTCCATTAAATTGCTTTTGTACTTTTAACAGAAATCAGTTGGGCATATTCATGTGAGTCTGTTGCTGGGTTCTCTGTTCTGTTCTCTATGTGTCTATCCCTCTGCCAATATCACACAGTCCTGATTACTCTAACTATGTAATAAGTCTTTTTTAAAAGATTTTATTTATTTATTTGACAGAGATTACAAGTAGGCAGAGAGGCAGGCAGAGAGAGAGAGAGGAGGAAGCAGGCTTCCCGCTGAGCAGAGCCCGATGTGGGGCTTGATCCCAGGACCTTGGGATCATGAGCTGAGCCGGAGGCAGAGGCTTTAACCCACTGAGCCACCCAGGTGCCCCAGTAAGTCTTAAAACCAGGTAGAGTGATTCTACCCACTTTATTCTTCTGCAAAATTGTTTTAGATGTTCTAGTTCCTTTGCCTTTACATGTGTATTTTTTTAAAGATTTTTTATTTATTTATTTGACAGAGAGAGATTACAAGTAGGCAGAGAGGCAGGCAGAGAGAGAGAGGAGGAAGCAGGCTCCCTGCTGAGCAGAGAGCCCGATGCGGGACTCGATCCCAGGACCCTGGGATCATGACCTGAGCCGAAGGCAGCGGCTTAACCCACTGAGCCACCCAGGCGCCCCTACATATGTATTTTTTTAAAGATTTTATTTATTTGACAGACAGAGATTACAAGTAGACAGAGAGAGAGGGACGGGGAAGCAGGCTCCCTGCTGAGCAGAGAGCCTGATGCCGGGCTCGATCCCAGGACCCTGAGATCATGACCTGAGCCGTAGGCAGAGGCTTTAATCCACTGAGCCACCCAGGCGCCCCTACATATGTATTTTAGAATAATCTTGTCTATGTCCACAAATTTTGGAGGGGGGGGATTTTGATAGCAATTGTGTTGAACAGCATTTGTTTCCTAGGACTGCCAAAACAAATGACCACAAACTGCTTATAACAGAAACTTATTCTCTCACAGTTCTGGAAGCTAGAAGTCTGAAATCAAGGTGTTGGCAAGGTTTTCTTTGAAGTCTCTACGGGGGAGGATCCTTCCTTGTCTCTTCTCAGCTTCTAGTGGTTGCTGACAATGTTTGGTATTCCTTGGCTTATAGATTCATCACTGCAATTTCTGTCTCTGTCATCACATGGAATTCTTCTTACATGTCTCTTGTTTTTCTTCTCTCGTTATCTGGACACCAGCCATTATTGGGTTAAGGGTCCATCCTACTCCAGTGTGATCTCATCTTAACTTAATTACATCTGCAATGACCATGTTTCCAAATATGGTCACATTCTGAGGTTCTAGAAAGAACATGAATTTTGGGGGCGCCTGGGTGGCTCAGTGGGTTAAGCCGCTGCCTTCGGCTCAGGTCATGATCTCAGGATCCTGGGATCGAGCCCCGCATCAGGCTCTCTGCTCAGCAGGGAAGCCTGCTTCCTCCTCTCTCTCTCTCTCTGCCTGCCTCTCTGCCTACTTGTAATCTCTCTCTGTCAAATAAATAAATAAAATCTTTAAAAAAAAAAAGAACATGAATTTTGAGGGACACAATCCAATCCAGTGCAGTATATATCAAGAATTGACATCTTTAGGGCGCCTGGGTGGCTCAGTGGGTTAAGCCGCTGCCTTCGGCTCAGGTCATGATCTCAGGGTCCTGGGATCGAGGCCCACATCGGGCTCTCTGCTCAGCAGGGAGCCTGCTTCCTCCTCTCTCTCTGCCTGCCTCTCTGCCTGCTTGTGATCTCGCTCTGTCAAATAAATAAATAAAATCTTTAAAAAAAAAAAAAAAGAATTGACATCTTTAGTTATATCCAAATGAAAAAGAATTGGTGTCTTTCTTATATTGAATCTCCTAATTGATGAACAGAGTATGTCTTTTTATTTAGATTTTTTTATCTCTTTCATTAGCACTATGTACTTTTCAACATACAAGTCCTATACATGTTTTGTTAGATTTATACCTAAGTATTTCAGGTTTTTTGAGTGATTGTAAATGATGTGCATGTGTTAATTTCTAATATAGTCAACTCTTAAAAACATGGAACTTAGCGGTACCAGCCATCACACAGTCAAAAATCTATGTATAATGTTTGACTCCTCAAAAACTTAACTATTAATAGCCTACTATTGATGGGAAGACTTACCAATAACATAGTCAATTAATACATATTTTATATGTTATATGAATTATATACTGTCTTCTTAAAGAGAGCTAGAGAAACAAAAATTTTATAAGAAAATCATAAGGAAGAGAAAATGCATTTATAGTTAATTGTACTGAATGTATCCCAAAAAATCTGTGTAAAATATACCTGCACAGTTCAAAATCATGTTGTTCTAGGGTCAACTGTGTAAAGAAAAACGGTAGATTTTTATGTTTGTCTTTAATCCTGCAACCTTGCTGAACATATTCATTTCTGGAATTGGTGGGGGAAGGATTCCTTAGGATTTTCTATGTGAGCAGTCATGTCATCTGCAAATAGGGACAGGTTTTTTGTAGTTGATTTGTTGTTTGTTTTGTTTTAGGGTCTTTTTCTTTTTTAAATCGAATTATAATTAATATACAGTGTTATATTCATTTCAGGTGTACATTACAAAAATTCTTTAATTCTATGCATTGCTCCGGGCTCATCAAGATAAATCTACTCTTAATCCCCCTTCTCAAATAGGGACAGTTTTATTTCTTCTTTTGCACTATATATACCTTCTCTTTCCTTTTCTTGCCTTATTGTACTGACTAGAACTTTCAGCACTATGTTAAGAGTGGTGAGAGTGGGTGTTCTTACCTTGTTCACTATCAGGGGAAAGCACTCAGTCATTCAGTCTTTTGCCATTTTATAGCAGCTCTTTATCAAGCTGAAGAAGCTCCCTAACTCCGTGTTTTTCCTGATTCTGTCATGAATGAGTGTTGAGTTTTGTCACATGCTTTTCCTGCATAAGTTGGTATAATCATGTGACTTTTCTTGTGTATAATATAGCGAATTACACTGACCAGTTTTAAATGTTGAACCAACCTTGTATCCTTGGAATAAACCCCACATGGTCATGGTGTATAATTCTTTTTATATACTGATTAATTCTATATGTTAGTGTTTTTGTTAAAGATTTTTCATCTGTATTCATGAGAGATAGTGGCCTGTAGTTTTCTTTTTCTTTTTTTTTTTTAAGATTTTATTTATTTATTTGACAGAGATCACAAGTAGGCAGGGAGAGAGGAGGAAGCAGGCTCCCCACTGAACAGAGCCTGATGCAGGGCTCCATCCCAGGACCCTGAGATTATGACCTGAGCCGAAGGCAGAGGCTTTAACCCACTGAGCCACCCAGGCGCCCCTCTTCTTCTTTTTTTTTTTTTTTTTGAAGATTTTTTTTTAATGAAGATTTTTATTTATTTATTTGACAGAGAGAGATCACAAGTAGACAGAGAGGCAGGCAGAGAGCGAGAGAGGGAAGCAGGCTCCCTGCTGAGCAGAGAGCCCAACACGGGCTCGATCCCAGGACCCCGGGATCATGACCCGAGCCGAAGGCAGAGGCTTAACCCACTGAGCCACCCAGGTGCCCCCCCTTTTTTTTTGAAGATTTTATGTATTTATTTGACAGAGACACAGTGAGAGAGGGAACACAAGCAGGGGGAGTGGAAGAGGAAGAAGCAGGCTTCCCTCTGAGCAGGGAGCCTGAGCCGGGGCTCGATCCCAGGACCCTGGGATCATGACCTGAGTTGAAGGCAGCCTCTTAACAACTGAGCCACCCAGGCACCCCTTCTTTTTGTATATGGTCTTTTTTTTGGTATCAGGTTAATACTAACTTTATAAAATGAATTTGGATATGTTCCCTTCTCTTCCATATTTTTGGAAGAGATTGTATAGATTTTATGTTAATACTTTTCTGAATGTTTGATAGAATTCTCCAGTGAAACTATCTGGGCCTGGATATTTTTCTCAAGTGTTGTTAAATTATAATTTCACTTTCGTTAATAGTTACAGAGCTGTTCAAATTATCTGTTTTCTCTTGGGTGAGTTGTGGTCAGTTGTGTTTTTCGCTGAAGTGAACCATTTCATCTAAGTTATCAAATTTTTGTGTATAGAGTTCTTTTTATTATTCCTTTCTTATTCTTTTGATGTGTGCAGGGTTTGTAGTGATATCCACATATTTCATTTACTGATATCAGTAATGTGTCTTCCTTTTTTTTTCTGTCATCCTTGCCGGAAGTTAGTAAATTTTATCCATCTTCTCAAAGAACCATCTACTCCACTGATTTTCTGTATTGTCTTTGTGTTCTCAGTCTTGTTGATTTCTGCTCTAATCTTTATTATTTACTTTGTCCTGCTTACTTTGCATTTAGTTTGCCTTTTTCTAGGCTCCTGAGATGGGAACTTAGATTATTAATTTGAGACTTTTTCTCTTTTTCTAAAGTATGCATTTTAGGGCTGTAAATTTCCTTGTCAGTGCTGCTTTACCTGTGCCTACAAATTTCGCTATGTTGTATTTTCACTTTCAGTTATTTCATTGTATTATTTTATTTCTCTCAAGACTTGCTCTTCGACTCATGAATTACTTAGAAGTATGTTGTTTAGTTTTTAAGTGTATATAGATTTTCCTAATATCTTTCTGTTACTGAATTAGAGTACTACTAATCCATTGTGGTCAGAGAACACAGCTTGTATGATTTCAGTTGTTTGAATTTTTTGAGATTTATTTTATGGACTGGGATATGATTGTAGTATCTATTCCACAGGCACTTTGAAAAAAATTGTATCCTGTTCTTGTTAGGAGGATAACAAGAACAAGAATGTTTGTTCCATAAATGTTGATTAGATCCCACCAGGTGACGGTGTTGCCAAGTTCTTATATATCTTTGCTGATTTTCAGGCTAGTTTTTCTGTTAGTGTTTGAGCAGGCATGTTGAAGTCTCCAACTATAACTAGAATTATTTGGCTCTCCTTTCACTCCTCTTGGTTTTTCCTTCACATATTTTGTGACCGGGTTGTTGGATGCATACACATTTATGATTGCTATATTTTCTTTATAGAGTGGCCTCTTTTTATCAGTATATATTGTCTTTCTGTTTAGCTGGTAATTTTCTTTGCTCTCAAGGCTACAATCACTAATATTTGCCACTCCTATCTTTTGATTAATGTCTACATGATATACCTGTTTGTATCTTTTTACTTTCATCCTGCCTATAATTGTATATTTGAAGTGAATTTCTTATAGACGGCATATGGGCAGCACATTTTTTAGTCAGCTTCACTAATGTGTCTTTTAGTCAGTATATTTAGATCACAATCCCTTAAAGAGTAAGCCTGCCACTTCAATTTTTGGTTTGTTTTGCCCTGTTTTTCATTTTTTTTCTCTTTCCTGCCTTCCTGTGGATTACTTGAACATTTTTTAGAATTCCATTTTGCTTCATTCTAGTGTTATTAACTATATTTCTTTGTATAGCTTTTTATTGGTTGCTTTAGATACTACAGGGTGTATGTGTGTATGTGTGTCTAAAACTTATTACTGTCTCCTGCTGTCATCATGCTATCAGTTCAAGTAAAGTATAGGAACTTCATAGGTGTTGGATTTATGGATATGTCATATGCAAATACCTTCTCCCATTCCACAGGTTGCCTTTTAATTTTGTTGATTGTTTCCACCTGGGTGGCTCATTTGGTTAATAAACATCTGTCTTCAGCTCAGGTCATGATCTCAGGGTCCTAGGATCCAGCCTTGTGTCAGGCTCCCTACTCAGTGGGGAGTCGGCTTTTCCCTTCCCCTCTGCCCCTACCCCCTGCTCTTGTGCAATCTCTCTTACACACCCGCGCTCTAAGTAAATAAATAAAATATTTAAATAAATAGAAACCTTCCCTCTCCTTACCCTCCCCAACTTATAATTGTCCTAAATTTTCCTGTACATACATTTAGAACCACATCAGTGTTAATAATTTTCACTTCAACCTTAAACCATAATTTAGAAAACTCAAAAGGAGAAGGAAAGCTTATTGTATTTACCTATATAAAAATGCAGGTTTACTATTTTTTTTTCCTTTTTGATGTTGCAAGGTTCCTTTCTTTCTTTTTTTTTTAAGATTTTATTTATTTATTTGACACAGAGAGAGAGATCACAAGTAGGCAGAGCAGCAGGCAGAGAGGGAGGGGGAAGCAGGCTCCCTTCCGAGCAGAGAACCCAATGTGGGGCTTGATCCCAGGAACCTGAGATCATGACCTGAGCCGAAGGCAGAGGCTCAACCCACTGAGCCACCCAGGCACCCCTCAAGGTTCCTTTCTTACCATTTTTTTTTCTGTTTGGAGAGCTTCCTTTAGCCATTCTTTTACGTAGGATCCATGCCCAACATGGGGCTTGAACTCACCACTGTGAGATTGAGAGTCACGTGCTCTACTAACTGATCCAGCCAGGCACCCTGGTTTTAGCCCTTTTCTTAGAGATCTGTTGACGATTAATTCTCATAGTTTCTCTTTATCTGATAATGTCTCTATCTCTCTGTCATTCTCAAAAGATGTTTTTGTTGGTTATAGGATTCCAGGTTGATGATCCTTTTCTTTCAGTATTTCGAAAATACTGTGTCACCTCTCTGGCCTGCAGGGATTCTGGTGAGAAATCTGCTAATGTTTAACTTGTTTTCTTCCTGTAAGTAGTGTTGTTTTTCTTTGGTTGCCTTCAATATTTGTTTTTGTCTTTAGTTTTCAGAAGTTGGACTATGATGTCTCTTGGGTGGATTTCTTTGGTTAGTTTGGGATTTACTCAGCTTTGTGAATCTGTAGGTTTATGTCTTTTGCCAAATTTGGTAAGTTTTCACACATAATTTCTTTGAGTACTTTTTTCAGTTCCAACCTCTTTGTCCTCTCTTTCCAGGACTCAGATGACAGGAAGGTTAAAATCTTTGTCATTGTCCCATGAGTCCCTGGTGGCTTTATTCTCTTATTTTTTGTCTATTTCCCTCTGTTGTTCAGATTGAGTAATTTCTGTTGTTCTTTAAGTTCTCTGATCTTTCCTCTGCCACCTCCATTCTGCTGTTGAATCGATTCATGGAAGGGTTTTTTTTTTTCCTTTTTTTGATTTGTTAGTTGTTTATCAAGAAAAACTAATCCATAACCCAATATTCATGTTTCACAGTTCAGGAACACAGGTCAGTGACAAACTTCAGTGGAAGTCAACCCAAAGTAATTCTTTACATTCCAAAACCACTTTGCACTCTGAAAGATACCGCCCATCTTCATCTCCTCAAAATCTCTCATGGAATCATAATTTCTGTAGAAATCTGCATATGCCTTCTTTCTTGGTTCCACCACAGCAAACTTACAGGAAATTGCAAGCCCCAGGGATACAGCAAATGCTCTGATAGTGTGAAATCACAGAAGCTTGGCCAGAAGGCCTCACATCTGATGTAAAGGCCTCACATCTAAAGCACTGAAAGTCACGGTAATTACTCTCCTCATCACCAGCCTTAAAACCATCATCTTTCCTGATACTCATGGAGGTTTTTATTTCAGCTGGTGTATTTTTCAGTTCTAAAATTTCTGTATGTTCTTCTTTATATCTTCTGTATTTTTGATGAGACTTTCTATTTTTTTCTATGAAGTATATACATTATGGAAGTATTTTTATGATGGGTTTTTTTAAGTTTTTAAATTCCCATTAGTTAACATACAGTGTAATATTAGTTTCAGGTGTGTAGTTGAGTCATTCAGCACTGCAGTACAACACCTGGTGCTCATCACAGGTGCCCTCCTTAATCCCCATCACCTATGTATTATGTCTGAAAACTTAACCAAATTCCAGCCCCTTACCCACCTCTCCTCTGGTAACCAGCAGTTTGTTCTCTGTAGTTAAGAGGCTCTTTCCTGGTTTGCCTCTCTCTTTTTCACCCTATGATTATCTGTTTTGTTTCTTAAATTCCATATATGAGTGAAATCATTTGGTCTTTGTCTTTTTCTGACTGACTTATTTTGCTTAGCGTAATGCACTCTAGTTCCATCCCCATCATTGCAAATGGCAGGCTTTCATTCTTTTTGATCCATTGTGTATGTATAGTATATATATATATGTCTATATGTCTGTCTATATATATACACATATATATATATGTCTCTATATATAC
This sequence comes from Neogale vison, assembly GCF_020171115.1. Lineage (NCBI taxonomy): Eukaryota > Metazoa > Chordata > Mammalia > Carnivora > Mustelidae > Neogale > Neogale vison. The sequence continues at coordinate 71,434,603 of NC_058105.1, forward strand.
ATATATGTCTATACACATATATATGTATATATATATATACACCTGTATATGTGTATATATATATATATACACACATACATACATACATACTACCTCTTCTTTATCCATTCTTCAGTCAACATTTGGGCTTTTTCCATAATTTGGCTATTGTAGATAATGTAGCTATAGACATCAGTGTGCATATATCCCTTCAAATTAGTATTTTGTACTCTTTGGGTAAATACTTAGTAGTGCAGTTGTTGGATCATAGGGTAGTTCTCTCTTTTTTTTAAGATTTTTTTTATTTGACAGAGAGAGATCACAAGTAGGCAGAGTGAGAGAGAGAGAGGGAAGCAGGCTCCCTGCTGAGCAGAGAGCCCGATGCGGGACTCAATCCCAGGACCCTGAGATCATGACCTGAGCCAAAGGCAGCAGCTTAATCCACTGAGCCACCCAGGTGCCCGGGTAGTTCTCTTTTTAACTTTTTGAGGAACCTCCATACTGTTTTCCAGAGTGGCTGCACCAATTTTGCATTCCCACCAACACTGTAGAAGGGTTCCTTTTCTCTACATCCTCACCAATACCTGTTGTCTCTTGGTTGTTGATTTTAGCCATTCTGACAGGTGTGAGGTGGTATATCATTGTAGTTTTGATTTATATTTTCCTGATGATGAGTGATGTTGAGCATCTTTCCATGTGTCTTTTGGCCATCTGTATGTCTTTGGGAAAATGTCTCCTCCTGTCTTCTCATTTTTTAATTGGATTATTTGTGCTTTGGGTGTTGGATTTATGGATATGTCATATGCAAATATCTTCTCCCATTCCACAGGTTGCCTTTTAATTTTGTTGATTGTTTTCTTCACTGTGCTATGATGGTTACTTTAAAAATCTTTGTCAGATATTGTGACATTTCTATCATCTTGGTTTTGGCATCAGTTGATTGTTTTTTGTTTTTTGTTTTTTTTCTTTCAGTCTGAGTTCATCCTAGTTCTTGGTTTGAGGAGTAATTTCTTACTGAAACCTGGACATTTCCATATTATGTTTATGAGACTCTGGATCTCATTTGAACCTTCTATTTTAGGTGTATTTCTCTGACACTGCTATGCCAGGGAGGAGAGTTTGGTCTTATAATTTCCGGGTGGAAATAGACGCTCAGGTTCCCCACTTGGCCACCACTGATAAGGGGGAGGATCCGTTGTTATTACTGGGTGGAGATGGTGCCCCACATGGCCTCCACTAACTCTGTGGTTGAGGTGGTCTCATTATCTGCTGTGTGATGGTTAAAGTCCTGCCTCTTCACAAGTGTTTGCAGACTTTGTTCCTCTGTGGCTCCACCTTCTCTGGGGGTGGAAGTCTAGGTTCCACTGATACTTCAGGGGGGTAGGAGAATGCCTCATTTCCAGCCATTGGGTATTAAAGTCTTGTCTCCCTGTCATTCTCTGATACCATGCAGGCAGTGGCTGGGGTGCATCATTACACCCTCACAAGGATAGAAATTTAGGCTCCCCACTTGGCTTTTGCTGGGGTGGGTGGGGCTGGGACCACAGTTTTTTCTGTGATGTTCAGCTCTAATGGAATAGTTAACACCTAAAGATTTTCTGTCTTGCATTGCTGCCCTTTTCGTGGTACTTTGTCAAGAGAGAACAGACTTTTCTTGGGGCTTTGTTTGTCTATTCCTGTTGGTATCTCTTGTACCAACACTCAGATATATGAAGCAACTGAAAACCTAGGGAACTCAACCAGTGTATCATTCCTTGGCCCCAGTTTTCCTAGCCAGTCTTTCTTCATCTCTCTACCTTTTGGAGTCTTCTTATATTTGTTTTATGAATAATGTCTTTTTGGAGTCTTCTGGTTATTTTATGAGTAATGTCTAGGGTTTTTGTTGTATTTCGTAGAAGGAGTAGGGTTAAGTGCATCTACTCCATCTCATAGAAGCGGAAGTTCCCTGGTTCATTTTTATGATCATACAAAAGCATAGGTAATAGAGGAAAGCCCTATACTCAAATAAAAGCGACAAACCAAATCTCACAGATGACTTCTGAGTCACAGAGTCACCAAGGCATGTTGCATAGCCGTCAGGAAGTCCAGAAGGAAGCAGCCTCATTTCTTTTCCAAAGGAAGCTAAGGTGATTCAGACTACTGAGCTATACTTTCTAGGAGTTTGCCCCTCAGAGTATAGTCCACAGACCAGTAGCATTAGCATTTCTTGGGAGCTTGTGAGAAGTGTAGAATCTCAGGACCCATCCCAGACCAACTGAATCAGAATCTGCATTTCAACAGTATCCCTAAGTGACTTGTATGCATGTGAAATTTGAGAAACGCTGCTTGTCTGTTTGTCGGTATCATCTTTCCTTTCATATTTAGTACTGACAGAATTACTACTTCTGCCAGTCTTATAACAGTTTATAAACAAGACTTAGGATCTGAAGGAAATGAAAGGTGTAAAGCTTCACTCATTGACTGATAGAATTTGGAACTGAAACGAATGATCTTTAAGGTTAACCTATTTCAGTTGTATTATTTTGTAAACTGGGGCCTTGAAAGATTAAATATCTTACACGAGCTCATGCAGCTATGCAAGAGCAGAGCTCAAAGTTGAACCTGGAGCACTTCTCATAGCACAGTGGTCCTGGGGTTTTTCCTTCATCAAATTTTTCTTCTTTCAAGCTTCACATCTCATTGTAGCTGAAATTGAGGTTAATGCAAAGATATCTTTCATCCAAGCTTAGATAGCGTGCCTCTTCTGTATTTCTGTAGTTAGTTTCCTAAGTAGTCTCTAACTCTTTCTTCTCTTCTCCAGTCCTGCCTATTCATCCTTATTAAATATATCTCCCTAAAACACAGACTTTGCTACATCACTCCTTTTTCCCCAAGTCTCCTCCGCCCCTCACCCAAAATCTGCATTTTCTAAATCCCTACCCTCACTCTCAGGATTATCTATAACTTCATCCAAACTCCCCAAAAAGATAGTGTTTCCCCTGACAGAATTGTAGGCAATATTCTCCGTATTATCAGTCTTCACCTCTTCTCCCTTCTTCCTCTTAGACCAAAAGCAGCATCTTCCCTCAAGACAACATGTCCCTCTTTAATCATTTTTGTGGAGGGCTCATCTTCTCCACTGCCTTTTTCTTGGCAGAAGAAGGAACTAAATTACCTGAATCCTTGCTTCCTGTTATCACTTTGTGCTTTTTACACACTGTCTTCCTGCTGCTTTTCGTCACTTAAAATCTGTGTCTTCTTTCTCTTCATTATCAGTGTTGTCATGAATTAGCATTTTCTGAGCCCAGTTTTTCCTTCCTTGGTAACTTAAGTTTATTATCCTAAATGACTTTGGCATCCATGTTATCAATCCATCCACTTCATGGTGGTGGGGGGGTTGGTTTTGGTTTTTTCACCACACGGGTCTTTGCTTTTCTTTAGCCACTGTCTGTACCCCCTTATAACCTCCATTTCCGAGATTGTCATCTCAAAAGTTTTTTTTTCTAGTTACTATAATCTCTCTTACTTCCCCACACCCATTCTTTGCTCTCATTTGGACTTCAAATAGCTCAGCTCTTCCCATACTCTTATAGTCCATTCTAACTACATTCCTTTTTTCCTCTTCTTTTTTCCTTTTCTCTTTACTTTTTTTGGTAATGCCTGCTGTTTCATTTTTTTTTCCTAATCTTGTGACCCACTGCCATCAGTTCTTTTCCTGATATTAATAAGCAGAATCACTAGAGAAAAGCACAGAGAGCTGAGTGTTTTGTAAGACTGATGAATCACAGACCTATACCCCTGAGGCAAATAATACATTATATGTTAATTATGAAAAAAACAAAAATAAATTCTAAAAAAAAAAAAAAGCACAGAACTGTCCAGTTCTCAAAACTGTCCACGGATTCATGTTAAGGACCTTAAGTATGAGTTCCCCCATGGCCCATGTGTCAACCATAACATTCTGCCATTGTACTTATTTACTCATCTTAACCATTTTCTCAAAAGAAGAAATATTCCTGCAGTCTTATACATGTGAGTTTAAAATTCCTATACCTCCTGAAGCATTTTACTAGTACTCCATTATTTTCAATCTTGGTCTTTCTGCAGATCTTCCCTTTCTGCTCTAAAAATGTCACAGGTCTCCAACAAATGGAATATATACCATGTTCCTGGACAATGCGATGGAATGGGAATAGGACTTGAGAAGGCTTAATAGGACTCAGTTTCCCTAAATTCAATCAAAATAAAAATCTCCATAGTATTTCTCTCTTTTTTTTAATGGATTTTATTTATTTATTTGTCAGAGGGAGTGAGCAAAAGCAGGGAGAGGGGCAGGCAGAGGGAGAAGCAGGCTCCCTGCTGAGCAAAGAGACTCAGTCCCAGGATCCCAGGATCATGACCTGAGCCGAAGGCAGATGCATAACTGACTGAGCCATCCAGGCGTCCCTCAATAGGACTTTTTTTTTTTTTAATTTGACAGAGGGAGAGATCACAAGTAGGCAGAGAAGCAGGCGGGGGCGGGGTAGGGGAAGCAGGCCCCCTGCTGAGCAGAGAGCCCCTTATGGGGCTTGATCGCAGGACCCTGAGATCATGACCCGAGCTGAAGCCAGAGGCTTAACCCACTGAGCCACCCAGGTGCCCCTCAATAGGATTTCTTAACAGGATTTTTTTTTTAAAAAGATTTTATTTATTTATTTGACAGAGAGAGATCACAAGTAGGCAGAGAGGCAGACAAAGAGAGAGGAGGAAGCAGGCTCCCTGCTGAGCAGGGAGCCCGACGCGGGACTCGATCCCAGGACCCTGAGATCATGACCTGAGCCGAAGGCAGCGGCTTAACCCACTGAGCCACCCAGGCGCCCTTAACAGGATTTTTTTAAAAGATTTTATTTATTTATTTGACAGACATCACAAGTAAGCAGAGAGGCAGGCAAGGGTGGGGGGGTGGGAAGCAGGCTCCCGGCTGAGCAGAGAGCCCGATGCAGGGCTCGATCCCAGTACCCTGAGATCATGACCTGAGCTGAAGGCAGAGGCTTTAACCCACTGAGCCACCCAGGCACCCCTCTTAATAGGATCTTTTGAATGAAATGTGATGATGCTAAAATTCTTACCCCCAAAAAAATAAGCAAAGAGGAGATTTGTCTGAAAAAATATAAGAACTATAATGTATTATAATTTTGAAAGCATGATATTAAACAAAAACACAAATAATAAAAGAGGATAAAGCCCAGAAAAAGACCCACATATATATGAGAATGTGGTATGCAATGAAAGAAGTATATCAGATCACCAAGATAAAGATGGTCTATTTAAAAAATGACTTAAGGACAATTTAAAATGTAAAGCCAATCCTGACCTTTAAACTGAGAGGTACTATAACACAGTGGTTGAACACAGACTTAGGAGCCAGACTACCTGCTTAGAATCTGGCCACTCCCTTTATTAGCTGTATGACCTTGGTCACATCACCTCACTCCGTGCCTATGTCTCCTCATCTACAAAATAAAAATAGTGCCTGTTTTACAATATTACTAGTAATACTAAATTATCAATATGTGTAAAATATTTAGAGAGCTGTCTAGCACATAATGAGAAGTGGTAAGTATTCATACTGTTTTTTACTTCATACCATGCAGAAAAATGAAGACCAAAAGAAGGAATATCCAGATGGATTAAAAACTAAACATGAGGGGCACCTGGGTGTCTTTGTTAGTTAGGATCCTGACTCTTGATTTTGGCTCAGGTCATGATCTCAGGGTCCTAGGATTGAGCCCTAGGTCTGGCTCTGCACTCAGTGCGGAGTCTGCTTAAGGATTTGCTCTCTGCCCCTCCCCTGGCTCGTGCTTTCTCTCTCTTCCTTCCTCTCAAATCAATAAATAAATCTTAAAAAAAAACAACTATGGGGCACCTGGGTGGCTTAGTCACTTGGTCCTCTGACTCTTGATTTCAGCATTAGGGTCATAGGATAGAGCCCCACATATGCTTGGGATGCTCTCTTTCTCCCTCTCCCCAGCCCTTCCCCTCATTCACATGTACTCTCTCTTTCTCTCTCTCTAAAATGAATAAATAATTCTTTAAAAATTAAAATTAAAAAAATTAAAGAAGAACTAAACAAAATCAAAGATAGGAAGGTATTAGGAGAAAATATAGGAAAATCATTTATTAATTATGGGATGGAGAGAACCAATCCAGAAGCTGGTGCAGGAAAAAAAAATAGATTCAGTTACCTAAATATTTAAAAAGATTTGATTTACTTATTTGAAATAGAGAGCACAAGCACAAGCAGGGGGAGTGACAGAGGGAAAGGGAGAAGCAGGGTCCCCGCTGAGCAGGGAACCTGATGTGGGACTCAATCCTAGGACCCTGGGATCATGATCTGAGCTGAAGGCAGACACTTAATAACTGAGCCACCCAGGTGCCCCTCAGTTACATAAATTAATAAATGACCCAAGATACCACAGAAAGCTTTAAAATATGCCATAGGCTTAAATGATAAAATATTTGTATCATTTCTATTTATTTTTTAAATTTAAGTTGATAACACAATGTTATATTAGTTCCAGGTGTACAACTTAGTGATTTGACAAGTTTTATACATTATCCTGTGTTCAGCACAAGTGTAGCTACCATCTATCCCATTATATCACTATTACAGTATCACTGACTGTAATCCTTATGCTGCACCTTTTTTTTTTAATTTTATTTATTTATTTGACAGAGAGAAATCACAAGTAGATGGAGAGGCAGGCAGAGAGAGAGAGGGAAGCAGGCTTCCTGCTGAGCAGAGAGCCCGATGCGGGCCTCGATCCCAGGACCCTGAGATCATGACCTGAGCCGAAAGCAGCGGCTTAACCCACTGAGCCACCCAGGCGCCCATCCTTATGCTGCACCTTTTATCCATGACTGATCCATTCCATAACTGGAAGCCTATATCCCTTTCTCCTCATCATCCATTTTGCCCAACCCTGTCTCTCCCCGCTTTGGCAACCATCAGTTAGCTCTCTGTATGTATGTATGTATGTATGTATTTTTAAAGATTTTTATTTATTTCATTTATTTGACAGACAGAGATCACAAGTAGGCAGAGAGGCAGGCAGAGAGAGGGGGGGGGAAGCAGGCTCCCCGCCGAGCAGAGAGCCCGGTGTGGGGCTCGATCCCAGGATCCTGGGATCACAACCCAAGCTGAAGGCAGAGGCTTTGACCCAAGCTGAAAGCAGAGGCTTTAACCCACAGAGCCAACCAGGTGCCCCTAGTTCTCTGTATTTATAATACAGTCCCAATAGTTATAAGTTTGGTTCTGCTTTTTTGTTTATTTATTCATTTGCTTGGGGTTTTTTAAAGGTTCTACTTATGAGTATAATCATATAGTACTTGTCTTTCTCAGTCTGACTTATTTCACTTAGCATAATACCTTCCAGGTCCATCCATTCATGTTGTCTCAAATGGCACAAACTCATCCTTTTTTATAACTGTGTAATATTCTTGTGTGTGTGTGTCCATTTGTCTGTTAGTGGACACATAGGTTATTTCCATATCTCGGCTATAATGTTGCAGTAAACATAGGGGTGCATATATCTTTTTGAATTAGTGTTTTTGTTTTCTTTGGGTAAATACCCAGTTGTGGAATTATTGGATCATATGGTATTTCTATTTTTCATTTCCTGAGGGACCTCCATACTGTTTTCTTTCCACAGTGGCTGCACCAGTTTGCATTCCTACCAGCAATGCATGAGGGTTCCTTTTTTTTCTCCACATCCTCACCAACAGTTGTTACTTCTTGTCATTTTGATTTTAGCCATTCTAGCTGGTATAAAGTGATACCTCATTGAAGTTTTGATTTGCATTTCCCTGATGATCAGTGATGTTGAACATCTTTTCATGTGTCTGTTGGCCATCTGTAGGTCTTCTTTGGTGCTCGCTTTGGCAGCACATATACTAAAATTGTAGGTCTTCTTTGGAAAATGTTTACTCAGGTCCTCTGTCCATTTTTTAATCATTGTTTTTTGGGGGTTGAGTTGTGTACATTTTCATATTATTTTGGATATTAACACCTTACCAGATAGATCATTTGCAAGCATCTTCTCCTATCTATCAGGTTGTCTTTTTATTTTGTTGATGGTTCCCTTTGCTGTGCAAAAGCTTTTTATTTAAATGCAGTCCCAATAGTTTATTTTTGCTTTTGTTTCCCTGGCCTTAGGAAACATCTAGAAAAATGTTGATATGGCTGGTGTCAGAGAAAGTACTGCCTATGATCTCTTCTAGGATTTTTATGGTTTCGGGTCTCACATTTAGGTCTTTCATCCATTTTGAGTTTGGTTTTGCATATGGTATTAGAAAGCGGTCCAGTTTCATTCTTTTGCATGTGGCTCTCCAGTTTTCCTGGCACTGTTTATTAAAAATACTGTCTTTTCCCCTATTGTATATTCTTACCTCCTTTGTCATAGATTAATTGACTATATAATTGTGGGTTTATTTCTGGGGTCTCTATTCTGCTCCATTCATCTATGTGTCCATTTTTAAATTAAAAATCAATAAGAAAAAAATTGCCAACACCAGAAAAAAATGAGCAAAAGCGATGGCTTTTTTTTTGTAGGTAAGTAAGCTACAAAAGAAGACATGCAGTTGGCTAAGAAACACATGCAGAAGCTGTTCAACAACAGAATTAATCAAGGAAATCTATATAAACAAAAATATATTTCTTTGTTAACATCAGGTAAAAATGGAGAGATTTTCCACTAAATTAGAGAGTGTACTTGGGAAAATACTAAAAATATAGATGGTAACCTGTCAAAGGCTGGTGAGTGCCCCTAGCTTCTACTCTTGTCTATGCCACAAACATACTGTGTGGCCCTGAGCAGATGGCACTGAATCTCTTGGCCTCAGTTTCCTTATCAATAAAAGGAGGTTTCTAGAGACTTCCACCTCTGTAATGGCGGTATGAGAATCTGACTGGGCATTTTCCACAGCCATACTCGTGAAAGTTAGAGAAAAATCAACTGGGGGCACCTGGGTGGCTCAGTCGGTTAAACATCCAACTCTTGATTTCAGGTCAGGTCATGATCTCAGGGTTGTGAGCTTGAGCCCTGCATCAGGCTCCTCACTCAGCAGGAAGTCTGCTTGAGGATCCTTTCCCTCTGTCCCTTCCCCTGCCAGCATGCACGCTCTTGCGCTCTCTCTTTCTCAAATAAAAATAAATAAATCTATGGGTGCCTGGTGGCTCAGTTGGTTAAGCATCTGCCTTTGGCTCAGGTCATGATTTCCAGGTCCTGGGAGAGAGCCCCACATCAGGCTCCCTGCTCAGCGGGAAGTCTGCTTTTCCCTCTGCCACTCCCCCACTCCTGTGTGCTTTCCCTCTCTCTCTCTCTCTCTCCCACCTCTCAAATAAATAAATAAAATCTTTAAAAATAAATAAATCTTTTAAAAGAAGGAAAAGGAAAAAACCTGAAGTCTCTAGAAATTATTTTAAGAACATACAGATAACAAAAGATCTATTCAAGAAAATCTACTAAATGTTGGTAAGAACCTTAAGTGCCTGTGCTACCTGAGCCATGACCCACTCACTCCCTGCCCCACCTCCAGCTCAGCATGATGGAAACTCCACTCCAGGAAAGTGTGGCCAAGGAGAAAATGTTCCCATTCCCCTCAGCCTCCCAATCAAAGGATATGATGTCCCACAAAGAACCCCAGGGTGTCAGCACTTACTATCGACCTTCAGTGCCAAGCTACAGAGGCTAAATTTTTGGCAAGTATGGCCAAAAGAGTGAGGCCTCCCTTCCTTTTCCCAGCCCCCATTTATTGGGCAAAGGATCTACTTCAGGCAAGTCACCACGGACCCTTGCCCCAGCTAATTCTTAGGGCAGAGGCTCCCCACCCAAAGAAACCAGCCAAGAGCACTGAGACTACCACCTTACCCAATACCCTACTCTAAAAGCAGGTGTATCACTTGGAAGAAAGGGGTCCACTGTCCCCCTCCCCAAAACTCTGGAGCAGGGATCTAGAGATTTTTCCCCCCGGGGTAAGGGCAGTCTATAAGAACAGAAGCTGTGTCCTGAGAAGCAACATAAGAAGCTTCACATGTGAAGGAAACAGACTTTGCCATAAAAAGAAATCAATTACTGACACATACTATAACATGGATGGATCTTCAAAGCATTATGCTAAGTGAAAGATGCCAGTTATAAGGACTACATACTGCATGACTCCATTTATCTGAAATGTCCAGGGTAGGCCAGTCTGTTAGAGCAAGGGATTAGATTAGTGGTTGCCAAGGGACGTGGGGGGAGTTTAGGGGGAATTGGGGAGTGACTACCATGCACAGGGTTCCATTTAAAGGGGATAAAAACGTTCTAAATTGTGGCAATGATTGCAGAACTCTGTGAATATACCAAAAACCATTGATATTTTAAATAGGTAAATTGTATGGTACTTGAATTATATCTCAATTAAAACTAATGTGCACAATAATCACTTCAGGAGCCCCAAAGGAGAACCTAAAGAGACAGTCATCGCATTCCAGAACACCTTGTTTTGTTAGAGATATGTATGGCTGCTGCATTTATTAAGATGGTGAGGTCAGAAAAAAACTGGCTTCAATTATGAGCCGCAGAAAGTCCTAAGAGCGAACACCTCTGTTTGCCATCATTGACTTGAATTTCACCTAGGCCAGTCTATGTCACTTTGGGGTGAGTAGCTGCACTGATGCATTGCTTTATTGAAGGGTAAGATTCTCCTGAGCAATGCTGGACATGAGGGCAGCTAATACAAAGGAAAATAAAACTCCTCTGCTGTTTCCTAACTCATTGAATGGTATTGTCGTTCTTCTAGTTGCCCAAGCCAGACATCTATCACCAAGTCCTGTCAGCTCTGCCTCCTAAATATCTCAGACTCATTCACGTCTTCCCATCCTCTAACATGACCAACCTTGTTCAAGTTACCATCTTTGCCTCAGCTACTGTAGGAAACATTTAGCTGGTCTCCTTGCATCTCTCGCTTTCTTTTCCATCAAGTGAACAGAATGATGCTTTTACCTTGCTTAATCTTCTTCTGTAGTTTCCCACTGCTCTTAAGGACCAAACTTCTGAATGTGACCTACAGGGTCCCACGAGCACCACGAGTTACCAACTGCTAACAAATCTAGTGGCCTCTATCTTTACCCTGGCCCGCATTATTAGCCACTGCCTCCTCACTGGAATTTTTTTTCCTTTGTCCTTTATTTTCACACCATCATTGTCGTTTCACTCTTCAACCCAACTGTGACCATTTCCATGATTCTCTGCTCTTTTCTTCTCTGCATTCTGTAACTCTGTCCTTCAAGTGAATTGATATACTTCAAGTATTACCTAAGTTCCAGTCCATACCTGCAACAGCCTACCTGTCTCCCAAAGCTACCTCAGGCCCGACATGATTTAAAGAGAACTTATCATAATCTTGATCCTGTATCCCCAGAATCATCTTCCAGTTTCTTCTTCCAATGGTATCAGCATTCTCTCAGCCACTTAAACTATGTACTTTTTTAAAAAAGATTTTATTTATTTGACAGAGAGAGAGACAGTGAGAGAGGGAAAACACAAGCAGGGGAAGTGGGAGAGGGAGAAGCAGCCTCCCTGCTGAGCAGGGAGCCCGATGCGGGGCCCGATCCCAGGACCCTGAGGTCATGACCTGAGCTGAAGGCAGATGCTTAACCATCTGAGCCACCCAGGGGCCCCTAAACTATGTACTTTTGAGCCATTTTCAATTGATGTATCTTTCATCTCCCGTATCAAAGCAGTTCCCAGGTTTTATGGATTCTTCCTCCAGAATGTTTCCTACATCCTTCCACTGCCGCCATGTTGGTTCCTGCCCTCACCACTTCATCCGTAACAATTCCATTTGAACAGGTCTCACTGTTTTCTCCCACTTATGTCCATTCTAAACACCACTGGCCTTTCACTCTTACTTAGACTCTAATTTCATCATTATCCATTCCCTTCTCAGAAACTTTCAGTGTTACCTCATTACCGGCAGAATAAATTCCCAAATCTGTGGCTGCTGATGCAAAACGCTTTATGTTCCAGGCCAGTGTTTCACGTACTACATTCCACAAGATGTCAGTAAATGGTCTCCGTACCCTGTATTAAGCACAGTCACATGATGTCTTTTCTGTAAAACTTCCTAAAATGCATAATGAACTAATGTGATGGTTTTTATTGACCTTCTGTTTTTCATGACACTAATGTTCTGAGGAAAAGCTTTTAGGACATGCTTAGGTGGCCCTAGCCCACATTTCTCGTCCTGTTTCCCACTAATTTCCCTACATAAATTGTCCGCTTAGGCCAAACAAGGGTTAGTCCCCCTGAGACGTGTACAGCCTCAAGCAAGTCCGGGTCTTTATTTGTTCTGTTCTGCCCACATGGAATCCTCTTTCTCTGTAGGTCTACATTATAATTTTAATTGAGACATAATTCATATATTATAAAACTCACAGTGTTCAAGCATCCAGTTCAGTGGGTTTGGGTATATATTGTGCAAGCACCATCAGTGTCTGATTCTGTAACATTTCCATCACTCTGAAGAGCCCCTGTAACCACCAGCCGCCCTTCCCCTTTCTTCCCCACCCCAGGCCCTGACAGCCGCCCATGTGCTTTCTGTGCATTTGCCTGTTGTGGAGCTTCAGATCATCTCTTCTAGCTCCTTCTCCTCTGCCCTAAGGCCGGGTTTGTTTGTTCAGTCATTTGGTTGTTCAGTTACAGTCGCAGCCCTGTCAGACACCGTGCCAGGCTGTGACTTTATGAAGGCAGATGCTGTGCTGCCTTCAAGGAAGTCCCAGCATCGTAGGGGAGACGGACAACACGGTGTGAGAAAGTGCTGCTGTAGTGCTGCGTGCAGAGGGCCAGGGGAGCAGAGGGCCATGGGGGCTCAGGCAGTGGCTCATGGAGGAGGGAGCCTTGGACTGGGCGTTGACTCATTCACTCGCGCATGCATCCGTCAGACATCTGTTGCGCCCCTCTGATGTGCCAGGCGTGGTGTGCGACTGTGAGGACACCAAAGTGAGCAAGAAAACTGCCCTACACCTCCCAGAACTCAGCTGTCTGGCGGAGGAGATGAACACAGAAATGGTACCAAAGCAAGATGATAGAGGTATTAGAGGGGTATAAAGCTTGCTATGGAAGCAGAGAGAAAGGAGCACCTGACTCGGCTTGTGAATTTGAAGAAAGAAGAGGCGTTTACTGAGTGGACAGGGACAGGGTGGCATTTGAGACCTTCTCTGACTGCGCCAGCCTAATGCTCGTTTGCTTTTTCTTTTTTTTAACTGAGTCAGAGCACCTAATGCCCGTGTCCCTCTGACTAGTCCTTACTCGCATACCTCGTGTAGTCCTCTCTGTACATGGATGCCTTGTCTCCCCAAAGGCACTATGTGTCCTTTAAGATAAGAGCTTTGTTTTATCCCTCTTAGCACCCTCATTCTCAGAGTGTTTTTTGCATGGTGACTTCTATAGACCCAAACGAGTGAAAGAATTTCAGCTGAGACATCACGGACACTCCCAAGAAACTGCAGCCCAAGTCTTCTGTCACATTTCCCCCTTCAGGGGCCTGTTGTGTAGACACAGGGCTTTAACCTGAATTGAGCACGTGAATGCTCCCTTTGGGGTCCATCTCCTAGACAAGAACTTGGAAAGTAGCTCCTCAGACTAACCTTTTCATTATTGCAAAATCTCACGATCAGCCGCATTAAAGACTACCCTTCAGTGAAGGGACCGTCTTAGAAATGGCCCCTTTTGGGGCGCCTGGGTGGCTCAGTGGGTTAGGCCCCTGCCTTCGGCTCAGGTCATGATCTCAGGGTCCTGGGATTGAGTCCCGCATCGGGCTCTCTGCTCAGCAGGGAGCCTGCTTCCCTCTCTCTCTCTGCCTGCCTCTCCATCTACTTGTGATTTCTCTCTGTCAAATAAATAAATAAATAAAACCTTAAAAAAAAAGAAATGGCCCCTTTTGTTCATAGCTAGCTACGTGTTATCAGCACAAAAGATTAGTATTTTTTTATTATAGTTGGTTGACTTTAAATAAAACAGATTACCCTCCAAAATAAAGCAAAAACTGAGATTGTCCAAAGAAGGAATTTTGTCTCAAGATTGTAACAGTGAAATCCTGTCCAAGTCTCCAGCCCACTGGCTTGCCCTACAGATCTGACTAAAGATTGCAACATCATCTCTTACCTGAATATATAGCCTGCTGGCCTACCCTACAGACTTCCAACTTGCCAGCCCCCACAATTGTGGGAGCCAGTTTCTTAAAATAAATCTCTCTATATATGCAAAACCTAAAGATGAATATAATTTCTATTCTGAATACACACTGATGATTCAGGTCATGGAAATGAATAGATTCAATAAAACTGCTTCTTGACAAGCTTCTCTGAGAATTGGAGATAATAGACTGAGGACAGTACCAAGGGGAGTCCCCAACAAGATAAAGGGTTTTTCTCCTGCATCAGGGAGACCAAGACTCAGTCCAAGTGGGCCTTGGTGCTTTTTCAGTTTACATATCACTTTATGAGACCTTGCTGTGGAGCATTCTAGAGCTGGCAAACCTTCAAGATGCTCTCCTCCTACTCCCAAGGAGCTTGGGATTTTTCATGGAGGCTGTGGCTCTTTCCTTGGTGTTAATAGTGCACCCACTGTTTGTTTAATAATAATGGGGCATGGTGCTGATACTGCTCTTGGATTTCAGGAAGGCTACCCAGAAGCAGAGATTCTCTGGCTGATGATCAAGTCCTGGAACACCGGCATATATATGTATGGCAGGAGAAAGTATGTATCTGCAGAAAAATGGTGTGGCCTAGCCTTGCGTTTTCTGGACCACCTTGGCTCCCTCAAGAGAAGCTACGAAACTCAGGTGAGGAGGGAGAGGGTAGGGGTCGATAGAATGACTTGGGGAGCAGAGAGGTTCTATCTGGGCACCTGGTAAAGACTCAGCCCTACTTTCCTTGGCTGGGAAAGGATTCTGATCATTGTTCCTCACAGTGGTTCCATAGAACTGCGAGAGGGGACTATAAACAGTAACGTGTTAGAGCAAAAACCAGGGAGGATGGTGAACTTGGTGTCAGTGGGGAGCCTGGGGAGAGCAAGTGGAATCTAAAAAGAATGCCAAGACAGAATTCTGGAAGGGTGCATCACTGTCCGTGCCAGTGTAAGTAGGGAAGGATGCCCACTGGGCCAACAGTGACGGTTTCTGGAGGTGTTTTCTCCAGGGGGTTGTCCGGGTTGCAGACATCTAGGCCACTAGCTAACCAGGAGAGGCTTGGTGGGGGGGAGGGGAGTCTTGCTACCAAATAAGAACAAAGGATATTTTATGTTTTAAGCACCTTCTCCCTTAAAACAGCTGACTGTCCCAAGTGAACGGACCTCATGCGATGGGGTCCCGCTTCCCCTTAAGAATCGGGGAAGCTGTGCCTCATCTCCCTGTGTCTCAGGAAATCTACCTGCTGTTCTCTTTCCCAGGTGAATATTCTGTATAGTGAGCTTGTAGAAGCACTGGATCGAAAAAAGGGCTCACTTTTTAATGAAGAGTGAGAAGTGCTGGGACAAGGAATATGAGCAGGCAGGCTGCCAGCAACCTGAAGGTGTTTGGTCCTGAGATGTGGAGCATTTAAGTTCCTGCCAAACTTTCTGCTAAGTGTGTGTTTTTCTGTTTTCTCAGGTCCTATTTTCATGTTGTTAGATGACATTTTTCTAAAATAAAAGCATTTTGACTTTTACTGCAGTGACCAGCTCATTTCTGGGGGACAAATAAATTTTCCAAGGTGCTAAGGATGTTATGTATTGAAATAGCCCCACATGAGAGCAGGATGAGTCATGCCCCATGTGAACAGAAGGAGATGTTTATCCGAGTCCGACACAGGGTGCGTCTCATTCCTGAAGGGCTCAAATTCTCACCACCTGAAAATAAACAGAGAACCATGGACTCTGCATCAGAAGGACCTTAGTTATTACTGGGCCCAGAATTGAGCAGACTCATAAATTCACTTGATAAGAATGGGTAGTCCCGCCTCTATCAGAGCATCTCCATCCTATGACCCGGAGCTCCCCAACTAGCTCAATCCCCCTTTTTTGCTCTCTAATTGGTAAAAAGCTCTTCCTCATACTGAACAGAAATTTGTCTCCCTGTAGCAGTCTGCTTTCTCTGTCCCAGATGCCCTTTGGAGAACTGAAGACAGACGTCAAGCACCTCCCTATCCTCCTGGCTTTTTCTTCTGGTCGAACATTCCCAGACCCCCTCAGCGCAGTTCCTCATCTGATCCAGGCCCCTCACCTTCCGGGAACCAAATCCCACGTTCCAGTGAGGTCTGACCCACATAAGAGTTCAGCAGCCTCATTCTGGCTAGACTCGCATTAGTGCAAGAAAATGCAGGCTTTTCCCCCCAGTTGATTTATATTAACAGTGTTTAACTTTTGATTTTGAAATCATTTTCATACTTACAGAAAAGATGAAGATAAGCACACCAAACTGCCCTCCACCCTTCACCCAGCTTCCCTGTATGTCGACATTTTACCACATTGCTTTATCATTCTCTTTGTGTTTCTTTCTAAACCATTTGAGATTAATTTGTAGACATCTTGCTCCATGATCCCTTCATACATCAGTGTGTGTTTCCTTAAAAAAGGATACTCTTCTACAGGACCCCAGCTGAAATCAACAGTGATGTGATTCCACTGTCTAACCCATAGGACCCCATTCAGATTTCCCCGATTGTCCTAATAAAGTCCTTCCTAAGTTCAGGAGCACAAGTTGCATTTAGTTGTCATGTCTCTCATCTCCCACAAACGGAAATAATTTCTCATCCTTTCTCTTGTGACCTTGACATTTTTGAAGAGTACAGGCTAATTACTTTGTAGCATGAACCTCAGCTCCAGTCTGTTTGATATTTCCTAATGATTAGATTCAGTGTAAGCATTTTTGGAAGGTCTGCAACAAAATTGATATGTTCTTCTTGGTACATTGTACCAACAGTCACACAATGTCAACTTGTCCCATTACTGGTTAAGGTTAAGATGGCATGTCCCAGATACCCAGTAATTAATAAGTAATTGTGAAGTACATTGTGGAAGATAATTGGATTTTCTGTTCCTCATTAAACTTCTACTTCCTAGTTTTAACATCCATTGATGAGTCTTGCCTGAATCCATTTTTACCATAATGGTTGCTAAATGTTGATTTTTAACATTTTTTTTAAGATTTTATTTATTTGACAGAGAGAGACAGCGAGAGAGGGAACACAAGTGGGGGAATGGGAGAAGGAGAAGCAGGCTTCCTGCAGAGCAGGGAGCCCCATGTGGGGCTCAATCCCAGGACCCCGGGATCATGATCTGAGCTGAAGGCAGATGTATAAGCAACTGAGCCACCCAGGCGCCCGATTTTTAAATTTCCATCATTCTCACTTCATTTATTAGTTGGTGTTTTTTTTTAAAGATTTTATTTATGTATTTGACATATAGAGATCACAAGCAGGCAGAGAGGAGGAAGCAGGCTCCCTGCTGAGCAGAGAGCCCGATGTGGGGCTCGATCCCAGGACCCTGGGATCATGACCTGAGCCAAAGGCAGAGGTTTTAACCCACTGAGCCACCGGTGGAACATTTTCTTCTCCCCCACTTACTCATATTTTTTAAATGTTTTGACACAGACTGATGGGTTTCTATTTTATTCAGTGAGTTATAATCCACTATATAGTGGATTATAACTGTATATATAGGATTATATATATATATATAACTATATATATAGGATTATATATATATAGGATATATATAGGATTATAACTATATATATATATATATATATATATATATATATTTTAGAAACTACTTTCTGGGGGCACCTGGGTAGCTCACTTAAGCGTCTGCCTTTGTTTGGCTCAGGTCATGATCTCAGGGCCCTGAGATTAAGCCCTGCGTTGGTCTCCCTGCTTAGCAGGAGAGTCTGCTTCTCCCTTTCCCTCTGCCCAACTTGTGCTCTGTCTCTCAAATAAATAAATAAAATCTTAAAAAAAAAACTTTTCTGTCAACTTTATTTCCATTTGATTTGCCTTTGTGTATGGGCAACTTAAGACCACTCAGTGGAATGGGTTCCTATCCAGTCAGTGGCCTGAGCAGTGGGAGTTGCGGACCAGTCCTCAGCAGGGAACTACTGACTAGGCACAGAGAGGGCGTCTGTGACTTCACGTTGAGTAGCAGTGAACTCAGAAGCTGGACTCTTCCGTTCACCCTGAAAGTCCTCCTGGGTCACAGCCTTTTCAGCGGTGGCCCACTCTTCCTTTTCAATCTCTCCAGGATCTCTGTAGAGGTAGAGATCAGGCATGACCTCCCGTGGGTGTCCACAGGAGATGGTGCCACGCATGTGCAGAACTTCTAGATCATCATTTTGCTGTTCAAAGCTGACTCCTCTGTCCTTGTGACACGTCCCTTCTTCTGAACACTTCCTTACTTTGTCACCCAGTCAGGTGTTCCTGCCTGGCTCATGCTGTATTTTCCCTTCCCCAGCACTGAAATCAGTAATTTATCCAAGGATCCCTGGTTCCTTTTCATTGAGCATGGTAGCTAGTGCCCACGTTCTGGGGCACTCATTACTGGGGCACCATGTTTCTAGGTCCTCTCAGTGGATAGAGCTAGGAAATAGTATCCAGAGATCTTTTTTCTTTTTTTTTAAAGTGATCTGTACACCCAGTGTGGGGCTGGAACTCATGACTTTGAGATCAAGAGTTGCATACTCTACCGACTAAGCCAGCCAGGCACTCCCCAGAGCTAGGAAATAAATGTGTGTCTGTGTGTATACATCTACACATACAGGTGCATATCTATAGATAATACAGATATAGATACAATTGACCCTGGACAGAGGGTGACAATCCCTACCCAGTCAAAGGCCCACATAAAATTCTCTGACTTCTCATCTTCACTACTAACAGCGTACTGTTGACTGGAAGGCTTACCAACAACAGTCAGTTGACATGTATCTTGTATGTCTATTATATACTCTATTCGTACAGTAAAGTGAGCTAGAGAAAAGAAAAAGTTAAGGAAATCATAAAAAAAATCATAAAAAGCCTATCTATGTACATACATAAAACAGAGTTCGTACTGGGCACGTGGGTAGCGTGTTCGGGTAAGCAGCCGACTCTTGGTTTTGGCTCAGGTCATGACCTCAGGGCCATGGGATTGAGCCCTGCTTCAGATTCTCTCTCCCTCTGCCCCTCCCACTTGTTCTCTCTCTTTCTTTCTAAAATCAATAAATCAATCTTAAAAAAAAGAGTCTAGGGGCGCCTGTGTGGTTCAGTGGGTTAATGCCTCTGCCTTCGCCTCGGGTCATGATCTCAGGGTCCTGGGATCGAGCCCCGCGTCAGGCTCTCTGCTCGGCGGAGAGCCTGCTTCCTCCTCTCTCTTTGCCTGCCTTTCTGCCTACTTGTGATCTCTGTCTGTAGAATGAATAAATAAAATCTTTAAAAAAAAAAAAAGAGTCTATCTGATAAATCCGTTGTCAATCCAACACCAGAGAATTTGTTCTAGCCTTCTTCCCCTTCCATATCTGCAACCCTTCCATATCTCCTCCAGCCGGGAGAAACCTGGCTCCTGTGAGCCCCAAATATCCACTCATTTGCTCAAGCTCTCTGTTCGAGAATGCTCTCCCAGCTATGCGGCTGTCTCCTCAGTCCTAACCCCACCAGCCTGATGAAAGCTGCCCCTTTGCCCGGCCCTAGAAAACACACCAACCAAGCCATCAGCTGAGCCCACGCACCTGGCTAGCAAGCATGTTGAGTCCCCAGCTAAGTCCCTGCCAAGGGGAAGGGCAAGAGACCACAGCTGGCATGTAAGCAGGCATTTCATAGTGTTGACTTACTTGACTTACTGTTTACCCTCCCCAGCCTTAGCTTATTCGTCCCGAGCTTTGAGAAGTCAGCCCAAGTGTCACTTCCTCTGAGAAACCTTCTCCTGACTGGGCTGGGTTCCTTTGTCATATGCTTTACTGGCACTCAATTTTATTCATCACAGTTTGTCAATATATATTTGCTCGCAGACCAAAATTGATTATTAGCTGTCTCTTCCAATAGTCTTTAAGTTCCAGAAGGGCGGCCAGTGCCCTGGTTTTCCTCACCATTGTATGTCCCCAGTGTCTAGCACAGTACCTGGCACTTTCAGTAGATAGTTGTTGAAAGAATGAATGAAAACTCCTTTTGTCCTGTACCTTCCTGCCATTAATTAGTGTCTCAGCTTGTACTTCCAAGTTTTCTCATCTGAGTGCTTTCGTCTCTATGAAATTGTTCTTGCCGGTTGTTCTTTTTGGGTGGAGTCTGTCTGTATTATGTTGTTACTCCCCTCAGACCTACTTTATGTGCATATTTGGTCAGCATGCCATCTAATATCTTTCTTTAAGAAGATTTTATTTATTTTTTTGTCAGCACAGGCAGAGGGAGAAACGGGCTCCCCGCTGAGCAGGGAGCCCAATACGGGGCTCGATCCTGGGAGCCTGAGATGGTGACCTGAGCCGAAGGCAGATGCTTAACCAACTGAGCCACCCAGGCATCCCCTGTCTTGAGCTATTCTTAAGGGCTTTCTAAAGCCATTGTGATCACTAGCTCCCTTCTAGGTGTTATGCAAGCCATCCCTTCCCGTAATGTATTCTAGAAATTTGCCTGATTTGCGTGATTAAGATGAAACCTACCAGTCTAAAGTTTGTGCGTCCTCCCATCTTCTCTGTTTATTTTTTATTTTTATTTTGTCCCCATTTTCCCTCTAAATAGGAGCATGTGTCCTTCTCTAGGCTTCCAGGTTTTTTTCTTATTCCCCAAAGATTACAAATACCAGTGCAGTGATCTCATTTACACGTTATCCCTCTCAACATCCTGAAACATAATTTGTCTGGGGCCAAGAGGCTCAAAATCATTTAAAGCACCTTGCTGTTTTCTTCGAACTTCTGAAGTTACTCTGAGGGTTTCCTTTTAGCAATGTCTGCTTGACCCTTTCCAGGCTAATGAGCAGAGTTTGTGTGGCGGGCAGACCAAAGCGGAGTGGGAGTTCAAGAGGTTGTCTTTGTCTTTGTTGTCTGTTGTCCAGTTCATGTTTAAGCTCATACCCTGCGGCACTATTGGAATTATATTTTGGAATTCTATGAAATTCTATTATGGAATTCTATGTGCTTATAATTTTAAAAACTAATTTTAGTTAAAACATACTATCTGCCCCAACTTGCAGACTTCAAGGCCTCCTTCCTTTGCTTCCTAATGCAAACAAAAGTGAAAACAGCCTCTTTTTCTTATTCCTAGAATTAGCTCATTTGGGGCCAGGCCTTCCTGAGAGGATTTTGGCAGTTCCGTGTTACTGTTTCATATTCAGCGTCGGTCAGATGCCCTGCTTTTCTGCCTTTGTCATGTCTCATCATCAAAGGATTCTCTGTGCATTTACATCAGTTTCTTTAGATACCTTTTCTTTTATTTCTTCATTAAAATACCTCACCGTTACATGGTCAGAATTTAGTTTCTAAGGGCCTTTCACCCTTTTGGATGGATGGCCAAACAGAAAGTACCAGAAAACGAAGTAGTCATGCATACCTACTCAGTGCTTAGCCCTTCATGTATGCTATCTCATCTAATTGTCATAGCAAGCCCAGGAAGTCAGCAGGGGCTTTCTATCATGGTGCCTTCCTCCTGTCTTTTCTTCTCTCTTTCTCCCTCCCTCCCTTGTCATCTCTGTAGAAAACTGAAGCCCAGAGAGTTTAAGTGACTTAAGCAAGGTCACACAGCTAGAAGAAGGCAGCAGCATGATTTAAAGCTAGATCTATTGGACTCCTGCTTTTGCTTCACCCCCATGCTAACCTTTCTTTTCTCTGAGCCTTCTGAAGTCTGCCTTCCTGAGTTCTAGGGCAAAATGCCTTACTGTGTCCAGCCTTACGCTCTCACAAATTTTCCACTTCGCCAATTGGCCCTTCCATTAATGGTTTGAATTAGGACCTGAAGAACAAACAATCCCTCTTGTTGGGTTCCTTACTTTCTGAGGGGCAATATTGTCAGCAAGACAAGCAAACAACTTCTAAATGTTCTGCCATGAGGCAAATGAAACTAAGGACAACTCAGGACAGAGTCGGCATTGCTGCTAGACCTTGCCCTGGGCCATTTTTTGTGATCTGCACCGAGAGTACGTCATCCACTTCCCTCATCCTGCAGGCGGACGTGGGATGTACTTACACTGTAGTCCACCTGTTCTTTTCTCCTGTTAACGTCACTGAAACTTGGTAGTGGGCTCTGTCCTCGTGCTTGTGGATTTCTCTACAGATAGGACTACATGACCTCCCATTCTCAAGGCCATCCTTTTTTTTTTAAGATTTATTTATTTGAGAGAGAGAGAGAGAGTAGGGGGAGGGGGAGGGAGAGAAAATCCCAAGCCAACTCCCTGCTGAACGTGGAGCCTGACATGGGGCTTGATCCAATGACCTGAGATCACGACTTGAGCCAAAACCAAGAGTCAGACACTCACCTGACTGAGCCACCCAGGCACCCCAAGGCCATCTTTCTTCCTAAGACTATGTTCTTCCTGATGCCACATTTCCAGTTGTAAGTTTCATTCCTCCAAGTCTTAATGAGTTAAAATTTCAGGTTTACTTCATAATGTTAGGTTGAACCATATGAAGTTGCCATTTGTATAGGCCCACGGTGGTAGAATATGGGCAATTTCATATGGTTCAACCCAGTGTATGTGCCATGCATTGATGCAGAAATACCTTAAGCCATAAGTTCGACTTATGGTTCTTTTCGCAGATGCATTATTCTGTGACCGAATGGCCACCTCTTACAGTAGTCTTCTTGTCATATCTGATAGCATCCATAGTAATTGATTTTATAATATTATCAGGGCATTTTTCTGCTTTCCCCTCCATTTTCAATTTCAAGTTCTCTTTATCAGATCAGCAAGGCCCTGGGTAAACAGATTTTTTTTTGTTCAGTTATTGTAGAGAACTCCATTTGTAGCCAAGAGCCCAGCACTCTAGTATTTTAAACAATGGTCTGGACAAGTCCTATTCTAAAATTCCATCTCAGGGCACCCGGGTGGCTCAGTGGGTTAAAGCCTCTGCCTTCGGCTCAGGTCGTGATCCCAGGGTCCTGGGATCGAGCCCCACATCGGGCTCTCTGCTCAGCAGGGAACCTGCTTCCTCCTCCTCTCTCTCTCTCTCTCTCTTTTGCCTACCTGTGATCTCTATCTGTCAAACAAATAAATAAATTTTTTAAAAATCTTTAAAAAAATAAAAATAATAAAGATATATAAAATTTGAACAAGGGGAAGGGTATTCCTGGCCAAATATATGTGTATATATGATGACAGTGTGGCAAAATTTGCACGCAGCGTTTCCATCCAAGGAATAGTTGATTGGTTCTGTTTATTTGCAGCATAGAGTGCTTGAAGGGGAAACGTGGGGGAAAGCTTAACAAGCCAGGTGGGAGACAGATTAGGGAGGATCTCAAATGTCTGGGCAGGGGTTTTGGACTTTATTCTGTAAGCCACTGAAGGAATCTGAGCTGGGGAATGGTAGGGTGAGACAGGCTCTAGTAATATTAATTTAGGCAACAGTCTGCATATTGGATTGGAGAGGGAAGAGTCTAGAGGAAGGAAGGCTGATGTGGAAGCCATTGTCATTTCCCTACTTCAGCGTTTTGTAAAGCCCCATATTTTCATTAATGGCACTTACCTGTTTATAAGTATCTAGGTATTTGTGTGATTATTTGTTTAATGTCTGTCTCTTTGACAGGCAGCAGTATAAGGCCAGAGGCTTGCCTGTTTTGGTCACTACTATAAGCCCTGGTCCTGACCCAGAGCATTGTTTGTTGAATGAATGAAAATAATGAAGAATTGGGGTACCTGGGTGGCTCAGTTGTTAAGCATCTTCCTTTGGCTCAGGTCATGATCCCAAGGTCCTGGGATCGAACCCACAATGGCCCTGCTCGGGGCAGAGGGGGAGCCTGCTTCTCTCTCTGCCTGCTGCTCCCCTTGCTCGTGCTCTTGCTCTCTCTCTCTGTCAAATAAATAAAACATTAAAAAAAAGAAAAGAAAAGAACGAATAATTGAAGTGGAACCATAGCTGTGAAAACAGTGATGGTGAATGTGGGGACTACTAGAGACTCATAATCTGAGATGATGCCCAGGTTTCACTTCTGGGCAGGAGACTGTTTTAACAGGTGTCAAATAGGGCAGATGGGCTGATGAGTATGCGGCCCGTGAAGGTAGGAAATCTGGTTGCTTGGTGGCCGGACCAACCTTTGAGAACGCGGTTTCCATGGAGTGCTGAGGGCCAAAGCCGGACTGCGGAAACAAAGCAAGATGGGCGCTGGTACCTGTAGGCGAGGCAGCGGAGCTTGGCAGCACGCACCCTGGAACCAAATGGCCTGGGTTCAAACCCTTGCTCTTCCCCTTCCTAGCTCTGTACTGATGAGGGAGCAGGAGGCTGGCTGAGGACAGAGCAAAAGCTGGCGCCTTGCACCCGCTCCCCTCCGTAATATGTGTAGCATTCCTCAGGCACTCCTGACTGCCATAGACGATAAACAAATAGTTAACTTGCAGAGATCACAATCCTGCAAGACAGGAATCTCCCTTGCTCTACAAATGTCCTGGAGATCTCAAACAGGGAGGTTACCTTATCAATAGCACAAATTTCCAGAGGCAAATAACTCTCAGTTCCTCAAGCCTTAATGTCTCCCTCCCCATCATAAACAAAACTGGAGGAGGCTGAGGTAGAAGGGAAGGTAAATGATAGCAGGATCATAACACCCCACCGAGAATCTCCCAACTATCTTGATGTTAATGGCTGACCTAAAGAAGACATTGATCAAGCCGCAAGGGCAAGGCCTCCTCCTGGCACCTTATAGGCCCTCTTTAACATGAAAACTCTGCTGAAACCTCCCTTCCCCTCACCTTCCCCCAACTGCAAGGTACATAACCTGCCATCCCTCACAACCCGGGGCAGCAGCTCTTCCTGCCCACGGGTCCTGTCCCTGTGCTTTAATAAGCCACCATTTTGCACCAAACATGTCTCAAGAATTCTTTCTTGGTCATCGGCTCCGGACCTCAGCCCACCAAACCTCACCTAGGTTCTAGAACTTCATCAGTACGACCTTGGCCCAGTCACTTACCCTCTCCATGCGCCAGTTTCTTCATCTGTAAAATGCCTCTAACAACAGTCATCGAGCTGTTGTAAAGAGTAGATGAGCAAATAAACGTGCAAAACTCCTAGAGGGATGCCTGGTGCGGAATCAGTCCTTTCGAATGTTTGCAATTATTCGACTCTTGCCCTCCGGTACGGTTCTTTGTTTCCCTGCACCTGCTAAATCTTGACTCCCTTTCGTCATCCTCTTCTGCTCTGGGAGAGCTGTGCTTACCACCTCCTGGAAGTGTTTCCTTCGTGAGCTCCAGGGGGGCTCAGTGGTTTAAGTCTCTGCCTTCGGCTCAAGTCATGATCCCAGGGTCCTGGGATCGAGCCCCACATCCCTGAGCTCCCTGCTCAGCTCAGCCTGGAGTGTGCCTCAAAAGAAAGGTTTCCTGCCTCTTCTGGGGCAGCTCCAGTGATGGTGGTTCTTAACTTCCTTTTTGTTTTCCATTCTTCAGCTCTTCCTAGTCTTGACTGTGGTTTTTATTCCCCTCTACCTTCCCTATTGTTTGTCATCTCTTCTCCAGAATCATCCAATTCCCTTCCCATGGGGTAGACCATAGTAGTCCATTGTCTCCTTCTTTGACATTCCTCTACTTCACAGCAGGGAGGTTTTCCCTGTTGTTGACCATTTTAGGATCTTTGAACTTTACCTCCTGATCTTTCTTTTCTTTCTTTATCTCTTTCTCTTTCTCTCTCCCTTTCTCTCTTCCTCTCTTCCTTTCTCCCTGCCTCCCTTTCTCTTTCTTTCCTTCCTTCCGTCCTTCTGTCTTTCTTTCTTTCAGTCTTTCCTTCCTTCCTTCCTCCCTTCCCTCCTTCCTGCTTGCTTGCTTGCTTTCTCTCTCCCTTTCTTTCTTCCTTTCTTCCTTCTCTCACTCTCTCTTTCCTCCATGCCTCTCTCTCTCCATTTCTTTCTTTCTTTCTTTGTCTGTCTATCTGTCTTTCCCTTTCCCACCCTACCCCCAGCTGCCTAGTAATGTCTCAACCTCTCTGATAAGCCAGAAGAACAAGGTTGTTCACAAACCTTTTTACTTCCTCAAGAAAAGTTGAAAGTTGAAAAGCTTGCATTTAGTGAAACGAGCACAAAGCCCCTGAACTGCTCCAGCTGCAAGACAGAGATGGTAGGTCCTGGCCGGCGGGTCACTGGGACAGTGTCCATACGTCTGGCATGTCCACGCACCTCTTTCCCTAGCACCATTTCTGTGTCCAGCTGTAAGTAATCAGAATCTGCACCCTGTTCTGTGACAGCATTCCCCATTTTAAAAAAAGCTGTCCTGGAATCCTACCCCTCTTCCCAGCTAAGAAAGGGACATTTCCCCTGTCCCAATCCAGGCATCTCTTCTGGATCCTTTGCTGTCTCATGGTCAGCACCCAGCTCCTGTCTGTGTGTGATGTTCAGTTGCGCAAAAACCCAATGTGCTCACGTGCCATGCTCTTTGGCAGCTGTATTCAGACCTCCAGCCTTTGCATCACTGTCCCTTTGGACAGTGTCCCTTTCTTTTTGTGGATTCATGGTGCACATCCTTTAGAATTCTCTTTTATCATCACTGAGAGGAGAGGCCCTAGAGCTCATCTGTGCAACTTCCTCGTGTTTTAGATTAAGATAGTGAGGTCCAGAAAGAGGAAGTCATGCCACAATCATCTATTGAGCAATGGTGCATATTAGCTGCAGTGAAGAATATGAAGATACCAGATGCAACCCCAGCCCTCCAGAAGCTTTTTGTCTAGCTGGAGAAGACATGATGGGTGGCTAGCTACCACGAAAGGAAGAACAGGGCAAGTTCTGTAGAACCTGCTAGAGTGGCACAAAAGACAGCAAGGGGAAAGCCCTTCTGGAGTGACCAGTGACATCCTCATGGAAAATGGCATTTGAACTGCAGCCTGAAGGATTTCATAGATGTGGGGACTGGACACACTCCAGACAAAAAAGCCCAACTCACTGGTAAAAAGGCTACTATTCTAGGCTGATTGGTAGAGAAACTTCGGGCTGAGCAGATTAGGGCCAGTGGAGGGTGGTAAATCCTTCCTTCTACCACATCCCACACCTGCTCCTCCACCACTCTGATCCTACTGATCTTATAAGTCTCAACCTGAACGTCACCTCCTCCAGGAAGCCTTCCCCGGGCACCTTCTCTTAAGCAGGTCCTCTCATTACATCATCATCATCTGTTGCTGCATCCCATGTATGTCCTTCGTGACATTTAGTGTAATGTGTAATTATATGCTTAAGACACTGACTTGTTTGTCGCCCTCCCCCAACTATACTAAAAGGTCCTTGAGAGCAGGGACTATCTTCTTTGACTTGCCATTGTATTTTTAGCATCATGCAGGGCACCTGTCACTAGGTGCTCACCAAGCTGTGTCTCTGGCTATTGAGAGAGTAGGGGTAGTGATGAAAACAAAGGACCAAACTGAATGAATACAGTAAAGAATCAGTGCATTTTGGTAAGAGGTTGGAGAAAGAAAATTCATACTCCCCACAGGTTTGGGCCTGGTCAAGTCTCTTCCCGCCGAGGCCGAGCCAAAGACTGGCGCGTTCCTTGTGCCTTTCGCTGCGCACCTGCTACACCATGGGTGTTGTGCTGTGAGCTGTGGGAATGCATGTGACTAAGTCACAGTTTGTGCCTTCACAGAGGAGTTAAGGGCAGGAAGACAAAAAGAGATAAGTGCAGTAAAATGTTCCAAGTGCGGCAGAGTGCGAGGAGGCACAGCTGCTGTAGCTGGACAGCCCATGCTTGACTCAGTCCTACGGGCTCCCAGCTGCGTGGCCTCCTTGGGCCTCTGTTTCCTCTTCTGGAAGAGGAGAGAACATGAGCATCATAGGGCAGTTTGGGGGGCACTAAGTGAAGGAAGTACAAAATGAAGGTCAGCTGTTACGAAGACGAAAGTTCTGGTACAGGGTCTCCCAGCACCAAGGAAGGGACAATCAAGTTGACCTAAAGGGTGGGAGGGAAAAGGAGGTGTTTCCCGAAAGGCAGCATAGGAGAGGAACTCCCTATCATCTATCTATCTATCTATCTATCATCATCTATCTATCTATTTGAGAGAGAAAGGCGGAGAGAGAGGGAACAAGCAGGGGGAGTGGAGGAGGGAGAAGCAGGCTTCCTGCTGAGCAGGGAGCAGAGGCGGGACTCGACCCCAGGACCCAGGGATCACGACCTGAGCCGAAGGCAGACGCTTCACTGACTGAGCCACCCAGGTGCCCTAGGAGGGGAACTCTTGAACTGAGTCTTAAAAATATTAAGAGGAGTCTTCTGGGCAAGCAAGCTAGGGAGGCAGCAATGGGCAGAAAAAGAAGTGTGAGACTGTGGTGTTCGGGCCTGGAGCAGATGGATGGGGGGAACGGTGAGGCAGGGGAAAAGGGCCGGGGCGCGGTGGCAGAAGGGCCAGGCTAAGGGGCTTGGACTTTTCCCTGTGGGTAGCAGGGCCCCGTGGGAGGTGGAGAGCATCAGTGGCCAGTTCTGCGGGCTCCATGGAGGACGACTGTGGGGACTGCAAGGCCAGTCAGGACAACATTCTCTGGCACCTGCCCTTCACAGCAAGTAGGCGGGTCTGAATCCTTGTTCTCAGGCCACCCACTTCCTGGTCCTTCAAAGGACACCGGATGCTTCCAGTCAGCGTGCCCGCGGAGGGGCAGGGACAGGACCTGAGAGTTCATTTGTTCGCCCGTGGGTATCACACCGTGACCGTGGGCTCAGCTCCACAGGGAGGGTGTAGTCGGGACTTCGCTGGGGAGGAACCGAACGTGCAGGAGCCTCAGTGCTGCTCTTCCTTGTAAAGTGATGGGGGGAGAGGCTTTTCCACGTGTGCAATTTGATCTTCAGGAAGTTACCTGTACGGCAACAGAATGTCCTAGAGGGGCCAGGGCACTGACCGGGTCAAAGGATTAATGGAACTGAGGCCATGAAATGCTGGGTGGGAATGGGCCTGAACAGCAGAGTTTGTGAATGCTGACACTGGATGGCTCCCGCCAGGGCCCAGAGAGCTTGGTGTGCTTCTCCCCAGCTTCGACCCTCATGTTTTGGACCCACTCCTCTCCTTTCTACAAGGGTTTCTCACACCTTGGGCTTTCAGGGGTTGGCACCAGGCAAGCGCCGTCCCTGTGGAAAGGGCATTTCTGCTTGAACCCAGTGTCCCTTCAGTCCCATCCTTTCTTGCTTGACCCCTGATCTCGGGGCTCTCCTCAGTCCTGCTGTCCGGCTCCCCACTTCCCTCTGCATCCCTATCAGCTTCATCCCAGAGCATGACTTTCCCACATGTTTTGAACAAAAGCTTTTGGCTTCATTTAGGTCATTTCTAGTGGCTCTTTTGCCTCAAGAGAAGGTTGGTCATTTGTATCTGGATGAATCTTTTTTTTTTTTTTAAGATTTTATTTGACAGGGAGAGACACAGTGAGAGAGGGAACACAAGCAGGGGGAGCGGGAGAGGGAGAAGCAGGCGCCCCAGCAGGCAGCCCGATGCGGGGCTCGGTCCCAGGACCCCGGGACCATGCCGAGCCGAAGGCAGACGCTTAATGACTGAGCCACCCGGGCGCCCCTGGACGAATTCTTTTTGTCTTCCTGAGTATTGCCCAAGGAAGGGTTTCATGTTAGGCTTGTCAGAGATGGAGAAAGCCAGACAGGGTTTGCTGGGTTGTCAGCAGCAGCAGAACCGGGGAGAGATCCCGCACTGACTCCCGGAGGGAGACGGGGCTCTAGCCATCTGGTCACAGCAGAGCTTGGCCGAGAGGGGGGCCTTGGCAGAGAGGGGGCGGCGTGTCTACCTTGGGTGTTTCTGAGCTGCTCAGTGTCTCCCCCCTGGGGCCGAATTTTCTTCAGCTGAGCCTCCCCTAGGAGGAAGAGCAGCTGTCGACAGACTGAGCCTCAACAGGGTGGGGTGACAGGCCTGGCTCTTTGTTCCCTCTGCACTTGGCAGCTGGAGTCCCTTAAGCCTTCAAGGAGCATTTTGGGGACTCCTTTTTGTCGGGCTGCCTTCTTGCAAATGAGAGAACATGTCAAAGGCAGAGCCCTGCGAACTGTAAAGCACCACAAACTGGAGGAGTCTCCTCCCTCCTGTGGCTTGGCCACACACGTCATGGCTTCTGACGAATGGTCGCTCTTGACTGCAGTCACAGAGGTGGCTCACCGGGCTGTTCCGCAGAAGTTGCGGTGCCGTCAGCCAGGTTGCGCGTGCCTGCTCTGGAGCGCCTCTCTTCAGAGGGCCTGCCACCCGCTCTGCCAGCTGTGTCCTCCCCTGGGCCCATCTCCACTCTCGTTTTCCCGAGCTCTCAATGGTTTCTAGAAATGCTGGGAGTCAGTAGGCCAGCTTTTTCTTGCGGTTATTTGTCACTCAGGGCCCCGCTGCTAGCTTGGCCCCTGCTTTCTCGTCAACAAACATCTTTGCTGTGGCAGGTGTCTCCATCTTGTGTACCTTTTGGGAAAATGTCAGCATTCTGCCACGGAGAATATGGACACGCCTCACACCCGGTTGGTGCTGTGAGGCAGTGTTCGTGGGCCGCAGTGGAAGCCCAAGCATATAGCTTTCACAAAGGACCCAGCACAACCACAGTGATCTGGAAGCACTCAAAACACCTGACTCAGTCTGTGGATGGTCACTAAGTAGTCTTGTGTGTGAAGATTTTACTTATTTTTGAGAAAGCGCGTGGGTGAGGGCAAGTGGAGGGGTGAGGAGAGGGGGAAGAAGCAAGGGGCAAAGGGACAAGCAGACTGTGCTGAGCGTGGAGGCCAACGCGGGGCCCGACCTCATGACCGTGAGATCACAACCTGAGCCGAAATCAACAGTCGGATACTTCACCGACTGAGCCACCCAGGCGATCCTGAGCAGAGTCTTTTGGATCTCCAAGGTTGGAGACCTTCCCACGGCTCTGTGCCCACCTCCCTTCTCAACCCCATGAAGAAAGTCTCTGAGCCACACACGGTTCATTGCAACTATCGTTTATTAAAAAATATATGTCTCCTTGGAAGGAACACTGGTAAACCAACTAGTGTCATGCTTACTTTGAATCTCGATCTCCTTCCCTCGGAGGGGCAGAGGGTTGAGCATTACTCAGAGTACATCACTTAACATCTGAGAAATGACACTCCCCACTCACCCCCTCCTCACCAGAGTCGCCATCGGCCATCACATCATCCCTCTTTGCCTTCAATCCAGTGTACTGCCCAGGTAAAGCTGCTGCCCTTTCTTTCCCCTCATTCTGGGCCCCACGCTGTATAGTTAGCCTCATTGTGCTAGTAGGAGAACTGTTAACAGATTTCCTAAGTTTGGCTGGTAGCACTCTGAGCGTCTTGGACATGGCATTGTTCACACCAGTCACAATGCCACGGGCTGGGAAACCGGCCAGGAATATCCACGCTCTTCTCCCATGTTGTGCCCACCATGGGGCAAGGGAGGTGCGGGGCGGGGGGGGGGGGCACAAAAGAGCCCGGTGGGGGTGGGGCGGGGCCTGAGCCACACCTACCCCCCCCCACCCCCACAGTCGTGGTCAGAGAGAAACCAACTGGTCTCACCAGCAAGGGACTCTTAGCTCTGCAGGTGACTTGGACGGCCTGAGTCTACTCCCTTCTCAAAGCCACAGTAAGCTACCAGCTGTTGGTGTGGGCGCTGGGGGAGGGCGTATGGAGCAGCTGCAGAAAAAAACCAAATCCAACTTCTCATCACACGGCTGGCCAGGCCCACGGCACTCCCACCGTCCCAGCGCCGAGCTGGCAAGGGACTCCCTGTCCCCGTTGGTGGGGCCCCACAGAGGGGCCTCAGGGGAAGCGGCCACACCCCTGGCTGTGAGTGAGGGCCCCTGCCTCCCCTCCGTGGAAAGGCTGGCGGCACCGGGCGTACCCACGGTCACAAGGCCCGGCTCCTCCACAATGTCATGAGCCTTTCAAACCCTTGTCAAATTGGAGTCTACGCATTCACTTAAATAGTAAAAGTAAAATTTGGAATAATGAAAAGGCTGACACGGTAGCACAACATGGTTTTGGTTTAACAGCAGCTTAAAAATGAACAAAAAGGAAACCTCTCATGCAGACACATCAGGTGGCAGGAAACAATAGGCAATGTCATCGGGAGCACTGTTGGCCATTCTCTCGCTTTCCATCCCTCTGGACTAACTGTGCAGGTGGCAGGTGGCAGCTGCCTCAGGGTCCCTTCTCCCACCTTCTCACCCCCCAGAGCCGAGGCCCGCCTGCTGACCCCATCCTAGAGAAAGCCTCAGCTTTCGAGAGAATGACCAGAAACAAGTGCCCTTGGTACAGTAATTACTACCACTTTCAATCCCTCCCCAACCAGTTGGGATAGAAGATGCCATCTGATTGGAATATGAAAATTAAAGCATTTCTCTAATAACACAGTACCATTGATGAAGTCTCCATAGATTTTCTAGTCCAAATGTGTGTGAATATATATATATTATATGAGAGTGTATAATATATATATATAATAATTTCTATATATTTTATATAAATTACATATATATATCTATATATAAATAAGATACTTTCTGTCGCCATACGTTGCACCGTTCAGCGCTGCGTGAAAGCAGCGGGAGAGGCAGAAATGCCTGGGAGCCTCTCGGCACACGGCACATGGAGCTTGCTTCACAAGCCGTGCAGCTGTCCGGAGCCTGGCTTTCCAGCAGTCCTCCTCTCGTCTCTTCGCTTCTGCTTGGTTTTTATGAAAACAATGACTCTGATGGATTTGCTCCTGTGCTAGCACTTGGGAAAGGTCCATGCAGGAATGGGCACAGTCACATGATGAGTGAGATGGCATCATCCCAAAAAATAAACTAAAACCAAATGAAAATTTAAAAAAACAAAACAGGACTAGAAAACTCAATTTTTGGGACATATCTAAAAAAGGGGACAAGAACAGTAGTCATTTGTTCTCCTGGTGGGGACAGGAATGAAGAGGGAGGAGGGAAGAGGGGCTTGATGTCTTCTGTTCACAAGAGAGTGCTTGGTGGGGATTCTTCAGAGTTTCTCAGGGGATGGGACCCAAATGTAGTGCCCAGACTGGTCCTCGATGATTTGTTTGATCTTGTTATAAATCTCTTCCAGTGAGTCACCCTGTACAATGGCTAAAGTAAAGAGGAAAAGAGAACTCTTACTGTGCTCCACAGCACCGTCAACCCGGCAGTCTAGCCTGCCCTGGCAGCCCCCAGCCCCAACTCCGCCTGGCAGAGACCCCGCACGGCCTAGGGCAACGACGGAAGACGGTAGATGCTCTAAGCCCAGGGCTCAGTGTCATCTTGCCGAGACAGTAAGACTAAGTGGCAACGAACGAGAAAATGGATTGTTCAGAAAATGTTTACTGAGCACCCACTAGATTTCAGACCTCACGGCTCATGTTGCTCTTGGCAGCCGTGAGGCCAACAGCTGGTCATTGTAAACAGGCTCAGTAGAAGATTTGGAAAATCCCAGTTATCCAAAGAACCAAAAGAAACAGTTTCTAGCGAGAGGCAGTGCTCCTGGGGCCATCGCATCCACTCTATGTCAGAGGTTGGTCAGGAAAACTAGGACAGAGACGTAACAGTAAAGGGAGCTCCAAAACCCAAGGTCTGAGAGTACAGCTAAGCACCCTCTCCCTGCTTCACCTGGTGGTGCTGCCAGTTGGGGTTTCCTCAGCACCAACCTGCACAGAAATGTCACTGTGCTTTATCTTTTTTTTTTTTTTTTCAGTTTTTTTCTTTAAACTCTAGTTAGTTAACCTGTAAGGAGATATTGGTTTCAGGAGTAGAACTGAGTGATTCATCACTTACATACAACAACCAGTGCTCATCCCAACAAATGCCCCCTCATGCCCATCCCCCATTCGGCCCCACCCCCCATCTCTCTCCCTGTGATTGTAAAGGCAAGCAACATATTGCAGGGCGCCTGGGTGGCTCAGTCGGTTAAGCATCTGCCTTCAGCTCAGGTCATGATCCTGGTCCTCAGGTCCTGGGATCAAGTCCCATGTCGGATCCCTGCTCTGCAGGGAGTCTGCTTCTCCCTGTGCTCCTCCCCAACTCGTTCTTGCAATCTCTCTCTTTCTCACTCTCTCTCTCTCTCAAATAAATAAATAAAATATATTTTTTTTAAAAATCAGAGGAAAAAAAAGGTAACCAACATATAACAGAGAAACCTTAACAACCTTTTAGGAACTGACCTCAAACAGATGACCATACGCACACACACACACTGACAGATAACTTGAACACCCCCCTGAAGAATCATCATCATCAACCACCACAGATTTGGCACCTAAAACACCCAAAACCGAGGACTACACTGTGGGGAGGAGTTGGGAGGGAGAGAAGCAAAGTAACACAGGGAGCCTCTGATCTGGTAGGGACATGAAGACAAGATGAACAAAATGATCCATGGAAGCAGCTGGTGGTGTGGTCGAGACTACAGACTGGCTAAACTCTCTAGCTGGATGGAAGGAACTTGAATATTTTGCAAAGGCCTGACCTGCAAAGCATCCAGACACTCTGGACGGTGCCAGGTACCTAAGTCTTTTGGAGACACTTACAGGTGTCAGGCTGGTCCTATGTTACCAGAGCCAGGCAGCAGGGCTTCTTACCTGTGAAGTATTCTCCAAACTCCTGCTCCAGTTTCATGGCTTTGTCAAAGATCTTATTTGCTTGTTCGTATGTCTGCCGTCGGTTCATCTCCCTGACGAAGACAGAGAAGAAAAACGGTATCAAATTGGATTCTATGTGTGCCTTTGTTTTGTTTTTGAGAGACAGTGCACAAACTGGGGGTGGGAGGGGCCAGGGGAAGAGGGAGAGAGAATCTTTTGTTCTAAAGATTTATTGATTTATTTTAGAGAGCATAAAGGCAGGGGGAAGGCCAGATGGAGAATCTCCAGCAGACTCCCCACTAAGCACGGAACCTGAAGTGGGGCTCAAAGTGGGGCTCAAAGTGGGGCTCGATCTCATGACCCTGGGACCGCAACCTGAGCCGAAACCAACAGTAGGATGCTCAACCGATGGAGCCACCCAGGCAGCCTCTGGATGCTACGTTTTAATTACCATAAAGGATTGCTCCCAAGCTCCCTGAAAATCCGCTCAGCTGCCCTCTGAAAGCAGCAGTGGCCCATGGCTCAACATCTTCCCCAAACCTGGCAGGTTTAAAAGCGCGACTGGAATACAGGTTCGGGCACTCACATCAGAAGGAGCCCTCAGAGTGGATGCAGACCTGCCTTAGAGCTTCCATGGCGTCTTACCCCTGCCCAACAACTCAGTTTATTTTCTTGTTCCTTTCCAGGGCCCTCTCCTAGCTGGGAGTGTCTGAGACTCGCAAATACTCACATAAGTGCTTCAATGGACTTGGGCTTGATGAAAATGGCAATGGGGTAAAGTTGTGCTTGCTGCAGCCTCTTGATAGCATTGCCGGAAACATCTAAGATGCAGTGCTTGCCCTGAAAAGGCAAAGACTTGTTACCAGCCCACCCGGGTGCCTGTCTACCCAGCCCCAAGCACTTATCCAGTGGCAACACAAACATCTGTCTGGTGGGGGGCAGTGGTGGGCACCCAGGGCCACCCAGAGAGGCCTAGAAGATTCTACCACTGAGGCACCCAGGCCCCACATTTTGCTCCGCCTAGCCAGAAAAGGCCATATCTGCAGAGGGGTCACCAGTCACATCGGTGACATGCTGGGGTGAGCTGCATGGAGGAGACACAGCTATCTCCATCCAGGGGCTGAGAACATGCAGAGCCAGTGTGCTGTGTGGTTGTGGGCCCCGTGCCGGAAGGAGCCAAACCCTAACGGAATGTGAGCAGGAACATTTTCAGTTTTTCCTTTGACGGTTATATTTAGCAAGGCCATCTCCTCTCTTCTTACCCTCTCTGCAACTGCCCGCACTGACTGGATGCTCGTCCCATAGAGATTATCGTTAAATTGGCCTGCTTCAATGAACTTGTTGTCCTGAATATCCTTCTCCATCTGTTCTCGGGAGACCACAAAGTGGTAGTCTTGTCCATCCACCTCATTATCACGCCGAGGCCGAGTGGTATCTGGAGGAAGAAAAGGAATGCTCTGTGGCCCAAGGACAATGACCTGCCCCAGGCCAAAAGAGATGACCTGTTCCTCTCTCACCTGGGCCTCAGGGCCACTCCAATATTTTCCAAGTGAGTGGGCAGATGTCGGGGAGAGTAGCTGGAAAGAAGCGTGTCTTGCCTACTTCTCTTGTAACCACCAGGGCTCACACACGGAGCTATTTGCTTTAGTTTAAACTAAACCAGAAAGGTAGGGTTTCCTGGGCCAAAACCTGGCAGAAGATGCCAAATGAGGCACGGGAGCCAGTGAACAAGCTGTCCATGGGGCTGTGCCAATGCCACTTGGACCAGGCACCCCATTCGCCCAATCCTTCCTGACCATCACTACTCAAAACTTCTCTCCAAGAGAGGAAGCAGGCCAGCCTCATGGCTTAGGCCTCCCAGCCCCAAAAGCCTTGTGGGAAAATCTTCCAGAGCAGCAGACCCTGTTCCCAGAGAACCCGAGACCTGGCCCCAGAGCCTTTCCATGAAACATCTGAGTAATCATTCCCGGCGCACTCACACCTCCCTTCCAAAACCTGGGCTCTTACGTGGTACACAGGAGCCAAATTTATGCGGGAACTCCGAGATCAGGTCATCGTTGACTCTGTCCTTCATCGGGCCCAGGATGATCACAGGCCTTGCATAGTGAACTGGAGAAAGAGAGCATGGAGGTCATGAGGGAGGCCTCCCACCCGACGGCCTCTTCCATCTCCACGCCTGCCTGGAACACCGAGGCTCTGCAGCCACCACTCAGACAGGGCAGAGTGTCCGTGGCTAGTCCCTGGCTTTTAACTACAAAGACACCAAAGAGCCTTTAATCTGAAAATACCTCAGTCCAAGGCAAGTCTGAAATCCGAAGCATCTCCCCTTCCAACAGATTCAGGAGCAATCTCTGTACGGGCACCAGCAGCTAAGCAAGGTTTTCTTTTTTTTTCCCTGAGAACCCACTACAGGGAGGGACTGGGACCTTTCTTTTGGCAACAGTCACACCCACTGAGATGGACCCTTGCCTTCTTTGTCAACCCGTCCTCTGCTCTGGAAGGCACCGCAGCAGAAAAAAGGTATGGTGAGGGGTGCACACTGGGTTTCTTTTCCCCTTTTCTATAACACAAGGAAGACACCGGCAAGAAGGAACTGCCGGGGGTCCGCACATGAGGCGAGCCCCGCCCTCCTGCTCCCGAGTGCTCTTCCCTGTGCTGACACAGCCCACCACTATACTGGGCCCTGTGGTCACGAAACCAGCTCCAAGGCAAGACTCTCAGAAGGGGACTTACTTTCTTGCCGTGTCACTGGCTCATAGGACAAAATCGCATCCTCTTGTCCTTCTGCAACAAAAAAGGGAGACACTTAGCACTTTGTAATTGGCTTCCCTGCGTCCTGGACCCCCTACAGCATTCACCTCACCCCCACCTCTGTCAGAAAACAGCTTTGTCAGGTGGTACTTGCTACCACCTGCCTTGTGGGCCTGTCTGCTACCCATCAGCAAGAAAGCACAGGAAGCCCTTCACCACCCCTGGGATGGGAGTCAGGAGGCCTCTCGTTCAGCAAAACATAGCTGACCAAAGGGACATGACCCAGAAGCCATGAAGCCTCCATGGAAAACCACCCCCATTTCTTAGGAACTGTTCTTGTAGTCAGTAGTCAACTGTGCTCAATTACGCTCTTGCTCTGGTAAGAACCACAGGGAGGCTTCAACTGGATGATAAATGCTGCCCATGTCCCCTAATCTGCAGGCAGGGGAGTCAGGGCACTAATGAAGGCTAACTTGCTCTTTTAAGGGTCTGTCTATCCCCCCTGCACTGAGGAAATACCCAGATCAGTGGCTCTAGGCTGGGCTAAGGTCCCGAGGCCCCTCGAAGAGCAATGCCAAGCCCCGCTTTCTCATAGTAGACCTCCATACACCCTAGTGATGATAAACTTTTCCTAAAATAGTCACCAAGCCACTTGGTTCTGGGTGTCTGGGTGCCACGGGGCTGATGGCAGTGCTGGGGAAGGCAGCAGTATTTGCATCAAGCCCCAGGATGCTCGTTCATAGGCTTCCTCTGAGCCTAAGACTCGTGGGCAGACTGTACAAGACCTCTAGCCACAGCTCCTGAGAGGCCACGTGGGGTTCCACCTGTGGCCTCTCTGGCTTGGTCACGGGAGCTCAGAAAGAAAACTGGGCAGTTCCCAGGTTGCTTAACCCAGCAAAAGGACAAAGACACTGAGCCTTGACCTGGGAGGTCCTAGAGACCTGCAAAGGCAATTCAGGACAACATCCCACAGGAGCCACTTCTTTTGGTCTCTAAGCAAATCTGTAAAACTGGCAGCATTTATAACCCAGGAGGCCCCACGGCAGGGATTTACTCAGTGGCACCTCACCCTTCCCAGGGCCCCTGGGACGGCATTAGGTTGGGTCCTGGCCAGAAGTGCAGGCCTTATACTCTCCTTTAATTCATGGCCTAAATCCCACCCCATCAGGACAGAATGGCCACAGCATTTCCAGGATCTCAAAGTGTACATGGCTAAACGAAGCACTAGCCTCTGAACAGAAATGGCAGCCATGCAACGTTGGAATGAGGATGGCTGGGACACAAGGCAGAGCTACACAATATGGGGGAGAATGACACACACTTACTGGAACTGCTTTCGCTGTCACTGGTGTTGGATGTCACTCCCTCTGCAAGCCAACAAGAAAGAGACTCCAATTCAGAACACACCACTGAGAGGTCACAGGCGGCAGAAAACTCAAATCCTCCAGGAGGCAAGACACTGAACTGCCAAGCAAGCCAGGCCACAGGAGGCCTGCCACATCCAGGCTACCAACTGGGAGGCAGAGCGCCAGTCCTGAGCCCCTGGCCATATCATACTTGTCCCCAGAGCCCTCTCGGTCCGCCAAGTCCCTCCCAATACACTACAAGCCTTCCATTCTTCAGCAGCATCCTCTTCATCTGAATCAAAAGAACTGACCTGGAGTGTTTCCAAATCCTATCTCAAAATGCATCTCCCAAGGCTAATGACTGGAAAGGAAAGGCAGCAACAGCAGCAAAGAGAAGTCCCCTCCCCCAGACAGAGCCCCTGAAGGACAGAGTTATGTGGTGCTCCAGAACTAAGAGGCTAAGCACAGGGAGGCTGAGCTGTCACCGGGGACTGAGGCTCTGACCGTTTGGTGGGACCAATAGCCCTCCTGCTACCACTATCATCTAGCCTCCTCCTCCGCCTTCCTAGCTTGGCCTCAGTGGTGAGAGAGGATGCACCTTCATCCACAATCAGAGAGACCACAGAGACCAGAAACACGGAATATTGGGAGGCCAAGACAACCGTCCAGTCCCAGACCGCTGGGACACTCGGCATCTGAGTGTGGGCATGGCCACCATGCTCAAAGGAGACACAAGGTGCAATATGGCCCCAAAAAGGGCCACTGCTCCCAAGAGGACAGGCAAATGAAAATGAAACATGAACACAACAAACAATGGACAGAGACACTGCTTGTTTCAGCCAAGATGACACTGTTCCAGACTCTGATATGCTGTGGCCCCGTAGGAAGGACTGGATGAGTCGCCATCCCAGGCGAGTTCCTGAACAATCCCCTGAGGAAGCTCCTTTCCCTTCATGCCTTTATTATTTATTATTTATTATATTTATTATTTATTGAAGGAGAGTATATGCTCACAGAACCTGCCGGGCACAGCCACGTGTACATGCCCCTCCATGCACACAGAGGGGCTGCTAAGGTGCCGTCCTCTTAGTCCCTTCATTTTCCACTCTAGAATTATTTTCTAGAGAGGACAGGTCAGAGTTTGCCCGAGATAAGGCACTAGATATATATGTACATATAGTCCATAGGTGCCGCTGAGACCCCCACCAGCTCGGCACCTTAGAGATGCTCCATGGAAAGCCAGCCCATGGCTATTTCCTGAGGCCCATGGGCCTGCTGGGATGTCCCAGATGCATGATGGGTAAAGGGCTTCAGAGTACTCTTGTCCCTAGTTAGAGAGACCAAAACAGCTCATTCTTAAGCCCAGTTCTTTAGTGCTGTGTCACTAGGAGAAGCAGCCAACCAGCCGGTACCCCTCACCTCAACAATAGGCTAGAGATGAGCTGAGTGGTCACCCCTGGAGAAGTACTTCTTTCCCACCTCATTTCTAAGGTGGGGGGCCAGGATGGATCCCCACCCCTTCAAGGTACAAAAGGAAAACACAGACGTGAATGATAGGTTTTTATTAAGGTACCAGGGATCCAGAGCAAAAGTGTGACATTCAGAGCCACTTGTTCCTTCTCCTGCTATGGTGTCAGAGTCCTGACAACATTGTCCTCCCCTCACCCTTTGCCCTCACCCACGTTCCCTACACCCCCAACCCCAGCATGTCCACTCATGCCAGAAATACAGTTAGTGGTGTGTAAGTTTGACTTACTCAGGTTCTTTGCTCCATAATAATCGTCACTTAACCCAGGGAAGTCCTGATTTCACAGACAGCAAGGACAAAGAGAGAGGGAAAGAGGGAGGGAGGGAGGGAGGGAGGGAGGGAGGAAAAGAATTGGGACAAAAGAGGAAATAGAGAAAAAAGACAAGGGGAAGGAAGAATACAGAGCCAGGTAAGCATTAGTGACAGAAGTATGAAATACTATGAAGACCTATAATTATAGTGAGGTTAAGATTTTTGCTATAGAAAGAACACCCCAGAACAGATAAGATACGGGTACTTCATACTGCCAAAGTTGCTGCCATAGGGCCTTGGAGCAGACTACCTTTC
Organism: Neogale vison; assembly: GCF_020171115.1. Lineage (NCBI taxonomy): Eukaryota > Metazoa > Chordata > Mammalia > Carnivora > Mustelidae > Neogale > Neogale vison. The sequence continues at coordinate 71,475,454 of NC_058105.1, forward strand.
TGAGGTAGTCTACAGTCTACAGCCCAACAGGACAGAACAGGTAGACTGTTCCATCTGTTCCAAGGCTCAGAGTACCTGCTTTGGCTGAATTTGTACTTACAGAGCCCAGGTCTCTGCTCTGTCCATGTAATCGCCATTTCCCTCTGAGGGTGCACCAAAGACCAGGCAGAATTATCATCATCCCAAGGAGCTTTTGCCTAATAGTGACTCACTCTGTCCAGAGCCTTCAGGGAAAGCTTCGTGCAGTGTCAGGTATGGCCTTCAAAGCTGGCCTGAGTTGTGCAGACCACAAGGGATGAGCTCACCTTCTGAAGAATAAGCACTGGGTGGTTTCAACTCTCATCCAACAGGCATCCCCTGTCCCTCAGCTGGGCCACCCAACGGCAAACCCTCCCCAGGCTAGATAGAGCACAGAGGTTTGGAGGCTGACCCGGTGAACTGCGGTGACCTCCCTTCAGACCGTCTCCCACTGCTCACAAGCAGAACCCACGGCAGCTTGTGCTTCTTACTGAGCTACCCAGGATTATGGCCCATCACCCCCATCTGCATGAAGGCACCCTTGGATCGACTAGCTACCACTTTAGACAGTGATGACCTACGTAGACCATGACCATACATCAGGCTCGCCTAGACAAAGTCAGTCCCCCGCCAGTCCCAACAGCCCAAGACCCCACAGCCCCTCCTTACAAGGCGGCAGAGGAAAGGCTTACAATTCAGCAGGATGATTAATATATGAGAAGTGTCACACCAGCTTGACCTGGTGTTTAAGGTGAGGGCCAGAGCAGTTAATTTCTGAGGCATATGGTAAAATATGAACATTTCTCAGGATTCACAACATTGGCTCTGAAAAGTCAGCTTATGGCCTTTCCTACCATTTGCTGTTTTTCAATAAATCTTTCTTTAGACAATGTTGAGTAAGCCCCCTTCCACGTCAATTCCTTTAGGCAGAAAGGATTTTATTTTGAAGGCTGGCTCTGTATCTGGGATGACAGTGAGTCTGCTGGAGCCGGGAGGACATCCTGGGTGCCTACGCACATGCATGTAATTCAGGAAGCAGGTCCGACTCTAGGTGTCCAGGGAAGAAAATGCTCTTCTCTTAACACAGATGAGTAAAGTTAAGGGAAAGAAAACACAGGAGGAAGAAGCCAGGAGAGCAACACTGAGTCCCTAGACCTGGTTCTCTTGAAAAAACATTCTTCTAAAACTGCTACTGGGGCTGAGAACTGATGATGACCCCCGCGGAGCTTCGTCTGGCACCCCCAACGCCAGTGCCAGGGATGCCCTGGTAGCCAGCCTTGGAACTAGTTAGTCCTTAGAACCTCCAACATTCTTTCGGAGTGAGCAGCTGGATAAGAGAGACCCACTGTCTCCCTGTGCAGACCAATCTCTACACTGACTCTAAATAAACAAGGATGCACGTGCATACACACATGCACCCACGCACACATGGACAGACGGACACACACACACACACACACACACACTTTCCCCATCTTCTCAGAAAGGGAGATGTAACTGAGGAAGAGAGGGCAGGGCTGTGGACAGTCTGCTCTCTGTACCCTGCTGCTACTTACGTTCCTGTATGCTGCTCTCCTGGGCCATGTTTTCTTTGCTCTTGTAAAATGGAAACTTTCGAGAGAGGCGGAAACTCTTTTTACGTTTCGTTTTGATCGACTGTGAAAGAACATGAAGATGGAGGGGAAGGACAGAAGAAAAAAAAAACAGAACAATGGATTTTAAAGCATGCAAGAAAAACTAAAATGGAGACAATGGTGAGCTAAATAAAAGACCATCTCTCACAAATGGAATCTATGAGATTAAATGAAAGTTGATGTAAGAGGAAAATCATGTTTACAGGAAAATGTTGTAGGGATGTTAGAGGTTTCTACCTAATCCAGACTCACAGCATTCACTGGCACTTTCTAAAGGACAAAAGTCATTGGAGCCTCCTGGACACATGCCCTAAGGTGCCACTGATACACACAGAGTCATCTACTCCGTGTCTCTCTTCCCTCTAGCGCTCCAGAAGTTCTTTGGCCTGCAAAGCTCATAGAAGAAAAGGGGTGAATGACTGAGCCCTCATGCCTCACTGGTCTGAAGGGAGGTGGTCAGAGCTCTGAGGCCAGCCTTCCTCGCTGGGTAACAAGGCCAGGTTCTGCTCAGAGTCTCCACAGCTCTGACAGGGTCTGCGGCCAGGGAGATAACCACAAATGGCTTCAGGTACCCGGAACAAGTCAGCCTTTCCAGACAGTCCAAGTCCAACACATCTTCAAGAGCCAGTAACCCAGGGGGAAGGAGTACAGACTGGACACAGAGTTTCAGTGCCCTCTCTCTGCTTTCTGAAAAGCAGCCAGTGTTCTGATAGGACAGAGTCAGCCCCCTGAAAAAGAGATACTCTGTTGTGCTCCCCAGTTCTCTTAGCCAGCAGACAGACTCCAAGCTTCTTACTCCTCTTCACATATTGGCTGACTTCCTTGGGGATCCCCACTTACCCTGTTAGACTCAATCATCCCCGTCCTGGCATGGAACTTCACGGTTTTCAATCGAGCTCTTTCTTTCTTTTCCACCCTGTTTTGGAGTCAGAAAGGAGTCCTGTTACTCACCACCAGTGCATGGTCTCAGCAGCCACCTTTTGGCTCCCTGAGTCATAACTATGTCTTCAGCACCAACTCCACCGAAAAGGAATTGCTCTCAAGCAACTTATAGTCTAATAGATACAGAAGAAAACAATACCAGGAAGAGGGCAAGGAAGGCCTCAGGATCATGACCACTCACCTCTTCTTACTGGGGATCACACCGATTTGCTCGCTCTCTCCATGCGGTGTCACCAGTCTCGCCTGCCACCACTCATCATCAGACGCATTAATGACGTGCAGAATGTCACCATAAGAGAAGCTGAGCCCCTGGCTTGGCAGGCAGCTGTCCCGAGTTCGATCATAATCAAACAGGGCCCTGAAACACACAGGGAAAGATGAAGTCATCATCCTAACCCTAAATGCCAGGAGCCTGGCACTCTGGAAAGGAAGGCAGAGGAAGGCCAACCCAAAGAGTCAGCATGGACCCAGAAGCCTCAGAGCAGACCAGAGGGAATTCTCCAGGAGACTGTATCCTTCCTTCAGTCTTGATGTTACAGATATGTGCCTCTTCTCAAAGAAACATCCCACTTTCCCAAAAAGGGGAATAAGAGAAAATCTTTCATGAGTCCCAATGCCTGTAAGCTTCTATCGAGGTACAAGGTAGAGATCCGAAGTAGAACACTCAAGAGTCCTCCCCCACACCCACATCCCAGGGAAACAAGTTAGCTCTACCAAAGGGCTTCCTCAGTTTACAAACATATCTTCAAAAAGTAGTTGAAGGCAGGGCATAAAAATATGAACCACAGTCTCAAACAATGAATGGTAAATGCTGCAGAGACCCAAAAGAGAAGGACCCTGTGTGCTAGGACAACGAAAGAAAAAGCTAAGGCTGACATTCACCCACACAATAATAAAGTTGAAAGGATGCTTTAAAGAAGGCTCTGAGTTTAATCTCTCATCTTACATGGAGGGAGAGGGAGGTTCAGGGAGGAAGAGTAATGGGACCCAGATCACACATCTACCTAACCTAGGACAGTGGCCAGGTCCTCTGACCAGCCATGCAGAGTAGAGTGATAAAGGAGGTGGGAAAAGGCAGAAAGGGAACTATAACATACAGGCTTGAGAAAAAGGAGGGAGGGGCCCAGCTTGGCTGTAGCTGCGAGTCCTAGGAAAGGAGGTTGGAAATAAAGGTCTGGGGCAAATTTTGGAAGGCCCTGAATAGAGCAGTAGCCCCTGAAGATTTGAGAGTAGGGAGGCGACACATCAAAAGAGCCTTAGGAACATTTATCCACCCTCATATACAATGGGATGATCATGTGGAGTGGGATGGGGTGGATTTGAAGGCAAATTTAAAGCAAAACTACAAGCTCAAATCCTTCAGGATCCATCGCTGACTCTGGCTCTGGTGAAGCTGGCACTTCACACCAGAGCTCCCTGCTTCAGGGAAGAAACTCACCTGCATGAAAGTGTCTACTGTCCTCATCCACCGGATCTCTGCTCAGAGTCACTGTGAATGGGTGATTTCATCAAGAAGTTTGTGTTTTTCTACTTGCCATCGAGGCTCTCTTTTTTACATTCTCTGTTAACACCTTTGTACACACAGCTCAGTGCATTTCCCAGAACTAGTTCCAAGACTTAGGCTTCTACCTGCAGTTCAATGGTCTGTGGCTGGGCTGGAAGCTGCAGAGTAAAACCCACTATTTCCCCACATGCAGGCCCAAATGAAATACAGAAGGCAGTAAAAGTGTGCAGAGTAAAATTTCCACCTAATTTCCAAATTTCTTAAAACAGGAGTCTTAAGAAATCACTATCAAATTATTTGAAAATCCAAACACCCAAACTCTGAATAAAGCCCTTTATCTCCCTCAATTTATATACTCGAAGCAGTAAGGAGGGAGGCCGGGCCAGCAGATCAAGGAGACACTCTGCCCAAGAGGTTTTTTCCTGGCTCCGTGTCACAGGATCACATCTGAATGCATTTGCCCCGCATTTGAAACGGAGTTTCCTAAAGCAAGGAAGGCATTCTGTAGAATGTTCCTACAAAGACGTGCATGGTGAAGACCTTACTCAAAGTGACAATGAGAAACACTCAATGTCATTCTGGGCTTCAAAGATTAAAACAAATGTAGTAAGGAAAAGAACAGAATTAGATTAAGCACAGATTAGTTTGGGGAGGGAAGAAGGAAGATGTTAAAATGAATTAGGAGATTAGGATGAGGCTGTAAACACTGGAAGGGAGAGCTTACTGGTGATAATCCAGGGACAGATTCTAGCGCTTAGCAGAACCATGTCTGACCTTTGCCAACAGCAGTAAGAAGCTGCAGCACATATGATCAAGTTGATATAAACACGTCTTCTGGATGTCAGGAAGCCAATTATTGGTCATTTTTTTAAACATCTGAGATTGAAATGAAACTAACATGCTAGGTCACTTCCAAGAGGAATTTCATATCCCTTACTGTACTAAGACACATGTGCCATGAGCTAAGTAACGACGAGGTGAGCGTGGGTTGAAGTCACCGGGAAGTCGGCAGCGAACACCACACACCGGCAGCGGCGCCGTCTGCCTTGCCTTTACCCACAGGCACAGGGACCTTTTATGACTTTTCTTTCAAAAATACAAGTCAACATAAAAACAAACTGCTTTCAAATTTTTGTGCTGTCTCTTTTTCTTTTCTAACACATTTTGAAATCACAGCTTCTTCTTGCTATTTGATTACTTTTTATTTTTACATTTTAGACATTAGATACTGGTTTTCTTTATTTCTTTTTCTTTTTTTTTATTTATTTGAGAGATAGAGTGAGAAAGATCACAGAGGGAGAGGGGGAAACAGACTCCCCACAGAGCAGGGAGCCCAATGTGGAACTCGATCCCAGGACCTCGAGATCATGACCTGAGCCAACGGCAGATGCTTAACCCACTGACCCACCCAGGTGCTCCAAGATATTGGTTTTCAATAGCACTCACCTATCCTTTTGCCCCTGTCCTCCCAATTTAGTTATATCACATTTTGGGGGATAAACGATATTTAATTTTACATTATTATATAAGCAGTGTCCATAGATGACTACCATTCCTTTCCCATAAGGTTTTTCTATGGCTTCTTTCCTGCCAGAAATACTTTATTTTTTATCTGATTATTTTTCTACGTCCCTATTATTTTGTAGTTTGTCTAACCCAGAGGTCTATTTAGATTTATTTTTTCTTTAAAAAAAAAAAAACTTTGACAGAGAGACACAGTGAGAGAGGGAACACAAGCCAGGGGAGAGGGAGAGGGAGAAGGAAGCTTCCCGCCGAGCAGCGAGCCCAATGAAGGGCTCCATCCCAGGACCCTGGGATCATGACCCGAGCCAAAGGCAGATGCTTAACTGACTGAGCCACCCAGGGGTCCCAGATTCACTGTTTCTTTCTGTTACAGCCAAAATATTTGAAAGCAGTCTCCTTTGTAGAGCCAGAAAAGAGGAGAATAGGAAAAGGACTAATTTTTTTGGTATATGTTACTCTAGTATTTGAGATTTTATACTATTCCTATGCATTAAATTTAATTAAAAATTAAATTAATATAAGCTCATTATGGATTATTTGAAAAACATGAAGTCTAAAACCAGAAAAATCACATTTAATATAACTCAGAACAGTTCTTCATATTGTTGGGATATTATATAGCATTGTGTAATAAGTACACAGAAAACAGATTTCACTGAGATGGAGACATGGTGTATATGTACAATTTGGCAACCTGAGCTGTCACTTGAAATTATATCATTAATATTTCCCATATCATTGACTACTCATCAAAATTAATATTCCTAAAAGATGATACAATATCCTTAAGAATGCTTAAGGATATTCATTAATTAAACAAGTATTTTTGAGTATCTAATATGCTCAGGCATTCTTCTGGGTGTTTAAGGGGGATAAAAAAAAGGAAAGCAGTACCTGGCTTGAGTCATTTACTTCTGGTAAGGAACATGTTTGGCTCTAAGTTCCCCGGCAAACAAGGCCAAAAAAGGGCTGTTTCCCAATATAGAGTGGTCCCCAAGTTTATTTGGATTTTGTTTGATGGATTTGTGTGGATGAGGGACACTGAACAACCAAATAAAGCATGTTTTTAAACTATGATTTTGTTAAACACATAGCCACACATTTGAATTTGAAATGAAAGAAATAAATTTGAGATTCTGAACCATAACGTTGTTCTCAGTTGAGAATGTAAAATGAACGAACAAGAATTTCCTTTTCTATCAATCAGAACTACAAATGGAAAAAGAGCTTTGCAGGACATCAGAGCCTCAGAAGCCTCTAAGTTTCCTTCCAGCTCTAGCATTTCACGAGTTCAAGTCTTTCCTAGGTCTTCTCTGCCAGGTTAAACATACCCAATTCCCTCCTCAGTCCTGCCACTGTCATGATGGTGATTTCTTTTCCAAATCCACAATGTGGATTTTCTTTAAATCCATTTTCTCTCTTTGGCTGCCAAAATTTCATTTGACTACAAGCTAGAAAACATCCTCAGAGATGACAGAGAGCAGGCCCAGAGGTGCACAGGGCCTCATCTAGAGTTGTGTGGTGAGTGACTCTCACACTGGGGCTCTTAAATCTCAAAAATTTCATGAGGTCTAAGTCACAGTCACATTACAACCTCCCCCTAGAAAGCTAACTCCCACTTGGCTATGTCTTAAAAAATACCTTTCTCCCATTATTTAAACATTCACTTTGTCTACTTTGTGTGGGGCACTGTGTTTGATAGGTGGGAGACACAGAAGCAAGGTTAAATCTTGGCCTTGGAGTGTGCTGGCCCAGTGTGTGGTAGTGCGAGGCAGAAAGGCGAGATAAGCCAACGCCTAAAGGCATTCAGAGAGAGCATAGGTCACACCTAACTCGGGGAAGCTATGAGGGAGGGGTTGACTTTTGAACTGGGCCTCAGTGAAGGTTCAGGATTTCAAGAGAAACATGGGGAGACGCCCTTCTGGCTAGAAAGAACTGCGTAAGCAAAGGCTTGGAGGCAAGCAACCCAGGGTGTATCGTGGGGTCAGCAGCACCCATATTTGGCTGTAGTGTGAGGGGCTTGGTCTGCAGTCCAGCTAAGGAGTTTGGCATTCGCTTGGTAGGCCTTGTGAGACCGACTTCACAGCCTCGTCTTTTTTATCGTTACCAGCCTAAACTTTCATGTGGAAGGTACAATTAAAAGAGAACAAGGGGTGCCAGGCTGGCTCAAATGGTAGAGCACATGACTCTTCATCTCAGGGTTGTGAGTTCAAGCCCCACATTGGGCACAGGGTGAAAGAAAGGAAGAAAGGGAGGGAGAGAGAGAGAGAGAGGGAGGGAGAAAGAGTGAAAGAGAGGGAAGGAGGAAGAAGGAAGGAAGAAATTAAAAGAGAACAGGCTGAATAGTAAACTGAAACCACCTTTCAAATGATGTATATTTCATGTAATCAAAAAATGTATGTAAATTAGACCTTAATGAATTTGAGGGGCACCCGGGTGGCACAGTTAGTTAAGTGTCCAACTCTCGATTTCGGCTCAAGTCATGATCTCAGGGTCGTGAGATCAAGCCCCACTTGGGCTCCGTGCCCAGTGTGGAATCTGCTTCAGTTTCTCTCTCCCCTCTGCCCCACACCACCCCATCTCTCTCTCTCTCAAATAAATAAGTAAAACAGTCTTTAATATTTTTTTAAAAACTTTAACTTTGAAAAAGTATCGAGATCTTTAAGAAGCATGCTAAACTGTGGCCATCTAGCAGTGACGATCTCTCTTAGGAACAGCCTGGAACCTAAAAGTGACAGGGACTGGCTCCTTGCTACAAATGCCTCAAGCTGGAACTGGTAAGAGGATGAAGGAGCACCTTTCTCCACAACATGGATATATCCTCCTATCCACCTTTTATCCTTAGGGCAAGCACTAGAGAAAATCAAGGCAGATACCATACCACCCCCCCTTTTTTTAAATTTTATTTTTTCAGTGTTCCAAGATTGATTGTTTATGCACAACACCCAGTGCTCCATGCAATCCGTGCCCTCCTTAATACCTACCACCAGGCTCACCCATACCCCACCCCCTCCCCTCTAAAACCCTCAATTTGTTTCTCAGAGTCCACAGTGTCTCATGCTTCGTCTCCCCCTCCGATTTTCCCCAATTTACTTTTCCTTTCCTTCCCCTAATGTCCTCCATGTTATTCATTATGCTCCACAAGTAAGTGAAACCATATGATAAATTGACTTTCTCTGTTTGACTTATTTCACTCAGCATAATCTCCTCCAGTCCAGTCCATGTTGATACAAAAGTTGGGTATTCATCCTTTCTGATGGAGGCATAATATTCCATTGTATACATGGTCCATTCATCTGTTGAAGGGCATCTTGGCTCTTTCCACAGTTTGGCTATTGTGGGCATACCATCCCTTTTAAATCCCTTTTAAACCAAACCACTGTCCTGAAATTGAAATCCTATACATGGAAGGCCCAGATGATACAGCAACAAAACTTTTCAACCTCTGACTTAAAAAAGTGAGCAGAAAAAAAGAAAGCCAATACCTGTCTCCAAACACCTGAAACCACATTGAACTGCTCTGGTACCTTGGTCCCACCCCATGTATGTGAGTTTATTGACAAGAAAGTGTGTTGGGAAACTAGAAGCCTCAGAAACCCCTCATTCTTTCTGCATCTAGATAAAAAGAACTTCATGAAAGCCTCTGAGTTGACAACTGGTCAGTTCAGAGGGAAACACTATGTCAGGAGAGAACAAAGCTATGGAAATATTACCATCTACAGCCTAAGATCACAGTAAGTGGTCTACATAAAAGATTATTCTTCAACCCTGAATATGTTCCTCCTTGGTTATGGCCACGTGCCTCTGTGAAGCAAGGGAAAGCCAGATCTTGGGTTTTCCTGCAAATTCTTAAACATTACGGCCAGGCCAGAAAAACACCAACCTCTCTTGAAGCAGGACAAAGACTGGCCCAGAGGAAATGTGGCATGTAAAAACAAAGTGAAAGCGGGCAACGAAGCCGCCTTCCGGAGCCAAGTCACACCAGCAGGAAAAGCAGATGCTCACTTCCCAGGGTCTGCAGGTTGGGGTTCCTGAGCTAGGCTTCAGCATGGCAGCTTAAAATGCCACTGCCTATCTTCCCAAGGAAAAAGCACTGCCAAAGGTCTTGAAAGATATGTTGTGTAAGTGGTGACCTTTCAAACAGTATCCCCTAAGAGCTGCATGCACCTGCCCACATAATACACGTGCCCTAGGGGACTTTGCCTAATCTTCCCTTCAGCTGGGATCTCACTGCCCCACAGGAATGCAGGAAGATAATCAGCTCCAAGTAAACAGATTACCAGGCCAAAGTCTCTGCAGTTCAGATCCTAAATTGTGCAGTTTGGGTCTAAAAGATCCAGAGAAATCAGAAGCACCTGGCACAGCCACCTCAGTGTCTTGGTGAACAGGAATGCAAAGAAAATGACTACTACCAAGGAAAATGGTCAGGCAGGTTTCTCCAAGCAAAATAAACAAGAGCACTTCAGCCTCAAAGACCAGTGGCTGCTCCTGCTGTGCTCACCTAGTAGCTCGCCTACCCCTCTGCCCCCCTCTGCCCCCCTCTGCCCGTGGTGGCTCTGTATGGCCTGGGGAGGTGGGGGTGGGGGGGCTCTGTCGGTCCCCTCTCACCTGCATCAGCTCCCCTGAGTCCCACCCTTCTCTGTGACCCTGCTCACTCCAAATTCCTTTCTTCCAAATTCATACTATGTATACTATGAATACATACTAGTATGTATTCATACTAAAGCAATGGCCTTTCTTAATGTTTTCAATTTAAGGTTATTTAACTCTTGCAGTCTTAAAATCTTTTCATAGTATATCATCAAAGGGAATCCCTTTGCAGACCAAGGCAGTGTCTAATGCTCATGAATGGTGGAGGAGATCAGGCTAGGAGAGTGGGGCACAAAACACCCTCCCAGATACTCTCCAGGTGCTGTGCCTTTCCCTCCCATGCCAGCTGGCATATAAGACACTGCTTTCTTCCTCTGGACAGTGCTATAGGCTGAATGGTTGTGTTCCACCAAAGCTCATACCTTGAGGCCCTAACCTTCCAGGTGATGATATTTGGAGATGGACTGGGAGGTAATCAGGTTCACATAACATCTTGAGAAAGATAGTTCCCCTACGAGAAGAGGCAGAAACAAGGAGAATCTTTCTCTCTCCCTCTCTCTCTCTCTCTCTCCTTGCATGTACCCAGGAAAGGTCAGGTGAGGACATAGCAAGAAGGTGGCCATCTACAAGCCAGGAAAGTTGCACGAGCAACACGCTCACCAGAACCTGAATCTACTGGACTTCCAAGTGTCCAAAACTGTGAGAAATAAACATCTGTTGTTTAAGCCACCCAGTCTATGGTACTTTGTTACAGCAGCCTGAGCTTCAGAATGTTCCAGATAAAAGGCACATATTATTTGAAAATTGAGCAGCCCCTCTCTTGGCTCGTCCATGTGAAGCATGCACTGAGAGTCATAAAGCAACAGTCACTCATCAGCTCTTGACCTTACTGAAAGAGCTAAAATTGCTAGCAGCTTCCGCAAAGCAACCTAAAAGCCCAAACTTGAGTACTCAGGTTGATACAAGATGGGTCATCTCAAGAGGCACAAGTGCCCCTGATAGCAAGTCAGGTCTTTGTGGCTCTGTGCAGAAGGGAACATGGAGAACAAGGAAGGGCACTGTTGTCTTTAGTCTACTTCAAAGTCTCAGGCCTTTAAGGTCAGTTATGACGTTAGACGGGCAGTCAAGGACCAACTGCCCCGCAGTGTATGAACATTTGGGGTCACAACACCTGTTGGGTCAGCTGAGGGGATTATAACCAGGGGTCCAGGAATGCTCTTTGGAGAATGTGCTCTAGCAACAGGCAGTTCAAGAACCACTGACATAGGATAAATCTGCCCCACCCTCTGGTAGCCCGGAACACACAGAAATTGCTATTGCTTTTTAAGATGTATATTATTATCACCCCCAAATTCTGTCAGACAGTGAAGCCTGCCAGAATCACCTCACTGGCATTTTAATCCACTACTGAAACTCATTAATGAACAAGACAAAGTCAGGCTCTCCTAAGCACCATGCTGGGCTATAAGCACAGGACAGTTGCACAATTAATGTCTGCTTAATGATGAGACGGAGCCCTTTCTGGCCCTCTTTGATGATCAAGCCAAACTTTTTTTATTAAGATTTTATTTACTTTTTTGACAGAGAGAAACACAGTAAGAGAGGGAATACAAGGAGGGGGAGTGGCAGAGGGAGAAGCAGGGAAGCCCCCACGCGGGGCTTGATCCCAGGACTCTTGGATCCTGACCTGAGCTGAAGGCAGACCCTAACCAACTGAGTCACCTAGGTGCCCCCAAGCCAATATTTCTGACACAGTTTCTGGAATGGAGACTAGAGATGCCCCATCATGATTTCCTTCCTCAAGTGGGAAGCAGACCGGAATGGTAGATGGCCAGCTGGGAGGCCAGGACTCCCCAAAGGTCTGCCTGATGTTGTCCTGTGGCTGTGAAGAATGTACCCAGCAGCCTGACCAGAAGAGACTTGTAAACGTTCATTCTACAAATATACTCTCAGGCCTCTTGGCAGCCTTTGGAGAACAAGGTCATTCGTTCATTCATTCAAGAAACAGACGAAAAAAAAAGAACAAACAAGTTTAGAACTTGGAGGGTCCGTGGAACTCTCACCTTTTCGTAGTGTCTTTTCGTACTCCCTTCACATCAGAATGACCTGAGTTAAACACCCCAACCACCCTGGTCCTGAGCAAGAGGCTCAAGAGAGGCCTACTTCTGTAAACTTTTCCAGTGTGGAGGGCAAATTCACTAGCAGAGCAAAAGCCGTAGTGTGGCCAGAAAGATGGGCTCCACTCATCCTACGTATTGAAGGATCTACACCATTGAAGAGATGAGGCTACTGTGGTGAAGGCTGGGGAAGGCCTTTCCATTAAGTCACTAGTGATCTTAAAACCAAATCACATTCTCCAAACACTGCAATCTTTCCTTCTTTCCTGTTCCTGGCTCCCCTGCTCTGTAAACCCCATCTCCTCTCTCCTGTTAGTACAGCTGCAGCTCCCTAGGGCTCCAACTGCTACAGGCTCCGTGACACTATCAGAGAGTGCTGCTTGCTTGGCAACCCATGCACACCAGAGAATAACAGACACTTGGGAGAAGGGAAGGGAGAAGAAACATATCATAGGGGAAACAACAGCTAAAAGAATCAGAAGTGAAACCCCAACCGAAAAGGTCTCTTTTCATTCAAACCACCTGCTGCATAGTGTCTTCTGTACAGCTGGCAAGCTGCCGAAGGGCAGGACCCACATCCGCTGCTCCTTGAATCTACCTCCACCACCATGCCCCGAGTCTCCGCCCTGTGCTTTCCTGATTTCCACATAATCGGAGCTACCCTAAGTGTCATGTTAGGTTGTTCAAGGGAAACAGAAATAAATAGCTACTGTGACAAACAACTGGTTATTCCTGAGTGTTCTGATTGCTTGTTAAAAAAAAAAAAAAGAATACATTTCCCCAAACCCACTGACTCCAAAGTGATAAAAGAGGATCCTGGGGGGCGCCTGGGTGGCTCAGTGGGTTAAAGCCTCTGCCTTCAGCTCAGGCCATGATCCCAGAGTCCTGGGATCGAGCCCCGCATCGGGCTCTCTGCTCAGCAAGGAGCCTGCTTCCACCTCCCTCTCTCTCTGCTTGCCTCTCTGCCTCCTTGTGATCTCTGCCTGTCAAGTAAATAAATAAATAAATAAATCTTTAAAAAAGAACAAAAAAGAGGATCCTGGGGATCTGTATTTTTCCTAGTATGCCGGCTGATTCCTATCAGCAAGTTTGGGAAATGCTGAAAGACCCACGCTCCATGGGTCAGAACAACCAGGTTGAAATTCCAATTTTGGAACTTCTTGGCTGTCTAACTAGAGTCTCTGTTTTCTCATCTGTAAAATGAGAATAATGTCTACTTTGCAGCATTATTTAAAGGACTTTAACCGGGGCACCTGGGTGGCTCAGTGGGTTAAAGCCTCTGCCTTCAGCTCAGGTCATGATCCCAGGGTCCTGGGATTGAGCCCCGCATCAGGCTCTCTGCTCAGTGGGGAGCCCGCTTCCCCCTCTGTCTCTGCCTGCCTCTGCCTACTTGTGATCTCTGTCAAATAAATAAATAAAATCTTTAAAAAAGGCTATAAAGAAAATAAAGGACTTTAACCACAATTTAAAGAGGGTCACAAAGCCCCTAATACATAGATGTTCCCTGTTTGTTTCCCTTTATCCCGAAGACCTCAAAGAACTACTGAAAACTTCTGATTAGATTATGTCCAGATTGTTGCTTTAGCTTCAAGCCCCTTTTAAAACATCGAGGCAAATGGCAAATGGGTGCCCGGCCTCTCCTGAAACACCTCCAGTAACAGAAGATCAAATTTACTACCTCCGGAAGCAGTCCATTCCATTTTCAGACAGTCTTAATCATCAGCTCTTTTTTTCCTTCTGTGGAGCTCAGATCTGCCTTGGGTGACAGAACAAATCTAATCCCTTTTCCACATGATAGGGTGATGCAATTAACTTCGATAAGGAAACTGAGGAGCAGCAGGTGTGGGGGGGTTCAATTTTGAACACACTGCTTGTTTGAGGCACTGGGAGTGCAGCTTCATGCACATGTTCAGCAAGTAGTTGATATGCGGGTCTGGGGTTCACTAAAGAGATCAGGGATGTCATTTATACAACAGGATCGCCATCTGTGAAAATAAATGACACTGCTATTTGGGGGGGCGGAGCTAATGAAAGGTATCGAGGAATAGTTAGCAAGGTAGGAAGAGAGCCTTTAAGGAAGCAAGCAGGGAATTCATGGGAACAAATGTGGTGAAGAGGTCAGACCAATGGCAGAGAACCAGTGAACCAGTCATTGAATTTGATGACTAAGAGGTCACTGTGGGTCCCTGACAGAGTTGGGCTTCTGGTCCTCCAGAGTCTTCCGGAGTTGCTTGGAAACATACCACCATGCTGAAAAGCAGACACATACTTCCTTTCCTACTGAAAGAGAGGTGATTTGAAGACATAGCTGGAGCAAGTACAGATGACTCTACATTTCCCAACCTGGATTTAAGACAGGCTTCTCCAAATAGGGCTCCCAGGCTCCTATCTTTTGGTGAAATGCTGCCTAGTACAATCCGTCCTGGATATGAACCACAGTATAGAGCTTTCTTCTCCTGTGTTTAATACTGCGTTTGCCCAACTTACTGACTGCTGATTTTGCACACATTACATTAACATCTCAGGGAACTAGGGTTTCCTGGCACATAATTTGGCACATGTGGTGAACAGAAGAGAGACAATAGTTTAAGGGACTGTTGGTATCAAGGGAAGTTTTTTCTCTCTTCTTTTAAGAAGGAAGAAACTTGAATATGTTTACATGCTAACGAAAAGGAACCGAGTGCAGAATGAAAGAACACCAAACAGGCACGAAAGGAACAGAGCAAGCCAGGCTCTGGTAGGGGGGTTAGCTTAGCAAAAGACCTCAGCTCACTGCTTTAGCCCCATAAAACACTTCCCTTGACTAAGTCTAGTGATCACAAATGTTTGTTATTTGAAAGCGTACTTATTTTCCTCAGAGGACACCAAAGTTATCTAGATAAGGTTAAGAGCACATTATATAAACCATATAAACTGATTTACTAGAAACAGAGCACAGTGTTCACCCTCCTCCCCAGAGTCAGACGCAATGTATCCCATTCCCCAGGGCCAAGGTAGAGGGTGTTCCAGGTCTTCTAGGTCTTCGAGGTCAGGAGCTAATGCCCCACTTCCCCTACCCAGGCAGGGAGAGCTCTAGCACAGGATAGGTGGAGAGAGGAAATCTAAAAATAAAGCTCTCCGAAGAAACTGTCTTGCCTAAAGAGCAGCTTCCCACGCACCCTGGAGTGCCACATCTGCGGGGGCTGGCAGCATGGGAACGGAACAATCCTGACCAAGTCACTTAAGTATTACCCTTTTGCTGGGGGCAATAGCACATTCCTGCTTCCCCCATCAGTGGCCTGGTGTCTAGGCTACAGAGCCAGAGCAAGGCCATAGTGATGGAAAACAGGAAACTGAAAAGATCACCAGTGACTAGTACAGCCTTCCTCTAGCTCTCCTCCCTTCATAGCAGTAGATGAGCAGGGCAGAAGTTAAGAAAGCTGCTATCAGGGGTGCCTGGGTGGCTCAGTGGTTTGAGCCTCTGCCTTTGGCTTGGGTCATGATCTCAGGGTCCTGGGATCGAGTCCCACATCAGGCTTCCTGCTCCGTAGGGAGCCTTCTTGTCCCTCTCTCTCTCTGCTACTTGTGACCTGTCTGTCAAATAAATAAATAAAATCTTTAAAAAAAAGAAAAGAAAAGAAAGACAGCTTTTGAACAAAGAGTCAAGCTGAGTGTTCATTTTTTTAAAAAAAAGAACCATGAAGGGTTCTAGTGGGCTTCCTGGGCTCGGTTCCCTGTAGTTGGGCCAGGGACTACCCACTGAGGGAAAAGAAAATCAAGCACTGGGAGCCCAGCTGCACTTAGCATGTATGCTCACTGGCTATCCTCAAGTCCAACCACCAAGACAGAGCAGCTGTCCCACTGCCAGGCAGTTAGCAAATGTAGCCTTCCCTCCTAACCCCCCAGCAGTCATCAGAGGCCACTAGAGAAAGTCCAACCCAAGAGTGTAACACCTCTGGCTCAGGGGAGTAATTCCAGCACCTCTTACTCCAAGAATTTTAACCTTGGAGAGATACAGTGTATGTGCACCACACTGGAGTTTCGCCAAGAAGCTAGGGCAGGAAGAAAACTACCCCTACTTCTACAAGGAGGCCAGAGTGTTCACTTAGCAGTCCAACTCCCCAAGAGGTTTGTACTTTGACCTGCCAAAGTATTAAAATGTGCTTCAGGGGTCAAAAGCTCAACCTTGCTCAGTATCTCAGAATAGCTTTCAACAGCAAGACAGTCAATGCTATAAATCCATTCCCTCCACCCACCCTTCCTGGGGCCCATACATCATCCCATCCCAAGTTCCATGATTCAGATACAGCAGACCTGCACAGCAGGGAGGAAAAAAACACCGTTTTAAAAAAAATCCCAGAAACAGTAACCTGTCAGTTCTTTGGTCTCTTCCAAGAGACCCTGTACCAGAACGCAGTGATAGTTGATAAGCTCGGATACAAATGCTGATGCCTACTATGCATATGTGGAGGGGGGGAATGCCAAGTTTTCTCCTCAAATCACAGATTGCAGGCAAAGTACTCTGAACATCTGAGTGCTGTTTGAATGCTGACTAGCAACAATCACCCAGCAGTCTTTTACAATTAGAGCAAACTGAAATTTTCTCGTACTGAGTCATTCATGAGCAAAGAGGAAGAAGCCAGCTCACTCACAGAAAGGAGAGCCACTGACCATAAAGTACCCAACCTGAGCATTCAGTACTGGGAGCGCACACTCCCTAGCCCTCTAGTTCAACAGGAAGAGCTGGGTCGGCATAGAGCTCTCCTCACCCGGCTTGAGGCCTGCCGCTCAGAAGTGTGACTTACCTGACATATAAAGACCTCTTCTCACTTGTTCGGAGGGACCCAGACCCAGAGCTCATGCTGCTGTTCATCATTTGTTCTCGCAAGTCATGTATCTTCGATTCAAAGCGACTGTACTCTGTCAGGGAGACAAGGGAACAGACAGGAGAAGAATGAACCCAAGGAGCTGCACCAAGCCTGCGTGCCAGTGGCTGAAGAGCCAGAAGACAGAAGCAGCCAGAGGCAGCAGAGTCAATCTTTGCTTTGATAAGCAGAGTCCCTCCTCCAAGCAGAGACAGACAGACGTCTTTCCACTCATAGACCAAGAGAAGGAAGAAACACACCTGAAAAAGGAGTAACATTTGGACATATCAAATGGAAAAAAGCTTTTTATCTGCCTTGAAATCTCACTGATCCTTAAAAGAAACAACTGGAAAGAGGTTCCAGCTCAGCCTTCATAAATCTTTAGAGCAGGCACTAAGGCCCAAGGAGAGCAGATGGGGAAGGACTTTCCCAAAAAAGTGGATTGCAGAGAACAGATGGCCCTGAGACACTGGGCGGAGGGGCTGGAAAGGACCTGAGGCCATTATATCATGGTTAGGCAACAAAGACGATTTGTTTCTAGATGACTTTTTTTTTTTGAGGGGGAGATTGGAACCCAGTACACAAAGGTAAAAACAAACAAACCTCAGAATCAGATGAGAAGAGGACAAAGCTCTCCCGGGTTATTTCCCTTTTAATAAACAGAGCCTTTGGCTTCAGTAACAAACAGAAATTCTCCCAAACTGAGAACTCTGCTGTCACCTTTCTCCTCCAAAATCATCTAGTCCGTGGGGTTGTAAGTTCATATGCCCAGCTTTATACCGCACTACCACCACCATCACAACAGCCCTGAAACAGGCTTATCACTCTGGAAAGGCAACTACACATTTACACCCAACTGAAAACCTGATAGAGGAAAATTAATCCTAGCTGCACAATTAGTATAAAAGGCTTTTTTAAAAAATAAGAATGTTTTGCTCTGACATTCTCCTAGCACATTTAAAAACTCACATTTATTCTCCTCACAACAATTTTTAAGGTCTGTAATTGCTGCATAAAATGTGATATATCTAAAGCACAGGCTGTGGAAATGGGAGAAAACAGGCATACCTCATTATGACAAGATTTCAAAGGAAGACAAAATTTATAGTAGAGGTTGAAGGTTGTGGAACTGTTTTGGAAAAAAAAAAACATTTCCAGTGAAAAAGAATTCCACAAAAGCATTTTCATGCACCACAGAGGGCTGGCAAGAAGCATTCCCATCTAGTCTGTATGACTCTACAGGCAGAAAACAAAACACCTGTTCCAACACCTGACACTCCCCTTCCCTCAGCAAAGCAACCTGACCTTCAGCTGGGTATAAAGGGAAATGTTAAAAAGCCTTAAGGGGGGATGGAGTTTTAACTCACAAAAATATCCTCAACAAAGTTTATTTTTCTTCACTCTGGTACCAATGAAGCCAACTGGTTAAATTCCTGTGTACTTTCATTCATCACACACTGGTGTTGCGGTGATTTGTCCTCATTACCTACTCCCGGCCCTGAAATCCTGCAGGAAGCAGTTAAGTCACTGACTCACCCATTAAGTGTTGGGGGAAAACGACAGCAGCTGGACAGAGTCCCCGTTCTGAGGGTTACAAGGCAACACATCAATATCAATGAGGCATCACGATCTAAATGTAGAGGGTGGTGACCGGTCTGTCATAGAAGCCCTGGACGGCCCAAGGGTGCAGCAGCACGGCTGTCTACCTCTCTGCCTGCCCAGGGAAATGACCCTGCTCCAGGGCTCAGCCCTCCACCCCAGGCCTCTTGTTGGCTCCTTTCTGGTCTTCCTCCTCACTCACGTGCTAGGAGGAGAAGTCAGTGAAACAGAGATTTCTGACCAGGCATCCCTTTCTTTCTTTCTTTCTTTTTTTTTTTTCAAAGATTTTATTTATTTATTTGACACAGAGAGATCACAAGTAGGCAGAGAAATAGGAGGAAGCAGACTCCCTGCCGAGCAGAGAGCCCCATTTGGGGCTCGATCCCCTAGGATCATGACCTGAGCTGAAGGCAGAGGCTTTAACCCACTGAGCCCCCCAGATGCCACCAGGCAGCCCTTTCTTGGGGAAGATAAAGTAGAAGGCAGAAACATGCACTGAACCCAGAAAAAAAATATACCACATCTATCCCTAAGCCATTTCCCCCATCTTGCCATGTGTTTATGTATTCCCTTCTTTGGAATTGACTTGCCCGCTGAACTCCAACTTAGCAGCAGGTCATAGCAGTTGCTTAGTAACTAAGTTTCTTAAAAAATCCTTTAAAAAACAACCACCAAACCACTATTTCCTCAAAGCTCCTAATCCAAGGTTGATAATGCTGGGCCAGAGGGCCCACTTAAAATAGACTACAGAAAGAGAACAAGGCTGTTGCTTTAAGGAATCCACTTTCTGCTTTCTATGTGCTGCTAAGCTTTCAGGTCTATTAAATTGTGTTTTATTCATTTTTTTCCCATTCAGATGATCCCCTTAGAGTGCCAGCTGCTCATCAGTCTCTGGCTTTTATTTGTAGAATTATCCAATGTCCACTAGGCACAGAGTAGCCTCTGAATAAATGACTGCTGGGTAAATGAGGAGGAAATTAGAAAACTGTGCCCAAGTTGATGGTTCTGTTCTCAAACTAATAAACCTAATGGTTTATTTAACTGATGGCTGCCAGCTTCACTGAGGGCATGGGAAGGTAGCTGAGAAGTATTATCACTTACTTTTATTCCCAAAGCTAACTGTTGGGAGTAACTGGGGTATACGATTTTTTTTTTAATTTTTTTTAAGATTTTATTTATTTATTTGTCAGAGACAGAGGGAGAGAGAGCGAGTGAGCACAGGCAGACAGAGAGGCAGGCAGAGGCAGAGGGAGAAGCAGGCTCCCTGCTGAGAAAGGAGCCCGATGTGGGTCTCGATCCCAGAACCCTGGGATCATGACCTGAGCCGAAGGCAGCGGCTTAACCCACTGAGCCACCCAGGCCTCCCGGGGTATACGATTTTTAAACACCCTTTTGTGATGTTAATAATCCACAGTGGGCATCTGATTAACAGACTTTGTTTATAACAAAGAAAAATAATAAATCTAACAAAAAATAATTAGAATAGTCTCAAGATAGACAGTACCTCATCTTAATACTAGAAGCATCATTTTCCAAGGACAGAAACTTCACTTAAAAAGCATCTGAATTCTAAGACCTCATGGTCCTCCTCCCCTTCCACTTATAACTAAGGAAGCCATCGCTGGAAGGTATCTCCGAGGCTGGTCACTGCCTAGTCACTGCCCACCAGACCAGCCTCTAACCCAAAGGGTTCGCTTCAAATAGGCTACTTTAAAGAAACAACACTTATTACCTAACTCTCAAGTCTACTAAACTATGTTTTATTCATGTTTTCCCATTCAGATGAACCCAACCATTTGTGACCCACAAAGATATCCACAGTGAGTCATTGCTCCCTGGTTCCCTTTGCTAATCATGGAGAGAGAAATTAGGGGGGTGGGGGCATAATCAGACGTCATTCCCTGAAACAGGGTTCCTCACTGACCACCTGGGGTACCTCTGAAAGAGCAGGATTTTGGATCCAACCCCAGACACACTGACTCAGAATCTATTGAGCAGGCCCAGGAATCTGCATTTTTAATCAAGCATCAAAGTGATTCTCATGTCCAATAAGGTTTAGAAACTGCTGGTCTTGACTTACAAAATTGAGTTTTGTTTTATTAGCTCAGGGAAAAGGTAAGGAAAGTATCCTGCAGCATGTATCAAAAGGAAGATTAGGGCCAGAGGTCTGGAAAACTCTCGAAAAAAAAATTGCTAATACAGTTACAAAGCCTGCAAGAAGTGAAAGTGCTAGAGGCTTCTGTCCAACATGCCTGCAAAGAAAGCTGATGAATTCACATTTTTTAAAATGAAAGTAGCATATGATTTTTAAAAATCTTTAACTTTTTCCTTTAGATATTCATGTATCACTTTCCCCACCCCATTACCCAAAGGTAACCAGTTAATATTTCTAGCATGTATCCTTCCAGACTTACTTCCATGTATATACTGTTTATATAAATATACCCATGAGTCACACAGAGTCACATAAATCTACTTTTTTCATCCTCTGATAGGTCATGGAAATCCATGTCAGTACATAGAGATCCATCTCATTCTTTTTGATAGCTGCATAGTATTTCATACTATGGACAGACCATAATTTATTCAGCCATATCCCAACTGATGTACTTTTAAATTGTTTATAATTTTTAATATTACCACCAATGCTGCACTGCATATTTGTATGAACACTTCTATAGAATAGATTTCCCAAAGTAAAACTGCAGGGTCAAATTATATGCACACAAAAACATTTGATTGGCACTACCAAACTGAACCCCAACCTTCTGAAACCTTTATGACTGGAGGTTGAGGACAAATTGCTATTCTAAAGCTTCCAGCGGCTTTTCCACTTCTAAAGAAGTGGAGGCAGAATTTACCTTTGAGGACAGATTGATCTTTTGTTTGGGGAAAAAACACTTCAATGAAACTTCTGGTTTTGCAAAAGTAGGGCAAAACTATAATCTGGAATAGACAAAGACAAAGAGGAACCTCAAATATTCCCTCTGCATAATCCCAGAAAAGGCTGGCCTCCTGTGGGTGGAGTTGCTGGTTCAAAGGACTTGTCCTACCACCTATATGATGCTGTATAGACACTCTGGAAATATCTACCTCTAGACTTGACCACTCTGCCTCCCCCTACTTGATGACCTCCCTGTTACTATAAACAAAACCCCCTTTCCTCTGCACACAACTATAGTGTTTCCTCAAGTTTTGCTGATATTTGTTCCTAATTGCTTCCTCAATCCACCGCTTTCTTTCTAAGTTCATTGTTGTTGCCTTAGTGATTTTTTGCCTCTTCACTTTCTCTTGACTATCCTGAGTGATGGAAAGAGTTACTGAAAGATTTTAAGTAAAGGAATGACTTGATCCGTGTCTGTGTGTGTGTGTGTGTGTGTGTGTGTGTGTGTGTGTCATGTGGGCTTCTGAGGGGAGATAAAATGTGGTTGGTGCCTCACATGTAGTTTTAAGTTTAGCAGCAGAGGACCATGCTTTCTCTTTTTGTCTAGCCCCTACAGCCCACAGTATAAGTAGCCCCCACTTTTACATCAGTCAAACCAGCCACCCCTCAGCCTCTGCTCAAATATGTCCAATGTTGGGAAACTCTCTATTTCTTCATTATTTAGTCTAATATAAATCTAATAAATAGACAACACTATTCAAGAGAAAATTCTTGGTTTAAGGGCCATCTCTTTTGCCAGCTGGTCCTAATTTTGGTGTTTAATGCATTTTTTTAAAGATTTTTATCTATTTGACAGAGAGAGATCACAAGTAGGCAGAGAGAGAGAGAGGAGGAAGCAGGCTCCCTGCTGAGCAGAGAGCCCGATGCGGGACTCAATCCCAGGACCCCGAGATCATGACCTGAGCCGAAGGCAGCGGCTTAACCCACTGAGCCACCCAGGCGCCCCTGAAGGAACAGTTTAAAGAAGGTCAAAGAACTGGGAAAGTCTGGAGCAGGTTCCAGGAATACTGAATAAGTCTGAATAGAAGGTAGTGTGGACAGGGGAAGGCAGCAGTGATGGAAGGTTAGGGACCAGATTGCAAGAGTTTGAGATAAGCCTTTCTTGTTAGACTAGGGGAACCACTGTTAAATGTTTAAATAGGGACGTGATACAATCAGAACTAGGTTTGCGGGAAAAATTGTTCTGGGAATGTAATATAGAATGGAGGACAGAGAGAAAGATAACAGAGACCAAGAACCTCTTCTACTGGTAGAGAAAATTACTTGAAAGGCCTGACACAGCAGGGGGGCAACTGAGAATACAAAAAAAGGGACAAGAATCAAGAAATATGTTGGAACCAGAAGAGATAAAATTTGATATCTGAGTGGATGAAGGGATCAAAAGCAACTTATGAGTTTTTTCTGAGACCAGGAAAAAGTGGGATAATATCAGCCAAAATAGAGAATAGTCATCATGTCCTCAAAATAAGCTATCCCTTCTCCAGGCTAAATATTGTTACTTTCTTAAGTATTCTTCACCTGACATGGTTTCCAGACCCTGTACTACTTCTCCCTTTTAAAATCTCGTGCCCAGAATTTGTGGTGATATCATTTCCTTTACAAAATTATAAGCTCCTTGATGTGGTTTTTTTTTTCCTTCTTGAAGTTTGGCAATCAGCACCTTGTTGAGTCAACAAACTTTTATTGAATGTGTTAATTCATGATAAAGATCTGACAGGACAAACCTGGACTCTAATTCTCAAGTTCTGGCTCCTCAGGAACTAATTAAGAAAAAATACAAAACTTTCCCTTTCCACCCACCCCAAAATACTAAAAACTGACCAACAAAACCACAAACCATTTATGCAAAACACTGACATGTCAGAGGTTTCATGATCTACTTAAGAGCCTAATAAAGCATCAATGAGGACTGAAGCTACTATGTTCACTAATATGAACTGGACACACATTCAAGCCTCCAAATCCATCTCCCCTCTAATAAGACTTTGCTCTCAAATCCCTCTCCCATTCCCCTTGCTTGTGTTCCCTCTCTCACTGTCTCTCTCTCTGTCAAATAAATAAATAAATAATCTAAAAAAAAAAAAAAAAGATCTCTGTGGGTGTGGAGGTAAGTATATGAATAGCCAAACAGCATGTTTCTAGGAATCACAAACTGGTCTCTAGAAAAATAATATGAAGTTTATTACTTGCATTAGTTTTTAATTATGGGGCCTACTATTTAAAGAATCTAAGACCTCTAAAACTAGACAGTTCCTCAGGTCCCTTCTAATTTTGACATAATTATGATTTTATGACCAAATCAATGAGGCCCACAGGGAATCAAACCTAGGACTAGTCTAATTTTAATTTTTTAAATATGAGCCAGAAGGGGGAAATCTTCACATCTGTAAATAATCCTAAATTCTCTGGGTCAAAAAATAATATCCAATCAATGGGTAGAAATTGCAAAAAAAAAATTCTTTTTTTTTTTTTCCAAAAAAAAATTCTTAAGGCTATGTGAGAGGGCAGAAAAGTGGCAAACAGGCCTCAATATGAGCAACTATTGCTTGAAGAAAAGTAATTTCAGCTCTACTTTTAGAACAATGGGCCCAGAACTATGACTAACCCAGAACAGAAAACTCAGTGTCATTGTTCTGGTCCCTGCATTGCCACAATGGCGCGCGCGCACACACACACACACACACACACACACACACACACACCACCCCCCACCCCCCACCCCAGGACAGCATCCTGACACTGGAAATAAAACAGAAAACAAGACATGCCAGATCAGCATGCCATAAAAGATTCCAGTTTATCGCTATTGACTGGATGTTTCTGTCCCCCAAAGGGCTTACCGCGGTTGCAAGAAGAGCTACTGAGCAAAAGTGCTGTAGTATATAAAGGTTTCATGACATTCAGCTGCCTGATCTGAAATGCGTAGAGTGATAAACGCTTTGATTTCACATCAGGCAAAGAAAAAGTTATTCATAGGACCTTGCCATTGGTCCTTCTCACCTATCCCAGATGATCCAGGAGATCAGGGTAAAAGCCTCAACTAGGACCTTTTCTCTGTTTCAAAGGAACTTCATGTAGCACATTCAAATGAGGGATTAGGGGCGCCTGGGTGGCTCAGTGGGTTAGAGCCTCTGCCTTCGGCT
Source organism: Neogale vison (assembly GCF_020171115.1). Lineage (NCBI taxonomy): Eukaryota > Metazoa > Chordata > Mammalia > Carnivora > Mustelidae > Neogale > Neogale vison. Next base: position 71,500,313 of record NC_058105.1, read on the forward strand.
CAGGTTGAGATCTCAGGGTCCTAAGATCGAGCACCACATCGGGCTCTCCGCTTGGCGGGGAGCCTGCTTCCTCCTCTCTCTCTGCCTGCCTCTCTGCCTGCTTGTGATCTGTAATAGATAAAATCTTAAAAAACAACAACAACAAACAAAAAAACAAATGCCGGATTAACAAAGCCTTTAGCTCCTTTAACCCATAAGCCAAACTGTATACAAGAAGCACCCCAAGACAAAACAGCTCACCCAGAAAACATGAGAATGAAGACAAAATACACCTTTCCCTACTCTCAAGGCAGCGGGCAATCTTGTTCCTAACAATCTCTTCCACTTAACAGAGATGCTGCAACACAGTGATTGAAATACAACATTTTACAACTAAGCTTTCTAACTTGAGTTAATGTAACTGATTTGTACTTTTTACCAGGTCGATTGAGAGTCTAGAGCAAAATGTTCTTCACAGTAGTCCCTCTGACAGGATCACAAATCCACTGACAGTCTTTACTGGGGTTTCAACTGAATCTTTTGAGTCAAGTTTCTGTGGGAGGAACCCAGAAAATGAGACCTAGAGAAAGATTCTTCCTGTTACTATGGTCATCTATGGTCATTTTTCAGTAATGGATAATCTCAGAGTAAAATATCATAGAACATAATAAGATACCAAAATCCAAATTGTGTGTCTGTGTGTCTGTGTGTGTAATAAAGGTGGCACTTCAAAACAGTAGAGAAGGGGCACCTGGGTGGCTCAGTGGGTTAAAGCCTCTGCCTTGATCCCTGGGTCCTGGGATCAGGCCCCACATTAGGCTCTCTGCTCAGCAGGGAGCCTGATTCCCTCTCTCTCTCTGTCTGCCTCTCTGCCTACTTGTGATCTGTCAAATAAGTAAATAAATTCTTTAAAAAAATTTAAAAAGTGAATTCCAGGCAGGTTAAAGTTTCAAGTGTGAAAACAAAAATATTAAATAACTAGGGGTACCTGGGTGGCTCAGTGGATTAAGCCTCTGCCTTTGGCTTGGGTCATGATCTCAAGGTCCTGGGACCGACCCCCACATCAGGCTCACTGCTCAGCAGGGAGCCTGCTTCCCCTCTCTTCTCTCTGCCTGCCTCTCTGCCTACTTCTGATCTCTGCCTGTCAAATAAATGAATAAAATCTTTTAAAAAATATTAGATAACTAGAATAAAACAAAAGTGAACATTTATTGTTAAAGGCACAAAAGAGAACACTGATAGACTTGACTACATAAAAACATAAAATATCTGTATGTCAAAATAAAGTAAAAAAGCAAACTACAAACTGGGAATAATCTTTGTGATATACATGACAAAGAATTAATATTCTAACTACCTTTAAGCTTTTACACATCAATAAGAACTTATGAACATACCTCAATAGGGAAATGGAGAAAAGGTATGAAGAGGTAATTCACACACACACAAAATGACAGTGAAGATATACATGCACACACACACGTATGTTCAACTGTTATTAAAAAAAGAAATAAAAATTAAAATGTGAGTCAAATAATACTTTTTACCTGTCAAATTTACAGAGATTAAAAAAAATAATGCTCCATGTTACCAAGATCTCAAACTACACACCCTCTATACTGTGGAGGCGGAGACCAATTTGGCAAAATACATCAAGTCTTAAACTTGTTCATACCCTTTGGGCCAATAATTCCATACCAAGGAATTCATTCTGAAGAAGCAACATCAGATTCATAAAAAAAGCCTCATACAAGGATATCCATCAGTATTATTTATAAGATAAAAAACTGGAAACAATCTAACATCTACCAAAAAAGGGAACAGTCACATGACTTATAGCATACACATGATAAAATATTATTTAACTACTAGAAACCATTTTAGTTTGATATTCATGATATACAGCCAGTTAAAAGAAAGGATACAATAAAAAAAATGCATGACCAAAAAAAATAAAAAAAAAATAAAAGAAAGGATACAAAACTCTTTAAATCAATGATTCTAGTCTTGAAAGAGATACATACATATAATATGATATATAAAAGTTTGGAGGGATGGGGCGCCTGGGTGGCTCAGTGGGTTAAGCCGCTGCCTTCGGCTCAGGTCATGATCTCAGGGTCCTGGGATCGAGCCCCGCATCGGGCTCTCTGCTCGGCGGGGAGCCTGCTTCCCTTCCTTTCTCTCTGCCTGCCTCTCTGCCTACTTGTGATCTCTCGCTGTCAAATAAATAAATAAATAAAATATTAAAAAAAAAAAGTTTGGAGGGAAATAACACCCAACACTTACATATACATACAGACAGACACAAACTGGTTATTTCTGGAGGTAGTTTTACAGATCTGATTTTTTTTTTTTACTTTGTGTTTCTCTGTATTTTCCAATTTGTTATAAATCTAAATGTAATACAATAAACATTTATAACAACATTGGAAAATACAGAGAAACACAAAGTAAAAAAAAAATCAGATCAGCTACAAACTCCCCTCCACACTGCTCCTGGCTCATTCATCGTTTTCCTCTGGGATTGATCATTCAATCAGTTGCAGACAAATACCCTTAGACATATTATTACTATTATCACCTCACCATTTTATCCAAGAGTGGACCAAAGGCAGAGGGAGAAGCAGGCTTCCCCGTGGAGCAGGGAGCCCAATGGAGGGCTTGATCCGGATTCCAGGACACAGGGATCACACCTGAGCCAAAGGCAGTTGCTTAACCAACTGAGCCACCCAGGTGCCCCTAAATAAATCTTTAAAAAAATAAATCTAGTCTGGAATTTAAGCCAAGGTTTGCAAAATTCTTCCTCCTTTATGAAAATCGAAAGAGCATGTATGTAAACCAGACCCTTAATGTATACATTTATACAAAATATATTAGTTTTCTTCTTTGGGTCTATTCAAATTTTTATCACTTAACTTCATCAAGTGGAAAAATCCCCAAATCCCTAGGGCCTTTTTTTTTTTTTAAAGATATCTTGATTCAGTGAAAAGTAAACAAAGGTCCATTTCAAGAGAATGAAATCCTTATCACAGGAAAGAAGAGGGGAACATAAGACCCTTATTAAAGCAAGACAGTTATTAGCTCAAGACTTTGTGATTCAATAATAGTCTAGGTACAAATAGAACTGTAAATTGAATTTTCGACTCAATTCCATTTATCTGACACAAAATTTGAGGTAGAAGAAACATTAGAGATCATTTTGCACACTCTCCTCATTTTACAGATCAGAAACTGAGGCCCAAAGAGATTGATTAGCATGAGATCATTTAGCTAACTTAAAGATAAAGTGGGAATTCGGACACCCGGGTGGGCTCAGGTGGTTAAGCACCCAGCTCTTGATTTCAGCTCAGGTCATTATCTCAGGGTTGTGAGATCGAGCCCCACGTCAGGCTCCATGCTTAGGAAAGATCCCCCCTCCTCCACCCCCCAAAAGATAAAGAACTAGAATCTAGGGCCTTGGCTCCTCGTCCAAGATGATTCCCATAGGATTAATGACTTAACATTTATACACATACACACACACACACACGCACATTATTTATATATATATTCCCAACGTAGGTAAGCAAAAACGGTACTTGTTCAGTGACGATGACAGGCCCAATTATTCAACTTCTCCTATTTCTCTTTAAAAGAATAAAACAATTTCCCTATTATAGAATATAAGGCTAAAACTTCAAACAAATCAACTGTAAATAACAGGGTCAAGATTTCAACAAGCAATACACTGAATTAAAAGGAAATCTCAAAGAACTGTAACTAAGTAAGTAATTCATTCTCATTCCAATATATTATTATAGTCATTCTATCCTATCAGGAAAACTGATGTTTTATAAGATTTTGTCTCAAACCGTCTAACAAGGAAAAAAAAGGACCTGCCTGGATAGGTGCAAAATGCTTTGCCGACTGTAGCTACCATGTCCCTGGGCTACATGGAAGACAGAAAACCCTAGCATAACCCATCTGTATATAAAGTTCAGCCCAGTAGGCAAAACTGGAAATAAAGCTAATATTTTTTTTCCTCTTCTAAGTTTCTCTCCTAAGTTTATAAACTTTAGGGCTGGCCTAAAAGGGTCACTTTGGGAAAAAGTTTGGCAGTTCCTCCAAAATGTTAAATGTTAAGTTACCTTATGACCCAGCAATTCCATTTCTAGGGATGTGTGTGTATGTATGTATCTCCAAGAAAGTTGAAAACAGGACCACACAAAAACTCGTCTATGAATGTTCACAGGAGTATTTGTAATAGTCAAAAGGCAGAAACTCAAATGTTCATAAGGTGATTAGTACATAAACAAAATGTAATAAAGCCATAGGATGGAATATTATTCACCCATAAAAAAGGAATGAAGTACTGATACATGCTACAACATGGATGAACTTAGAGAGCATTATGCTAAATGAAAGGCAGAAGACACAAAAGACTACAATATGGTATGATTCCATTTATATGAACCGGCCAAAAACGTAACAGAAAGTAGATTAGTGGTTGCCTAGGACTAGGGGAGGGGAGAAGTTGGAGGAAATGGGGAGTGACTGCTAATGAGACAGGCTCCTTTCAGGGCTGAGGAAAATGTTCTAAACTTAATTGTGGTGTCAGTTGTACCACTCTGAACATTCTAAAACACACTGAACTAGATGCTTTAAATGAGTGAACTGTTGGGTATGTGAATAAGCTGTGTTTTTTTTTTCCTGTTTCTTTTGGAGGGGGTGGGCCCTATCACTTTTATCAGGTCAGCATTCCTAACTAAAATTATCTACACTGAAGCATTCAGCCCCTCCAGCACTCAGCAATAAGAATGAAAGGTAGTCCCTTATCCTCTGGTTCCCTTCTATCACCTGATTAATAACATAGTTGGCCTGCTCTGGTCTCCAGTCAATTTAGAAAAGAAATAGGGTGAGAATCAAATCAGGGGCTGGAGAAAAGAAAAATGAATGGTAAACAATAAGCACATGAAAAGATGCTTAATGTCACTAGCTGCTGGGGGAATGCAAATGAAAACCCCAAAATACTTCAGACTCACCAGGATGCCTAGAATCAAAAAGACTGACACTAATAAGGGTTGGTGAGGATGTAGAGAAAGTGGAACCCTCACTGCTGGTGAGAATGTGAGGTTAATGTAGCTGCGACGGAAAACAGCCTAGCCATTCCTCCAAAGGTTAAACACAGAGTTGCCATATGATCCAGTAAGTATATGTACCCAGAAGAAATGTACACACATGTCCATGCAAAAATTTGCATATGGATCCTCATAGAGCATTATTCACAATTGACTCAAAGTGGAAACAACCCAATATCCATCAACTGTTGAATGGATAAACAAAATATGTTGTATGTATATAGCAATATTATTCAGTCAGAAAAATAAATGAAGGCCTGGTACATGCTACAACATGCAGGAACCTTGAAAACACTATGTTAAGTGAAAGTAGCCAATCTCAGAAGACCATACAGTATATGAATCCAGTTATATGAAATGTCCAGAATAGGCAAATTCATAAGAGACAGGAAGTAGATTAGTGGTTGCCTAGTATTCAGGGGGATGGGAAGTTTGGGCAGGGGGGTGATTATACCTAAAGGGTACAGGTTTCTTTCTGGGTTGGTGAAAATGTTCTAAAATTGATTGTGGTGATGGCTGCACAACTCTGTGAACATTCTAAGCATTGCTGAATTGTACCCTTAAGTGAGCAAACTATAAGGTCATTAAAAAATGAATGATAAATACTCCATTTCACTTGAAGAAATGAGAAATGCCTACTTACTGAATTAATATTCTTTTTTAAAAAAACATTTTATTTATTTATTTATTTGACAGAGGTCATAAGTAGGCAGAGAGGCAGGCAGAGATGGGGGGGGAAGCAGGCTCCCTGCTGAGCAGACAGCCTGATGTGGGGCTTGATCCCAGGACCCTGAGATCATGACCTGAGCCAAAGGCAGAGGCTTAACCCACTGAGCCACCCAGGCACTCCTGAATAAATATTCTTAAGCCTGCACACATTTGCTATTACAGTCAAAGCAAAGCAGCTCCCATCTTTTCCTTCTCCCTGAGTTCCCCCAACAATATCATTCTATAGTAGTCCTCCAAAGCCCACTTTCTTTTTGTAGGAATCTGTAGGTCTCCCTCAGGCTTCCAGCAGCCCCTCTACTCCCTGGCTACTTCCTCCTTTGGTACAGCAGTTTGGGGCCATCAAGACTAAAAAACTGACATTTGGCCGTTGGTTTTACCCGACTTGTTAACAGCTTCTGGCTCTCAGAGTCTAGATGTATCTGCATTGGAAAAGGGGCCTCACAGCTTCTCTGCTGTGATGGGAGGTAGTTGTGTCCTAGAGGCAAAAGCCCTGGACCTGAAGTTCTCAGAAAATCTGACTTTGAACTTTGACTTTGCTCTTTACTGGCTGTGGGGCCTTGAGCAAGTCACTTACCCTCTCTGCCCCTCACCTTCCTCATCTGTAAAATGGGCATGGTATCACCTATCCTACAGGGATATTCTGAAGATTGATGCTCACAAAACCATCTGGAACATAGAGATAATTTAGTAGAACAAACCATGGGACAGGCTCTAGTCTACGTGGTGGAGACAGGAGCATGAATACAAAACGAGCTACCTTTAAACGGTTCAGTGCAGAAATGCTGTTAACAGCACTTCATTTTCTGCCTTACCTGTATCAGTCTTCTTTTAGGATAGCAAAAGGAATTTCAGGAGTTAAATTCTTTGCCTTGATTAACCTTCACCTCTTTGCTCTCAAGAGAGATCATGCTGATATGGTAACAGCTATGGTTACATCTTCAATTCTCCAACAGGGGAGATGGGATGGTTAATAAATGTTATTGGAACAATGTTACTTTTATGCTTTCCAGTTATTATCATCACTGATCCTTAATTCTTTCAGGTCTTACCCAAAGGCATTTCCATGGGGAAAGTATGCTTATTCAGCACTTTAAAATAAGTATGGAAAACAGATTCCCTCTCATTCCCTTCCCCCCAGCCTGTCTGGATTTACATGCCAGGTGAAAATTTCTGGTCATAAATGAGCAATTCCAAGTTTAGCTACCTTAGTGACCAATTTCTAGCTTACCTCCTGATTTGGGGCTCAGGTTTTACTCTAAAAACAAAAGGGCTTTCCAGAAAAATACTAGCTCAGCTTAAAACAGAGGCTGAAACAAAGTAACTAGGGGGGAAAATGTAGGAGATACTTTCTAAATTAAAATGTTATAACGTGATGCCCATACTTCCCTTGGTGGAGCAATTTCACAAATCAAAGAAAAATATTTTTCATTTTAGAATAGACTGGGAGAGAGCCTTTGCCAAGAGCCAGTTGTTTAAATTTTCAATTTGAATTTTAAGCAGGATTATACATGCCCAAGAACATCATGCTATTTTTAGCTAATAGGTAGGATTGCTGTGTCCACAATAGTTTGGAGCAATCAAGAGTGAAACTATTACATAGCATCTCTCACTGTGGTACCTTACCATTTAGCACTTCTATTTCTATTTTAATATTTTCCAAAGCTTCATTGTAAAAATACTTGTGCTAGGCACAATACAAAGTTCAAATAGACAGACATGGTTTTTAATCTTCATTATGTGTTTAACCCACACTGAATAAACCAGATATATGAAAGAATCCCAAGGTTAAAGTATTCCCATCAAGGTGCCATCCAGCCCCTAAGTGCTCAGGGGAGATAAACTAGGAAGCAACTGTCCTACACTTAACACACTTCCAATGCTTAAACCCTCTCTATGTATTAAAAGGGTGTCAAATCAATAAATAAAATCTTTAAAAGGGGCGGGGTAATGAAACTGTTCTAAAATTGACTGTGACCCTGGATATACAACTTTGTGGATACACTAAAAATCAATGAATTGTACACCTAAACGGGCGCATTGTATGGTAAATGAATTATATCTCAATTAAGCCATTAAAAAAAAGAAAAAAATTATTCTTACTTTGACTGTTCTAATTAGTCAGAGCTATTTTTTAAGCTCTCATGCTAAATGGTTCCTAGCCAAAGACTGCACTGGCTTGGCAATGGAGCTCAGTGGCCACTATGGCCACTAATCTACCCCTGCCCATACATCTTTCTTTCCCTAGTCTCTCTTATTTCCCCAGTTCCTTTCCTGTTGTTGTTCTTCCACTCCAAGTAGGTCTTGGGTCTCTCAGGTATTCCCAAGTATGGTTTTTCCCAATTGGTGGACCTCAGACCTAAACCAATTGCTGACACCCCCCTCCCTGCCCCCACAGAGCAACTTTCCCTTCACGGCCTTAGGCAAGTCACGTCCTTGCTCTCCTGTCGCTGTTCCGGTTTGCACAAAGACCGGTTGGAGTACAAAAACCTTTCCAGATCCCACATTCTATGTGAAAATAACACAAATAATGAACACTTACTTAATTTGGTCCATAACATGCAAAGTCTTTGCCATTGTGGCCAGCAGACATATATTTGGATTATTCATTTTGTAAATGGCCATGTAATACAATTTTCCTAAGAACAGTATTTAATATATTCATAAAATGATCAACATGGGGTCCTTATTTTTAAAAGCTATCATCACTTTATCAAAGAAAATTCAGAGCCCAACACCGAATGCTTGGTAGCCCCTCTAAACCTGTCTCTGAGGGGCCATTTTTGAAAGGAACAACAACAAAAAAAGCTTTTTGCATGTTGGGGCCCTGCTGGATTTACCAAAGCAAATAAAGAAGAAAGACTGGAGTGGCAGAGCCTTATCAACAGTGGTTCAACTAAATCCTAAGAGAGGCTTTTGTTCAGCCAGTGGTAGAGAGACCTGACATAGGACAGCACCTCAACATACATTATAAACTCTCAGAAATATGCTCAGAGAGCAATACATGTTGGCAGCAATGAATCCCTTTATCCTGGACAACTGTAGCCTTTTAGGTGAACCAGTTACATTCTCCCAATAAAACTCACAGAAATATGTAGTCACCAGTTTCCAACATCCTACCACCAGATAAATTCACAGTATTGTTTCCACGTGCCCAACATCACAGAGCAAAACTGAAAGAAACACATCAATTTCTCCGACACACACACACACACACACACACAAATATGAGAAATCATTTTCTTTGCAGAACCTACCGTTGTCTAAGTTGTGGGCATGACATGATAAATACTGGTTGCTAATAAAAATCAGATGGATAGCTCTCCACTGAGAAGCAAAATGCACACGCAGAAATTAAAAAAAAAAAAAACAAAACACAACCAGCCAATAACCCTAAGGTGTCTTTCTTGTCCTTAACTGAACACTAAAACATGGAGAGAAAATGGACTGAAAGTCTCCATTTGCATCCCTCTTTCCCCTGACCTGGGACCAACAAGTCCTCCTGTTAGTTACCTTCCCACACTTCTGCCCCCATCACAGAAGCCTAGAGAAAAAGGTGGCAGGCCCCCTCTCTTCTTCTCCTTCAGGCCCTCCCTAAAGGCACTGAACAAGTGGGGGGGGGGTTGAAAGGACAAAGGTAGGCGCTTTAGATCCCTCACAGCTTGGCGAAGGGGCTCCCGGCGTCTCCTCATCACGGAACCAGAGCACCTGCCGGGTACAGGTCCCTTCCTCCGCCTTAGTAACTGGCCCCCGGGGCCTAGGTGTCCAAGGAGTCCAGGCACTGCGGCCCCAAGGGACAAAGGCCGGGCTTACAAAGAGGAGGGGGAGGCCACACGAGTCGGGAGCGGTCTGAAAACCCTCACAAACAAAAGCGGGGATGGGGGTGGGGTCCCGAGACTACCAAGCCAGCCTCGGGGTTCCCCGAGGTAGCCAGGTTTGGCGGACCAATGCGTGTGGGGGAGGGGGACGGTTAGAAAATTCCTCTGAGGACAGGGATTAGGAAGCTGCGGGGACACAGCAGCCGGCGGGCAGGAGGCCGAGGGGAGGGCAGAGGTCCTGGGGCGAAAAGGGGCCCGGTTCGTGAGTGGGAAGAGGTGATGGCAAAGAGGGGGAGACCACCCAGGGCCCCGTGGCGGGAGAGCCGGCGCTCAGCCCCGGGCGGCGCTCTCCTGGGGCTGAGAGGGGCTCTCAGGAGGGGCTCCCAAGCAGCGCAGCGCACGGGGCTGGGGCGTGAGCTGAAGGGATTCCGGGGAGAGCGCAGAGGAGTTGGGGGCGCAGTGTTGGAAAAGACAGAGTTTGAGAACAGAACCGTAGAGAGGCCAGGGGGGACTGTGAGGGGGCCTGACCCTCGTCCGCCCCACCTCACCTGGCGCCGGGTTGGAGTCCAGGTCTAGTGCCGAGAAAGCGCCAGCTCCAGCCAGCCCCTCCGTCCCGCGCGGGAGACCACGGACACAAAGCGGGGCGCGCGGGAGGAGGGGAGGAGGGAGGGGGAGGGGAGGAGGGAGGAGGAGACGCCTGAGGCGCGCGACAGGGGGGGAAGGAGGGGCGCCCGCCGCCCTCCGCCTGGGTCACGGGGCGGGGCGTGCGGCTGGAGGCCGCGCTCGGCCCGCCAATGGCCACCCCGCCGGCCGGCTGACTGGGGCGCGCCATCCAGCAGCTCACCTCGGCACCTGGGCCTTGGCCGGCCCCAGCCAATCAAACGCCTTCATTTGCATACCCAGCCCCGCCCTTTCGCCCCAGCGAGGGGCCCGCTCCCAGAGAACACAAAGAAGGCCCCCCGTAGTGGGGGGGGGGTCCATTCCCAGCTGCCCGTCCCGACAGCCTAGCATCACCTTTTCAGTGCGTTTATGGATCTTTCAGTCACCCTGATGAAAGGAAGGAAGTGGGGGTCATAGGGGTTTGGATCCAGAAAAAGAGATTCTATTTTTCTTCCCTGTGTTCCTTCTACCCGGGAGTTACTCTCCTCCCTTTCCATCGCACACATTTGCGTCTTTTCGCCTCGGAGTCCTGTGTCTCCCCTCTCTTCCCCCTCCCCTTTTTCCAGTCGCCCCAATCTCTGTGCTTCCTTCCCCAGGTTGCTGCCCACTACTGGCCTTCTGCTGCGTTGCAGCCTTGATAGGCAGGCTTTGAGCACCGCCTCAGATAGATGATGCTCCAAAGCTCCCCAAACCTACCCCAGTCCAGAAGGAAAACAAGACAGGAAGAGGTTACTGCGCTAGGGTGAAAGAGACCTGATCAAGTAGCTTTGGTACCTATGGTGGCAAAAAGCCGCCCCTTTGGACTCAATTCCCCAAATCCTTGTCCAACTTTCCATCTCCTACCTTCAGGTCTGTACTGGGCCACAATGGTGACGGACTGGCCAGCCCGTTTCAGAGCAGCCGCAGCCTGCTCATGAGTTGCATTCCTCAGGTTCACACCATTCACCTGTCCAAAGAGAGGAGCTATGAGCCATTCCCACAACAAGAAAGGCAGTCCTCTGTCATAGCAGTTAGGAGAGGGAGATGGATAGCCCATCCCTAAGCCTACTCAGATGCGTTTCTCAATATCCTATCCTTGCCCGTGAAGAATATGCCATCTTTAGTGTAATAATTATCTTTGTGGGGCTCAAATGCCAACCAGGGTTGAGATCCAACACACATTCATTTCCTCCTCAAGGATAAGTCTGGGCTCAGTCCTAAGGTCTGAGGTCATCTATAAAGAGAATATCAGTTTTCTCCAGCTCAGCCTTCCCCCATCTCAAGAAGCATTTCTTGGAGAAAGCAAGATCTCCCCTCCTCCCTTTTAGATTGGCATGGATCCCATCCTCCCACCTCTCCTTTTTCTCCTCACCGATAAGATCCGGTCTCCCCTGCGCAGCTCCCCACTCAGGTCAGCTGGGCCTCCTGCCAGGATGAAGGAGACAAAAATGCCTTCTCCATCCTCTCCTCCTACGATGTTGAAGCCCAGGCCTGTGGAGCCCTTGTGCAGGATGATCTTGCGGGGCTCTCTGGTGGGAAAGAAGCAAAAGGATAAGGACAAGGTGGATGTAAACTGTTGTCCCTGTGAGGGCCAGCCTAGAACAAGGCCCATACTGCCGAAGAATGATGTAGGTTCCTTTACGTATGATACTCTGTTGCTTCCTTTCTCTCCCAAAACCTGCTTGGCTGCTATTTTCTGCCAGGTGCCAAGTTTCAGTTCCTCTTCCCTCCCTTCTTCCTGAGGGCTTGGAGTTGGCTTCCCAGTGGACAGTTCCCTACTCTCTCAGTTCAACACAACCCTACCCTGTCTGGAGAACATTACCTCAGAGCCCATTCCTTCATCCTCTTTCTTCCCAGATTCTCCTATCCTACCACCAGCGTGATGGACCTGGGCCACAACAAGTGGAACCAGTTAGGGGCACTGGAAACCAGCCTGGGGTTGATCGCACTCATCCGCAAAATGCTCCTCCACGGTCTCGAAATTCCACTCGACAACTGTGAGTCCTCCTACCTTCCCCAAGGACAGATTTGGTCACACACTACTACTATGTGCCCTTGCCAGGTGATGTGGGAGACAGGTATAGAAACCCCAGGTCCCCAGAAGGAGCCGAGGAGCCCGACAGAAGAGAGTGAACACATGAAAACTCCCAATTGTCACTAACCATGTTATGTCTAAGGCAACCCCCTGGAAATGGTCAGTGTCATCAGGCGAGAGCTACAGCCGCTCGTGCCTGCGTAGCCTTAAAACCCGACCCTCAGCACACATTTCCCGGCTCACTGCCTTCACTTGAAAGCATCTTTCATCAGACGAGCCCCAAGTCCAAGACTCCTCCTTTGTTGCTCCCAGTATTGGGTGCAAGGCTCCCTCCCTGAGCCTCGGATGCTCTCGCTCTAATCCCTGCTCTCCTCCTACCTGGCATCCCCTCCAGGCCGCAGGGAGCGGAGCGGCCAGGCCCACCTCTGCGAAGCCCTCCTCCAGGCCGAGGCCGAGGCCGTGCCCAAGCCCAGGGCCAAGCCGGAGCCTGAGAGCTTGCGTGCCCTCTCCATGGTTCCTCCAGCTCTCCCTGCCCGTCCCCCACCCCGTCCGCCTACCCTTCCGGCTCCACTGCAGCCTCCCAGGCCCCACCCCGCAGCAAACCTGTCCCCCGGAATCCCGGCCGGCCCGACCAGTTCCACCGCCCGCCACCGCCGCCGCCGCCGCCGCCAGAGTGGGGCGGGGCCGTCCCCGGGGAGGCCACGGGGCCCGCCAGCCTCCCAGCGTCCCGCCAACCCCACTGTCTCAACGGTTCTTTTCTCTAGAACGACTGCCGCAGAGGGGGCAGCGACTGTCTCGGGGAAGGAAACCCCCACAGCTTCCACCTCCTCAGCCCCCTACGCGCTCCACCCCTCTCCCCCTTAACTCGGTACTTTGGGATCGGGGCCACACGCTTGGCACGCCCCCTGATGGTGGAACTTGTCCCTGCAGCTCCTTCTGTCCCTCTCTCGGGCCCGAAGAGGGCCTACCCCAAAGAGAAGTGATGAGGGCTTTCTCCTCTTCTGGGCCATACTACAAGGAGACCCGTGGCTAGCCAGAAACGGATTCCTATCCTCTTCATTCCTAAGTAGGCTAAAGGGGTGGCGGCGGGGAGGAGGTTACCTGGTGAAGTCCTCCTCAGCCAGCATGTGCCTAGGGATTGGAGAGTAACGGGCAGGGGGAACCTGAGGAGGAGCAGGGTAGCTGACCTTACTCTCCACAGCCCCAAGGTAACCCAGGCTGGAATTATGGCTTATGTGGTTGTCAGCCAAGGCAGTAAAAGCTGGAATCAAGAAAAGGAGAGACAAGTTCAGAGACCACTCTATGTAGGTCCCTACCTCACCCCCATCAAGGACTGTGCCCCACACCCCACCTGAGATGCAAAAGCCACCCAGGGATGCTGATTCCTCAGGCCTCTCCTCCCCTCTCCCCACCCCCTCACCCCCACCCCTGGGTTCCTCCTCCACAGTCCCTTTCTGAATCCTGGGCTCACTCCTGTGAGTCTTAGAAAGAGCTAAAGTCAAGCAGTCTACAAAGAAAGGCATGACTAGAGGTGTGACTAATAATAATCCCTCACATCTCTATAGCCTAATACGGTTTTCCAAGGGCTTTCTTGCCCATGATCTCATTTGATCCTTGCAGCAGTTCTATGAGGAAGGCAGCCCATATATCATTAGCTCCTTTTTGCCGAAGAGAAAACTGAAGACAGCGGAAAGGGACTCATCCAAGGGCACCCAGCTACAAGGGACAGAGCGAGGATCTGGACTCAGTTCTCCTGAGCACTATTGCTCTCTGTCTCTCTCTCTCCCTCTCTGAACAGGGAGTTTGAATTCCTTCCCCTCCAGAAACCAGGGGGCTGGGCTTCAGGCTGGGGACAAGGGGGATGGGTACGTACTGCTGGCGTAGTCAGGGGGTGCATACATGTCGTTGAGGTGGAGGCTGCCCGGCTTGGCCACCTTTAGGTAGACCATATCAGACGTGTTCTTCAGTGAAGCCACGGCTTCCTCGTGCCTCACATCCTGCAGATTGGTGTTGTTCACCTAGAAGATGAAAGGCCTTAAGGCTGGCACTTGGGAGAAGGGAGGGCCTCTCCGGGGAGCTTCCAGGAAATTCAACGGTGCTCTGTCTAACGGAGGCCCCATACAGTGCTGTGAGAAGCGGACAAGCACTAAGAGTGCAATATAGCTGGTATGGGAGCTGCGGCCATGAAAAGAACTAGGGCCTTGGTATCTGAGCGTGTGCAACACAGACGATGATGCTCTTTTTTATCTATCTATTTATTCTTAAAGATTTTATTTATTTATTTGACAGAGAGAGACACAGCGAGAGGGAACAAAAGCAGGGGGAGGGGCAGAGGCAGAGGGAGAAGCAGGCTTCCCACTGGAGCAGAGAGCTTGAAGTGGGCCTCAATCCCAAGACCCCAGGACATGATCTGAATCAAAGGCAGAAGCTAATCAACTGAGCCACCCAGGCATCCCTCCGATGATGATGCTCTTGAAACCTCCCCCACAATGCTGGCCCCTGAATGAGGTTCAGGTGGAGTGAGAGGCTACTAGAACCCCACCTCCACACCCCACCCTACATGTGGGCCTCCCCAAAGGCTGTCTCACCGCCAGCAACCGGTCCCCAATCTGTAGGCGTCCGTCCTTCTGAGCAGCACCCCCCTCAATGATCTTGGTGATATAGATGCTGTTGTCTCCTGGGATGTGCTGGTTGCCAATCCCCCCAGCAATGCTAAAACCCAGGCCTGGGGAGGGGCAGTGAAGGGAGTGGGAGAGGACCACAAGGAGACATTAGAGTGCTCAGTCAATGCCAGACCCCACTCCCCACCGGAGCCAACCCAGTGGTTCAGGGGGAGCTCCCCTCCCTGTACCTTCCTCCCCTGCCCTGGGGGAACCCAGACACTAAGCTGCTATCCCGAGGTCAGTAAGGGAAAGTGAGATGGGAGGTCAAGCAAGGATTAAGGCTGTCCCCTTCTGTGTCCTACAGAGCCACCCAGAGTCTCTGGCCAGAGCACAGGTATGTAGAGGGCTGCACCTTTGGGCCCTTTGAGCAGGTTGACCTCCATGATGGTCTCAGGTGGGGGCTGTCTCCTCCGCACCACCAAGCGCACCACGGGGCCGGCCTCCTTCAGTGCCTCCACGGCCCGGCTGTGCACCACCTCCGACACGTCCACCTCATTCACCCTCAGCACACAGTCATTCACCCTGAGGAGGAAGCCCGAGAAGCATGACACCCCACCACTGCCTCCCCACCCCCTCTCCCACCTCTCCTTCCTTCCCTCCCTGCCACCCCTCCCCTGCCCCCTCTGAGAGCTAACCAAAAGGTCATCGCATGCCGGGCAGCCCTCTTCCCCTCATGTTCATCCTGCCCCTGCCACCCCCAGCCCTGCTTTCGAGCCACCTCACCCCAGCCTCCCGTCCATGGCGGCAGCTCCACCAGGAATGATCTTGGTGATAAAGATGCCGGGGTCATCAGGGACATGCGGGTTGTCAATGCCCCCTGCAATGCTGAAGCCCAGGCCCGAATTGCCCTGCAGAAGGGGACAGAGGGGCATGGTCTGCTCACTCAGAGGGAAGAGGGATGGTTCTGGATCTCCCCCGCTTCCCCTCACCCCCCAGAAGCAGGTTCTTCAGTCCTCAGAAGGCCCCCCCCAACCCCTGGCAGGCCAACATACAGTCTGTGGCAACCGTTCTGGCCCAGAGGCCCCAGCCAAGCGCCCCCCATCCCCAGCTCCCAGGCCTCAGTGAGCTAGGTCAATTAATATTTGTGAGCTGGTTGATTGATTGATGCAGTACGTGGCCTTCCAGGGCCACTGTTTCCTCCCTCCCCCCACCTCCTGTCCTCTCAATGTAGGTGCCTCCCTCCAACAAGTCTTGAGACTGAGGTACACACAGGGCGCTTCCCTTTCCTGGTCTGAACCCTCCCCTCCCCTTTCATCCTGGCTTGCTGGCAGACTTACCCGCTCAAGTACTATTTCCTCATACTTGAACATGCCATCGCTGCCGTTCACCTAGGGGGAGACACGGGCAGTTCCCTGAGCGCTTCCCAAACCACCCCCCCACACACACCCATCTGCCTTCCTGGTCAACCTGCCCTTCCCCCACCACCCAAAGAGTAGGAGCCCGAATTGACCCCAGGATGCCTCTTGGCCACAGATGGGGACAGGCTGACCCCGAGGAGGCCACACCCCTCCCTCGCTTCCAGCCATATCTGCCCTGAACCCATTTAGCCCAGATCAATTATCCGGGGCCAGCCAGCTAGTGTTGCACTCACTGAGAGGCCGGGCCCCAGGGCCTTGGAGTTCACTTAGGAGGGGTGCAGCGTAGGCCTAAGGGGGTTGGTGGAAATGGAACACAGTAGGCAAACCATGCCACACCTAGCATCCATGGGGGCACACCCAGTGGCCTCGATGGGGACCTCTTCCCCTTCTGATCCATAGCTCTTCCTGACTCAGGGATCACAAACTCCCACCATGTCAGGACCGGTAGGACAGCAGACACCATCTTGTCCAACCTTTCTCATGTGACAGATGGTGTGACACTGGGACCCAGAGAGGACACAGGTTGTACCTCAGAGTGCACTGGCATTTAGTGGCAGAGCCAGGGTCAGAACCTGGATCTCCAGGTGCTCTTTTGATTAAATAAAGCTGCCAAGGCCACTGATGTTTTGGCCATTCACACCCTTCCCCAGCAGAACTCATGAGAAAAGGAAAGGAGCACCCTTCTGAATACCCCCAGGAACCCTCATTCTATATCTCCTCTGTGTCCCCAGGAACCTGATTCTTCAAATGGGTGGAAGGAGTCAAAGACCGAATCCATTTTCTGCCAAGGGCCTTTGATACCTAACCCTTTGTGTTTCCCCACAGAAAAAGCCAGGGTAGGCGCTGGGTGGGAGTCAGAGGCAAAGCCGGGGGTGCGATGGGAGCAGAGTGGACAAGGTTCCCCAGAGGAGGGAGAAGCTGACAACCCACAGAGGGACCAGCAGTGGAGCCCCTGGCCTTCAGTATACAGCAGCCATGGGAGGGGAGGCAAGGAAAGGGGATGGAAGAAAGCTTTGTTCTGACCAACCCCCAGAACTGGCTTCCCAGACAAGACATACTTGTGGCTATTGTCAGGTCAAAATGTGACTGTGGCAGACGAGTAGTACCTGCTCCCCGGCTCCCACTCTCATCCCCGAGAATGGAGGGACTCCCTTGCCTCTCTCCCCAGGTATCCCAGTACCTCCTCCTCCATCTGTCTCTGGCTGCATTGCCCCTTTCTCGAACCCTGGTGTTCTCCTCTGAAGGGAGCTGCTAACCTAAGATGGGGGCTCCTTCGCATGCTTCCCCTTCCACTGTAGCTTTGGCTTGGAAGGGAGGTGGTTGGGGGGGCATAGGTGGGCGGTGGGCAGGCTGGTGAGTCATGCCTCCACCTTTTCAAGGCCTGACCACAGGGCTTTGTGCCCTGAAGCTCTGGGAGTTGGGAGGAGGACCCCAGCTGCAGCCCCACTCTGGTCCCTGATCCCACGGGGGAAGAACCGATAGCTTTTCAGAGCCCCGAAACTAAAACAGCTGCCTGAAGTAACATGCAACAGACATGCAGGCAAAAGGACACCCATGCAGCGCTCATATGCCTCTGGTGTACCATGTGTGCCCACATGTGATAAGCCATGCTTCAAGGCCAGCTCCAGCTTTGGCGAGCATCAGAGGCTCCAGCCTCCCACTGCCCTGCTTGGTGACCCCGCTCCCAGGGCCGGGGGCCATCTGGGGCTCAGCCCTGGCAAAGAAACCTTGGCCAGCTGGCCCAGTCTTGGGACTGGCACCTGTCTGACAGTTGACCAGGATAAGCGTGAGTGAGTGTTTGCAAGGGTAGGGCCCCAGGATATAGGGGAAAAGGAAAGAGGGGGACTCACTGGAGAGGGCAAGGAGCCAAGGAAAGGGCCACAGGAAGCAGTGAGCGCGGACAGACAGGAGGCCAGAACTGAGGACTCCTCTCCCTTAGGAGGTCCCCACCTTTGCTTCTGAGTGAGAGCACATTCTATCCCCAGAGGAGGACAGAGGCGGCCAGAACGGTCACCAGCTTGGGGCAGGCAGCACCTGCCCTCAACAGCAAAACCTCCTTCTCCTCTCTCCCTAACCTGGGGGCTGCAGAGCCAAATAAGCAGACAGGCCCTCCGCTGTGCATGCCAAGGATCTGGCTCTGCCGGCCCAGCCTCCATTTTGCTGCTTCTCCCACAGATGCTCCTTCCATTTTCTAAGCTGGCAGCTTAGACTGGGAGTGGAAGCCGGAGTTGTGCCCAGCACCCAGGGGTTCCTGAGCTGTGCCAAGTCAGGGCTTGGGGGCCAAGTTCTTTCACATCTGGAGGTACTCAAGGGGGCCATGCCCCGCTGGGGCCAGTCCTGCACCAGGGCACCTGCCCCTTCCTTGCTTGCTTCCAGGCACCATGCCTGCTCTAGAGCAAAGAGGCTTGCTTCAGTCCCCCCACCCTTTACATTTGCTCCCCCCCCACCCCAGTACACACACACTTCAGAGCTGCTGGGACAAAAGAGTCCGTCCTTCTCAGCAGCCTCTCAGCCTTGCTTGGGACGTGTCTCTTGCCTCCTCCCCCTCCCCTCCCTTGCCTGTCAAGCGCCTCTCACCAGGGACACCACACACACACACACAACACACACACACACACACGCATGCACGCACAGGCACACACATGCACACACTTGAGCCACACACTCTCACACAGATACACGCAGCCCCACACACAGGCAAACACAGCTATCCCTGCAGCCTCGCCTACAGAGACACCTCCACGTTCAGAGAGACATCCCCACATGTCCATGTGCACACAAAGGGCCTGGGACGGAAAGGGACTCATGGCATGGAGGGATGAAGCTCAGGCAGCTGGGCACATGGGCCCCCTCGACATAGATTCACAGGAGCTCCAGTGCCTCCCTCCACACACCTTAACATACATACACACATACACACATATGTCCCCCCTACGCAGAGCACCGTGCCCCCTCCTCCCCTCCTGTGGAGACATACACCATACACAACCCCCGCAGAACCTCCCGCCCCCTGCCAGACACAGAGACGCTGCTAAACCCCCACACGGAGACAAACCCAGTCCCCCCACCGGAAAATGTGCCCCTCCGCCATACCTTCACCTCCTGACACACACAGCTCCTCCCAATCCCCCCCAAATGGAGACCCCCAAACAGACACACACAGAGAAGCATACATTTCCAACCGTCTCTCCTGGTCCAGGTGAAACCCTAGGGCTCAGTTTCCCCCAGCTTGAAGCCTCCAGGAACCCCTGCTGCACCCCCCAGGCCTCTAGGCCCCACTCTTCAGCCCCCCTCGGTTGCCCCACCATCTCCCCACCACCGCCTTCCCCCCACCCTCCCACCCCGCCACTGCTGGTCCATACCTGCTCATACCAGTCTCGGTTGGTACAGGTGCACTCGGGCCACCAGCTGGGGCCACTGCCGTTGAGTTTGGGGGTGCTCTTGCCCGGGACTGGCTTAGGGGGCACTGGCCCCACATCCCGGCCGGTGGGGATGAGCTTGGCCTTAGTGCGGGGGGTAGGGGTAGCCCCAGCCTGGGAGGGCAGGGTCTGAGAGCTGTAGCCCCCATAGCCTGCGCTGGCTCCGTTGCCCCCACCTGGCCCATAGGGGTCGGGCACTTGCCAGTCCCCATAGCCAGGAGGCTCCAGGCGCCGCAGGGCAGCCAGGCGGGTCACCTCATAGCACTCTGGGCACTTACAGCAGTGCTGGTGCTTGTGCATGGCACTGCCCCCCGCCGCCCGGACCCCCCAGCCCACGCCGGTTTCCACACCGCCGCCGCCGCCGGGCTCCCGGGCACACTCACACTGCTCGGACCAGGAAGGAGGGGGCACCCGTGGGGGTGCTCGGGCGGAACGGGGCCTGGGGCCGGGCGGGCGTCCTGGGGCTTCTGCCCCCACGCTGCCCCGCACCCACGGCTCCCCCTCCAGCACTGGCGGCTCCGTGTCGCCCGTCGTGGCTCCTGGGCCGAGGCCCAGCGGCAAAGAAGAAGCGGGAGCCTGGACAGAGGCTGCGAGCTGAGAGGACCGCTCCTGCACTGGTCCCCAGGATGGATCTGAGTGGAGTCAAGAGCATCTCTCCCTGGCTCCCTTCTCAGTTGATTCCAGCCAATCAGCGTGCAGAGTCAGGCAGCGGCAGCGGCAGCGGCAGGAATGCTAAACAGCGGCTCCTTAAAGGAACAGAGCCAGTGGCGCCCCCAGGCTCAGCCCCAGCTCCCCAGATATCTGGGATATCGCCGACCCTAAAGCGGGGATGGAGGATTTGGGCCATGGGTGAGCTCAGCCCCCGATTTAGAGCCCTCCACATCTCCGATTTCAGCCTGTCCTCTGCCCACTCCACCCCACCCCACTTCCAAGAGGGAGTTGCAGGGAGATGCTCAATGGGTCCCTGGGCTTGCTCTGAGCTGGGGCTAGCAGAAGTAAAGACTTGAAACAGCAGAACGGACCGAAGGGACGTTGGAGCAGGGCGGGGAAGGTGATCTATCTTAACAGGGGACCGAGGAAGAGGGTGGCATAAGTGGCTACTCTCCTGTCAGTGCCTCCTCCTCGGGACTATTGTTCTCTCAATCTCTAGGCCCGAAATGACCACAATCTCACACTTGACCTGCTTCCATCACTAGTGAGGAACTCAACCCTAGAACAGGAGGAAAGGAGAGCTCTAAGGTCTCGTCCCTGGCCCACAGGCTCCTGTGTCCTTCGCCCTACTCCTACACAGTTATGATGGGAGAAAGAGCTTCAGGGTGCCAAGAGGAAAGAGAGTCCAGGATGGAAGGAAAGGTAAGAAGAGATCTGAAGTGACAGAAACCATTCCAGGGGACCTGGAGAAGAACTTGGGAATACTTGTCCAAGGACATCTCCTTAACCTCCCCCGCTCAGCCTGTTGGGGGCCGGAGGCAGGATGACATTCAAGGAAGACTGTCTTTTTTGCTGTACTTGTTTTGTCCTTAGCTACCAATTATAGAGCCTTTACAAAGTCCTAAGTGCTTTACTTGCCAACAAAACCCCTACCAAGATGCTACTATGCTTATCTTAATTTTACCAATCAGGAAATTGAGCTCAGAGATATTAATATAGTGGGAAGTGACCAAATTGGGACGCAGACTCTGGCTATTTGATTCAAACATCCATGCTCTAAACCATCCTGGTACAACAGGTCTATTCCAAGTTCTCCTGTAGAACGTAGATCTCAGTTCAATTCAACAAATACTCGTTGCACACTTACTCTAGGCGAGACCTCGACCGAGGTCCTAGGGATACAGAAATTCATTCCTAATACAACAAACATTCATCTAGTACTTACTATGTGCAGACACTGTTCTAGGATTTGGGGATCTAGCAACACACAGAACAACGTTATATCAGGTTGAGGGAAGTATAGAAACCTCACCTCCCTTTAAATATCTGCACAGGTTTCCATTTGTCGTATAGTATTGCATGGCATTGTAGGGAAAGAAAGAAAAGTCGATCAGAGAAGAGGGTGTTGGGAACGCTGGGGGAGGACACCGCATTGTGACCATCTCTCTTCAAGTTTTTTACCTCTACATTTTAATATGAAAATTTTCAAGTGTACAGATAATTGAAAAAAAGTTACAGGGAACAAATGCCACCTGGATGGTCATTAACATTTTGCTACACTTGCTTTTATCCTGTGTCTCTCCTCCACATGTTCTCTCCAGCTTTTCTTAAAAATGAAAATTCACAAACATACAGAAATGTTGACAGACTAGTACAATAAGCATTTATATATCTTTCTCATAGACTCAACAACTGGTATTGTCTTGTTATATTTGCTCTATTGATCTATTATGGAGCTGCATTGTTTTCTGAACCATTCAAGTGTAAGTGACAGATTTCATCACACTTCTCCCCTAATACTTCAGCATACATCTTGTATTCTTCTACACGACCATGATATTATTTTGACATCTAAGAAAATTAACAATAATTTCATATCATCCAAGAGCATCAAATGTCTCATCCATATTCAAATTTCTCCAAATTTGCCTTTTATGGTTTTAACATCAGAATCTAATCAAGCCTTCCCCATTACCTTTGTGTCTTTAAACGCTTTTAATCTAGAATAGCCCCGATCTTAAAAAACAAAACAAAACAACTTTTCATCTTGAAATAAGTACAGATTTACAAGGAAGTTGCACAGTACAGAGAGGGCCCATGCACTGCTCACAAAGTTTCCCTCAATGATTACATCTTACATAATTATAGTACAATATAAAAACTGGGAAATTGACATCGGTACGATGTGGGTATAATTCTTTTTTAAAAAATAATTTTTTAAAAGATTTATTTATTTATTTATTTATTTGACAGAGATCACAAGTAGGCAGAGAGGCAGGCAGAGGGGGTGGAATCAGGCTCCCTGCGGAGCAGACAGCCCGATGTGGGGCTTGATCCCAGTACCCTGAGATCATGACCCAAGCAGAAGGCAGAGGCTTAACCCACTGTACCACCCAGGCACCCCATGATGTGGCTATAATTCTGTGCCATTTTACCATAAGTGGAGATTCCTGTAACAACCGCTGCAACAAAGATACAGAATTATTTGGTCACCACAGAGATCTACCTGTCAACATTTTATCAAGTTGAGGGAAGTATAGAAGGCTCACCTCCCTTTAAATACCTTTACCATGTCCCATTTACAGTATAGTATTGCATGGTTGTCTTAAATATTTCCTCCACATATATTGAGCTCCACATCAGACAATGTTATATTTATTGCTTCAAGTATCAAACATAATTCAGACACCTTAAGTAAAACTTCCATTTTTACTCATTCAATTCTTTCTTCTTTCCTGATGTTCCAAGATTTCTTCTTTTATCATTTTCATTCTGTTTTTGGGAACTGCCTTCAACCATACTTCTAGGGTGGGTCTGCTGGTGATGTAGTCTCTTAGCTTCCCTTTTTCTGAGGGTGTCTTGACTTCCCCCTCATTTCCAATGAAATGGAATAGATACTTACTAGATAAAGCATTTGGGGTTGGCAGTTCTTTTCTTTCAACACTTGAAATGTGTCATACCACTTTCTTCCGGCCTTCATAGTTTCTGATGAGAAATCTACCCACATTTGAATTGTTTTTCCTCTGTAAGTAAGTTGTTGTTTCTTTCTTGCTTTTTTCAAGATTTTCTTTGCCTTGCTTCCAAAAGTTCGGTTATGATGTATCTTGGCATGGGTTCCTTTGAGTTTATTCCATTTGGGTTTTGTTCATCTTCTTGAATTAGTAGGTTTTATCTTTTGCCAAATTTGGGATATTTTCAGCCATTATTTCTTGAGGGCTTTTTTTTTTTTTTAAAGATTTTATTTATTTATTTGACAGAGAGAAATCACAAGTAGGCAAAGAGGCAGGCAGAGAGAGAGAGAGGGAAGCAGGCTTCCTGCTGAGCAGAGAGCCCGATGCGGGCCTCGATCCCAGGACCCTGAGATCATGACCTGAGCCGAAGGCAGCGGCTTAACCCACTGAGCCACCCAGGCGCCCTCTTGAGGGCTTTTTCAGCCTCACCTTTCTTTTCTCATTCTGGGACTCTGATGATGCAAATGTTAAGTCTTAGGGGATAGTCACCACATATCTCTGAGGCACTGTACATTTTTTTAAAAAATTCTGTTCTCGGGACGCCTGGGTGGCTCAGTTGGTTGGACGACTGCCTTCGGCTCAGGGCGTGATCCTGGAGTCCCGGGATCGAGTCCCACATCGGGCTCCCAGCTCCATGGGAAGTCTGCTTTGCTCTCTGACCTTCTCCTCGCTCATGCTCTCTCTCACTGTCTCTCTCTCTCTCAAATAAATAAATAAAAAATCTTTAAAAAAAAAATTCTGTTCTCCTCTTGTTGTTCACATTGGGTAATTTTTAAGATTTTGCTTATTTATTTGACACACACACAGAGATCACAAATAGGCAGAGAGAGAGAGAGAGAGAGAGAGAGAGAGAGAGAGAAGCAGGCTCCCTGCCTAGCAGAGAGACTGATGCGGGGCTTGATCCCAGGACCCTGGGATCATGACCTGAGCCAAAGGTAGAGGCCTTAACACACTGAGCCACTCAGGCGCCCCCAGATTGGGTAATTTTTTTAAAAAGTTTTATTTATTTATCTGAGAGAGAGAGAGAGAGAAAGAAAATGAGAGCTTGCGGGGAGGGTCAGAAGAAGAGAGAGAGAATCTCAAGCAGACTCCCCACTGAGCACAGAGCCCACCGTGGAGCATGATCTCTTGACCTCAAGATTATGACTTGAGTTGAAATCAAGAATCAGACTCTTAACTGACTGAGCCACCCAGGCACCTCCAGACTGGGTAATTTTAAAGGTTCTATTTTCAAGTTCACTGGTTCTTTCCTCTGTCCTCTCCATCCTATTGATAAGCCCATCCACTGATTTTTTTTAGTTTGGTTATTATATTCTTTGATTCTAAAATTTTTTTAGATACTTGATTATCTCTCCTACTTCTTTGCTAAGATTTTTTTAAAAAGATTTTATTTATTTATTTGACACACAGAGATCACAAGTAGGCAGAGAGGCAGGCAGAGAGAGAGGGGGGCGGAATCAGGCTCCCTGCTGAGCAAGAGCCTGATGCAGGGCTCGATCCCAGGACCCTGGGATCATGACCTGAGCCGAAGGCAGAGGCTTTAACCCACGGAACCACCCAGGGGCCCCATCTTTGCCAAGACTTTAAAAAAAAATTTGTGTCAACCTTGTTTGTAATTGCTCACTGAAGCATTTTTTAAAAGAGATTTTATTTATTTATTTGACAGAGATACACCAAGAGAGGGAACACAAGCAGGGGGAGTGGGAGAGGGAGAAGCAGGCTTCCTTCTGAGCAGGGAGCCCAATTCGGGGCTTGATCCCAGGACCCTGGAATCATGACCTGAGCTGAAGGCAGACACTTAACAACTGAGCCACCCAGGTGCCCTGAATCATTTTTTATGTTGGCCGCTTTAGAATCCTTGTCAGATCATTGAAAGCTCTCTGTCATGTTGGTGTTGGCACCTGTAGATTATTTCTCATTCAAGTTGAGGGTGTCCTGGTTCCTGGTATGATGAGTGTATTTTTTTAGTACATCCTACACATTTTTGAATATTATGTTATGACACTCTGGATCTTATTTAAATCTTATCTCTGGTAGGCTTCTTCTGACACTGTTGCCATCAGTGGAAGGGGCCACTGCCTGGTTACTGTCAGGTAGGGACAGAAATTCATGTTCCCCCAGTGGTGTCAGCCGATACCTGAGGCAGAGCCTCCTCCCTGCTGCTGGGCAGGGGTGGGAGCTCCAGCTCCCCACTAGACCTCCACTGACACCTCTCTGGCTGGGAGAGGTTGAAGTGTCTCTTTCCTGGTCCCCAGGGGGCCTCCATTGACTATGGGTGGGTGGTACAGATAGGGGCAAAGATGGTAGAACAGTAGACTGGGAGGGGAGGAAAGGGAGAGCAGCAGCAGAAGTCCTGAGTCTCCACTAGGTCTCCTCTGACATTCTGATATCATTCGGCAGGGAGAGGAAGCCATGTTATTCTGTGGGGATGGAAGTCCAGGCTCCCTATTCAGCCTTTTCTGACACCACCCCAGAGAGTGTTGGGGTAGTCCAGTAAGAGTAGAGGTCTGGGTTTCTACTTGGCCTTTACTGGCATGGGCGGGGCTATGGTTCTTTTCTGTGATGTTTGGTTACAGTAGAGTGGTTCTTGTTTAAGAGTTTTCTGCCTGGGGGCACCTGGGTGGCTCAGTGGGTTAAGCCTCTGTCTTCAGCTCAGGTCCTGATCTCAGGGTCCTGGGATCAAGCCCTGTGTCAGGCTCTCTGCTCGGCGGGAAGCCTGCTTCCCCCTCTCTCTTTGCCTGGTCTTCTGGCTAGAGAGGGCAGGGATTTATTGAGGCTTTCTTTGTTCTGTGCCCATTGGCAGGTCCAGGCTGCTGGCTTCTCCAGCACCAGCCTGGGATATATGAAGCAACGAGAAAACCTAGGGAGCTCAATACTTTGAGGTCAGGTCACTGGGGTACCTAATAAGTCAGCTCTTTCCTCCTTCTTTCAGTCTTCTTACATTTGTTTTATATTTAATGTCCAGGATTTTAGCTGTAGTTAACAGGAGGAATAGGGAGAAGTTTATCTACTCATACTGGGTCCAGAACTAGAAGTCTGTTACTTTTTTTTTTTTAATTAATGACATCGATGTTCTGAGGCGTACAAGTCAGTTGTTTTGCAGACTCTCCTAACTTCTGGATTTGTTTTTTTTTCCCCTCATGGTGTAATTTATTTCATTCCTTTATATGCTATTTTTACTGGAAATTGGAAATTGGGATAGAGGCCATCTTAAATAGTTGGTCAGGGTAGACCTCAGTGAGAAGGTGACATTTGAGCAAAGACTTGAGGGAGGTGAGGAGATGAGCCATACAGAAGGGTATACCTAGTTAGGGAACAGCCAGTGCAAAGGTCCTGGGGAAGGAGTACCCCTGGCTTGTTCAAGGAACAGCAGGGAGGACCAAGTGCCCAGAGCAGAATGAAGGAGGGGAAGAATAACAGGAGATGAGATCAGAGATTTAGTAGGGAATAAGATTGTATAGGGCCTGTAGGCCATTATAAGAATTTGTGCTTTACCCTGAGAGACATGGGGAGCCATTGGAGGGTTTTGTGCAGAGAACTAACACGATCTGACTTGGGTTCAGCAAAGCTCTGTGTGGAGAAGAGGCCACAGATGACAAGGACGGAAGCAGTGAGACTGGTTGGGATGCTTCTGCAGGGATTCAGGTGAAAGATGATGGTGGTTTGGACTACAGTGTTTGCGCTGGAAGAGAGAGAAGTGGCTGGATTCTGGATGTGCAGTATCCCCCGTGTTTCAAAAGTTTGCCTTACACCACTTTGCTCCAAAGAAAGACCCACATCACTAGCTGTTTTCACCAACAGAAAGAAACCCAAAGAGGATTTTTGCTTTTATTTTTTAAAAAGGAGTAAAAACGTGAAAATAGCATTCAGCATTTGCTTTGCAGTGAGCAGTGATAGAGGCAGCAAATACCAAGAGCAAGCAGCTAGAGCAGCCTGGCCAAGCTCTTTCCTGGGGAACTGCGCCCAGCAGCTCAGCATCTAGTCACCACGGCTTTGAACTGTATCTGTGAGCATCTGTGCTTTATCTCCATTTATTTTGTGCATTCGTTAGCAAGATGTGCCCTGAGGTATCAGAAAAGCCTAAGAGAGGTTATTTTTGGGGTCTGGGAAGGCTCAAAAATTTTTCCATGCACATTAATGGTAATTGCTTTTTTGCCATTTCAGCTTATGAAAGGTTTCAGAGGAACCCACATTTTGAAGAGAAAGTCACTAGGATTTGCTGACAGAATGGATATGAGGTGTGGTTCCAAGGCTTTTTGGCCAGAGCCATGGGAAAGGTGAAACTGCCATTGACTGAGATGAGGACAGCCTTAGGAGTGGCCATTCTGGGGTGGGGGGGGGTGGTGTGAGGGGAGAGATCAGATGTGTGGATTGGGATATGTTGAGTTTGAGGTATCTATCAGACACCCAGATGGAGAGATGAACAGTAAATACTGTAAACAGCCCTGTCACTGAGGTGCTCCAAGTTAGAGAAATGGAAGTGTAGATGCAGATCATTATAGTCCCCATGAGAAGTGCTGTTTCAGAGGGTTGTACAGAAAAGCAGTTACCAACTCTTCTTGTGGGGGGAGGACTTCAGAATTGTTTCACCAAGGAGATCACATTTTTAGTTTGGTCCTGAAGGGTGATTAGGTGTTCATTAGGTAGTGAAAAGAGAGTGGTGTCTTATTTTCTATATTTTAGACCTGGCACACAACGGTTGCTCACAGACCCAACACAGTCACTAGTCGTGTGACCTTGAAAATGCTCTGAGCTTTAGTCTCTTTGCTTGTGAAATGGAAATAATCATAAGGTTTTTGTGAAGATTAAATGTAAAACCTTCACACATTCCCTGGTACACAACACGTTAAGGTTAGTTATTATTGTTGACTGAACAAATGAATTAATATCTTTTTTTTTTCTGACCAAGTCTAGGTTGCGCTGATAACCCAGGAGCTTGAAGTCTTTTATGTGCTCAGCGGTTTGACAATATTGACAAAAAGAGGGCTAGACTCATTTTTCCACATCCAAAAAGTGGCTCGGGAAGAAAGCCCGCTGTAGCCTGGACCCTCTGAACGG
This sequence comes from Neogale vison, assembly GCF_020171115.1. Taxonomy (NCBI): domain Eukaryota; kingdom Metazoa; phylum Chordata; class Mammalia; order Carnivora; family Mustelidae; genus Neogale; species Neogale vison. The sequence goes on from NC_058105.1 coordinate 71,528,787, forward strand.
CTCCGATTGAGGAATAAGCATTGGTAGGCCTGGAGAGAATGGAGACAGTCAAACACGCCTTCCCCACAGTCCCATCCCTACTGAGTGGTTCCCGCCCGCCCGCTCGCGCGCTTTCTCCCTCTCGCTCGCTCTCTCCCTCCCTCCCTCTCTCTTTCATCTTTTCATTTTTAATGAATATGAGTAAAATCCCTCTAGAACCATAGTGTACTTCTCCCCACTTACTCCGGAGAGACTCAGACTGGACTGGGTTGGCTAGGCTGGAAGCACGCGGTTTACCTTGAGATGCTTTGACACTTGGCACATAGTCTCAACAGCTAGAGCTCCAGCCTGAGGCCCCAGGGAGGCAGGCGCCCCCTACAGGTCCAAAGCGGCCCCGCGCCCCTGCTGGCGGCTGCGGTTGCTAGGCAACCGAGGGGCCTGCGCAGAGACTGATGCCACCAAAGAGTAGTAGGCGAGGGGGTCCTGGAGAAGGAGAGAGACCAATTCTCATCCCATCCACCGTCTCTGGAGCCCTCAGCAAAATGACCCGGTTGGGACAGGGCGGCCTGCTGCTGTAAGATAATCTGGGCTCATTCTTGAAGGTGGACCTGTATACAAAGAAGACAGATTTTGTATGTGGATAATCAAGCAGCCTTGTCCCAGAGCCCTCTGGTTTCCCCTGGGAGCTGGAGATTTGGGTCGCTTGAAGGCAGAAGTTTCTGGTTTACAAGGAAGGGGCCATTGCTGTGGGTGTGCATTCTTGATGAATGGGAATTCTAGCAAATTGGGTGTGGGCGGGAATAATTTTGGTGAGTAGTCCAGTAAAGTATCAAGATTTCCCCACCATTCCCAATGTACGGATCAGGGAATTCCCAATTTATTTTTTTAAAGAAGATTTTATTTATTTATTTGAGAGACAGCGAGCATGAGGGGGGCAGGAGGGACGTGCAGAGGGAGTGGGAGAAGCAGACTCCCTGCTAAGCAGAGAGCCAGACATAGAGCTCCATCCCAGGAGCTGGACCCTGAGATCAGGACCTGAGCCAAAGGCAGACGCTTAATGGACTGAGCCACCCAGGCACCCCAGGAATTCCTACGTTAGCCCATTGAAATAAAAAAAAAGTCTCCATAGAAGCGACGATACATAAAGGATCATTTATATCTTGGCGGAACCAAGTTTCTCAGTGGCTTTCCTGAATTAGATTTCCCTATGGAGTTGGGAGACATCCTGAGGTCTGTTGACCCCTGTGAGTAGGGAACCCAACAAGAGGGAAAGCAAAAGACTAGGCAGGTGGTAAATACAGAATTCAGCAGTTTCCTAGTGTTGTGTCTAGTATGGGGCTAGCAAATTCTCGGCTCTGTTGCCCCGTCTTTTAGGACTATGCTGAAGTACCCCATCCTTATAAGGGCTTTTGGAAACCAGAAAGACACAGCTTTTCTTCCTGGTAACCCAGTATTCTAGCCCAAGAGTAGGTCCAGGCAAGCCAAATCTGTAACCACAATAACTGTTCTACTTGGGGCTTGTGTCTTCACTCTCAGCTAGTACAAAAGGAGGTTCATTGCGGCAGAACCCCAAGCCATGGCAAACTGAGGGGAGAGCTGTGCCCAGGAGTCTTGTGTGCCTTCTCTTGGGAGTTTCAAGGTAGAGATATTAGGCTTGAGGTACTGGTAGCTAGAGAGGTACTGGTTCAGCCACTGCCTCAGTCCACAACGTCTCCAACAGGGCATGGTGACAGAGGGAGGCTCCTTCCTCCCTGTGCTTCCAAACTGAACTGGGTCGGGGCTGTGCCTCGGCTCTATTAATAGCCCCCTAGCCCAGCCTGCTAGCCCCAAACCCGGATGCCAGGAGCTGTGAGTCAGCAGCTAAAAATAACGGAGAGCAACTGCACCCCAACCCCAACGAGCAGCTCCCTGAGGCCCTCCACCCTTAAGTTTTTGTCAGTCCCAGTCTCCAGCCGAAGGCCTCATAGAAGTTAAGTGAACCATAGCCGCCCAGTCCTCCCAGGAAGACGGTAAGGATAGGCAGTGGCAGGCTCAGGGCCCACGACTCAGGGGCTAGGGGCTTTAGGGTTTGGAATTAGGTCCTGGCATTCCGGCGGTTACACGACTGCTGCGGAAAGCCTGGGAGCTGAGAAGTTGAGGCCCCGGGGGCTGGACAGCCTGGAGATTGTCAGGATTGGGTCGGAAGGGGAGGCGAGTTAGAGGCTGCTGGGCTGCGAGGCTGGACGCCTGGGAAGGGGCAGAAAAGTAGGGCTGCGGGGCGGAGGTGCGCGCTGAGAGGTGAGAGCCTGGCAGTACCTGAATAGGCTGCGCGCCCCGGAGGTGAGGCCGGCGGCCGGTCAGATGGAGGGACGGATCGGGAACAGGGAAAAACTAAGGAAATGCAGCTTGAAAAGGTAGTGTGTGAGGGAGACCTGGCCGTTGCAAGGCGGAGTGGACACCCAAGGAGACTGGGACCAGACAGAAGCCGTGGCGTTGGCTCCTGAGGCGCCTACCTCCTCCCGGTCCCTGGAGCGCCGCCGCCCCCTCCCACCGCGCCAGTTGCAGGCCAGGTATGTTGGCTGGGACCGCCGACTGTGTACGTATGTGCATGTGTATCCATGGCGGGGGCGGGGCGGTGAGAAGGGAAGGGGCGGGACCCGGACGGAGGAGGGGGCGGGAATACAAATTCGAAAACGCTTCCGGCCATCCCGAGACCGGAAGCGGTCAGGGGTATCTTGGGAATCGTAGTTCCCCGGGCGGGGGTGAGAGGGGGCTGCCTTGGAGTCGAGTAGGGTCTTGTCCGGAGGGGCTAGTGCCGCCCCCAGGTCCCAGTCTGGCGAGAGGAGAGAACTGAGAACCGAAACTCCTGACCTCGCCAGCGTCTTAATTCAATTTCCTTTCGTGTGGAGACGCGAATGGGGGTGAATGTTGGTGCGGTGGGGGACTGAAGAGTCGGCCACAGAGCCTGCTCCGGTCCCCGGTTTTGCCTTGGCCCCCTCCCTCCCTCTTCTACCGGACTCCTCACCCTAGGTCAGCGCCTCACTGGTTTTAGCCCAGGACCTCACGAACAGCAAACACACTGGGGAACTTGTTCTCGAGGGGAAGGAGAGCCTGGGAACCAGACCCTGCGCGCAGGAGCTCAGAGAGGCGAAAATTTGTGGAAATCGGCTTATACCCTTAGGGTCTAGAGTCAAGGACACAGGTCCCCAACCCGCACGGAAAGCAGGTGGCATTCATACGTCACGGTGACGGCTGATGCGGCCTTCTTCTGGCGGCAGGTGACCACAAGGTGGAGCTACAACGCAACTCTGCACAGCGTGCCTGGGGGCCCCCCAGAGTGTCCCCCGCGGGGTTTGCTCTCCTGCTTCCTCTCTTGCAGCCCTTCGTTGTGGGAGGTGGTCCTCCCGCCTCCAGCCCAAGAACCTCCCCGTAATGACCCCTCAGTGTCATGTCACATGAGGTCGGGATGGAAGGTGCACCCCCCAACCCAAGCCCCCGCGCTGAAAAGATCAGACCGCGACCAAACAGGAGTTAAATTCATTAGGTATCAGCTTAACAACGTAGGAGGAGCCAACCAGTCTTGAAGAAAAGTCTGTGAACAGCAAAAAGCCACCTATAGGTGCAGAATTAAACAGCTACATGGGCTCTTAAGTCCCCAGCATCTAAGCAGGAAAGCAGTTAAATTGCGGGGGTCAGGAGGGACAGTGAATGGAGTGGGTTTAGTGTTTCCATGATCTTAGTTCTCAGGAAAGGCCGTTCTGTCATCTCCTCCAGTCACTGGTCCAAGCTGGTCTGTCCCTGACACACCCTGTCCCTTCTACACAAGAATAGGTACAGGCAGATCTGAAACATTATCTTGGCAACCTCCTTCCCACTTCCTCTGTTCTAGTTTCATTTGGGGAGAAACCTCCCCTGACTGTCTTCCCAGTGACCTCAGGTCAAAACCCTGAGGGGAGTCAGACTCCGTGGAAGCTTGCTGCATGCCCACCATCTGTGCAGAGGGCCCTCACAGTTCAAGACCTTCCGTTGGCCAAGTTTACCCCACCCTATCCCCATTCAGCCACTCTCCCTTCCTTGTTGTTAGTCCAGACAGGCCTCAGGCTCTGGTTGGTGGGGGTCCAGGGTTGGGCATTCACTCCATTATGAAATTGTTGATCCTGGTCAGCAGCACTGCTGTTTCTAAGCCTAGAGCAGGGGGTGGGGAGAGGGGAGGACATATAGGGAGTGACCAAAGGGCAGGCTAGAGGAGAAGGAAAAGGAGGTGAGGGGAGAATGTCCTTACCAGTTTTCTCTCTCTCCTTCTTACATCTCCTAAAGGGAGAAAAGCTTCCCATTACGAGTTCAGCCAGCTTCATGCATGACCTTTGGATCCTAGGTTCCCCCAAAATGCCTTTCCTGGGTTCCAGCCAATTTGGCATAGAAGGAAGGGTCTCAGAACCTCAAAGGAACCACATAGCCCCATCCCTGTGATCCCAGCAGCATATGTGGGTCTGAATCACCCCCATCCCCGGGACCCTGTGGGGAGAGTGAAGACCCAGGAAACTGAGGCGTGAAGCACTCACCCTTGGAGGAGGAAGGTCCACAGAAGCAACAGGGTGGACACACAGTTGGTGATGACCCACATCATTAGGTAGGTTTGAGGGGGCTACGGGAAGAGGAAGAGGCACCTCTTGGTGGCTGGAGTGCCAAAGGTATTATATGGGGGAGGGCATGGACTACGTAAGGAAGAGAAGGCCTGGGTTAAGGAGAAGCAGGGACAGGGGAGGAAGGAGTGGGGGGGACAGTCCCAGAGCCCTTACGATGATCCAGACAGGGTAACGCATCTGCTGGAGCAGCTGGCAGTCGTTGGTGGTGACTGAATCCACCCCTGCGCACCAGAGTAGGGAAAAGAGCCAGGGCTTGTTCACCACAAACAGGTTCACCGAGACATTATCCTGGTGTAGTGCCCTGTGGAGGTGGGAAACGGGAACATCAAGGGTCATGGGGCATGAGGCACAGAAGGCAGCCCCTGTCCATGCTTGACTACAGCCTTGCTGCCAAGGAACTATCAATTTGATCTTTACACAGCAGCCCCTGACCAACTGTGATTTTCTTTGCATGACTGCACTTTGCCTCCTGGTAGGGCCCACCTCCAGATCCTAGCTTTTCCATCTGGGGCCCCCAAATGTGTGTCTCCTCTTTGTCCCACGACAGTCCTTGGGAGGTCTGAGGAACAGGTGACCATGTCCCCAGGCCCAGCAGCTCTAGTTCCTTCAACCCGAGGGCTGGGGGACCTGCCTGCTCCTTCCCTTGGCCATCCAAACCTCGCCTAAGCTGTCCTTGCTTCAGTTTCTCAGTGTTCTTTTCCAAGTGTAGGGGCTTGCCTCTGAACGTGATATCCCAGGTGGGCCTGGCCTACCTTTGAGTACAGCAAAACCCCTCCTGGCTTCTGGGCATGATGCCTGCGCTCAGGCAGCCCGGGGTCGGGTTGGTTTTGGCAATGTCACATGCCACCGATGACTCAATATGCACACTATTCAATCAAAGCCCCGGTCTCTCTCGCACATGTTCCTGCTGAATGCCAGGATCTCTCTTGTCTTTGTTGCAACCGAACTTCTGTTGGACCACAGATTGGGGTCTCTGCATCTATCCCTGTTGTGTTTTCCTCTCGGTACATTTGGTCCACGGTCTTGGAGCGTGTGGACCTTTTGGGGCCCCGATTTCATCACCAGTGTATTAATTACTGATTCATGTCTTTTGGAAACATGATCCATAGTTGAGGTTGGCTAGGGCAAGACCAAGGGAGGGCCAAAGCCAATGTCGTGTCTCCCTCCATAGTGACAGCTCTGGGAGAGGTCCTTGAAATACTTGCGATTACTGGGCTATCATTCAGGCTATGGGTTTTTTTTCCCCCTCCGTGACCGCAGGGACCTTATAAGAGACCTTGGCAACTGCATGATTTGCAGTCTATCCTGTTTACTGGCTCGGTCTGCTTCTGGGGCCCAGCTCACATCTGGCACTTTCTCGTCTCTCGCCTGGACCTATTCTCTCTTGCACTTATCTTTTTGGTGAAGAAGGAAAGCTAAAACCATTCTTGTGGCCTCCAAGGGCCTACCCAGTTTGACTCCTGCCTGCCTCCCCAGCCTCAGCTTCCCCTTCCTTTGGCTGCTGTCCTTGCTCTTGCAGCTCTTGTCATCATTCAGGATCTCCATGTGACTGGTCAGGTCTCAGCCCAGACAGCATGTCTTTAATGACTTTTCCCAATGTGGCCCCTCTTGAGCCCTCACTCCCAAACCTGAGGGCTCTCCTTCATCTCCCCATCTCACTACCTTCGTATCACCTATCACTATCTACTCTGTGTGTACTTTGTTTGGTTTATGATCTGTCTCTTTCGCTGGTATATATGCCCACTCTGTGCCTGACACAGAGTGAGTGTTAGATATATTGATAAATATTTGTTGTATGTGTGAATAAATGTACAGCTTCTATCCTCCCTGAGGTGTCTCCACCCTGCCATGGAGCTTCCTGGGGTCCCCTTGGCTCCTTTCCCCTGGCACTCACTTGATATCCAACAGTGGCAGGTCTTGGTAGGGGAGGTTGAGAAACTGGGGCCTCTCAGTTCTGTTGCTTCCCTGCTGTCCATATATCTGGCGCATCCTGGGGGCCCGCTGTTGGACGTTGGCCCGATCTTCATCCGGTAGCCAAAGGACCTGTGGTTCAGGGAAGATGGGCGTGAAGCTGGGGAGAGTTTGGGGGTTCCAGAACCAGGGGGCGGGGGAAGAGAGGTCTGACCACAGAAGGGAGTATATGAGTTGGGGTGGGCCTTGGGAAGGCAGTGGCTGGGGAGAGGGGCAAGAGGGAGCACTTGGGTCCTGGCAATATCACCATGGCTTGGGGCACCCTTGCACTCAGCACGGTCTCCAAGGTCTGGTTCACAAATGTGTCATGGTATGTGTGATTTCGTGGGGGGCGACGCAAGTCAAACATGATGGAAAGGTTAAGGACTGCGGCTTCCTTCAGCAGCTCTTCCAGCGTTGGTACTGTCTGGTTCTCAGCCTCTTTCCGGTCAGGGCCTGACAGCCGCTTGGCCCCCCAGAAGGGTTGCCTCTGTGAGAACAGGAAAATTATTTTAAGACCAGAAGGAACCTTTAGGCCATTTCCATTTTCACTCATTTTCCCCACTTGGCGCCCAGCTTCTGTGCACCTCTGAGCTACAGTCTTTCTTTCTCTCAACTGTGGCCCTTTCCAGACCATCTAACACCTTACTCTGTGACACCCACCTCCCAACCTTCCACCCTCCCAGTTTCCTTACGTCCTCTTTCCTGCTACATTTTCTCTTTGGTCTCATATAGACCTCTGGGGTTTTGACCCTTTGGTTTCCTCCTAGTCCATCAACCCCTTTCTGCCACACCTACATCCTCTCCTACTCTTGGTTCATCCACAGCTTGAGTGACTTTTCCACAGCACCCTCCACTCTGTTCCTGCCCTGCCTGCCCCCCCCCCACCAAAATCCCAAACTCTGATTCAACTCTATAATTGTCTGCCTCCTCCAGACCTAGAATTGGGGGGCAGAGCACATCGTGTGGACTGTCACTTTAGTCCTTTTTCACCTTTAGCGCCACTTCATCATCCGTTTTTTTTTTTTTTTAAAGTAAGCTCTATGCCCAATGCAGGACTCGAATTCATGATCTTGAAAGTCGAATGTTCTGATGACGGAGGCAGCCAGGTGCCTCACTTAACCATCCTTTCACTTGTTCTTGTTTTGCTCCTTCTTCCATCACTAGTGGCTGTTCCAAACCTCTGCCACTCTCCTCTCATCCTCTTGTGATCAACAAATGACTTACCTCCTAATCACCAACACGGACAAAGCAAAGCTATCTAATACCTATTAAGCATTGACTATGTGCCAGGCAGTGTTAGAAGTACTTTATGTATATTAATTTCTTTGATCGTCCCAAGGTACTGTTATGATCCCTGTGTTACAGATGAGGAAAATGAAGCCCAGAGAGACTAAGGAATGGAGCCCAGGCTCACACTAGCTAGCAGGTGGTGAAGCCAGGAGTCAAACCCAGACAGCCCCGATCTTGATCCCTCTGACATGTCATCTTACATAAAGTTCAAATGAAAAACCAGTCAAGTTGCAAAGGAATATATGAAGTGATCCTATTCATGCAAAATGAAAAGTACGTGTGTGTACATACATGTATATGGACACATGGAATTATGTGTCCAACTGTTAGTGATGAGTATCTCAGAAGTTGGATTATGGGAGGCTTTTCATCATTTAGGTTATTTTTCTGATGCTTAATTTTTTATGAGGAATGTGTATTACTTTGATAATCAGGAAAAGAGAAACTGAAGAAATAAAGTACCCTTAATGAATATTTTCTGTTACCTACAGGACCAAGCCTGAACTGGGTCTGGCATTCAGAGGCCTCCGAGACCAAACCCCTGCTCCCCTTGCCAGTCCCACCTCCTACTGCTCCCATGAATTTTATCTCTTCGGTCGCACTGAGCCAGTTTTGTCTGCTGGAAACACTTCTTCATGTCTCTGTGCTTTGCATATGCTCTTCATTCTGACTAGAGTTGTAGTCCCTGCTTTCCCCACCTTAAAAACTATTGTCACTTCATGTGCCGTGCAGGACTTCCCTCTTGGGAAACCACTCCTGATCCTCTCCCATGCCCACTGAGCCAAACAGCAGCTTTGCTCTCTCTCCTATTTACTTACCTACTTATTTATTTATTTTCACCTTTTATTTATTCATTTGAGAGAGAGAGAGAGAGCACGAGCAGAGGGAGGGCCAGGGGGAGGGCGGGTGGGGAGAGGGTGTAGCAGGCTCCCTGCTGAGCAGGAAGTCCGATGTGGGGCTCCATCCCAGGACCCTGGGATCATGACCTGAGCCCAAAGAAGACACTTAACCGTCAGAGCCACCCAGGTGGCCCTCTCTCCTCCCTCTTTTGTAAAGGTCTTGTGATCACTCTAGCTTTCCTATTCTGATAGCCTGTTGGCTCAGCTCTGTCCTGTCCTTGGAGGGAGTGACTTGCAGGCAGAGACTGGATACCTGTAGCTCAGCACAGGGCTCAGAAAATACTTATTAATGAATGAACTTTCCCCCAAGTGGCCCTACAGGTGGTTGCCTCTTCTGTGAGGCTGTCTTCACCTCTAGGAACCAGGTCCCGGCATTGAGCTTCTTCAGTTCCGCGCAGGAGAAGTCGCTGCTGTGGGAGGAGGTTCGGGCTGGGAACACAGAGGCCACATCTGTGGTCCGGCTCAGGTGCTCATCATGCATGAGGAAGGGGATCCCATCAGAGCTGAGGGGACAAAGGGGGCGGCCAGAGGGCTGAGCTCTGGGACTGCTCATCACTTCCCAGGCTCCCGTCCTGCATCTCTCTGGCCCCCAGCTTTTCTCACCTGACCATCACATCGGTCTCAAACACAGCGGCTCCACATTCAGCAGTTTTCCGCAGGGACATCAGGGTGTTCTCGGGGGCCAGCTGGGCAAGGGAATTGACAGGGAGGTAGCAGAGAGGGGTGGGAGCCTGGGAGCTCACAGGCTTGATGCTGCAGCCTGGAGGAGTAGACCCTCCCCACCCTGCCAGCATCCCCTTCAGCACTCACCATGGGGGCGCCTCGGTGTCCCACCAGACCAGGCTTGGGGGGTAAGTCTCTGGGCTCCATGATACAGGGTGAGGAGATGCATAGTGGGGCCAGATAGACGGCCAGGGAAACTCCAAAAAATAGGAACAGCAGCAGAGTCTTGGGACCTGTGGGGAGTGGGGGATAGGCTATGGAGAGGGGGTGGTGGGTGAGCTAAGGCAGGATGGGGGGTGGGCAGAGAGCAGAGGGCAGGTGCAGTAAAACAGGCAGCAGGAGGCAGAAGCATCAATGGCCAGTGGGGGTATGTCAGGGAGTGGAGTTGGCACCTCTTCGATGGGTACGGTAGAAGGTGTCAGCCACGGGCCAGGCCAGGAGGGTGATGCCAGCAACTGCTCCGATATGAAGGAATGGGGCTGTGGCCTGTGGAGAAGAGTTCTTCTCTCTAGTGCCCCTCCTAGGTCCTGAGTCTAGAGCTACTCGCAGCCCTGGGGACCAGGGGGTTGGACGCAGGCCAAGGCTCCCACCTAGGCAATGGGGATCAGTCACTCACCTGCAGTGACAGACGTAAGCTACGCCATTCCTGCTGCCATTGGACATCCAGTCCCACAAGGCCAGCGGCCACAAGAAGCATAATGAGCAGCAGCAACATCTGGGGGACCGGGGGTAAATGGGTCCTTCTTTGTCAACCTGGGCTCATGGGTCCCCAGGTTGCGCCCCTCCCTCCGCCCCCCACCCACACTCTATGACAACAGGACCATTTCTTTCCCATTGACTAATCCACATTCCTTCTTTCACTCAACACATATTTACTGGGGTTCAGGTCCTAAGCTTGAGTCCACGGGTAGAATACACGGGTAGAACTGGCCAAGTGCCGGGCCCAGGGCCCCCCTTTTCCCGCTCACTCCCATCCCCAACTCTACCTTGTGGACACTGTGCAGATGCAGAGGCTGGCCACAGAGCCGCAGGAGCAGGGCCAGGAGCTGGAGGCAGAGGGTGGTGGGAGTAATGAGGCACCCAGAGGGGTCCCTGAGATGGGCTTCCCAGGCTGATGCCTCCCCACTGCCCTCCCCTGGGTGGCCAGGGAGAGAAGCTGAGCAGGAAGGGAGGACTGAGTTGGGGGGTGGTTAGACGGGCCGCTCCCCGACCCACCAATAGCAGGGATGCATATGTGACAAGTAGAGAGATGACCAGCAGAAATGCCAGGGACCAGTCCATCCAATGTCCCCAGTGGTGGAACAGGAATCTGTGGGAAGGGAGAGGAAAGTGCCTGAGTGTGTGTGTGTGGGGGTGTAATAGTGGCCTAAGGGGAGTTGAGGTGGATGGGCCCAGAAGGATGACCAGAAGGGAGTGAGGGGAAGCCCTTCATGGGGCCAGGGGCCCAAGGACTTGATGGGGGTGGGGGGTGTGGGACGTGGACTCTGTGGAGGAATTTTCTAAGGAGGTTGGGCAGCAGGGAAGCTGGGCAGGGCTGGGGACGACTGAGCACCCAGGGGTCCCAAGGTGGGGCAGAGATTAACGTGGAGGCTGAGGAAGGAGGGGGTCCATGACACACTCATTGAAGTTGTGCAGGTCATTGAGAAGGATGAGCCCGATGTACAGCCAGCCCAGGGAGAGGAGAAAGGTGAGGAAGAGCAGGCCAAACCAGATACAGTCGCACTGCAAAGGGGCAGGAGAGAAGCTCACAGCCGATCCTCACTTCTAGCTCAGAGTCCCCAACGGATGGCAGCTCAAGGGGGCTTCCTGCCAGGCGTTGGGCTGCTCTGCTCTGCTCTGCGGGCAGAGAGAGATTTTCTTCCTGGGGAGAGAAAGCCCCTTCCCCCCAGCTGCCTCTGAGCACACTGGGCCTCCTCATCCCCTCCAGGCGGCCTCTGCCTCGGACTTCCGGTCCCCCCCCATCCCTACTCCACCTTGCTGGTTTGCATCCTCTCTTTGGGGCATTTCCTCCAGTGGCAGCTATACAGGCAGTGGAGGCAGCGGGCCCAGACGGAGCAGCAGCCGGGGGACTCGGCCATGGTGAGGGCCTGGGAGAAGGGACACTCAGCCATCAGGGACCCTGGCAGAAGGCGGAGCCCAGCCTCCCTCCCAGCATATCTGAGGAGCTGGGGGTGGGGAGGAGCAGAGGCCTGGGCCGCTGCTCAGCAACGGGAGGTCATGGGGCTAATGACCTAAATGCCAGATTGGACAAGGACCTGAGCCAAGGGAGGGGGATAATCTTTGGGTTCATTCTTTCCCTTGAATCTGGAGACCTGAAAAGTCAGTGGGAGACCCAGGAGGTCCAGCCTCTTTGCAGGAGGGATGCATACCCACCCGCCCCAACTCCTCCCTGGTTAACAGCATCCATCCAGCTCTGGGGATTGCATGCTTGCCCAAGGGTGGGGGCTTGGGAGAAACTGCCTGGGGTGGGGCAAATTCATTTCGGGCAAGTTGAGGCTGATCTGGCCAAGCTTCAGGCAGCCCCATGGTGGGGAGCCTTCCACCCCAGGAACCAAGAGTAACCTGAAGCGGAGATTCTAGTTCTGACCTGGGGCTAAGGAAGGCCCCGCTAGTAGGCCAGTTGCTATGGATACAGAGATTGCATACACCACAAAGCCCTGACTGAAAAGATCCTCAGTCTCCAACTCCCAGGGGGCAAGGGGCACTGTCAGTGAGAGGAAGACTGGAGGGCCACAGGTTGCCTGGGTCTCCTCCCAGCCTTCCAAAGGAAACATTTTCCTGTCCGCACACACCTGGAAAATCCAAGCTCTTTCACCCCAGTCGTGTCCCTTCCTGCCCAGTCATTCTGCCCAGTCACCCCCCACCAACCCCAGCCAGGAACCCAGTCTCCACCTTCTCCCTTTTCGGGGCCCCACCCTCTGAGCTCACTTGGGTGAAAGTACAACAAATACTGGTCAAAGGTGTGTGTGTGTGTGTGTGTGTGTGTGTGTTTGCGCGCGTGCACCCTTGAGCGTGGTGGGGGGCGTGGTGGTGTTGGGGCCCCAGGATTGTTAGACCTTGTGCTTTTGGGTCACACTGAGACCTAGCTGGCTTACTGATCCCCGAACTAGGCTGGGTGTGTATCCTTCTACCTGAGAGGTTGTGCGATTTGTGTCAGCCTTGGTATGTGTGAACGCACTAGTGGCTGTCAGTACTAATGGGTTTCTAGACGGCTTCGAGTGTGTAGAGGAACCCCTGAATATACCCAGTGTGTGTGATCTGAGGGACACAAGCCCTTGTCATCTGGGCCCCCGAAAGCTGTGGAGTCTTAGAGGGGGACATAGTGGCTGGTCCCCGAAAGGAGGAGGGTGTGGCTGCTCTTGAAACTGCCCTCCTTACCCCTCCGGGGCCTTGGGAAAGGACGATTAGGGTACGGAGTGGAGGGGTAAGGGGGCTGTAGCTAGGGAAAGGAAAACTCTCCCCTCTCTGAGACCCTTCCCAGGGGGAAAAAAAACCCCTAAGGGGAGTCCCCTGCTTCTTTCCATCCTGGGATTGGCTTCCAGTAGCCTGCCTGGGGCTCCATCTACACTTCTGCCTCCCTTCAGGTCCTGCCCCTGTACCCCAGACACGGTCTTCCAGAGTCCCACCTCCCTCCAGGAGCTGTCTGTAGGCTGGGGTCAGGATCTGAGTAGCCTGAAAACCCCAATCAGGGAAGTTGAGCAGGGGTGCTGCTCCATCCCTGGACCCCAGCCCCACAACCGGCTGGTGGGAACCGGTCTCCACCCCACCATTCCCGCCTGTCACCCCCAGCCTTCCCCAGCCCTCACACCTTGTCTCAGCGGCAGCTCTGCTCAGCTCTGCGCTCTGCTCTGCTCTGCACTGCTTCCCAGCTCCTCTCCGAGTTTGTCTGTCTCCTCCCTCTTCTAGTCCTTGGCTCAGCCCCACCGGTCAAACAGGTGGCACTGTTGCCACCTACAGGAGGCTGCGTGGCTTAAGTCCGAAGGGCTTGAGAGCTGCTCTATGGCCAGTGTTGGGGGGGCGCGAGGGGGGGAGGGAGAGCAGATCTGCTTCTTTACTCGCTGCCTGCCGGTCGGGGGGCTTGGCGTGAGGAATTCCTTTTCCTTTGTGCGGCCCTCCCCATCCCTCTTGTCCCTCCTCCTGTTCCCCTCTCAGTCACTGCCGGGGCTTTGTCCCAGGGCTCAGGGAGGCGAGGGCTGAGGGCACTGGCGGGCGGGAAGCTGGGGGGAGGTGACCACACAACTCTGCGACTTGGCAGTGAGGAGAAGGGGCCCAGCCAACCCCCTGGGAAGAAGGGGTGTGTGTGAGAGAGAGAGAGAAAGGGAGAGAGGGAGTCTAGCATTTCCCTCAAGCTCCCTGGGAGGATGGCCTGGATTCATTAGCCTCCTTTCCCTCTTGGGATCCTACTTCCACTTCTATAAGGTGCATGGAAAACCCTATACAGGGTTGCAAGCTACTTCCTGAACTCTGGGTAACAAGTTACCCTGTTTCTGGACCTGGGGTTCCCATGGGCCTTGTGAATCCTAGGTGACAGTAGTAGCCCTCCCCTTCCCATTACCCCAGACAGGATATGATCATTCAGGATGTAGGGAGCCTTGTGTCATTCCTGCTGTCTTGTCCCCAGGGTATTTAGGGTCTCTTTCTAGGAATCATCTTTAAAGTGTAGTGTTAGGGTCACAAGCTTTTTGGAAGATGAACACATGCAAAAGATGCTGTTACTATACATACCATTGGCAGGAGAAGACTGGCTAGTATGCTACATTCAGTTCACTGCTAAAGCACAGGGCTCTTTCTGGGTGGGATGAGGGCTGGGGGATGGTTGCTGGCTTGACTGACCTTCCCTCTCTACTCTTTGGCTGATGCAGTGGCTCAAAGCCTGGGAGGCTTGCACAGCGTTGGTGGGAAAAAACATCTTCTTTGGGAAAAAACTCACTTTCCCCTCCCCCGACATGTACTGAATTTGGAACAGTGAGAAGGAAGACTGGCTCTCTTCTGCCAAGAGCGGGGGGGGGGGCCCTCTGCCTTCCCATTGTATCCGGGGGCTCTAGTTGGCAATGGCAAGAGGCTCCCTTGCTCCCTTGTCATTAAAATGCAAAGAGAAGCAGGGCAGCTTGCTGGCCAGAGGCCAGAGAGGGCGGCCTGGCCACCTAGGCCTCCTGCAGGCTCCATTTTAGATAGGTTGTCCTTCAGTTTCCTTCTTTTGGGGTTTGGTGGATTCTAGAGGAGTCCTGGATTCCATGGGCCCAGTGCTGGGCTGGGGGGATGTGTGTTCTGGGAGCCTTCATTTGGGTGGGGGGACTGGGATCAGAACGCAGGGATAGTTAACCCAGGGCTCATGAACTCCTCCGAAGGCTTCGAGGCCAGTCAGTAGTCGGTTTGGCAGGCCAGGGCTGGCCTCATTTTAGCTTTAAGCAGAGCTGGGGGACCCTGATGCATAGTAAGGAGTAAACAACATCCCCCTCCCCTTTCAAGGAGACAGCAGGCAGCCAGGACTGTGCTGTCCTGGGACTGGGCAACAGTGTGGTCCCACGGCCAGGCTGTGCCAAGAAACCGGGATGCAGTACATTCAGAACAGCTCCCAATACCACCCCGGAGTCACACAAGAAGCTTCACTGTGAGCGAGACCTGGGTTGGGTGCTTGCCCTCATTCTCCTCGAGGGCCTTCCCAGAGGCTGAGGAACACAGGCGATTCTTTCTGCGTCTGGCACAGAGGGTCTTTCCAAACAGTAGCTAGACTAAGATTTATTTATTTACTTAATATTAACACTTTAAAAGATTTCATTGACCTCAGCAGTATGGAAGACAACTGAGGGCACTGTTTAAAACCCAGTCCAGAGATGGTCAGGGCAGGAAATATCCCACAATCACCCCCATTCCTGATGGGGGATGGATTGGGGCCAGGCCTCCAACCTTGGCCAGGCTTTGCCATGAAGCTGAGACAACCTAGAGGTAAGACAGTTTCGGCCTCGTCCCCATCGGGGAGGTGGGGGCATAGCCTTACCTGCTCACAACAAAGAAAGAGCTAGATTGTACTGAGGATTGGCTCCTGATGAGTCATCAAGAAGGTCAGTTGGTTCTTTCTTCAGCAGGTGGCTCGGCACCTTTCTGGAGAAGACAGAGTAGTAGTCTGGGGCTAGGGGGCTGGAGAATAAGGGCCAGCAACCAACAAAGATTTCCTCCCATGTGGTAACATGCTGTCCCCCCACCTTATTTTTTTATTATTATTATTTTTTTGCAACAGCAAGAACCCTGAAATCCAGAGGAGTCATTAAAGAAACTCCTTCTGGCTGCAACCTGAAAGCATCTCCCAAGACAGATAGGGGCCGCGAGAGGACAAATTCGACTTCAGTGGGCTTCTTCTTCGATAGGGGAGCAGCCAGAGAAGAAGCTGGTATTGCTGGCCAGCGCTCGCTTCTTTTTCTTCCCTGGAGCTTTATTTTCTTGGGATTCTGTTGCTACGTGTTTCAGTTCTGGGAGGCCAGAGTTGGAGGCAGCTGGGGCTGTCCTCTTCAACAGCACCTGCTCCGCATCACACATCTCTTTCAGGATCTAGGAAGGGCAGAGACAGGTCTGAAGAGATCATGGGTCGGGGCAGAAGCTCTGCCCAGCCGCACTGCTACAAATGCTCAGCACACTGTAGTAGGCAGTGTCCCCCAAGATTGGTCTCTTGAAAAAAAAAAAAAAAGACTCTGGCCTATGCCCGTTTCCCACCTCCCAGCAAGCTGATTATACCTCTCCCCCTTTTCCTCCCACTGCACTGTCACAGCCAATGCAGAGATGACCTAAGACAGCTGGAAATGCTGGCCTTTGGCCCACCTACCTTGCTGTTGGGAGTGGCACAGACAGGGTTAAAGAAGCTCAATCCTGGGGTAACCTCTGTGGGATCCTCCAATTTGAAAGAGCCTTCGGAATCCTGGGTCCGCTCAACAGTGCCCAGGCCATCCTGAGAACCAGACAGGCATATTAGAAGTTTGGCTACCAGAGTTCCAAAATCAGTCTGCTCTCCTCTAACCAGTGAGGTACCAGCTCTGAGGCAAGTCTTTTTTTTTTTTTTTAAAGATTTTATTTATTTATTTGACAGAGAGAGACACAGAGAGAGAGGGAATGCAAGCAGGGGGAGTGGGACAGGGAGAAGCAGGCCTCCCGCTGAGCAGGGAGCCCAATTTGGGGCTCAAACCTAGGCCCCTGGGATCATGACCCGAGGCGAAGGCAGCTTTTTAACGACTGAGCCACCCAGGCATCCCAGTTGAAGCAGCTCTTAGGGAGACCCTGCTTGCGGTTTCTCACCATTGTAAAACTTAAAGGCAGCTTCTGAAAGCAAAGGACAAGGTAGGGGAGTAGGAGAGTGGACATAATGAGCAATGTTTTTTTTTTTTTTTTAATGAGCAGTGTTTAAAACAAAGCCAAGCTTTGGTCATTTCTTGATTCATCTTCTATCCTCTGTAATCTGCACTACCCTTTTTAGCATGTCCACAGGGTGTTTTCTGTATTAGTCTTCCTTTCAGAGGAGGGAACAAAGGCCGTAAGCGAAAAGTTACTTGGGTAACAGGGCGACTCTAAGGTAGAGCTTGGATTAGAATTATAGCCTGTTGTCATGGCAACAGAACAGGATTGAGAGTCAGGAAGCCCGAGGTCTAATCTTAGCTGTCAAGACCAGCTGGGTAATATTAGGTGAGTCACTTAAGCTTATCTCTGGGTCTCACTTTCCTTCCCCATATAATGGGAGCGTGGGACTAGATCAGTGCTTTGACAACTGACATCCTCAGAGGAAGCCCAGTATAGAAAAAACAAGTAAAGAGCAAGTTGCTCTGATCGACATGGGGTCGAACTGAGACAGGCCACGGTCCTCTGTTCAGGAAGCAAGTCCATGGGGCCACCATAGGACTCAAGACCCCAAACTGGAAGAACCACGGGGACAGAGAAACTTTACGGCTCCTATTACTTCTATGATTCTCAGCCTGACCCCCAACTTGTCACATTAGTTGTCTAATGACTGTCTGCTGCCAAAGTCATTTTAATAGAAGCCCCAGGGCAGAACTGTTCACATGCAGATGTTCAAGAAATGCATGATGAAGTATCATTATACTAAGCTTGCTGGAGTTATTGTAGATCACCTAGAGAGCTGAGGGAACAAGCTTCTGCCATGGGCATAGGTAGGTGTAAGGTCATCTTTATTTCCCCGAGTTTGCTCTTTCTGGGAGCAATGTAAGGAGGACAGCTACAATTAACTTGGGCCACAACAGTGACTATTTGAAAGACCAAGCTCCTGTGGGTCTTTTCCTAGAAGCATGGAGTAGTTGGTTCCCATGGACAAGGTCTAAACAACTAATGTCTCAAGATGTCAGAGGGATTAAGTTCCTCCCTGGAAGCTGCCACGTGGCCCTCAGAGTTCCAGCTAAGCCTCTGGACTAGTTTGGTCCTGCGTGTCTATGTGCCTATAGTTGCCTGCTTTCCTGTTCTTTGTTCCGGCCTCAGAAATTATACCCAAACTTCACAGCCAAGTTGGGCATGGGGAGCTGCATATCTGGCAGTCTCCTGCGAAGGGCTGTGGTTTCTGAAGGGGCTGTGTTGACAATGCTAGCAGAGAGGAAGAAGGACTGAGAAGGGAAATGTCTCCGATCACAGAAGGCTTAAGAATGGTAGGGAGAGCTGTGTAGGAGACAGCCAGGCTTCAGGGTGGTGGGAACTGGTGGGAGGCCCAAAGGGATGGTGAGGGCCAACAGAGCTGGTCCTACCTTGTCTTGCTGGCGGTTCCTACACTTTGTGGGGTCACAGCTGCAGTCCACGCCACAGTCTGACTTCTGCCTTCTGCACCCGCACTGCTTATTCCCACACCAGCCCTTGCAGGAACACTGCAAAACCAGGTTTGGAGAAACATATGTCACTGCAAGGCCTAGAAGACCAATGTAACATGATTCCCCTTCATTTGCAAGCCTCTTTAGAAGACATGGAAAGTGGAAAATGGAAATGGAAACTTGACCAAACTTCTTTCTCCTCTGTCCCTCTTCTTTAGGGAAACAGTGATTCCCCAGAACAATGAGAGGTTGCCTAACCACACATCATGCTAGACAAATCCGTTTTCTGGTTTGGACTGTATACTTGAAAGACTGATTGGAGGGATGCCAGAATAATGCAGGGTAATTGGCAAAGTCTCTCATGATGATCTTGCAGTCAAAGCGACGAATTGCAAGTTGGAGGGTGGTAGGGATATGTGTGTTTAAAGGCTGAGTATACTGGCTCGTTATCTTCAGCTCTACCCAGTGGTACCTTCACCCAACTTTCATTTCTGCATTTTGTTCAGCGTCAGCTGGGGCTATGTCTTGAGCAGTTTAGTTTAATTATTCAACATTTTAATAAATCACGGAGGATATGAAATAAAATCATTTACATTTGTATAGCACTTTACAGTTTTCAGAGTCCTTTCATATATATAAATGCCAAATCTCATTTGATTCTCATGATCCATAAGGTAGTTCTGTTTATCGACTGTAACAACGGCACAAAACGGGAAAGATGATTCATAAGTAAGATAACAGAATCACAATTCAAAAATATTTTGACAGGCTGAAATTCTGGGCTGCCTGTCGAAGGAGAAGTTATAACGAGGATAAACAGAAGTCTGGCATCTGGGTTCTCCCCGCATCAGCCGTATAAATATAATATGGGGGGCGAGCTGGCGTAAAAGTAGTTGGTGCAAAAAGGGCCTAAGGATATGAGGTGTTAGCAAGTTCCATGAGTCAGCAGTGTGAAATGGCTGTCAACAAGCAAATCAGTCAGGCAGAAATTGTCCAAGTTCATCCATAATTGTGACATCCAGAAATGAGCATTGCTTTCTAATGCTGGTGTGGCCACTGTGAGGTATACTGACATAATGCAATTCCCTTGTTTGGAAATCATGGGGAGCAACTGCTTGACCAGACTCTGGGTCAGTCTGACCCCACTAGATAGAACATACCGTATTTTAGAGTATCATACTTTTGTTCGGGTATATAAAAGCACAGACCACAAGCAACAAAACCCACTCATGTTCTCATTCTTCCCTTAATAACTAAAATACAGATAAAACCGAAGCCTCCTACCTACCTTTTCCTGATCTCATTCACCTCCCTCTCTCCCAGGGGCAAAGTTTCTTGAATTAGGTGTTTATTATTCCCATGCAGGTCTCTTAAAAATTTATATTCATTCATTCACTACATATGAGTTTGTTTAAAAATAGAAGGAATGATCTTACATGTTCTGAAACTTTATATAAGTGGTATCTTACTATGGCACTGTTATAAGTGCTTTCCATGTATTAAACCCACTTAATCTGTAAATATGTTTCCTGGTGCACACATTGGGGAGTTTAAGGTGTGTAGGTGTTTAATAAAGAGGCCATTAAACAAAAAAAGAGGCAGGTGACCAGCGTTATAGGAAGTGATGTTACATGAGAAATGGTGGAAGAAGGGGGGGTTAGTTTGGCTTGGAACAAACACAAGTGGCAGAGTTCACAGAATGATGGATTAGAGTCAGAAGAGACCTCAGTGACTGTCTGGAGCCTGATTTGATGTATGAAGCCCCTCTCTAATGTCCCCGGCCTAATTATCTGAGGCTCTATTTATCCTGAGATGAGGATAGTTTCTGTAAAACTTCTGACCACAGGACCCCGTTCTGCTGTCTGGAATGGTAAGGAATTAGTTTAACCACACTTACACAGCATTCTTGTTCAAACCCGGAGCACAATTTCCACTACCCAGTCCCCCTCTGTCCAGAACCTCTCAAAGCTAAATATACCTACCTTCCTCAATGATCTACCACATGACATGGTTTCTTAGAATCCTCACCACCTTGGCCATACACCAATTTGTCAAAGTTTATCCTTGATTGTGACATCCATAAATGAGCTCCACTTTCTAATGTTGGTGTGGCTGGCCATTGTGAGGTAGGCTGACACAATACAATGCCCCTATTAGGGACCCAGTGTTCATGAAGCCTAAAAATCACAGTAGCTTTTTATCCTTTGTCATATCTTTGTGAATCCATACTGAGTATACAGTTAAATACAAACCCTTATGTCTCTCTCATAGAACAACTGTCATTGTTCTGTTAGCTGTGAAGGTGAAAGAAACCATTATAGTATTTTTTTCCTGATTTTGAGATTAATACATATCACTTTAAAAATCTGAAAATCGAAATCATGATTTTAAATGTTTAATAGCTGTATATAGTGTTTCATCATGTAGAAATGGCAATTTATTTAACCAGGCCCCTAATGTTAGATATTACGAATGTTTTCAAAGAAACCGCTTCCTATTACCAATCATATTACCATAGATTCTTGCTACGTAAACAGAATCTAAATGTTCCCGCCATCAACAAGGCTCTCCAAGATCTGGCCATTAACTATCCCTCTGGCTTGACCTTGGCTACTCTCTCCCATTTTTCAATACTCTCCAGCTACCTTGGCCTTTTCAGCTGTTCCTTGATAAACCAAACCCACTCTTGCCTCAGGTCTTTGCATTTGCTGTTTCCTTTTCCTGAAATGTTTTCCCTTTTGTTCTTTCCCTGACTTGCTCCTTTACTTTGCTGAGATCTCTGCCTAAGTATCTCATTGTTGGAGAGGCCTCATCCTAAGCACTCTTTTTTTTGGACAGAGATCACAAGTAGGCAGAGAGGCAGGCAGAGAGACAGAGAGAGAGAGAGAAAGAGAGAGAGGAGGAAGCAGGCTCCCTGCTGAGCAGAGAGCCCGATGCGGGCTTGATCCCAGGACCCTGGGATCATGACCTGAGCAGAAGGCAGAGGCTTTAATCCACTGAGGCCCCCAGGCGCCCCCTAAGCACTCTTTTAAAGAACTCTTTTCCTACCCCAGAATTCTCTATGCAGTCACTATCTTTTCTGTTTATCTCTTACCATCATCTAAAAATTATTTTAATTTGGGGGCACCTGGATGGCTCAGTCGGTTAGGTGTCTGCTTTCAGCTCAGGTTATGATCCCAGTGTCCTGGAATTGAGCCCAGCATTGGGTTCCCTGCCCAGCTAGAAGCCTGGTTCTCCCTCTCTCTCTGCTGCTCCCCCTGCTTGTGCTCTCTTGCTCTTTTTGTCAAATAAATAAATAAATAAATAAAATCTTTAAAAATAAAGTTATTTAATTTGTTTTTCTGGTCATTGTGTTGTATCTCTCCACAAGAATGTGTTTGGTTTCATAAGGCCAAGGATCTTACCTGTCATGTTTGTTATATCCTCAGCAACCAGAAATAGTGCTTGGTATATAGCTTGGTGCTCACAAAAGATCTGTTGAATGAGTACATCTTTTTATACATGACTGACTATCTCCTTAGTATAAACTCCTATGCTTATCCTTATTGAGCCAAAGGACAGGAACATTTTTAAGACATTTGATACATCCTTTTTTAAAAAAAAAGATTTTTATTTTTAAGTAATCTCTACACTCAACGTGGGGCTTGAACTTACAACCATGAGATCAAGAGTCACACGATCTACTGAATGAGCTAGACAGGCACCCCAAATTTTTGATACATATTTTCAAGTTGCCTTCTAGAAGTACACCAATTCACATACCTAATAGTAATAGACAGGAATGTCCACATTAGTCACCCTTGCCAATACTGGGCATTATAATAAAGAAATCTTGCTTCTTTGAGTAATACAGGACAAAAGACAGAGTTCTATGACATGTCCTAGGACACCTTACCAAGATGACATTTGATCCACTGACTGCTATAGCCTAGGTATGGTCCTCTGACATTCACAGATTCATCTAGATGCCTCCACAACATTCTATCCTGTCAGTGTGTCTCTATTTTATCTAAAGGGGTAATAGAATGAGAGTGGTATCTAAAGGGCTGTCATAAGGAAGAACAATTAGACTTCTCCATAGTCATCCTCCATTGGGATGATTTATAGGATAGTATATTTTAGCTCAACAAGGGACAACCTCCTAAAAGTTAGTGGACTACAATGGACTGCCCTATGAGACTGTGAACTTACCAGTACTAGAAGTTTTCAAGCAGGCAGAGGCGAGATAAACACATGGTAGTGGTATTATGGAACAGTCATGACACACATGACAGATGTATTCATCACATGAATGCCATTTCACTAGCTATAACTTCATCATGTTCTCTTTCACACCCCCAGGACCCAGATCAGAAGACCCCAGACCCATGACCTTGCCACAGGCACGACCTCAAATATATATTTATGTGGTGCATGGTATGTGTGTGTGTATGTATGTGTGTACATGTATGTGTGTCACAACAGCTGGCTACCCACCAGCATGGCCCAACACCACAGCTGAGAACCACTATTATAGAGGGACTCTTTATATAGAGTGGGAAGTAGAGCTGAAAGATCTCTGGGGTTCCTTTAAGCCAGTGGTTTTCAACCCTGGCTACACATAAGAAATCTCTGGGGAGCTTTTCGAAAAGGCCAGATCCCACCTCAGACCAATTAAATCAGAATATCTGGGGGTGGGGTCCCAGGCTCCCTATGTTGAAAAGCTCCCTTGGAGGTTCTAATATGCAGTCGGGGTTGAGAACTATTGCTTTTGAGTCTATAATTCTTTTAGCAGTGATTTCAGAATTACACTGTGTCCAGAATAAGATCTGGTAAAAACTTAAACATAAAGAATATTAGACTAAGGGGTACCTGGGTGGCTCAGTGGGTTAAGCCTCTGCCTTCGGCTTGGGTCATGATCTCGGGGTCCTGGGATAGAGCCCTGCATCGGGCTCTCTGCTTGGCGGGGAGCCTGCTTCCCCCTCTCTCTCAGCCTGTCTCTCTGCCTACTTGTGATCTCTGTCTGTCAAATAAATAAATTAAAAAAAATCTTAAAAAAAAACTAGACTAAGACTTCAGAAGATCCACACATGCAGCCTCCCTTGGATTCAGCTGCCTCTACCTTTCATAACTCCTAGATCCATATAAGCTCCAACTGACCAATGTTGACCCATAGGTAGGGGCATCTCTATACCCCTATTCAGCAAGAAGAAGTTACAGAAGATGAGACCTTCCACCCTCAACAACCTTAAGATTTAAGGGTTAAAACTGTTTGAGGGGGGATAATGTGAGAAACAAAGGTAGAAGAAAAATTATTAAATTTCCTTACCACCTACAGCTCACTGACAAGTACTCAAAACAGGCAGAGTGACATTCCTCTAGGGACTAAACTGCCTTGATGTTGACACTTTGTTAAGGGCAAAAGGCAATCCTAGCCTGACCCCCCATCCTCTGATCCTGTAAGTCTACTTTAATATATAAAAATTCCTTTAGAAATTTGCTTTATCTTTAAACCCCCCCAAGATACATATTGGCAATCATCCCCCAAGCACATGGTCCACCCATATACATCTGAAGGGTCTCATGACTGAGGTTTTATTAGACAGTAATAAATGACCTTTTCCCCACAGTAGCTAGACCCCTCAAAATCCTGGAAACCTTAATTCCAAAATTCCTTAGAGACTTATGCTATCCCTAACCCCCTCCTAACTTGAAAGTATATAATGCGCCACTCCTCATGACCCTAGTGTAGCTCTTTCTGCCCACAGGTCCTGTCCCCATGCTTTAATAAAATCACCTTTTTGCACCAATAAAAGAAAAAAAACCCAACAAAAAAACCAGGCTATGACAGGAGACTCAGGCTCTGGTCCTATATTTAATACTTGGTATGACCCTGGACAAGTCACTTCATTCAAGTTCATCTCCTCTCTTTCATCACTAAGGAAGAGAGAAGAATTCCTGCTCCCTCTTTTCTGCCAAAGGGGACAAATGAGAATATTTGTAAAATGCTTACAGCATTTTAGTGACAATCCCTGCATATCTTATTCTTCACAAAGTGCTTTTGCATATATTCCTTCTTTTAACTATTCAGACACCATAAAATACCATATAAAAATAGTATTATTAAAACTCCTTAATTAAAAAACACATATTTATACAACTTTGAATGTTACTTTGACTCAGGATATTAGTGCTGGAAGGGACCTTACACATCATTGATTCTAATCTAATCTCTTCATTGCACAGATAAGGAATTAGGAGCCTAGGGAGATTAAGTGACCTGTATCAGGTCATCTGACTAGTCAGTGGCAAATCAAGACTAGAACCCATGCCTACCTGGCATCGAAGCTATTCCTTTTACTACAGCACATGGCTTGTCTCTCAGCATGTCCTTAGTACATATAGGAAACATGGTTGAGTGAGGAAGCCCACTTTTTCAGCATTAGCTCTAGCCGAGTCATTAGTCTGGTGACTACTGCAGCCTCCTTTAAAGTCATCTAGTGATAACGCCCTGCCATTTCAGCTGGGTTGGAACAACAGATAGGATGGCCTTCATGCAAAGCATTAAGGTCTACAGCTAATGTGTCTAGGAATAGTCTGATCAGACAGCAGATAGCTCTCTGCTCTACATAATACGTAGCATCCATATACTTCAAGTTTGCTAAAAGGGAGAAACTTAGATGGTTTGCCACTTTTGTTCCCCTTAATGCCCAGTTATAGTCTCTTCTCAAGTTATTAAGTCAGGGGAAAAGCCTAGAAAGGAATAACCTCTCAGGGTTTTAGACAAGCAATTTTATCATTGATGCAAATACTTGCTTGCAATTTTTACTAGAGTTCTCTATTTCCCTTTTACATGTGGGACAACTTTGCTATGATACATACAGTAAGCTTATTTCGAGCACAAGTCAACACATATTTGCTTCACATTTGGACACATCTTCCCAGTGGTTTCAGGTCTTCTACCATTTGTTTCTGTGTGTACTTCTCAACTCTTGCTTTCTATTACTTAGCTGACCCTTGTATCTACATTCAGCTCATGCTCTCCACTTGGGTCAGAGTAGAGTCTGTAAACATTTGTTGAATAAGTGAATGAACGTCAGATATGTTCTGCCCCATTTTCTTTAAGTGTCCCAGCCCCCTGTTCCTCTACAACTAAGTCTTTGCAGTATGTCATTCATTGTGCCAACAATGGTCTCCCACTTGCTTCCGAGACTGAATTTCCCCTTCCGTCTTAGGATGCAGTAATAGTCATCTCTTTTATGGTATCTTCCTAAACTGTATTTATTTGGTTTGGCTTTACAGTCACTCTTAAAAATCCCTTAGTCCATCTCCCTGAGATGAATATGCTGAGGTTCTTTGGTATGCTTCTATTTCTTTGCCTTATTTTCCCACTAGATTATAAGCTCTCTGCGGCTGAGGATGAGCTCTTAGTCCCACTAAGAGCATGGGATATGTGCATTCCCGATGACGTTCCAAATGACTTAATGCCACCACTACTAGCTATTCCTCATGACTTGCTTCACTTGGGTGTTGTGGCCTTCTCAGTCCCTGATGTGGTGCTCAAGCTGCTAATGAAATCAAGTTAACCTTTCAGGAAGCTGGCTAGGGTCCTTTGTGAACTGTCCTCCTTCAGTGAAATGTGGCCACAGGGCACGGTTGGGATAGTAGTGAACTATAGTGCCTGGGAAGTTAATGTTTCACCAGAAAACATCTAGGTTTGATAATTATGTAGGACTATCATTGTGGAAGTAAAGAAAGCATGCCTCGAAGTCAAATTGTTCCTAACTAACCTTAATGTGGTGTGTTTGATCTTATTATTAGCCCATTCTGTAATTCCTATTGCCCCTTAGGCTAGGGAGCAAAATTACTTTATGAGGCAAGGAAGATGAAGTTCCCACTTAGCTTCTGGTACACAATTTTTACTGATATGACCATGACATGGTAGAAACAAACTGGACTTAGAGTCAGAATATTTGGTTTTGAGTCCTGACTGTCCTTGGTTTTATGACCTTGAGTGAGGTCATTCCCCCCTCCCTCCATTTGGGTCTCAAATCCTTCTGTAAAATGCAAACAATACCTCACTGGATTTTTTTTTTGTGATAAAAAAAGGAGATAACCTATACAAGAATGGTTGATAAACTGTAAAGTGCTATAAAAACATGAAGGATTATTACCAACACTTTGGAACCAGCCTCAATGAATTGGTACAGAATACTACCACCCGTTTGGACCTAGTAAGAACCTAAAAACATGAAGAGAGCCATCTTGTGTACTTGAGCAGGCTTTTCCACTAACTCCAGGTTCTATATAGAGCTGGCCCAACAAGGACTCCTCAGTGGAGCCAATGCCTTTGAATAGGACCCAAGGGCTCAGGCGCAGGGCACGGGGCTGGCAAATTTCCCACTAGCAATGAAGACCAAGGACTAGAAGCCCTGACAGAGATGACAGCTGCCTCCTACCCCTTGGATGTTCTTCTTGGACACCTTAACCAGTTTTGTTGGCTTCCATTCCTCATCATCCCCATCATCATCATCATCACCAGCACTGTCCTCAGGCTCATTCACAGAATGCTCTGAATAATATTTTAGATCCTCGATGTCCATGCTGTGCTCCAGGAACTTCTCTTTAAAACGGGAAGGTTTCGGCTAAGAAAAAAGGTTTGGAATAATTAATAAAATTATAAAAACACACATAGATCAAATCTTCCCAATAGCTGTTGCCAGCTATATTCTCAGAGCCGAGTTTAGAGATTCCCTCAAATATAGCCTCTTGGCTTTCCAAGCCAGAATTAATTCGGCTGTAGCCTCTGGCCTTGTAGAGTCTTTGAAGGGATGGCAACTAAAGGGGTAGAGGCTGAGCAATCTGAGGGAGGAAAGGGACTCATGATCTGATAAGTATCTTTGGATGGACAGCTGAACACTGCTCTTTTCTCCTGCTCCTCCTCAGTTGTTACATAATACCTCTACATGGCCAAAAGTCAGCCTTCTGGGGAGAGAGAATGCCTATTTTACTCAAATCGGCACTGCAGTCTTATTTGGGACTCTAAGGCAAATGGAGATGCTGGAATTAGGGGATTTTTAAAAAAAATTTATTTTTAAGCAAGCTCTACACTCAATGTGGGGCTCGAACTCACAACCCTGAGATCAAGAGCTGTATGCTCTATCGACTGAGCCAGCCAGGTGCCCTGGGATTTGGGATTTTTATCCCTCAACCTCTTCTAAAAGAAGCATTTAGCACACTCACCCCCAATCATGGCCACATGAGGGTATTAGCAGCACCGAGCAGTTTACCTTAGGTGGGATATATTCAAAAGAAGAGTCTGGAGATAGAAGGGGATCCTTAGGAAGATGAGGTTTCTGTCTGCTGGCTACTTGGAGGAGGGTCAGTTTCTGTTTGGAAAGAAAATACAGAGTGTATAGCACACAGCAGCTTCTGGGAGTGTTAATGGCTGAAACATAAAGATTCCTAAGCTAGCCAAATTGAAACTATAGTAAAGTAAGGCAGGTTGAAGGACTCCCACTTTAGGAGATTAGGATTAGATTCCGAGAAGAGCAGATTAAAAAACGTGTGTTTCTACCGTTTTGAAACGCACGTGACCCTATCATCCAGAAAGCCGATAGGGACCTCCAAAATGGAGCCAGCTCATCACACTCGGGGCTGCTCCCAAGAGCTGACCTCAATTACAAGAGGGGCTCCCAGGGCTTATTAAAAGTGGGTGGGAGGCAGTATTACCTGCTTGATGATTTCATTCTCTCGGAGAAGCTGCTGATTTTGCTCGCACACTTCTCGCATCTTCTCAAGCTCTTCATCCTATTTCCAGATAGTGCAGTGATAGGTGGGGTTATTTTCGGCACTACATGTGGGTTACCAAACAACTCACATCGATGAAAACACACTGCTGCCAAGTTGCTGGCAGCAGATGGTTTTTGCACAGCAGCAGGACTGGGCACCCAGAAAAATGCCTTATTCCCACCAGTGCCTCAGTGTCCTGAATGCCACTTCTATTCCAACACTCCCAGGCAGTCCTGACCGTGCTCCCAGGAGCCATGTGCTCTGCCCTAAATGCTCTCCTTATTCTTTTCTATTTTTGAGACTTACGTCCCTTATTCATTCACATCAGGATGCTGATTAAGAGACCCACATGGACAGTAAGCTTTGTCCACAGATGCTTTTGTTTACTCTTCTAGACATAGACTAGGCAGTTTATTTGCTACTCTAATAACCCAGATTAAACTTCCTGGCACTTAAGACAACCAGATTCACAATTTGTGCATACAACTTTAACTAGTTTGGTTAGGTCTTTGATGGGAGGTGCCAAGGAAACCCTAGAGACTGGTGCTTCAGAAAAAAAGGATTTTAAGTTGGACAAAATAGTGTTCCAACACGCTGCTAAGGGGTGTGGTGTTCCCAGGCTCTGAGAGATATTCAGACCCCAGGCACTTTACAAACATGTCAGGTCTCAGCTCAGAACAGGCCCAGAAAGAGAAAGCTGAATGCCCCTAGGATTCTATGGGATGACTGAACTTTCTCAACCTTTTGGAGCTCAGGGCTGAGGCAAGAAACCAAGAGGCCTCAAAGTCTGGCGTGGAGTACATAATGACATTTCCATACCAAAAAGGAGGTTATTCTATGTATGGTACATTCTAAATACCTCTAAATTGATCAGATAGGGCCCAAAGGTCACAGCAGTTACTATTATAAACGTGTTCTTCAGTTCATTGTATTCTCTACTGTAAGTACAATGGTGTAAACTGGATGTGCTTTGCAGTCAGGCCTGTGGATCCCACCTCTGGAGACCCTCACCCCATTACTATACCTGACACTTCAGTGTGCTCAGCAGCTGTTGCTCCTTCTCACTCACTGACTCCTCCAGCTGCTTCTCGGCCATTTGGCTTTGCTGCAGCTGACTGAGAAGGTACAGCACCTAGAGAAAGAAAGACACTGCCCAATGGGACCAAAGGAATGAGAGGAAAAAGGAATTTCGGCTTAGTCCAAGCATTGACCCAGATGAATCCTCTGGCTTAGAGGTACCTATCATTGTTCCTTCTCATGGCTTGAAGTCGTAAGCACAGCCACAAGGTTCATCTTGATTTCAAAGTTGGAGGCTAAGAGTCACCGTGTATGTCAATTTCAATAAGTCATTTCTCTTTTTCGGGTTCCTTGCTTGCAAAATTTGGAGAAGACGACACATGGGCTTCTGAAGGAAACTTAATATCCACCCCGCTGCTTTTCAAAACTAACAACAAAAAGGCATGACCCTCTGTTTCTCAGTATAGCTTCTGGGCTTGCCAGAGCTTACCTTCTCTTGGTGTTGCTGTTCTACCTTGACCAGCTCTGCCTGTAACTCTGTCTCAATTTCAGCAAAATGATTTCTTTCCTCAAACAGCATCTTCTGCATGTCAGCACAGCTGGCCTTGTTCTGTTTCAGGCTGCTTTCAAGCTTGCTGACCTGTATTTTGGAGGACACCAGCTGAAAGGGATAAAAGATCAGTTTAGGGGTGCCTGGGCGGCTCAGTGGGTTAAAGCCTCTGCCTTCAGCTCAGGTCATGATCCCAGGGTCCTGGGATCAAGCCCTGCATCGGGCTCTCTGCTCAGTGGGGAGCCTGCTTCCTGCCCCCCTCTTCCTGCCTGTCTGCTTACTTGTGATCTCTGTCTGTCAAATAAATAAAATCTTTAAAAAAATAATGTTTAAAAGAAGATCAGTTTAGTTGGAGAATGGCCACCTTTCGCCATTCATTAGGCAGGAAAATGTCAGCTTTCCTGAAATGGACTGAGAAAAGTTCTTCCAGGTCCAGAGTCCATTCTTCTTTTTCTGTGTCACATGGATTCTACCAGTGAATAGGAACAACGCCACCCAGGCCAAGAAGAGTCCATATTTCTGTTGAGATCGATCTCTTCCAGCTAGGAGCCATGACTGAGGCCATTTGATCTCTTGCTCTGTCTCCAGGCAAGACTGAACCGGACACAAATAGTAGCTGACAAGTCCAAATTCTGATATTTTAAGACTTTCTTCCTTCCTTCTGTAGAAGAATCCATAGGACACACCCTTATGACCAATTATGCCCCATGTCAGAACATCTGTGTTTGCGTGCTGGAACTAGCAGACACATTAGCTGGGGCTGTAGATCTGGCTCTTCGGGCTAGATTTGATATCCTCTTCTGGCCTAGTTTTTTTTTTTTCAATTTATTTATTTTCAGAAAAACATTATTCATTATTTTTTCACCACACCCAGTGCTCCATGCAAGCCGTGCCCTCTATAATACCCACCACCTGGTACCCCAACCTCCCACCCCCCCGCCACTTCAAACCCCTCAGATTGTTTTTCAGAGTCCATAGTCTCTCATGGTTCACCTCCCCTTCCAATTTACCCAAATTCCCTACTCCTCTCTAACGCCCCTTGTCCTCCATGCTATTTGTTATGCTCCACAAATAAGTGAAACCATATGATAATTGACTCTCTCTGCTTGACTTATTTCACTCAGCATAATCTCTTCCAGTCCCGTCCATGTTGCTACAAAAGTTGGGTATTCATCCTTTCTGATGGAGGCATAATACTTCATAGTGTATATGGACCACATCTTCCTTATCCATTCATCCGTTGAAGGGCATCTTGGTTCTTTCCATAGTTTGGCGACTGTGGCCATTGCTTCTATAAACATTGGGGTACAGATGGCCCTTCTTTTCACGACATCTGTGTCTTTGGGGTAAATACCCAGAGTAGAGAGCCCAGATATGGACCCCCAACTCTATGGTCAATTAATCTTTGACAAAACAGGAAAAAATATAAGTGGAAAAAAGAGAGTCTCTTCAATAAATGGTGCTGGGAAAACTGGACAGCTATATGTAGAAGAATGAAACTCGACCATTCTCTTACACCGTACACAAAGATCAACTCAAAATGGATAAAAGACCTCAATGTGAGACAGGAATCCATCAGAATCTTAGAGGAGAACATAGGCAGTAATCTCTTTGATATCAGCCACAGCAACTTCTTTCAAGATACGTCTCCAAAGGCAAAGGAAACAAAAGCGAAAATAAACTTCTGGGACTTCATCAAAATCAAAAGCTTCTGCACAGCAAAGGAAACAGTCAAAAAAACAAAGAGGCAACCCACGGAATGGGAGAAGATATTTGCAAATGACAGTACAGACAAAAGGTTGATATCCAGGATCTATAATGAACTCCTCAAACTCAACACACACGAAACAGACAAACATATCAAAAAATGGGCAGAAGATATGAACAGACACTTCTCCAATCAAGACATACAAATGGCTATCAGACACATGAAAAAATGCTCATCATCATTAGCCCTCAGGGAGATTCAAATTAAAACCACATTGAGATATCGCCTTACACCAGTTAGAATGGCCAAAATTAACAAAACAGGAAACAACATGTGTTGGAGAGGATGTGGAGAAAGGGGAACCCTCTTACACTGTTGGTGGGAATGCAAGTTGGTGCAGCCTCTTTGGAGAACAGTGTGGAGATTCCTCAAGAAATTAAAAATAGAGCTTCCCTATGACCCTGGCCTGGTTTTATAGTCCCTACTAGCCTGCATGGGGAACATGAATACCAGTGTTCACCAGACTAATCAGGATTTCCTATTCGGTAGGACGAATCTGCTAACCCGATCCAAAAATGTATAAAGGATAACATCGCTCAAAACTTCCAGAGTTGAGAGTTTGTATGCTTGTCTCGAAGGGATGATGCCTCAGTCACCAGAGGCCATTGACTTCAGTTCCGCTTGTGACCATGTAAGATGATGTATTATTTTAAACTCAGTGAGGATGCACTTTCCTTAAGATGAGTGTAGGTTAAAAGACGATTATGTTTCCTTTCTTCTAGATTGTGCCTTAAAATTTCAATACATGTTTCATAGGTGTTTTAAAAGTAGTGTAGTATAATAGTTCATGTTTAACCAGTGGCCTACTCTGGCATCCTGATTATTTTCCCAGTACTAATAGCAGACATTTAGCAAGTACTTGCTGTATGTCAGGCATGACAGGTATCAACTTGCAAGTCATATATTTTTCTACGTGACTGGCCTGTACTTGCTCACACCAGCCTTTACCCATAAGACTATTTCTCTAATACTAATGTCACTGCAGCTTCTACCATGAAAAGTGGCAATGACATTACAACGATATTCCTGGCTAACATTGCAACCTATCCAGCCAGACCCCTAATTGCTGGTAGGAAGAGTGATGCTTACCTCTCCAATTAAATACTTCAGGGCACACTTGGCTTCCAGGATGGTAGCAATATTCTCCCAGCGGTGTTTTGGCCTGTCTTCACTTTCTGCATCCAGCAGCTTCTGCTGAAGGTCAGCAATCTGAGCACTCCTTCAAGGAAAGACACAGTGAGACTTGTTGCTAGCATCCTCAGCACCAAGGAGGAGAGCTCTGTGGGGCTCTTCCAATAGGTTTATGGATGGAGGTATCAGTGAAACAGCATTTAAATAACGACTGAGTCATCTGGTTAGGATTTTATACAGTATCTCAAATCCTGATACAAAAGGAATCTGAGAGACTATCCAAGTGGTTTTATTTTTATTAAATACTGGTTGAAATAAATGGGTCATATAGTGGGACTTGGAAAGATTTGTTTTAGTAGGGTTTCTGTTGCAGTGTGCTGACTGCAATGTGACTTTGTCTTGAGGCCATTTTTTTAAAAAGATTTTATTTATTTATCTGACAGACAAATCACAAGGAAGCAGAGAGGCAGGCAGAGAGAGAGAGAAGGGGGAGGGAAGCAGGCTCCCTGCTGAGCAGAGAGCCCAATGTAGGGCTCAATTTCAGGACCCTGAGATAATGAATGACCTGAGCTGAAGGCACTTAACCCACTGAGCCACCCAGGCGCCCCTGTCTTGAGGCCATTTAAGTTCAGAGTATGATATAGTGGTTCAATTGTGCAAGGAGAAGAGTCAGGTTGGAGACCTGAAGGAAAAAAACTTCTCAAATGTACAAGCAGTAGGGTGCCTGGGTGGCTCAGTCAGTTAAGTGGCTGCCTTCAGCTCAGGTCATGATCTCGGGGTCTTGGGATCAAGCCCTGTATTGGGCTCCCTGCTCTGTGGGGAATCTGCCTCTCCCTCTGTCCCACCCTGCTGCTTGTGCTTTCTCTCTCTCTCTCAAATGAATAAACTGAAATCTTAAAAAAAAATTAAGAAAGGACAAACAGGTAGATGTTCTTTGCTGGAACCAAATACCAAATTGGGACCTATGGCTCGGACTGTGAGAGGTTATCTTGAATTGCCTGCCACAGGACAGAGAGATTTCTAAGAAGATGAGATACCCTGACCCTGCTTATAGCTTACACATGCTTTCTGATCAAGTCTGACCTGAGACCAGGGTTTACACAGTATTTCAGTTTCATTAACAGCTTCCTTCGCAAATTTGCAATGTGTGCAGTGAGCAGCACATGAGAAATGGACTGCTACATAAAGTACTATAAAAGAAGATGGGGACGCCCAGGTGGCTCGGTGGGTTAAAGCTTCTGCCTTTAGCCCAGGTCATGGTCTCAGGGTCCTGGGATCGAGCCCCACACAGGGCTCTCTACTCAGCAAGGAGCCTGCTTCCGCTCCTCCCTCTCTGCCCACTTGTGATCTCTGTCAAATAAATAAATAAAATCTTTAAAAAAAAAAAAGAAGAAGGGGACCAAAATAATCCAAGACAGCAGTTCTCAAATCTTAGAGTCTCAGGACCCCTCTACACTCTTAAAAATTATTGAGGACCTCTGAGAAACTGTGTTCATATACATTGTACCTAAAGATATTTACAATACTGAAAGTAAAACTGAGAAAAAATGAAACATTCACTAATTCCCTTAAAATAATAATCCATTACAATGTAGTTTATGAAAAATACATTTTCTAAAACAACAAAATCATTTAGCGAGAAGAGTGGGACTCTTACATTTTTACAAATCTCTGTAGTATCTGACTTAGTAGAAGACAACTGGATTCTCACATCTCCCTCTGCAATCAGTCTTTTGTGATATGGATATGTACTTGCAGCAAGGAGGAGCATTTTATCTTTATTTTATTTTATTTTATTTTTGAAGGAGGGGCATTTTAATAGCCTATTCAGATAACTGGATATTCTTCTTTGAGACCACACTAAAAACCAAGTGGTAGTTCCTTAAAAATTAGCTGAAATGTGGGGTACCTGGGTGGCTCAGTGGGTTGAAGCCTCTGCATTCGGCTCAGGTCATGATCCTAGGGTCCTGGGATTGAGCCCCGAGTCAGGCTCTCTGCTCTGCAGGGAGCCTGCTTCCCCTCCTCTCTCTCTGCCTACTTGTGATCTCTGTCTGTCAAGTAAATAAGTAAAATCTTTAAAAAAATTAGCTGAAATGTGGACTCTGAAACCACTGCTAAGTAAACTTTTCTTACTTTCTTATATTAAAATCCATTGGTCTATCTTGCAATCTGAATTTATTTACCCACACATGATTCTGTAACATATCATCTGGACAATGCTGAATGTTGTAAAGTGTCCAGATGTTAACACGTTTCATTATATAATGTAAAAAAAAAATAAACAACTCTTAGTAATCACCACTGGTCTCCTCAGAAAAGTTAAGAAAAACTGTCAAGCTCTTGGGGGCAAATAAAAAAGTTTTCCAGAATTCTAAGTTTTGCTTGAAAGCTCAATTCTATCTTTGGTAACAAACACTGCCAGTAGTTTTTCTTGAAGTGACAAGCTCACTCTGTTCACTTTTGAGAAAATGCCTGCCAAGTACTCAAGCCGGAATACCCATAGTTCATCAGTGCTTCTTTTGAGTACAACGGATGTTCCATGGGGAAAAGAGGCCTATTGAGCTCACACCTCCAACAACTGCACAAGTGCTTTTCCTCTACACAAGTCTGAGACTTCAGCAAAACAGCACAAGTGGTCTGCGTGTTCTTCCTTTTCCATCACACAGAATACTAAATAAATTTGAACTCAAGGGTTGAAATTTTTTAATAAAATTAATAATTTGTACTGCTTTACCAAAGCTATTCTTTTTTTTTTTTAAGTAGGTGCTATGCCCAGCGTGGGGCTTGAACTCAAGACCCTGAAATCAAGAGTTGCATGTTCTACCAACTGAGCTAGCCGAGCACCCCTATCAAAGCCATTCTTAAGTAAAACTGATTTTATTTTTTAAATTTTTTAAAAGATTTTATTTATTTATTTGACAGAGATCATAAGTAGGCAGAGAGGCAGACAGAGAGAGTGAGAGGGAAGCAGGCTCCCCGCTGAGCAGAGAGCCCGATGTGGGACTCGATCCCAGGACCCTGAGATCATGACCTGAGCCGAAGGCAGCGGCTTAACCCACTGAGCCACCCAGGCACCCTGTAAAACTGATTTTAAAAAACAACTCAGAGCGTGTGGTGGTGAAGTATACAGTGACCCCTAGTTCAGACTAATGTCCACTGCCTTCATTCAAGCTATGGTATGAGCACTGTTGCTTTGCACCATCGTGGTGTCAATGGAGTAAAAATGGCAAATGACATCTTAATATTATCATGAAAATTGTTTTGATTGCTCAGAGAACCCTAGGGGTTGCAAACCATGCCTCAAGAACTCTGGTCTAATATATAGTCCTTTCCTTCAATAAGCTTATATTGACAAGACTAATAAATGTAAAAAATTAATAAATACAAAGAGAACATACACCCACTGTACCACATATATGACTGGCTACTGTAAGTTCTGAAGTGGTTTAGAGAGGAGGATTAGTGGGGGATGAAGTGTTAGGGAAGGCTTCTTGAAAGAGGTGGGCTAGCTAGCACACTTCAGGACTGTCATGGCCCTTCCTATCTCCTCTGATAATTAATGTCCCTTAGATATTTTTTTAAAAATTTAGTTTATGTCTCATCAGCTTTAGGGAAATTGCCTTGACTAAAATCACCTCTGTTTAATTGCTCTCTACTTGGCACCTGCCTAACAGGTGAATTAATTAATCATTTAATTAATCATTTAATTATGCCCAGTGGTGTGCAGGTGAAAGTTTCACAACCAGCACTTAAAAAAAACCAACCCAATTTTTAGCCTTTGCTAGTTTCTCTGGTATCAATGTGCTAAGCTCTCAAGGGTTTACAACACACCTGCAATTTTAACAAATGATTCCAACACACCACTGTGTCATTATATTATTTCTACTTGAAAGCCGGGGTGATGCCATCTACTTTCTCTGTATCCCAACTGGGCGCATCCAGTGCGGCACAAAGCAGAAACTCAGAGGTTGGGTGATTTACAGACACAGCCAAAGATAAACAGCTAGTACGTGTTGCTAGAAATGAATTGAAATGATCTTTAAGGTCTCCTGGGCGATACAGTTCTATTATCCTTAAACACTAGAAAACCTCTGTGAAAGTTTGATTGCTTCTGGATGTCCTAGATACTTAAAAGACAGTAATAGTGATGAGAGCACCATAATTTCTGGTCTTAGAGCCAGAAAAGGAGAAAGAGAGAATGTTCACTGAGCACTTTTGATATGTCAAGTACTGGGTTATGTGCTTTCCTTACTTATCTAATGCTCATGGACACTGTTACTTCCAATTATATCTGCTTTGCTGATGAACCCTAAAGTTCACTTCCTTCTGTACTGGTGCTCTTCTGGCATTGGTTCTTGATTAGTTTCTCTAAAGTTTTGTTTTTAGCCAGTTCTACATTTCAGAGATACTAACATGTGGTGCAACACAAAGAGCATGGGTTTTGGAATTAGACCAGGTTTTGAATCCCAGCTCTGTATAACCTTGAGCACGTTTCTTAAGATTTCTGAACTTCTAGAGTGCCTGGGTGGCTCAGTCAGTTGGGCATCCTTGATTTTGGCTCAGGTCATGATCTCGGGGTCATGGGATTGAGCCCTGCATTGAGCTATGCTCAGCAGGGAGTCTGCTTGGGATTTCTCCTACTGCCCCAGTCCCTGCATGCTCTCTCTCTCAAAAAATAAAAATTAAGAAAAATTTAGAAAAAAAAAAAGATTTCTGAACTTCTGTTTAGAACTTTCAAGTCATAAGAATGATACTTAGGGGATGCCTGGGTGGCTCAGTCAGTTGAGCAGTTGCCTTCGGCTCAGGTCATGATCTCTGGGTCCTGGGATCGAGTCTCGCACCAGTCTCCACTAAGCGGGGAGCCTGCTTCTCCCTCTCCCCTCCAACCCCCACTCACGTGCTCTCTCTCTCTCAAATAAAGAAAGAAAATCTTAAAAAAAAGAATGATAGTTACCTCATAAGGTATAATAATACTTCACAGGGAGGGGTTGAATTAGAAAATGTATCTAACGTGTCTAGTGAAATGTATGGTTCAAAAAAATTGCTACGTTTTCTCACTTCCCTATCATCACAAAGCCTTTGAAAAACAAGCATTTGAATTACTGGATTGATAGGTTCTATTTTGATTCCAGGCCTAAATTCTTATAAATTATAATGCTTTAGAGACAGTCACATTACCTGAGCTCCATTTCAGTTTCCAGGCTTTCTATCTGCTTTGTAATGGAATCCTCCGACTCAGAAACTTGACCACGTAGTTCAGCAAGTGAGAATGTGCGCCTCTGTAAAGAACAGTGGGAATGAGGGTGAGCTGCTCAAAGGAAAGTAATCTTCCAAAGTTGCAAGGGTTCCTGGGGAGGGCCGAGTCTGGTTATTGGTAATGTATCTCCTTCCAGAAGGGCACTCACCCGGAGTTTAGGAGGTGGATTCTCCCCAGATTCCTTTTTTTCTTTGAGTTGAGCCACATCCTGAGCCAGGATCTTCCTATCTTCAAGAAGGTCATTCAGATGGCGTTTGGCTTCCTCAGTACTGACCATAACCTCAATTTCATTTGCAAGCCAATTCTAGAAGAGAGATTGGTGATGTTGGGTTAGGGATAAGGGATCTCTGGCCCATGGACTAGATTCAGCTCCAGACTTAATTTCACTCAGAACAGAGCCCACATAAGTAGAAGTGAGACTTCCATTCATGCCTACACTCACCCAAAATTGTAATAGCTCTCCAAGAGCTTTTTAACAGCAATATCCCAAAAGGTCATAAGAAAGAGACTTTCTGCAGAAAATCTTTCTCTACATATCCTAGCATTTCTAAAGACCATCTTTGCCTTCTCCATTTTCTCCTTAACTTGTCCTTAACTAGTCATGATAAGGAATTGAAATACATTTTTAAATTTTTTTAAAGATTTTATTTATTTGACAGAGAGATCACAAGTAGGCAGAGAGAC
The DNA here is from genome assembly GCF_020171115.1 of Neogale vison. Taxonomy (NCBI): domain Eukaryota; kingdom Metazoa; phylum Chordata; class Mammalia; order Carnivora; family Mustelidae; genus Neogale; species Neogale vison. Next base: position 71,567,226 of record NC_058105.1, read on the forward strand.
AGGCACAGAGAGAGGGGAAGCAGGCTCCCTGCTGAGCAGAGAGCCCGATGCAGGGATCAATCCCAGGACCCTGAGATCACAACCCGAGCCAAAGGCGGAGGCTCAACCTACTGAGCCACCTAGGTGCCCCTGAAATACATTTTGATTATCTGTTCTATTTACTACACAGATACCCATTCTTTTTAAACTTTTTTTTACTTGAGTATAGTTGACACATAATGTTACACAAGTGTTCGGGTACAACATAGTGATTCAACATCTCTGTATGTTATGCTTTGTTCACCACAAGTGTAGCTACCATCTGTCACCATACAACACTATTACAATATCACTGACTATATTGATGCTATTATTTTTATTCCTCTGACTTCATTCCATAACTAGAAGCCTGTACCTCCCACTCCCCTCCACCCATTTTTCTATGCCTCTACTCCTCCTTTCCCTCTGGCAACCATTAGTTTGTTCTCTGTATTTATAGGTCTGACTGCTTTTTGTTTGTTCATTCATTTGTTTTTTAGATTCCACATGTGAGTGAAATCATGTGCTATTTGGCATTCTCAGTCTGATTTATTTCACTTAGCATAATACCCTAGAGGTATTAAGTCCATCCATGTTGTCACAAATGGCAAGATCGCATCCTTTTTTTATGGCTGTGTAACATTCCACTGTGGGGTGTGTGTGTGTGTGTGTGTGTGTGTGTGTGTGTGTGCGTGTGTGTGTGTGTATCACATCTTCTTTACCCATTCATCTATCCATGGACACTTAGGTTGCTTCCTTATCTTGGCTACTGTAAATAATGCTGCAATACACATGGGGTGCAAATATCTTCAAATTAGTGTTTTTGTTTTCTTTGGATAAATACCCAGTGGCAGAATTACTGGATATATGGTATTTCTAGTTTTATTTTTTTGAGGAGCCCCCATACTGTTTTCCACAGTGGATATACCAATTTACATTCCTACCAACAAGACATGAGGGTTCCTTTTTCTTCACATCCTTGCCCACATTTGTTATTTTTGTCTTTCTGTTTTTAGCCATTTTGACAGGTATAAGGTGATATCTCATTGTGGTTTGATCTGCATTTCCCTGGTGAGTAGTGATGTTAAGCAATTTTTCATGTGTCTGTTGGCCATTTGTATGTCTTCTTTGGGAAAATGTCTGTTTAGGTCCTCTGCCCGTTTTTAAAATTGGTTGCTTTTCTGTTGTTGAGCTGTACAAGTTCTTTATATATCTTGGATAATAACCCGTCATTGGATATATCATTTGCAAATATCTTCTCCCATTCAGTAGGTTGCCTTCTTGCTTTGTTGATGGTTTCCTTCACTGTGCTAAAGCTTTTTATTTTGATGTACTACCTACTTACCAATTTATGCTTTTGTTTCTCTTGCCTTAGGAGACATAATTAGATATGCATTCTTAATCTTTAAAGTCGATGAATGAAATTTTTTAAGCAAACAAAACTAAATTTAGTTTATAAAAGTAACCATCTCTGTGAGAACATTTTCACTTTTGATGGAGGCATACCATGCTTAAAAGTAATTAAAAGAAGCGTGGATGATATCGAAGAGATTACTGCCTATGTTCTCCTCTAGGAGTCTGATGGATTCCTGTCTCACGTTGAGGTCTTTTATCCATTTTGAGTTAATCTTTGTGTACGGTGTAAGAGAATGGTCGAGTTTCATTCTTCTACATATAGCTGTCCAGTTTTCCCAGCACCATTTATTGAAGAGACTGTCTTTTTTCCACTGTATATTTTTTCCTGTTTTGTCAAAGATTAATTGACCATAGAGTTGAGGGTCCATATCTGGGCTCTCTACTCTGTTCCACTGGTATATGTGTCTGTTTTTATGCCAGTACCATGCTGTCTTGGTGATCACAGCTTTGTAATAAAGATTGAAATCAGGTAACGTGATACCCCCAGCTTTATTTTTGTTTTTCAACATTTCCTTAGCAATTCGGGATCTCTTCTGATTCCATACAAATTTTTGGATTATTTGCTCCAGCTCTTTGAAGAATACCGGTGGAATTTTGATAGGAATGGCATTAAAAGTATAGATTGCTCTAGGCAGTATAGACATTTTAACAATGTTTATTCTTCCGATCCAAGAGCATGGAACGGTCTTCCATCTATTTGTGTCTTCTTCAATTTCTTTCACGAGTGTTCTGTAATTCCTCAAGTACAGATCCTTTACCTCTTTGATTAGGTTTATTCCCAGGTATCTTATGGTTCTTGGTGCTATAGTAAATGGAATCGATTCTCTAATTTCCCTTTCTGTATTTTCATTGTTAGTGTATAAGAAAGCCACTGATTTCTGCACATTGACTTTGTATCCTGCCACGTTGCTGAATTGCTGTATGAGTTCTAGTAGTTTGGGGGTGGAGTCTTTTGGGTTTTCCATATAAAGAATCATGTCATCTGCGAAGAGAGAGAGTTTGACTTCGATATCAGCCACATCAACTTCTTTCAAGATATGTCTCCAAAGGCAAAGGAAACAAAAGCGAAAATAAACTTCTGGGACTTCATCAAAATCAAAAGCTTCTGCACAGCAAAGGAAACAGTCAAAAAAACAAAGAGGCAACCCATGGAATGGGAGAAGATATTTGCAAATGACAGTACAGACAAAAGGTTGATATCCAGGATCTATAATGAACTCCTCAAACTCAACACACACGAAACAGACAAACATATCAAAAAATGGGCAGAAGATATGAACAGACACTTCTCCAATGAAGACATACAAATGGCTATCAGACACATGAAAAAATGTTCATCATCACTAGCCCTCAGGGAGATTCAAATTAAAACCACATTGAGAGAGCCACCCCCTTCTACACGATCACGCTGAGCTAGTACCCGCGCCTGGAATCGGGTCGCAACCCCAGCAGCGCCTGCCGCCTGCCACTGCCTCTGGACCATGGACCCCCGCAAAGTGAGCGAGCTTCGGGCTTTCGTGAAAATGTGTAAGCAGGATCCGAGCGTTCTGCACACCGAGGAAATGCGTTTCCTGCAGGAGTGGGTGGAGAGCATGGGGGGTAAAATACCATCTGCCACTAATAAAACTAAATCAGAAGACAGTATCAAGGAAGAAAAACCAGATAGTAAGAAGGCGGAGGAAAACAAAGACAGATGAACCATCAAGTGAGGAGAGTGATCTAGAAATTGACAATGAAGGTGTGATTGAACCAGATACCGATGCCCCTCAAGAAATGGGAGATGAAAATGCAGAGATAACCGAGGAAATGATGGTTCAGGCAAATGATAAAAAAGTGGCTGCCATTGATGCCCTAAATGATGGTGAACTACAGAAAGCCATTGACTTGTTCACAGATGCCATCAAACTAAATCTTCGCTTGGCCATTCTGTATGCCAAGAGAGCCAGTGTCTTCATCAAATTACAGAAGCCAAATGCTGCCATTCGAGACTGTGACAGAGCTATTGAAATAAATCCTGATTCAGCTCAGCCTTATAAGTGGCGCGGGAAAGCACATAGACTTCTGGGCCATTGGGAAGAAGCGGCGCATGATCTTGCCCTTGCTTGCAAACTGGATTATGATGAAGATGCTAGTGCGATGCTGAAAGAAGTTCAGCCGAGGGCCCAGAAAATTGCTGAACATCGGAGAAAATATGAGCGAAAACGTGAAGAGCGAGAGATCAAAGAAAGAATAGAAAGGGTTAAGAAGGCTCGGGAAGAACACCAGAGAGCCCAGAGGGAGGAAGAAGCCAGACGACAATCAGGAGCTCAGTATGGCTCTTTCCCAGGTGGCTTTCCTGGGGGAATGCCTGGTAATTTTCCGGGAGGAATGCCTGGAGTGGCAGGGGGGATGCCTGGAATGGCAGGAATGCCTGGGCTCAATGAAATTCTTAGTGATCCAGAAGTTCTTGCAGCCATGCAGGATCCAGAAGTTATGGTGGCCATCCAGGATGTGGCCCAGAACCCAGCGAATATGTCAAAATATCAGAGCAACCCAAAGGTTATGAATCCCATCAGTAAATTGTCAGCCAAATTTGGAGGTCAAGCATAATGCCCTTCTGACAAAGAAAGCCCTTGCTGAAGGAAAAGCAACTTCGATCACCTAATGGATGTCGCAATAATACAAACCAGTGTACCTCCGATCTTCTCATGAAGAAAGCTGGGGTGCTGTGAAGAGAGTCCCTACCCCTCTGCTCCCCATGCAACTGAAACATTCTACAATGGTTTGCCATTAGGGTATTCATTCAGATAATGTTTTCCTACTAGGAACTACAAACTTTAAACACTTTTTAAACCTTAAAAATATTTAAAAACATATTAAAAAAAAACCACATTGAGATATCACCTTACACCAGTTAGAATGGCCAAAATTAACAAAACAGGAAACAACATGTGTTGGAGAGGATGTGGAGAAAGGGGAACCCTCTTACACTGTTGGTGGGAATGCAAGTTGGTGCAGCCTCTTTGGAGAACAGTGTGGAGATTCCTCAAGAAATTAAAAATAGAACTTCCCTATGACCCTGCCATTGCACTCCTGGGTATTTACCCCAAAGATACAGATGTAGTGAAAAGAAGGGCCAACTGTACCCCAATGTTTATAGAAGCAATGGCCACGGTCGCCAAACTGTGGAAAGAACCAAGATGCCCTTCAATGGACGAATGGATAAGGAAGATGTAGTCCATATACACTATGGAGTATTATGCCTCCATCAGAAAGGACGAATACCCAACTTTGTAGCAACATGGACGGGACTGGAAGAGATTATGCTGAGTGAAATAAGTCAAGCAGAGAGAGTCCATTATCATATGGTTTCACTTATTTGTGGAGCATAACAAATATCATGGAGGACAAGGGGTGTTAGGAGAAGGGAGTTGGGGTAAACTGGAAGGGGAGGTGAATCATGAGAGACTATGGACTCTGAAAAACAATCTGAGGGGTTTGAAGTGGCGGGGGTGTGGGAGGTTGGGGTACCAGGTGGTGGGTATTATAGAGGGCACGGATTGCATGGAGCACTGGGTGTGGTGAAAAAATAATGAATACTGTTTTTCTGAAAATAAATAAATTGGGAAAAAAAACAAAAACAAACAAAAAAAAGAAGGGTGGAGTGAGTGGATATATTAATGCCAGATAATGTAAAATTCAAATCAAAGAATATTACTGAGGATAAAAAAGATTATTTCATAATGGTAAAGGAGTCAAGTATTCAAAGGAACTTAATCCTTAATGTTTATATTTCTAATTTAAGTATCAAAACCATACATGAGCCAACAAAGGAGATAATATGAAATCATAAAAATACTCAGTTGATCCAAAAGAAGTCAGAAAACAAACAAAATAAAGGGAATGATGAAGAGATGGGACAAATAGAAAATAGCAAGAAAATAGAGACAAGCCTACCCATATCAATAATTATATTAAAAGCAAATGATCTAAATACCCCAATTAAAATGCAGATTGTCAGATTAGATCATAAAATTTAGACCCAACTATATACTGCCTACAAGAAACAAACTTTATTTTTTTAAAGTTAATTTATGTAAGTTAAATAATCTCTACACTCAATATGGGGCTCAAACTCATGACCCTGAAATTAAGAGTTGTATGCTATTCAGGGCACCTGGGTGGCTCAGTTGGCTGAGCATCTGCCTTTGGCTCAGGAGTCATGATCTCGGGGTCCTGGAACTGAGCCCTGGATAGGGCTCCCTGCTCAGTGGGGAATCCCTTTCTCCCTCTGCCCCTCCTTTTCACTTGTGCTCTGTCTCAAATAAATAGATAAACGAGAATCTTTAAAAAGAAAAAAAAAAGAGTTGCATGCTCTGTTGACTGAGCCAGCAGATACCCTGGAAATACACTTTAAAAACAAAGGCACAAATAGCTTAAAACCAAAGGGATTAAGAAATACATACCATTCTAGGGGCTCCTGCGTGGCTCAGTTGGTTAAGTGTTTGCCTTCAGCTCAAGTCATGATCCCAGGGTACTGGGATGAAGCCCAAGATTGGACACCCTGCTCAGTGGGGAGTCTGCTTCTCCCTCTCCTCTGCCCCTCCCCTCATGAGCACGCACGCACTCTCCCTCTCTCTCGTGTGCAGACTCCCTATCTCTCAAATAAATAAATAATCTTTTTGGGCACCTGGGTGGGTCAGTCGGGTTGTGTCTGCCTTCGGCTCAGGTCATGAACTCAGAGTCCTGGGATTGATCCACGCATTGGGCTCTCTGCTCAGTGGGGATTCTGCTTCTCTCTCTCTCTCACAAGCAGGGGGATCAGGAGAGGTATGTATGTATGTGTGTGTGTGTGTGTATATTATACATATATATATATATACATACACACATATTCTAGCATTAGTTAAAAAAAAAAGCTGGAGGGACTATATTATTAGCAGAAAAAGTAGATTTCAGGACAAAGAATTTTACCAGGAATAAAAAAGGTCATTTCGTGATAATGAAAAGCTCAATTAATCCCAATTATTTACATCACTAATAACAAAGCTTCAAAACACATGAAGCAAAAACAGAACTACAAGGAGAAAAAGACAAATCCATAATTTCAGTTGGAGATTTGAATACCCATATCTCAATAAATGATAGAATAAGTAGGCAGAGAATCAGCAAGGATACAGTAGAAATGAACAGCACAATCAAATAGAAAAGATTGACATTTATAGAACACTTTCTCTAACAAGAGCAGAATACATATTCTTCTCAAGTACACATAGAATATTTGCCAAGACTGACCATATTCTAAGCCTCATCAAATTTGAAAGGATTCAAGTCACACAATGTTCTCTAACCACAATAAAATTATATTAGAAATCATAACACAAAGATATCTATAAAAATACTCCAATATTTGGAAACTAAATAACCCACTTGTAAATAACCCATGGGTCAAAGAAGAAATCAATAGGTAAATTAGAATATATTTTGAATTGAATGAAAATGAAAATATAAGTATCAAAATTTGTGGGATGTTATTAAAGGATTACTTAAGAGGAAATTTATGGCACTGAATGCCTATATTAGAAAAGAAGAAGGGGCACCTGAGTGGCTTAGTTGGTTAAGTGTCCAACTCTTGATTTCAGCTCAGGTCATGATCTCAGGGTTGTGAGACTGAGTACCTTGTCAGGCTCTGTGCTGGGCATGGAGCCTGCTTGGGATTCTCTTCCTCCTACTCCCTCTGCCCCTTGCCCCCCCAAAAAACCCATCGAAATCAATGACCTCAGATTCTACTTTAAGAAACTAAAAAATATAAGCCAATTAAATCCAAACCAGAAGTAAGGAAATAATAAAGATTATATTAGAAACTAATGAGTTGGGGTTTTGGGAACATTTTAAAAATTTTGGTAAAATAGGGATGCCTGGGTGGCTCAGTTGGTTAAGCAGCTGCCTTCAGCTCAGGTCATGATCCCAGCCTCCTGGGATCGAGTCCCACATTGGGCTCCTTGCTTGGTGGGGAGCCTGCTTCTCCCTCTGACTCTGCCCGCCACTCTGTTGGCCTGTGCTCACTCTCGCTCCTCTCTCTCTGACAAATAAATAAAAATAAAATCTTTAAAAAAATTTTGGTAAAATATACATGACATAAAATTTACCATTTTAACCATTAGTAAGAATGAGCTGGTTCTCTGATAAATCTCTAGCCAAATTGATCATGAAAGAGGAAAAAGGTACAAAACATCCAATAACAGGAATGAGATAGATGATATTACCACAGCTTTTAGACTTTAGAAGGATAATAAGGGAATAGTATGAATAACTTTATTTGACAACTTAGATGAAGCAGACAAGCTCACTGAAACACACAAATTACCAAAGCTTACTTAAGAAGAAGTACATAATCCGAGCAATCCTACAGTTATTTAAAAAAAAAAAAACAATCCTGAGTTTTAGTTAATTTCCACCTACTCCCCAAAGAAAATCTAACAAAAAACCCCCCTTCAGGCCCAGATGATTTAACTTGGAAAATTTTACCCAACTTTTTTTTAATTTTTTTTTTTAAAGATTTTATTTTATTTATTTGAGAGAGAGACAGTGAGAGAGAGCATGAGCGAGGAGAAGGTCAGAGAGCGAAGCAGACTCCCCATGGAGCTGGGAGCCTGATGTGGGACTCGATCCCGGGACTCCAGGATCACGCCCTGAGCTGAAGGCAGTCGTCCAACCAACTGCGCCACCCAGGCATCCCGCCAACTTTTTTTTTAAAAGATTTTTATTTATTTATTCGACAGAGAGAGATCACAAGTAGGCAGAGAGGCAGGCAGAGAGAGAGGAGGAAGCAGGCTCCCCACCAAGGAGAGAGCCCAATGCAGGGCTCGATCCCAGAACCCTGGGATCATGACCTGAGCCGAAGGCAGAGGCTTTAACCCTCTGAGCCACCCAGGCGCCCCAATTTTACCCAACTTTTAAAGAAGAAACAATATTAATTCTCTACAAACTCTTCCAGACAATTGAAAAAGAAGGAGTATTTCCTAACTCATTCAAAGAGGCCAACATTACTTAGATACCTAAAACAGATGAAGACATTATAAGAAAACAACAGAAATGAACAGATATGCAAAAATTTTACATAAAATTTTTATTTTAGAAAAATTTTAGTTTTATATACTGCTGTGTTTGATAATACATAAAAGGATGATGTATTACAACCAAGTGGAGTTTATCCAAGGAACGTAAGGCTGGTTTCATAATTGAATATCACAACACTCAGAATAAAACCTTACAACAAACTAAGAATACATAAGGCTGTTTTGTATTGGGTGGCTCAGATAGTTAAGTATCTGACTTTCAGCTTGGGTCTTGGGGTCCTGGGATCAAGCCCTGCAATGGGTCTGTGTTGCTCAGCAACTCTGCTCCTCCCCCATCCCCTGACTTGTGCTCTCTCAAGTAAAATAAGGTCTTAAAAAAAAGGACTTCCTCAATCTGATAATGGATATCTATGAAAACCCTACAACTAATATCATACTTCATGGTGAAAGACTAAATCCTTTGCCCAAGATCACAAAAAACAGAATGGTGTCTACTGTCACCACTCCTATGCAACATTATCTTGATGGTCCAACCTGATGTAAAAGACAAGTAAGAGAAATAAAAGACATACAGATTAGAAAGGAAGAAATATATTTGTATTTACAGATGGCATGACTGTCTGTAGAAAATCCCAAAGAACCTACAAAACAGTTGCTAGACTAATAAAGTCAAAAGATGGAAACTGATATACAAAAACCAATTGTATTTCTATAAACCAGCAATGAACAACTGGATAAACAATTTGGCAGTTTTTTATAAAGTTAAACATAAACTTACCATATGACCTAGCAATTCTACTCCTAGGCATTTACCCAAGTGAAATGTCTACCTATGTTTACACAGAAATCTTTTATAGCAGCTTTATTCACAATCACCAAAAACTGGGAAAAAACCTCTAAGATATCCTTTAATTGGTGAATAGATAAACTTTGGGACATCCATACAATGGAATACAACTCAGAAAAAAAAGGGCAAAAACTACTGATCCATGCAACAAAATAAATGAGTCTCTGAAGCATTATGCTAAGTGAAAGAAGTCATGCTGTATTTTTTTTAATATGTTTCTATTTATATGACACTGATGCAAAGGGAAAACAATCATGACAGAAGACAAATGAATGTTTGCTAATGGCTAGGGTTGTGGGAGGAGTTAACCATAGGTATAGAGGAATTAGCGAGGACAATAAAACTATCCCACACCTTGCTTGTGATGCTGGTTATACAACTGTATGTGTTGTCAAAACTCTCAGAATTGTACACTACAAAAGGTAAATCTTATAGTATGTCAGATACGCCTTAATAAAGTTGAAAAAAATCAATGTCATTTGCCATACTTAACAGAGTAAAAACCATAAGATCATCTCAATAGGATTCAGAAAAAACTTTGGAAAAAACCCCAGCATCCGTTCATGATAAAAACTTAACAGCAAACCAGGGAGAGACAGGAACTTCTTCAAACTGATAAAAGACATACACTAAAACCTATATCAAGTATCATACTTAATGGTGAAGGATTGAAATGTTTTCTCCCTAAGATTGGAAACAAAGCAAGGCTGTCTCTTCACCTACTCAATTAAATATTTTACTGGTGGTTCTAGCAAGTGCAATAAGACAAGATCAAATTTAAAAAAGAGGCATACAAAGCTGATAAGTAAATAAAATGGTCTCTATTTGCAGATGATATGATTGTCTATGTAGCCTCTATAAAAGAGCTATAAAACACGGTGCCTGGGTGGCTCAGTTGGTTAAGTGACTGCCTTCAGCTCAGGTCACAATCCTGGAGTCCCAGAATCGAGTCCCACATCAGGCTCCCTGCTCAATGGGGAGTCTACTTCTCCCTCTGACCCTCCCCCTCACATCCTCTTTCAAATAAATAAATAATATCTTTTTTTTTTTTAAAAAAAAAAGCTATAAAGACTGGGTGGTTCAGTTGGTTAAGTATCTGCCTTCAGCTCAGGTCATGATCCCAGGGTCATGGGACTGGGCCCCCCTATTGGGTTCCTTGCTCAGTGGGGAGCTTGTTTCTCCCACTCCCTCTCCCTCTGTCTGCCGTGCCCCCTCCTTGTGCTCTCTCTCTCTCTCTCTCCGTGTCAAATAAATAAATGAAATCTTTAAAAAAATAAAAAGAAGGGGTGCCTGGCTGGCTCAGCTGTTGGGCATCTGCTTTCGGCTCAGGTCATGATCTCAGGGTCCTAGTTCAAGCCCCACATCAGGCTCCCTGCTTGGTGGGAAGGCTGCTTCTCCCATTTCCCCTGTTTGTGTTCCCTCTCTTGCTGTATCTCTCTCTGTCAAATAAATAAAATTTTTATAAAAAAATAAAAGAGCTATAAGAACCAATGAATACGTCCAGACAATTGGAAATTGAAATAAAAAAATTTTCTGCTATCAGGGCGCCTGGGTGGCTCAGTGGGTTAAAGCCTCTGCCTTCGGCTCAGGTCATGATCCCAGGTCCTGGGATTGAGCCCCGCATCAGGCTCTCTGCTCAGCAAGGCGCTTGCTTCCTTCTCTCTCTCTCTCTGCCTGCCTCTCTGCCTACTTGTGATCTCTGTCTGTCAAATAAAAAAAAAAACTTAAAAAAAATTTCCGCTACCATAAAAATATGAAATATTTAAGAATATATTTGACAAAAGATGTGTAACACCAGTATACTGAAAACTAAGACACTACTGAGAGAAATTAAAGATTTAAAAAAAATGGAGAGGTGCATGTGTTCATGAATCAAAAGACTCAATATTGTTAAGATATAAATTCTCCTACAGATTCTATGTAATCCTAATCAAACTCCCAGTAGAGTTTTTATGGAAATCAACAAGCTGATTCTAAAATTTATATGAAAATGCACAGCACCTAGTTTTCCCAAGATAACTTTGAAAGAGTATAACAACTTTGGGGGCTTATACTACCTGATTTCAGAACTTATTATAAAGCTAGTGTGATTAAACATGTTGGTGTTATGCTTTATTAGCATAAAGACAGGCACATAGATCAATGGGATAGAATCTAGAAATTGACTTATGGACAATTGATTTTGACAAAGGTGTCAAGTCAAAATGAATCATAAACTTAAATGTAAAGCTTAAAACTGGGTAAGATAAAAAGCTTTTGCACCACAAAGGAAACAGTCAACAAAACTAAGAGGCAATTCACGGAATGGGAGAAGATATATGCAAATGATGTTATAGTTAAAGGACTGGTATCCAAGATCTATAAAGAATGTCTCAAGCTCAACACCCAAAAAACAAATAATCCTATCAATAAATGGGCAGAAGATATGAACAGACACTTCTCCAAAGAAGACATACAAATAGCTAACAGACACATGAAAAAATGTTCAACATCACTAGCCATCAGGGAAATACAAATCAAAACCACAATGAGATACCATCTTATACCAGTTAGAATTGCCAAAATTAATAATACAGGAAACAACAAGTGTTGGCGGGGATGTGGAGAAAGGGGAACCCTCTTATGCTGTTGGTGGGAATTCAAGCTGGTTATAGCCACTCTGGAAAACAGTATGGACATTCCTCAAGACGTTAAAAATAGAGCTACCTTACAACCCAGCAATTACACTTATAGGTATTTACTCCAAAGATACAGACATAGTGAAAAGAAGGGGCACATGCACCTCAATGTTCATAGCAGCAATGTCCACAATAGCCAAATTGTGGAAGGAGCCAAGATGCCCTTCAACAGATGAATGGGGTAAGGAAGATGTGATTCTTATATACAATGGAATATTACTCAGCCATCAGAAAGGATGAATAACCACCATTTGCATCGACATGGATGGAACTAGAGGGGATTATGCTAAGTGAAGTAAGTCAAGCAGAGAAAGACAATTATATGGTTTCACTCATATGTGGAACACAAGGAATAGCACAGAGGACCACAGAGGGGAAGGAAAGGAAAACTGAATGGGAAGAAATCAGAGAGAGAGGCAAACCATGATAGACTCTGGACACCAGGAATCAAACTGAGGGTTACAAAAGAGAGATGGGTTGGGGGATGGGATAACTGGGTGATGGGAATTAAGGAGGGCATGTGTGGTGATGAGCACTGGGTATTACACAAAACTAATGAACTGTTGAACACTAAATCAAAAACTAATGATGTACTACTATATGTTGGCTAATTGAACATAATAAAAAAATAAAAATAAAATAAATTGAATTAAATTCAAACTTACAAAAATTCTAGAAGAAAATTTAGGGGGAAACCTTAGTGATCTTGGGTTTGGCAATAATTTTTTAAACAGGTCATAAAACCCACTAAGCATAAAAGAAAAAAAATGTCAATGAAAAGGATGGCATCAAAATTAAAAAGGCTTGCCCTTCAAAAGACACTGTTAAAAAGGGGAAAGGCAAGCTATAGCCCAGGAGAAATTTACAAAACATAAAAGTCCTTTGTTAGATATATCTAGAATATATAAAGAATTCTAACTGAATGTAATAACAAAAAAAAGACAACCTAATTAAAAAATGGGGAAGATGGGGTGCCTGGGAGGCTCAATCAGTTAAGCATCTGTCTTGGCTCAGGTGGTGATTTTGGGGTGCCACATGTTGGGCTCCCTACTCAGCAGGGAGCCTGCTTCCTCCTCCTGCCTGCCTCTCTGCCTGCTTGTGATCTCTGTCTGTCAAATGAATAAATAAAATCCTTTTTTATCAGCACTTTCTAATTTTATTATTTAAAGCTTTTCTTGCATTTCCAGATTATTTTGCACTGAGTATACATTTATTTAGAAAACATTAATAAAGCTATTTCCAAGCAGAGTAATACAGCCATTAAATTAACATATACCCAGGTGTCCCTTCAAGTTCTGACCTCCTTTTTAAAAATTTTTGAATAAATAAAATCTTAAAAAAAAATGGAAACACCACAAAATGTCCATCAGCAGGTGAATAGATAAATAAATTGTGGGACAGCCATCAGCATGCTGCCATTTAGCAACAAAAAGGAAAGAAGTATTGAGACACACAACCACAGTGATGAATCTTGTTATAATAATGTTGAATGAAAGTCAGAAAAAGAAAATATGTATGATTCAATTTTTACACAATTCTAGAAAATAAAAACTAATTTACAGTGACAGAAAGCAGATTAATTGTTGCCTAGAGATGGGGAAGGAGAGGGATGGACTGGGGGGGGGAGAAGGGATTACAAAGTGGTAACTAGTAAGTTTTGGTCATGACGGACATAGACATTGTCTTGATTGTGGTGTTGATTTCATGGGTGCATGTGTCAAAGCCTATTAAATTGTACACTTTAAATATGTATAGTTTATTGTAGTTCAATTGTACCTCAGTAAAACTGTTAAAAAATTAAATGAACCTCAATAGAGGCAGGGATGGAAAGGGTTCTCTACTCTTGGTCTTTAACATCTGTTCAAAGATATTCAAAGGTATCATTAGGAAATCAGGCTTTCGGGTAAGACTTCAGATTTTAAAGTGTTTAATTCTCAACCAAAATGAAGCGATTTTCCTTGTTTTCCCTATCCCTGATGTAGGTAAGAAAAATGGCAGCATAAGCTGCCCATACCTTCACTCGAGCAGCAGTGCCTTCCATTCCACGGCTCTGAGTCTCCTTCCGCTTATCTGCAACCTCCTGCTGTTTTTGGAGAGCATCCTTGAGACGTTTGTTGGCAGCTGCTGCCTAAATAAAAATGGCTCATGGTAATGTCGAATTGAAGAGTGAAAAAAAATTTAATTTCCATTTTTCTTTCTTAGTAAAGAAAAATGAAAATATTCTATGGGTCTGAATTCCTATAGGAATCAACTTTTAAGTCTCTGTGTACATAATACTGGTGAACAGCTACTGCTTGAGAGCCTAGGAGAGGTACATATTTCAAAGAAGTACTGTGGACTGAAAGTGTCTGGCAATGTCACTTCTCAATATTACTCTGCATTTTTTTTTTTTGGAAAGAAGCAAGCCCAATTGGAAAAAAAAATCTTTATTTGAATAGTACCATTTTCTTCAGATTTTTTTCTGCTCACAGTTCATGACATATACACAGGGATTAAGACTAAGGAATTGCTGGCCAAGATTGGTATCACTGGTTTCTCAGGACACTGGCTCAATTAAGGGATACGACTTTATCAGCACCTAAGCCTGAAGGTGACCTAGTAGATTGGATTTTCTTACCTCCTTGGTTTTATGTCTGCGTAAATTAGATTTTTCTGGAAGTTTCTTGACTTAGTAGATTGGATTTTCTTACCTCCTCAGTTTTACGTCTGAGCACATTAGACTGTTTCTGGAAGTTTCTTTCAAGTTTGAGCAGTTCATATTGCCTCTTACGGTCCTGAGAAGAAAAAAGTCAGGCTTTTAATTGCAATTAAGCTAGCTAACATAAAACCTTATAACATAACTAAAGAGCCTTTCAATGTAATAGTCATTATGAAAAACATTATGGAGGTCCCTCAAAAAATAAAATAGAACTACCATATAATCTAGCAATCCAACTACTAGGTATATATTCAAAGGAAATGAAATATGAAATCAGTATCTTGAAGAGGTATCTGCATTCTCATATTCATTGCAGCATTATTCATAGTAACCAAGATACGGACACAACATAAGTGTTGACAGATGAATGGATAAAGAAAATGAGGTATATGTACATAACGGAATATTATTCAGCCACCAATAAAAAGGAAATTCTGCCATTTGCAACAACATGGATGAACCCAAAGGTCATAATGGTTAACTGACATAAACCAAACTGTGAAAGACAAATACTGTATGATCTCACTTAGATGTGTAATCTAAAAAAGTCAAACTCATAGAGCCAGAGTATTGGTGGTTACCAGGAACTGGGCAAAGGGTGCAAACTTTCAGTGATAAAATGAGTAAGTTCTGGGGATCTATATATAATAGTGACTATAGTTAGTAATACTGGATACGCTTGAAATCTGCTAAGGAGTAGATCTTAAGTGTTCTCTCCACACTGAAAAAAAAAGGTAACTATGTGAGGTGATGGATGTATTACCAACAGGAAATGTGACATCTCCAAACTTACTCTTCTCTTTCAAGATTGTTATGACTCTTCTGGATCACTTTCCTTTCCATATGAATTTTAGGACCAGCATGTGAATTTCTGCAAATAAGCCAGTAGGAATTTTGACTGAGATTGTACTAAATCTGTAGCTCAATCTGGAGAGTATTCCATGTTTTCTTTTAGGAGGGGGAGATATTCCATCTTAAGATTATTAAGTCTTCCCAGCCATGAACATGGGCCATCCTTCTATTTACTTATTTAATTCAATGATGTTTTATAGAATTTAGTGTATGTTTTACATTTGTTAAGTTTATTCCTAACCATTTTATTCTTACTGATGTTATTATAAATGGAATTGTTTTCTTCATTTTCAAATTCATTTCTAGTGTATAGAAATACAACTGACTTTTGTACATTGAGCTTATATCCTCCAACCTTGCCGAATTCGTATATTAGTTTTCCTAGTTTTTTAGTAGAATCTCTAGTATTTTATACATACACAATCATGTTACCTGCTAACAGAGAGTTTTGCTTCTTCCTTTCCAATCTGTTTGTCTTTTATATATTTTTCTTGCCTAAGTGCCCTGGCTAGAACCTTCAGGACAATGTGGAATAAAAGTGACAAGAAAGGATATTCTTCTTTTGTTCCTGATCTTAGGGGGAAAGTATTCTTTTTTTTTTTCCCTATTATGATGTCAGCTGAAGGTTTTTCGTAAATGCCCTTTAACAGGTTGAGGAAGTTCCCCAGTTTCCTGAGTGTTTTTATTATGAAAGGGTGATGGATTTTGTCAAATATATTTTTTGTCTGCTGAGATAATCATGTGGTTCTTGTCCTTTATTCTACTGATATGGTGTAATATATCAACTGATTTTCAGATGTTAAGGAAGGCTTACATCTTTTTTTTTTCCCCATGTGAACCCTACTTGGTCACGGTATATCATTCTTTTTGTATGTTGCTAGATTCAATTTATTAGTATTATGTTGAAGACTTTCACATCTATATTTATAGGAGATATTTGTCTATACTTTTCTTGTGATATCTTTGGTTTTGGTATCAAGAAGTATTGGCCTCATAGAATGAGCTGGGAAATGTTTCCCTGCTTCTGTTTTTTTGGAATAGTTTCTGAAAATTTGTTATCATTTCTTCTTTAAATGTCTGATAGAACTCACCAGTGAAGCCATCCAGGCCAGGGCTTTTCTTTCTGGTAAGTCATTCATTCATTCATTCATTCATTCATTCAAGAGAGTGAATGCACACATGAGTGCAGGGGGAGGGGCAGAAGGAGGAGCAGACGAAGAGAGAATCCTCATGCAGACTGTCTGCTGAGCACAGAATCTAAATCAGGGCTTGATCCCAGGACCCTGAAATCACGACCTGAGCCAAAATCAGGAATCAGAAGCTTAACCAACTAAGCCACCCAGGCGCCCCCTTTCTGGGAAGTTTTTTTTTTTTTTGAAGATTTTATTTATTCATTTGACAGAGAGTGAGAGATCACAAGTAGGCGGAGACGCAGGCAGAGAGAGAGGAGGAAGTAGGCTCTCTGCTGAGCAGAGACCCCGATGTGGGCCTCAATCCCAGGACCCCGAGACCATGACCTGAGCTGAAGGCAGAGGCTTAATCCACTGAGCCACCCAGGTGCCCTCTGGGAAGTTTTAAATTAGTAAATTAATCTCTTGTTATGGGCCTGTAAAGATTTTCTATTTCTTCTTGAGTCAGTTTTAGTAATTTGTATCTTTCAAAAATTTTTCCCATTTCATTTAGGCTATTTAATTTGTTGGCATAGAGTTGTTCATAGTATTCCCTTACGATCCTTTCATTCTGAAAACTAGTAGTGATGTCCTCTCTTTATTCCTAATTTTAGTAATAAATCTTCTCTCTCTTTTTCTTAAGGCTACCTAAAGATTTGTCCTTATTTGTCAATCATTTCCAAGGTCCAATTTTTGGTTTCACTGATTTTCTCTATTATTTTTTTCCATTCTCTATTGTATTGATTTCCACTCTAACCTTTAACATTTCTGTCCATCTGCTAGCTTTGAGTTTAGTTTGCTCATTTTTCTTTTTTCAGTGTCTTAAAGTGGAAGTCTAGGTTACTGATTTGGGATGTTTATTCATTTTTTTTTAAAGATTTTATTTATTTATTTGACAGAGATCCAAGTAGGCAGAGAGGCAGGCAGAGAGAGAGGAGGAAGCAGGCTCCCCACTGAGCAGAGAACCCAACGCGGTGCTCGATCCCAGGACCCTGAGATCATGACCTGAGCCGAAGGCAGAGGCATTAACCCACTGAGCCACCCAGGCGCCCTTATTCATTTTTAATATAGGCATTAACAGCTACAAATTTCTCTCTAAATACTGGTCTAACTGCGACCCATAAATTTTGGTATATTATGTCTTTTTGTTTTTAGTCATCAAAAATTTTTCATGTGACTTCCTCTTTGAGCTTTTATTTAATTAGGACTATGTTTAATTTCCTCATATTGGTGAATTTCCCAAATTCCCTTCTGTTATTTATTTCATCCCACTGTGGTTGGAATGTATACTTTATATTATTTTATTCCTTTTAAGCTTACTTTTTTCCCTTTTAAACTTATCAAGGCATGTTTTATGGCCTAACATACAGACTATCCTGGAGAAATGTCCTATGTGTTCTTGAGAAGACTGTATACCTTGCTATTGTTGGAGTAGTCTATAGATGTCTATTAGGTCTAGTTAGTTTATAGTATTGTTAAGTCTTTGATATCCTTGCTGTTCTTGTGCCTAGTTGTTCTATCCATTTTTGAAAGTGAGGTACTGAAATATCCAAATATTATTATTGATTTATCTATTTCTCCCTTCATTTCTGTTGGTGTTTGCTTCACATATTTTGAGGCTTTGTTGTTAGGTGCATATTTTTTAAAATAATTGTTATATCTTCCTGATGGATTGACTCTTCTATCATTATAAAATGTTCCTTTCTATTTCTAGTAATATTTTGGGTTTTAAAGTGTATTTTGACTGTATAGCCACATCAGCTTTGGTGTTTCAATGGTAGATCTTTTTCCAACGTTTATTTTCAGCTTCTTTGTATCTTTGAATCCATTATGTGTCTTCTGTAGACAGCATACCTTGTTATAAATCTTGGATTTTTTATTTTATTTTTATTTATTTTTTAAAAATATTTTATTTATTTATTTGACAGATCACAAGTAGGTAGAGAGGCAGGCAGAGAGAGAGAGGGAAGCAGGCTCCCTGCTAAGCAGAGAGCCCAACGCAGGGCTCGATCCCAGGACCCTGAGATCACGACCCGAGCCGAAGGCAGAGGCTTTAACCCACTGAGCCACCCAGGCACCCCAAATCTTGGATTTTTTAAATCCAGACTGACAATTTCTACCTTTTGAGTAGACGGTTTAATCTATTCACTTTATGTTATTATTGATATGTTTGGAATCATCTTTTCAAGTTTACTTTTTAAAAAATGTATCTTTTTTGTTCTTCCATTCTTCTTTACTATTTTCTTTTACATTAAGTGAATATTTTTTAGGGTAGTGTATTGATTCCCTCAATGATTATTTCACTCTATTTTTGAGTTATTTTCTTTTTTTAAAGATTTTATTTATTTATTTGACAAAGAGAGCACACACAAGCAGGGAGAGCAGCAGGCAGAGGGAGAGGGAAAAGCAGGCCTCCCACTGAGTAGGAAGCCCATTGCAGGGCTCAATCCCAGGACCCTGGGATCATGACCTAAGCTGAAGGCAGATGCTTAACTGAGCCACCCAGGTGCTCCTTGAGTTATTATCTTAATGATTGCCTTAGTATTTATAATATACATCTTATCAGAATCTACTTCAGATTTATATTAACTTAATTTCAGTGAGATATAGAAACATAATTCCTATATAGTTCCGTTCTCTTCCCTTTTATGCTATGATTATTATGTAAATTATAACTATATAACCACATAATTCATTATTATTAATATTACTTTATATAATTTATGCTTTGAATAAGCTGAGATGAAAGAAGAACAAATATATATTTATAGAATTTGTTCTTATTTACCATTTCTGGCTCTCCTCGTTTCTTCCAATAGATTCATGTTACCACCTAATGCCATTTCTTTACTCAAATACAACTTTGCTCCCAGTCACCTACTTTGTCAAATATATTATATTTCTATATGTTATAGGCCCAACAATACAATTACATAAACACTATTTTATATAATTGCTTTTTAAATCAGTTAAGAGAAGGGAGAAGAAATACACAACTATACTTTTAGAATTACCCACAATAATACCTTTACTGGTACTCTTTTGTGTTTTCTGTGTGTGTATGTGTGTGTGTGTGTTGATTCTAATTACTGTCTAGTATCACTTGCTTTCAGTCTAAAGTTCTTTTAGTATTTCTTATAAGGTAGGTCTGCCAAAATAAGATCACTTAGCGTTTGTTTATCTGGAAATGTCTTTATTTCTTTTTTTTAAATTTAATTTTATTTTTTCAGTGTTCTAAGATTCATTGGTTATGCATCACACCCAGTGCTCCATGCAATACGTGCCCTCCTTAATACCCACCACCAGGCTCACCTAATGCCTATCCCCCTCCCCTCCAAAACCCTCAGTTTGTTTCTCAGAGTCCACAGTCTCTCATGGTTCATCTTCCTCTCTGATTTCCCCCAATTCACTTTTTCTCTCCTTCTCCTAATGTCCTCCATGTTATTCCTTATGCTCCACAAGTAAGTGAAACTAGATGATAATTGACTTTCTCTGCTTGACTTAGCATAATCTCCTCCAGTCCCATCCATGTTGATACAAAAGTTGGGTATATCCTTTCTGATGGAGGCATAATATTTCATTGTATATATGGACCATATCTTTTTTTATCCATTTGTCTGTTGGGGTTTATTCATTTGAGAGCAAGAGAGGGCATAAGCAGGCAGAGGGATAGAGGGAGAGGGAGAAGCAGGCTCCCCGCCAAGCAGGGAGCCTGATGCTGGGCTTGATCCCAGAACCCTGGGATCACGACCTGAGTTGAAGGCAAACGCTTAACTGAATGAGCCACCCAGGTGCCCCTTCTCTTCATTTTTAAAAGAAAACTTCATGGTCTATAAAATCCTTGGTTGGTAGTATTTGACTTCAGCACTTTGAATATGTTATCCCAGTCTTCTGGCCTCCACTGTTTTTTTTTTTTTTTTTAAAGATTTTATTTATTTTATGTGACAGAGAGAGATCACAAGTAGGCAGAGAGGCAGGCAGAGACAGAGGGGGAAGCAGGCTCCCCGCTGAGCAGAGAGCCCGATGCGGGGCTCGATCCCAGGACACTGAGATCATGACCTGAGCCGAAGGCAGCGGCTTAATCCACTGAGCCACTCAGGTGCCCCATGGCCTCCACTGTTTTTAATGAGAATTTGGCTGTCAATTTTATTGGGGTTTGCTTGTATGTGATAAGTCATTCTATCTTGGGCTGTCAAATTTTTTTTGTCTTTGCCTTTCGACATTTTGACATAATGTGCCTTTGTGTGGATGCCTTTGCATTTATTTTGAACTTCATTGAGCTTCCTGGATGCGTAGATTTTTTTTTTTTGCAGCAAATTTAGAAAAATTTTAGCCATTATATCTTCGAATATTTTTTTTTAAGATTTTATTTATTTATTTGAGAGAGAGAGACAGTGAGAGAGAGCATGAGCGAGGAGAAGGTCAGAGAGCGAAGCAGACTCCCCATGGAGCTGGGAGCCTGATGTGGGACTCGATCCCGGGACTCCAGGATCACGCCCTGAGCCGAAGGCAGTCGTCCAACCAACTGTGCCACCCAGGCGTCCCATATCTTCGAATATTTTTACTGTTGTTTCACTTATTGTTCTTGCAGAGCTACCACTCTTAATTGGTCACCACCAACATTTCCATGATTTTTGACAGCTCCTTTAGGTTTTAACTTCCCCAAACTCTGTCCCCAAATAAAGAGAGCCCCTCAGGGAGGGCTGCATTCCTATGGCTAGTCCAGTGGCCTGCCCTCCTGCTTGGCAGAACCTCTGTACCACTGCTCAGGCCTGGGGAGTGGGGGATAGTAGCCCACTTCCTTGAGTGATTTCTCTGTTCTATGAGGGGGTGCTGGGCAGGGGCCATACACTGTTTTTCTTGGCTTGCCTCTCCTGACATGGAACCTACCATCCTATGATTAGATGGGTTGGGGTAATCAGGCCCTAGTACTCCTGGCCTTCTGTAGCAGGAGTAGAGCTTCTGTCCTACACACATGGGCTGGGTATGAGAAAGGATCCCCAGACCATCTTGGTTGCTCTTGCCTGAAATAGAACCTCAGCAACATGAAGCTGAGGGTGGGGGGGGGGATGAAACAGAGGAAACCATAGCCATAAACTAGAAGTTGAGGAGTGAGGGGAGTGAGCTGATTGTGGTTCAAGGGCCACAGACCCTTGCTTCTTACTGAGGTTTACTAGATTTCCTTGAAGACATTTTCTTTGCTATATGCCCTTCAGGACATATAGAGACTTCTAATGGCTTTTTTTTTAAATACATTTCACTAGTTATGCTTCTTTTGCCAAGAAGAGTGTTCACAAAGCTACTCTTGCCACCTTTCAAAAAGAACTTTTCCTTATTTCTTGACCCAATGTATCACATTCTGGCCAGTTCTAAAAATGTGCCCATATCAATGTCCTTTCCAAGAATACTGCTACTACTCTAATTCAGGCCCTTACTATCTTTCTGGATATGTTCTTAACTTGTGTTCTGGCCTTCAGTTTCTCAATACTTCAGTTTGTTAAACATGTTACTCTCAGATATATCTTTCTAAAGCCGTACTTGGGTGATATCACTTTATTTCTCAAAAACCTTAAAAATCTTTATGCTGCTAACAATATAAAGTTCAAACTTCTTAGATCTTTAACAATCCAGCTTCATTTTGTCTTTCTGATGGAATCTTCTACTATCCTTCATCCCACCAGGACCATTCATCATTCCTTGAATATGCTTACAAAGCTGTCATCTCTGTGTCTTTGCTCCTGCTGTTCCATCTATCTGGAATGCCTGTACCTGTCCCTATCAAAATCCTCCCTATTATTCAAGGCCTGTTCAGCTGTCATGTTTTCACTCTAACTGGAAATATGCTTTCATTTCCTAATTGCCTTGGTGTTTTAGGCCTTTCGTAAAGCACAGATCTCTTTATTCCTTCAGTGAGAGAAAACAATGCTATGTCTCACCTTCCCATTTAGATTAAGACATTCTTCAAGGGCAGAGCTCATATACTACTCATTTTTCTATTTTCCATGGTATCTAGTGGGTAGTACCTTGCACGTGGTAGATGTTTAAGAAATACCTGTTAACTTTATGAATGTGTCACATTTTTTTGGAGATAACCAGTTGTTTGAAGAAAAGCTTTAATGTTAATCAGCCCAGAGAAGGGTTTATGAGGTGGGCCTTTGAAAAGTTGTAGTTACTCACTCGTTCTTTTAACTGGATTACTTCTTTGTCTTTTTGTTGTTTCCACTGTCTAAACTTCTCAGCATCCTCTTTCATCTGACGCATTAACTGTACCCGCTGGCTTTTCATCACCTGTAAAAACAAAACCAAGTACAAGTATTAGTCATCTGCACTTATTCTAGGCTGATGTGCAGATGGATAGACTAACTATTAAGAAGAGAGAAAACTCAGAGCTAAGCTGAGAAGGCTGCCGACAGATTTTCTGATTAGGCTTGCAGTACCCCTGCTATGCTTGCAAGGGGTTTCCAAGTATAGACTACACAAAGGAACACGCTGAAGAAATTAAAAAAAAAGTACCAACAGCTAAATTCAGTCTGAAATTCTTTGTATATAAATGAAATTTCAAGGAAATATCTCCTAAGCCTCAAGGACAAATCCACCTAGCAACCAGTGGATTCTAAAGGTTTCAGCATAAGCAGCCAGTGACTCCAACTCACAGATGTCAGAAGTCCGATATTCAATGGCTGAAAATATTTTCCAGGTGTCCTCAATTTGCAACTACTTTACAAAATAATTGTACATAATCATGGAAGGTGGTTAGGGTATCACCACAAAATATCAGGTATCTTTCTCCTTTGGTTTCCCAGATGCTCACATTAAGCACCTGAATGCTCAAGCAGGGTTTTGTCATTCAGATTCTTGGTGACTACCAGGACAATGTCCTGTAAAAGGGACATTTGTGGAGGGTCACACATTTGAAATGATGGCCCTGCCTGCTACTTTCTCACCTGACAACACCTCTGTAGTATAATTCTAAATGGAACACCTATGTTTGTAAGTTTTAATGAAATAAACCCAAGGATGAGAGTTTGTTACCCGTATCTCCTGGTTCAGTTTGGAAACGGTATGCTCTGTGGATTCTTTCAGCTTCAGGAGTTTGGACTGTTCATTCAGTTTCTTCTTCAGATCAGCCATTTGACCCTCTAGCTCCTGGAGACGTTTACGGCGGCGCTCACTCAACCTAAAAACAGATGCCATGGGAATGAAGACTAGGAGCAGCAAAGCCTAACTTCAAAAGACATAGTGTTCGACTCCCAGGTTCACAATCCTGATATATATATATATATATATATGAATGAGATGACTGGTCACATAGTCATCTTAAAATAAAGAATAACCACCCAGGGTGCCTTGGTGGCTCAGTGGGTTAAGCCACTGCCTTCGGCTCAGGTCATGATCTCAGGGTCCTGGGATTGAGTCCCACATCGTGCTCTCTGCTCGGCAGAGAGCCTGCTTCCTCCTCTCTCTCTCTGCCTGCCTCTCTGCCTACTTGTGATCTTTCTCTGTCAAATAAATAAATTCTTAAAAAAAAAGAATAACCACCGAAATGATCTCGATAATGGAAGCTCAATACAAAGAATAAAACAACAGATTTTTTGAGTGTATAGCAATGCAATTGATTCAATACATCACTCCCCCCACTATGCTAAAAGGATGGTTCTTTGAGGATATTTCACTTTAGTTTAGCTGTAAAGGAATAATTCTAATGATTATTACACTAGTCTGAGATAGAAAGCAAACATTCAGCATAACATTTAAGAACATGATCTTTAGACTTAACAGAGATATAATCGAGTCACTGAGTAAAAAGAAGGTAGAATAGCCAATGAGGAAGAGGTCTGAGGAAGAGGAGGATATTCTGGTTATCTGTCCTGGTTTTATTCTTTATTATTATCTTTTTAAGTAGGTTCCATGCCCAGCGTGGGGCCCAAAGTGGGGCTTGAACTCATGACCTCGAGATTTATTTTTTTTTAAAGATTTTATTTATTTTTTGACAGAGAGAAATCACAAGTAGATGGAGAGGCAGACAGAGAGAGAGAGAGAGGGAAGCAGGCTCCCTGCTGAGCAGAGAGCCCGATGCGGGACTCGATCCCAGGACCCTGAGATCATGACCTGAGCTGAAGGCAGCGGCTTTACCCACTGAGCCACCCAGGCGCCCATGACCTCGAGATTTAGACCTAAGCTGAGATCAAGAGTCTGACATTTAATGGACTGAGCCACCCTGGGCACCTCTGTCTTGATTTTATCCCCCCCCTTTTAAAGAATTTTTATTTATTTATTTGATACAGAGAAAGAGAGAGAGCACGAGCAGGCGGAGTAGCAGATAGAAGCAGGCTCCCTGCTGAACAAGGAGCCAGATGTGGGGCTCAATCCCAGGACCCTGGGATCATGACCTGAGCCGAAAGCAGTCACTTAACCAACTGAGCCACCCAGGTGCCCCTTGATCTTATTCCTAACTGACTAAAGGATGGCTAGATTGTTCTTTGATTTACTAGCCTGGACATTAATTCTATTGACAAGCTAATTTGGCCATCAGTGCAGGGACAAAGAAACTGTAGCTGTCAGGTAGGTCTGATAATCTTTCAGAATCCAGCTCAAATGCTAACTTCTCATAAAGCCTTTCTTGATTATGCTGAGCTAAACTGGTATCTCCTGACTCTGAGCTCTTGAAGCAATTACTGCCTAGGAAATTTATCTAGCTACTAAGCACATGCTGCTATGGCATTCTTTTACTGACATCATGAGGTACTGTTATAAATCTCAATTAACTTTTCTTCTGTTGAGATCTCCTTTCCACAACTAGGTGTAAACCCTGTGGGGGCAGAAAATGGCTCTTTTCTTCTCTATTTCCTTTATAACTCCTTACACATAGTAAGGACTTGACATAATACTTATTGGATATATTCTTACTTGGCTTGGTTGACATCCTTCTTTGTTGTCTGAAGTTCAAGAACCAATTCTTCTTTTTCCTTTTGCAGATTGATGACTTCTACTTCTAGATTTTTTATGTTATCCTAGAAATGTTATAGGTCAGAGAGAAAGCATTAGAAAGCACGGGAAGAGACTCACTTAAAATAAAGAAAATCACTTCAACATTCCATCTCTTGAGGAATTATGTATTCAATTTTACCACTTCAATCGCACACTAAAAACATCTGTACTAGATTTAAGGAGATTAAAGTTACATAGTGGGAAAAGTATAAACTTGGAATCCAAAAGCCTGGGTTTGAACCTTAAGTCTAGCATTTAATATCTAAATATCTTAAGGGAAGTCATTTCATCTCCTTTTAGCCTTAGTTTCTATGCAGAAAAGAATTAATATAGCAGGCCTGATATTGCTGTTCTTAAAAATGCGCTGCTTGCAAGACTGGTCTTTGGCTCAGGTGTGCAAACTTGGGTTTTGATAGGGTTTCCATCCTTTTGATAAGAGTGACTCATTATGCCAAGCAAGAGACCCTTAACCATACAGAACAAACTGATGGCTACCAGAGGGGAGGTGGGTGAAGGGATGGGTGAAATGGGTGATGGGGATTAAGGAGGGCACTTGTGATGAGCACAGAGTGTTGTATGGAATTTTTGAATCACCATATTGTATACCTGAAACTAATATTACACTGTATGTTAACTCACTGGAATGAAAACAAAACCTTAAAAAAAAAATCCCTGGACTCCTAGACTCCAGGGAGCTTCCCTGATAGACAACATTTCACACATGTTGTCACAACCCATTGCTAGAGGAATTAAATAATACATATGTGTTACTCTACTGGGAGAAGACTCTTAGAAGTTTGCCTCTGGTCTCCTTCAGACTTTGCCCCATGTGCCTATTCCCTTTGCTGATTCTGTTTTTTATCTTCTACTGTAATAACTCATAGCTGTATGACTATATGCCGAGTCCTTTGAGTCATCCTAGCAAATTGTCAAACCTGGGGGTGGTCTTGGGGACCCGTGAGAGTCTCCCTATCTATGTAAAAAATTAACAACACTACTTACCTCCAGGGTTGTTGGGGAGATAAAGTAAGATAAAAAGTTATGACATTTTGTAAATAGAAAAGGGCTGCACAAACATCCTTATATTCAGAACTTTTCAACATATATATTTAATACCAACTGCAGTTCTGCATGCATTTAGGAAACAAATTTCAGAAACTGAATTTTAGTCATTTCCAAGATTAGGAAAATCCAATAGATCCTTTCCTGTTCTCATAACCAAAAAATTTTAGGAGGCTGGCTGAATGAGTGGTTGTTAGCCAAAAAGATTATGTGCAGGTCTTAGACCAGTTTTGAAATGACATGAAGAGGCAGGTTGGGTGAGGCTGTATCAGAGAAGTTTTCTAAATAGGCAAGAGCTGTTTTCCACAAAATCTCCTGAGCCACACTAGTACCCAATGAAAATCAATCTCATTGCTTTATAGTTACCTTGCATATGTCAACTGGCAATAATGTGTGTGTGTATACTTAGGGAAGTAACACATGAAAACACTGTGGTAAAAAATAATCCAGATAATACATATAAAGGGCATGTTCCCTCCACTGCCCTACTCTTCCAAAATTCCAGTCCCCTATCCTGAACTAACTATGGTTATCAGCCTAGTTCAGAACTTTTAGACATTTTTTCTAGATATTCACACATATACATAAAGACCTTTATGTGTGTGTGTGTGTGTATACAGCTAATAAATACATAAGTACATTGTAGCAAATGTCTAGAGTATTTATGTAGATAGAAAAATAATATATACATACACACATATACATGTGCATATTTGTGAGTGTGTACCTATTGAAATGTGCAAAGATAAGTAGAATTACACTGTATGTATATATTTTTCTGTAACTTGCTTTTTCCCAGTCTTAGAGATTTATTTTTATCATTGCATATAGATCTAACTCATGTTTTTGCCATAATGAAATATTCTTGTGCATGCCTTCTGTGCACATGTGCAAGGTTTTTCTAGGGTAAGAACAAGTGGAATTACAGAGTCACGGGAGTATACACTTCTAATTTTCATAGATACTGCTGCTAAATTTTCCTCTAAAGTGGCTATTCCAATTTATACTCTTGCTAGCTAAGTAGGAGAGTACTCTTGTCCCTACACCCTTACCAACATTTCATATTATAAGACTTGAAAATTTTTACCAATTGGATGGGTGAGGAATAGTATCTTTTCATTAAATATATGCCACATTTTAGTCAAAACTGTCTGACTCCACAAAGGGAGTTGAGTCCTGGGTTATTAGAACTCATGACAATCTTCATTAATCAGAACCTACACCTCCTCAAGTTTTTCTACAGCAATTCTTCAATGATAAAAAGAAAAATACTTAGGGGGCACCTGGATGGCTTAGTCATTAAGTGTCTGCCTTTGGCTCAGGTAATGATCCCAGGGTTCTGGGGTCGGGCCCCACATCGGGCTCTCTGCTCAGTGGGGAGGCTGCTTCTCCCTCTCTCTCTCTTTGCCTGCTTCTCTGCCTACTTGTGATCTCTGTCTGTCAAATACATAAATAAAATCTTTAAAAAAATACTTAGAACAAGAAACTACATTTATTTCTCGAGTGATTTACATGTGATGAAAAGGTACTGTTTACAATAAAAATTTATTTCCTCTTTTTTATTTTATTTTATTATTTTTTAAAGATTTTATTTATTTATTTGACAGACAGAGATCACAAGTAGGCAGAGAGGCAGGCAGAGCGAAAGGGGGAAGCAGGCTCCCTGCTGAGCAGAGAGCCCGATGTGGGACTTAATCCCAGGACCCTGGGACCATGAGCTGGGCCGAAGGCAGAGGCTTTAACCCACTGAGCCATCTAAGCGCTCCTGTTCCCCCCCCCTTTTTAAAAAAGATTTAAATTCACGGCTTGCATGGAGCACTGGGTGTGGTGAAAAAAAATAATGAATACTGTTTTTCTGAAAATAAAAAATTTATTTACTTTACAGAGAAAGAGAGAGAGATACTACAAGCAGGGGGAATGGTGGGCAAAGGGAGAGGGAGAAGCAGGCTCCCCTCTGAGCAGGGAGCCCAATGTGGGGCTCCATCCTAGGACCCTGGGATCACAACCTGAGCCAAAACCAAGAGTCAGTGCTTAACTGACTATGCCACAAAGGTGGCCCTAAAGTAATACTATTTTTTTAAAAGATTTTTATTTTATTTTATTTATTTGACAGAGAGAAATCACAAGTAGACAGAGAGGCAGGCAGAGAGAGAGAGAGGGAAGCAGGCTCCCTGCTGAGCAGAGAGCCCGATGTGGGACTCGATCCCAGGACCCTGAGATCATGACCTGAGCCGAAGGCAGCGGCTTAACCCACTGCGCCACCCAGGCGCCCAGTAATTCTATTTTTAATCTTTTGAGAAATTTTATACGTTTTTGCCCCAGTGGCTGTACCAGTTTGCATTCCCATCAACAGTGCATGAAGTTTCCTTTTCTCCACAACCTAGCCAATACTTGTTGTTTCTTGTGTTTTTGACTTTAGTCATTCTGACAGGTATGAGATGATACCTCATTGCGGTTTTGATTTGCAATAACGTCTAAAATTTTCAAATTAATGTATTATACTACCAACTCTTATCTACAAAAATAAGGTAAGTGTCAGAAGGAACAGCTTAAAGAATTTCAAGTATTAAGCCTAGGGAATAGGGGAGAAAGTAGTAGGGCACGGATTGGTTTTATTTTTCTGATTATTGTACTGTTTGGCTTTTTTTTTTTTCAAAGGATTTTATTTATTTATTTGACACAGAGAGATCACAAGTAGGCAAAGAGGCACACACACACACACACACACACACACACCACACACATACATAGAGCGAGAAAGGAGGAAGCAGGCTCCCTGCAGAGCAAAGAGCCCGATGTGGGACTCGATCCCAGGACCCTGGGATCATGACCTGAGCCGAAGGCAGAGGCTTAACCCACTGAGCCACCCAGGCACCCTGTTTGGTTTTTACAAATGATATATATACATCTGACATTAACAAAAACTTAAGTTTAAAAAAATGTTAGGGGCGCCTGGGTGGCTCAGTGGGTTAAAGCCTTTGCCTTCAGCTCAGATCATGATCCCAGGGTCCTGGGATCGAGCCCCGCATCAGGCTCTCTGCTCAGCAGGGGGCCTGCTTCCCCCCCCACCCCCCACAGCCTGCCTCTCTGCCTACTTGTGATCTCTCTCTGTCAAATAAATAAATAAAAATCTTTAAAAAAAATGTTAAACAAGACTGTAATAACAAGAAGGAAATAAAACCTCTAATGGCAACTCAGTTACTATTTTGGAATACCCAAAGGGAATTCTCTACCCCAAGGGAAAAAAGTGTTAAAAATTATTTAGGAGAAATACTTTTCTTGTTTTTACTCTGGAAATTTAGGGGAGCTGGTGGTAGAAACACATGAACACGATCATGATTTCTTGATACCAGCATACAGGACCTGAGGGTGGTAGGATATAACTAGATAGGGAAACAATCCACCCTTTCCTCTACCAGCACTGGTAACATCACTTGGTGGATGGGAAACACTGAGCTACAATGGAAAATAAGGTCTGGAGCAAGGGTAACTCTGTAGAATAACTTGAAAGCCAAAGACAGATGTCTTTCAGTAAAGACCTGATTATTAATAAGCAGGGGCCAGTTAGAACTACCACTAGGAAAAACAGTCTATTCATTTGCCCAGTCAAATGATACGCATTATAAGTCTCCTCCTAATTCACATTATAACCAAGGCCATCTACTAAGAGATCTATCTTTCTTAGACTCTCAGTATAGTTATTAGAACAAAATTTCTCCACAAGTAGGGACTACATTTATTATTATGTTATCAAACTATTTATTAAATACCCATTGCATAAGGCAAGGTATTAGATTAAATGAAACAAAATGGCAGGTTCCCTATCCTGAATGTATCATTTTTGGAAAAAACAAAACAAAAAAACCAACGCTCATTATGTTGTCTCATCATCATCACAAATAGCACCAACAGTGTGCCTGTTCTCTTCCCAAACAATTAAAGGGAGATGGTAGACATGAACAAATGCTGCTCTAGTAAATATCTTACCTGGTACTGGAAATGAATGGGCTGTAGTTGGCTGTCATTCTGAGTCATCTTTCTGGCGAGGGCCTCTTTCAGTACAAGGGCTTTATTCAACTCAACAAGCTCCTTAGACATTTGAGCTTGACGTAGAGCATGCTGGGTAGTGAAAGCATCAGAAGACCTACTAGTCTCTGGACTGGTTTCCACTTGCTAGAAAAGATCAGGATAATGATTTGTAAGAGAAAGAAGCCATTGGAGTTCCTTAGGTCCACAGTCACCTCTCCATTACTAGTACCACCGTTCTTTTAAAAATATGGCTTCTTGTAGATTTTCATTAAACATATAAGATGAATTGAGCCTAGGCTATTTCCCTGTGCTTACGGCACCTTATTTCTTATATTCTTTTACTGACCCTTCTAGAGCACACTAAGTTTCTTGCTCTTTCCTTTATTGATTAAGCTAACATTTCTTAGCTTTTATCTCATTCTAAGGGGTCTTTACGGGAGAAAGAGTTCTGGAAATGGCACTTTAGGAATGGTGGCAATGGAGAAGAGGCTTCATTTATTCTCACAGAGCTCACCTCTGGCACCTGATTTATCCATCTTTCTTCTTTCAGAATATGAAAAATACCGATACATGTTTATTTTAGGGGGGAAAAAGATGTCTCAAGCAAACCACTTTCTGGCCTTCCATTCTGACTTTACTCTATAACCTTTAGCCAACATCTAGTACATTTTATCTATTCTTGCAACTCAAACACTCCAGATATTCTCCTTGGTTCTTTTAGCTCCTAACCATCCCATCCACAGAAAAAGTATAATGAGAAAAAAAATCTCTTCCACATCTTCTCTGATGCATTTTCGACTCTGCCAAAATTTCCTGATTTGTTCCTTTCCTCATTCTAACTTGCTAGACAGCAGATGCAGGATACTAGCATCTAACAAGGAATCCATAAGCGAGATTGCAAATAAGGAAAATGACATCCTTGAGATGCCCTGCCATCCATCACCGGTTACACTAATTTATACTATTAGAGATGGAGCCTATTAGGGATTTTCCAAAGCTGACATTTACACTCAAGATTTCTGGATTTCCAAGGTATTCCATGGATGATGATAGCAATCGGGGATGCTCTTCCTCAGCTGAGTGATACATTACAGGAAATGGCACAGTTAAATCTCCTAGTTCTACACAAAGCCGATTACTTACAGCTTCTGGTTCCACTGTAGTATCAATGGCTGCAGCCATGCAAGAAACAGTTTCATCCTGCAATGACAAATGATGTTTCTGTTTAGGAAGAGACTCTGAGGTGAAGCTTACTAGTGGATTTTATATTGCTTATTCAGTTTTTTTTTCAAGTGTATGTAGAGACTGTCTAAGGCGCTGGACCCATTTTGTGGTGTATATATACACCCAAACCACAGATTGCCAGTTCCCACCTCCTAAGTCTATCCTTGTTATAAGGTCAATTGTGTACTTGTTGTAAAAAAAAAAGGCGGGGGGAGGTCATGTGGCAATTGACATATTTATTGCACCTCTCCTGCTCTGTCAGAGATCAATCGTCTGGAGTGAAACATTAGCTGTTCTCACAGGCCAACGTTTAACCCATTTTATAGACTCTACTCTTTCTTTATGTTTTTACCACCAAGTTTACCTCTATGATATATGGGTCTAGCCAGTTCTCATGGACATACCACCCTAAAAACAGACATATGAAATAAACATAATGCAGTAGAAAAGTGAATAGAATGAAAGGTTATTTTTTGCTTGTTTTTTTTTTTTATAGTCAGTTGAGGTAGCAAGAGCCTACACTAGGAGATACATTCCACAGGTAGACACCCCAGAAAGATGTGCTCATGAAGTCAGACAAAGATCCTGCAGCTTTTCTCCCTCATATACATAAGAACCAATCAATCATACAACAGCTATTCCAGGTAGTGGTTACTTGAAGGGAAAGAGTAAGCACTGATTCCCTTCCAGAGAAGGGCTATTCCTCTTTTGGGCATTGGAACAACCACCATCTAAAAGGGGAACCTAAAACCATGTATTAGGACCAATCTGTTCATAGACTGTCATACGAGTGAGCTCTGTTCTCCCCCACTGAAATTTAGTTAGGCTTTATTTGGCACTGGGCCATATGGATGACCACTTCTGTTTAAGTGATTCTGCAAGCCCTGGGAAGAAAGGATTCTTTCCAGGAAGTCACATGATTAAAGAGGTCACAGGTGAAGAAGCTGTTGGCTCAACAGCGAAGAAGGAATTCAGGGTTAGCACACAGAGTGTCTGGATCAGTCCAGTGAAACATTACATAGTTTTTGAAACTTGAATCTCAGTACCTTCAAGGCGAGGAGCAAAGAGGCCCTTAGTTAAGTGTTATTTGTAAAGCACTTCCCTGCCCAGAAATTCCCAATCAGTGAGACTCAAAGAAAATTCAGAGAAATCTCCAGTGTTCCCACATCCCTTCTCATCATCACAGTACTCATGATCTTCAAAGGGCCAGACATGAGACTCTTCTGGAACAACAGCACTTCAATATACTATAGGTTAACAGTTCCCCCTTCTTTCCTCCCCTATTTTCAGTTTCAGTAAATGGCCTACTTATAGACCTATCCTAGATTAGCAAAGCCTGTAACACTGGCTTTTGGAGACTTTTTTCTAGTACCTTCCAGAGGGTTATGATCAAAGTAGATAGGTTAATCTTTGAAGAAGACATGTTACTGTGGGTTTATCTTTTGGTCTGTGGCCCAATAAAATTTTGTAATGTGAAAGTTTAAGCTTTGGTGACATGTTCTACATGAACATGGTAGGATTCTGCCTTCATAATCCTAAATACAAATACATGACAATAGGATTTATTTCAATCTAACCGCCTTTCTCTCATTCTAAGGCTGCAGTGGAGAACCTCTTGTAAGGTAAAAATACATGATTTGCTGAAGGCGATGGTCAGGGAAACAAGCTAGGGTACACTGAGCTATATTATATTAACCAGCAATACCCTCCCATATGAAGTTCGCACTGGGAGGCAGTAGGCCATACCATTTCTGGGCACGCAAGATGCTTTTTATGGAAACGGTCTTAGAGGAGGGGGTAAAAACAGCGACAATAAAATTCGATTTTGTGGGAAGTGAAAGGACTGCATGAATTTCCTCACAGGTGACTATAGCAAGGAGGTTTGTTTGAATTGTGTTTTAAAGGAAGAAATGGTACAGTTTAGTGCTTAAAGCCCCAGGGGAAAGATTTGGGAACAATGGTTGCCTTCATCACTAAAAGGGGGGTGTTCACCCGTCACTTAAAATAAAAATAGTTTTAATCCAGAACGATGGGCACAAGCACTTACATTTGAAACATTTTGTTTTCACTGTAGTGAGTCTTAATAAAAGCCACAGGATACGTTGTTGTGTATTTCCAAAAAATATGTAGCTGGGAGGGTCCCCAAACAATAGACATGGAGAACTCTGATTCCAGAGTCCAGCAGGAGCCCTGGGCAAAAGGGTTTACTCTGCCTAACTGTGCTAGTGGAGGGAAGCCAGGGAAGGGTTTTATCAGCTTGTGGCAATCTTTAGTACCTTCTCGCTTCAGGCATCAAGTGAATTTTCGTGGCAGATTCAGCGATTCTACAGAGTCCCTGTGAGTCAGCCACCACTAGTGACTTCCCTCTAGAGGCACGCCAGGCACAGTCCTATCACCAGATCCTCACTGCGGATATGCCTTCTCTTCTGTTAACGACTGATTTCCATGGGTTTCCTTTATCCTCCCCATGTGACTCGAAGCCCCAGAAATGAGGTGGTAGGAAATCCTCTAAGATC
Organism: Neogale vison; assembly: GCF_020171115.1. Classification (NCBI taxonomy): domain Eukaryota; kingdom Metazoa; phylum Chordata; class Mammalia; order Carnivora; family Mustelidae; genus Neogale; species Neogale vison. The sequence continues at coordinate 71,601,781 of NC_058105.1, forward strand.
AGTGGGTGGCCATGAATGATGGTATCCTGGGTCACTCTTTTGTGATCATTTAAGCTTCAGCTCCAGTATGGTCTCACAACCTAGATTATCTTAATTTTGAGGCAGCTCGCACAAGGTATTCAGACATCAGATGTTTCAGCTATATTTAAGTGGAATTATTGATGGTGAAATTTCACCTTGTGATAGCCATTCTCTGGCATACACTCTATAATTTAGCCACAAATAAATAATAAGTCCTTATTATGTTCTAAACTTTCATCCCTTTTTGCATTGGCATATACCTTTTTATATAGGCTGTCTTTTCCTCTTTGTGTGACAAACTTCTATTCATTTTTTAGAGCCCAGTTTCTCCTGTACTGACTTCCTGAATTTTCCAGGCAGTTAATCACCCTTCGCTCACATTGCTGATGTAAGAGGATTAAAACAGAAAGAGAGGGTTCTTAAGTTTTCCTTGCCTCCTTTCCCCCTTCTTTGCCACCTCTCCCACCTGTGAACCTTAACCAAAGAACAAACTACAAGGGTTGCAAGAATGACCCTGAAAATAATTGGACAGTTAGCAGGATGGGGTTGCACCATTGTTCTTAATTAAAGCAAGAGGCACAAAAACTGGAAGAGGCTCCAACCAGAAGTTTTGCGGCAATTAACCACAGAACTGCTACCTGAGCCAAACCACAAGGACACCCCACCCCCTCGCTTCTCACCTTACAAAACTCTAATCCTGCTTTGACTCAGGGAGTTACCTGGAGTTCAGGAGCTCCCTGAGTACTTCAGCTGAATGATGCCTTTAGCCTCTTTTGGAGCTACTTAAACTATTTTCTCTTGATATTAATACAGTAGTTAGCAAGGTAACACAGCTAGTGCATGGCAGAATTGGGTTCTAACCAGGGTCTCTGTGGCTCTGGAGCCCAAGTTCTCAACTGCTGTGGTCTGTGTGTGGGACAAATGAGCTGTAATCTCAGACTGCTCGGGACAGCTCTGTACAGTACTACTTGTTCTAAAACACTGCTTTCTAGTCTTTTGGGGACTTTACTCATTTAGTTTATTAGAACTCATCCTAACCCTTCCTTCAACAAGAATGTATGATATTTTTAAAATGGATTCTTTCAGAGTAAAATACAGGTGTAGCTGATTCTGTGATACCATTCTGACAAGTCTAGAAAACACTGGGCAAGAGCTGAAATGGAGAAATCACTATTCTGGTAGAGTTAAAGCCTCTGCCCAAGAGCTAGAAATTACCACCAGTCATTTATGAACATGTCAGGGGTTCAGAATGATAAACAAGAGGCTATAGATGGAACAAAACGAACCATAACCCCTTAACCAACCATGGTCCCTTAACATAATATGATTTCAACTTAAAAAAAAAAGTATATATGCCTAAGGGTTAAGCTAGAGAAGGAACCCAAAGATAAAAGGTCTTTAGGGTGGTAGGATTGTAAGAATTTTTCTTCTGGGAAAAAAAGAAATACCCGCTGCCTACCCGCCCCCCCACTACCATTGTAGTTCTAAAAATAAATAAAAATTGGAATTTACAGAACGATCATTTAAACTAATTTCTTACTGGTTAGAAAGGAGAGCTAGGGTATTCTCTGGTTGCTCTAAGTTATCTGTCAGAACCCAGTGTGTTTAGAATTGAGGAGTGGCACAAGCCCTCTTGTTAAGTTAGCTTACACTACACAAGTCAATGACTGCCGCCTTGCTACAGGGCAATTTTGCAACTGCTCCGTTGCTGTGTCCAGCATTCAAGTAGAGTACTGAAATCTGAATGTGCTATTGCATATGTAAGCTATGAGTGTTTTGATTGAACGAATTTAATATTCTGATCGTATCCAATGATCCATGATCTCTGTCCTCAAACAGCTCACAATCTAGTTGTTTTCGGGAAAAGCCAAAGGCACAGAGTTGGACACGTGTATAGGCAACAAGTGAAACAAACGAAAGCAATATGTCTATTTACACTGCCCCGCCTTGGCTTACCGATAGCTGGGTAATCACATGCTGTAGGTTACGAATTATCTCTACATTTTCTTTTAATTCCTGGTCTTCCAAAGTTTCCACTAACTTCTGAAGATCCACTTTGAGGCTGACAATTCAAACAGAGGAACCCAAAGGTTAATCATACTGCAAAGACCAGAGGATTGATGATTATATACTAAGGTTATAGGTCACTCACAGACATTTGGTATGAAACTTACGCTGCATGCTGCCTGAGCTCCTCCAGCTTGGCGTTCATCTTTTCATTTGCTTGTTCTGTCTGCAACAGAGACCCAGGAGATCATCAGTGGTGATGCCGGACAGCCTCACCTAATTGTGCCCTCTCTCCTATTTCTATGCATTAAAACCTGGGTAGAGAAGTTGCCTCCTTTGCTGTAATCGAGGATTCAGTGGGCTTTGGTGATTTAGTGAGAAATGACATTTTTTTTTAACAGTCATGGAAATTAGCCCTTCAGTCAACATGAGCTACTGAAAATAGCATCCAAGCAGCTGGGTCTTAGGCTTGCCATGAAGCTCAGACTATGGTGTAGAGTGTGAAGTCTTAATTCCACATAGAACTTTGCAACTGGGGGAAAAGCAATACTTCCTGGCACGCTACTCCCTGCTGTTTGCAAAAAAATGCACTTACTTTAAACTGCCTCCTACGCTCTACTGTTCCCTAGCCCTAGCATAAGGGCACTGAAAACATAAAAGGGCCTCATATGAGTTGAGCTTTTTTTTTTTTTTTTCAAGTTACACTATCTGATGGTAGGCTGGTTTTAGTAAGAAAAAAAAAAACAAGAAAAAGGGTGAGGCATAAGAATATGGCAGAGGGAGATACATTTTGGGAAGGGCGATTGATATTTTCCATTTTATCTCAATCACAGTATCTGTAACATGCGAGATGCTGCAACAGATTAGGGAAAGACAGTTTATAGAGGACAACAGTGTTGTGGTTGTTGACATTCTAACAGGACATCAAGCAATAAGCCTTCCCGTAGCCAAGTTCAGAGGGGCATGTGGCTAGAGTAACAGGTACTGTCTGTTAACATTGGCCATAAGCACACATGTGTGAGACGCAGCTTCTGGAGTTACTTCAAAGGCATAGAACGCAGCACTAGAGACAGAAAACTGTATATAAAAATCCTTTAGTTCTCATTTTCACTGTTCCAGGAGCAATGGACAATGGATATTGTCCAGCTTAGGCCTCCCTGACTAGAGAGCACACAGATGCATGAAGGTGTATAAATTACAGATGTTCAATCACATTTTGGTGGAAACTCATTTTTGCTTTTGGCAACAGTTGTGCTATTAAAAATGGAGTTGTATTCAGGCTAGTAGAAAAATGTTAGTGGTAGAGCCAGCATGCACCGATTTAGGTTACTATCAGAGAGGTAGTAGGATATGTAACTGGAGTAATCAGTTATGTAGGGATCCACTCTTTGGAAATTAACCATATGTGAAAGGAATTAGCATTAATTTCCCAGTTGTTCTGCTCACCATGGCAGTTGTTAGGACAGAGTACGAAATGTGACATTAGGGGAAGGGAGGTAGAGAAGACCTAAAATCTTACGAAGGGGACAGTTACTTGCTATTACAGATAATGATTAGGCAGGACTTTAGGTGACAGAAGGATCTGGTTCTTTTCTTTCTGGTTGGTATTTTAGAACAAATCTACTTTAAAATCAGATTCATGTGGATTCTCTGTGGTGGATATATAGGATATATATGATTCTTTCAGCTTTTCTGTATGTTTGATTATAAGCCCATGTGTCTACCCTAGAGGGGCTCCATGGAGGATACAGTAATATGAATCCATTTCTTTCCGCATAACTCGTCTCTCATAATGAGAAGCTTGTTAAATAGTTCCAAAACCAAAGCTAGTAAACATCCAGATTGCTAGTGGCTTAGTTGTGGGGCCTCACCAAAATGATCCTCTCCAACATCTGGGCTGTCTGACCAGCTGCTTCGCTCAGACCACGACTTAATTTTTCATTCTCCTCTATGAGGGACTGATTCTTCTCCATCAGGGACTGTAGACTTTCTGATGGCTCCACACTAAAACAAAGAAAGAAAGGTATTAGAAACAGATCTGTTAATAACACCTATATCAAAGGTAGATAAAAATATATCCCACAGACCTTTTAGGTGTGGGGAGTTGGTTTAAAATTAACCCCCAATAGCCACTTTGGAAAAGAGTGTGGAGATTCCTCAAGAAATTAAAAACAGAGCTTCCCTATGACCTTGCCATTGCACTACTGGGTATTTACCCCAAAGATACAGATGTAGTGAAAAGAAGGGCCGTCTGTACCCCAATGTTTATAGCAGCAATGGCCACGGTTGCCAAACTGTGGAAGGAACCGAGATGCCCTTCAACGGACGAATGGATAAGGAAGATGTGGTCCATATACACTATGGGAGTATTATGCCTCCATCAGAAAGGATGAATACCCAACTTTTGTAGCAACATGGACGGGACTAGAAGAGATTATGCTGAGTGAAATAAGTCAAGCAGAGACAGTCAATTATCATATGGTTTCACTTATTTGTGGAGCATAACAAATATCATGGAGGACAAGGGGAGTTAGAGAGGAGAAGGGAGTTGAGGGAAATTGGAAGGGGAGGTGAATCATGAGAGACTATGGACTCTGAAAAACAATCCAAGGGGTCTGAAGGAACGGGGGATAGGAGGTTGGGGGAACCAGGTGGTGGGTATTGGAGAGGGCACGTATTGCATGAAGCACTGGGTGTGGTGCAAAAACAATGAATACTGTTACGCTGAAAATAAATTTTAAAAATTAAAAAAAATTAACCCCCAAAAGTCTGGGAAAAAGTGGGTCCATTCCAATCTATCCTTCAAGTCAGGTCATATATTGAATGAATAAGAAATATATGCCTGAAATACTTTGAATTAATGCTTTGCGGGAAGGTAATAATTCAGAGTCAACCATGGTTGCAACAGAAATGACTAACCTCTACCCTTGGCTCTTGGTTTAAGATCTATTTGTGCCATGTAGTTAAGAAGTGAAGGCTAAGCAAAATAAGTCAATCAGAGAAAGATAATTATCATATGATCTCATTCATATGTGGAATTTAAGAAACAGAACAGATGAACATAGAGGAAGGCAGGGAAAAAATAAAACAAGACAAAATCGAGAGGGAGACAAACTGTAAGAGACTCTTAATCATAGGTAACAAATTGAGGGTTGCTGGGGGGGAGGGGGAGTCACTGGATGATACACTATATGTTAATTGAATTTAAATAAAAAGAAACAAAAGAAGTGAAGACTAACTGTAGCTAAGATGCATGTTGTCTCCCTCCTCTTCCCACTCCTTCTGTAGCTGAAACTCCCTCTCAATCTCTCATTAAAGATTAGGGAAGCAAGGAAGGAAGAGGTAAGGAGGAGGTAGAAGTGACACTGCTTGGGGCTGAAATTTAACCTTATCAATATAAGGCAGCTACCTATTTACTGAAGTTTCGGGAAATAGCATGTAAGAAGTCAGAAAGTTGATGTAATGACCAGTGGCCACCGAGAGCACATTTCACAACTCTCCATAAATGTTCCCTTCTAAATGTCTGTCTTGCTTGAAACCTCTTGTTCATTTGTCTATCCATTTTAAGTTGCTTAGTGTGGGTGGTGGCAACAATGGTGTCCAGTATCAAGTCGGAGTGGAAGGGAGGGACAGAATTAGCTTGAAGGAATACATACAGATAAGAACCTTTGGAACTTATGCAGATTACTTGGTATCAGTTCCAGATTAATGGAAAAGACCAACAAGATAGTCTTGGAAAAGACCAGCAAGTTTGTTGTTTGTTTGTTTGTTTTTTGCAATCCACTGGGATTCATTGTTCAAAAGACTGGAAAATTAGGACTGGTGAAAAAAGATCAGAAGAAATATGAAAATTTGGATCTGAAGGAGACTGAAGGAAAAAATGAATAGTTGCCAAGGCTATAATAAAGAGGAAGAAAGGACAGGGAACAGTTGTTCCCAATCTCAGTAAAGGCTGGAAAAGGATTTCAGGAATAGATGCCCTCCCACCCAGCTTAAGACCTCCAGGAATTTTTAACAGAAAATCTTAACATGCTCTTTATCACAAAGTTAATAGCAAGGCCACACCATAAGGTCTAATGTTCTACTACTGAGAATTTACTAAGACTTTTTAAAAATTATCTTTAATTTAAAAAAATTTTTAAAGATTTTTGTTTATGTTAGAGAGAGAGAGAGAGCGTGTACATGAGTGCACAAGCAGGGGCTAAGTGCGGAGCATACATGCAGCTGGTCTCACTGCCCCAGGATCATGACCTGAGCCGAAATCAAGAGTTGAAACTCAACTGACTGAGCCACCCAGGCGCCCTGAGAATTTAAGACTCTTATGAAAGAATGTTCAGCTAAAACGTGGATTATAAAGATAAACTATTGGCAAATTCAGTGTTATTTTAGATTGCTTTGATATTTTCTTATTGTTATTAAGCTGAAAACTTCCATACATCATTTATGAAAGTTGACAAGCTCCAAAGTAATGATACTTTAAACTCAATAGTTTTTTCCTTCTAAAAATTTCCAAGGTTTCTCTAAATGGGGGGAAATACAATGGAAAGCCAGTGTTTCCTCTTTTGCAGGCTATTTAATGGTCAATGCTTAGAATTCAAGTTAGCTGAGCATGTGCAAATTGATAAATGCTCACAGAAAATCAATGCAAAAGCTTCCATGACTCATATTCAAAAAGAAAAGAATATAATCCTAGGACAAAAAGTGAAAAAAATCCATTTATATGAACTGTACATTTTGTAAAAGGTCTTTATGAGAGGTTTCTTTTTTTTATTTGGGAGAGAGAAAGAGCACAAGCAGTGGGGAGGGGCAGAGGGAGAGGGAGAAGCAGACTCCCCCTGAGCAGGGAGCCCAATGTGGGACTTGATCTCAGGACCCTGGGATCATGACCTGAGACAAAGGCAGATGCTTAACCGACTGAGCCACCCAGTCGCCCTGAAATGTCTCTTAAAATATACATTTTTGAGAAAAGAAGTAGCATCTTTATTTCTCTGTAAAATGCTAAACAGCTGAATTCACTGTTTGATTCATCAACTGTTTCTTAGAATTTATTCCTTGTGTAGCTGAAAACTACATCCTGTAGTACATTCTTGGTGGTTGGAAGTCTGGAATAGTTTTCATTTGTCTTGTGTTCATTCATCTTGTCTTACATAAAACAGGTCTGTACTAAACTGAAAGGAAAGGAAGATGGGTCAATTGCTTTTAAACTGTTTAAACTAGGGGCACCTGGGTGGCTCAGTCATTGAAGTGTCCAACTCTTGATTTCTGCTCAGGTCATGATCTCAGGGTTGGGAAATTGAGCCCTGCGTTGGGCTCTGTGCGCAGCGGGGTGTTGGCTGGAGATTCTTCTTTCTCTCTCCCTTTTCCCTGCCCTCCGCTTGTGTGTGTGTGCGTGCGTGTTGTTCTCTCTCTCTCTCTCTCTCTCAATATATAAATAAAATCTTAAAAAGATAAACTGGTTAAACTAGAGTAGGTCTTTAAGAGACCCCAGCTTTCCTCAATTTCTTTACCCAACATTCTTAAAATATTACCAGGAAACCAAGATTAAATTACCCAAAGAGGGAAAATTACAAAGAGAAGAGTGGTCACGTCTGGGTGATAAAATTATGGCAATTTTAAGATTTATTCTTTATACTTTTCTAAATGTTCTATAAGAGGCAATGTACCCCCTTTAAAATGAGAAAAATGATTAAGTTATTGAAAATGAGTATATTAAAATAAAATAGGCTCACACATACTTAATAATAAACTCCAAATGAAAACATGAAAGGTAAAAAATAAAACCAACATAAGTTCTAGAAAGAAACAAGGGCAAATCCCTCTTTAGTCTTGGTGTAGGGAAAAATAGTCTAATTATGATTCAAAGTCCATTTTGGAAAACAGTTTGCCAAGTTCTTAAAAAATTTAAGATGCAACCCAAGAATTCTATTTCTAGATATCTGCCCAGTAAAAAAGATATGACCATATAAAAACTTGCAAATAAATGTTCGTAACAGCAAAATTCATAATAGCCAAAAAGCTGAAACAACTCAGAAGTCCACCAGCCAGTCAACGGATAGACAAAACATGGGTAATCCAGACATTGGAATACTACTCAGCAGTAAAAATGATATGAAGTTAATTTTACGTGCTAAAACATAGATGAATCTCAAAAATGTTATAGGTGAGAGATGAGTGTATCATATGTTTAGAGAAGTTAAATCACTATGTTGTGTACCTGAAAGTAATTTAATATTGTGTGTCAGCTATCCTCAAAAAAATAAGAGATGTAGTCTATATATACAATGGAATTACTACTCAGCCATAAAAAAGAATGAAATCTTGCCATTTGCAATGATGTGGATGAAGCTAGAGGGCATAATGGTAAGTAAAATAAGTCAGACAAAGACAAATACCATTGCTTCCACTTATATGTGGAATCTAAAAAACAAAACAAAACAAACAGAAAGCAGAAACAGAGCCAGAAATACATAGAACAAACTGGTGGTTGCCAGAGTGGAGGGGGGGTGAGAGGATGAGTGAAATAGGTGAAGGGAATTAAGAGGCACAAATTTCCAGTTACAAAATAAATGTCATGGGGATGAAATAGGGTATATAGTCAATAATATTGTAATAACTTTGTATGGTGGCAGATGGTGACTACACTTATGCTGGTGAGCACTGTGTAATCTATAGAATTGTTGAGTCACTATGTTGTAAACTTGAAACAATATAACATTGTATATCAACTATACTTCAGTTAGGAAAAAAAAAAAACATTACAGGTAGAAGAAGCCGACAAAGTCCACATACTGCATGATTCCACGTGTATAAAATGTCCATAATGGGCAAATCCATGGAAATAGAAAGCAGATTATTGGTTGCCTGGGGCTGGCAGTGGGAATAGAAGTAAGAGCAAATGGGCATGAAGGATCTTTTCTGGGTAATAGAAATATTCTAAAATTGGTAACTGAATATAATAAAAAGAGAAAAAAGAAAAAAAGGGGAAAAAATTGGATTTTGTGGTGATAATTGTACCACTCTGTAAATTTACTGAAAACCACTGAATTATACACTTATAGTAAGTGACTTTTATGGTATGTAAATTACATGATCAATAAAGAGGCTAAAAAACCAGAAAGCAATAAAAAAAATTGACTAACTTTACTAGGTAAAAATTTAAAATTTTTGTGTAACAAAAGCCCCATAAACAAAGAAAAAGAGAACAAATTAGGAGAAAATATTTGTAGCACACACTATAGCCAAAGCACTAACATCACGAATATATAAAGAACTGTTAAAAATAAGGGCCTGCACTGGGTGTGGTGAAAAAATAATAAATAATGTTTTTCTGAAAATAAATAAATTGAAAAAAAAAATAAGGGCCAGAATTAGGGTGGCTTTTTTTTTTTTTAAAGCAGAGGGGCACCTGGGTGGCTCAGTCAGTTAAGCTGCTGCCTTCAGCCCAGGTCATGATCCCAGGGTCTTGGGATTGAGCCCTGCATCAGGTTCCCTGCTCAGCAGGGAGCCTGCTTCACACTCTCTCCTCCCCACTCGTGCTCTCTCTCTCGCTATCTTTGTCTTTCTTTCTCTCAAATGATAAATAAATAAAATCTTAAAAAAAATAATAGTAAAACAGAAAATAGCAAGTGTTTGGTAAGGATTTGAAGAGACTGTCACTCTTGGGCACTGCTGGTAGGAATGCAAAATGGGGTAGCCACTGTGTAAAATAGTATGGCAATCTTATTAAAAAATTAAAAATAGAATTACTATATGATCCAGCTATTCCACCTTTGGGTCTATACCCAAAGAATTGAAAGCAGGGTCTTAAATCATTCGTGGCAGCATTATTCACTGTAGCCAAAAGGTGGAAGTAATCTGTGTCCCCTGACAGATGAATGGATACAAAACATGTGGTATATATGTACAATGGGATAGTATCCAGCCTTTAAAAGAAAGGGCATTCTGACATATGCTACGACATGGATGAAACTTGAGGATACTATGTTAAGTGAAACAGGACAGTCACGAAAGGACAAATATTACATGATTTTATTCATATGAAGTGCTTAAAATAATTAAATGAAAGTAGTATGGTGATGGCCAGAACTGAAGGGAGAAGGGGAAGTGGGGTGTTATTGTTTAACAGGTATAGACTTCCAATTTTTCAGGATGAAAAAAGTTTTACATGATAGATAGATGGTGGTATGGCTGTACAATAGTGTGGATATACTTAGTGCCACTGAAATGTATACTTGAAAATGGTTAAAATGGTGAATTTAATTTTATGTATATTTCATCACAATTTTTTCAATAAGGTCCAAAGGATCAAAAACCCTGATAGAAAAAATGGGACATGTGAACAGATAGTTCATCGGAAAGAGATAAAAGTGGCCCTGAAAAATATGAAAAAAATGCTCAAATCCACTCATAATTAAAGAAATGAAAATTAAAACAAGATACTGAGATAGTACGCCTCACCTATGAGATTGGCAGAGAAAAAGCACGACAACACAATCCTCTGGTGAGGCCTTGGGGAAACAAGTGCTCTCATATGCTGTTGTTGGGAATGCAAACTGTGCACCCCTTCTGGAAGGGAATATGGCAATAAGGCAATATCTAACAAAATCACACAAGCCTCAGCAATGCCATTTCTAGAAATCTACCCTGAAGATAAAGCACTAATAACATGAAAACTGAATAACACAAGGTTTTTCACTGCAGAATGTTTGTAATTACAAAATACTGGAAACAACCTAAATATCCATACATAGGAAAGTCATTGAATTAATATGTTTGGCATGTGTACACTAAGAAGAATACCATGCAGCTGTGAAAGAGTGAGGAAGATGTCTATGAACTGGTAAAAGTGATTTCCAGAAAATGCTGAGAAGTGGAAAGCCACAAAGACTATCTGTGGTATACTACCATTTATATAAGGAGAGGATATGAAAAAATATATATAAGTATATGCTCATTTGTACAGAAGAAATATAGGAAGGTTAAGCCAGAAACTAAAGAGATTGGTTAAGTACAAAGGAAGGAGAAAAGTGGTAGAAATAGGGTGCAATGGGAATAGGATAGCAGAAATGAAGAGGAAATGACATTTCCCTGAGTATTTAAAAAAATTGGGGTAAATAAAAAACATGTAACAAAATTTACCATCTTCACCGTTTCTTAAGCGTACATACAGTTCAGTAGTCTTAAGTATATTCACATTATTGTACACTGGATCTCCAGAAATTTTTTCATCTTGCAAAACTGAAACTTACACCCATTCTACAACTCTCTGTTCCCAGTGTCCCCCAAGTCTATTCTTTCAGTCTTCTGACATTGCTTTTATGTATTTTCTTAAAATATTTTATTATTTTTTTATTTGATAGACCCAGAGAACACCAGCGGGGAATGGCAGAGGGAGAAGGAGAAGCAGGCTTCCGCCCCACTGAGTAGAGAGCCTGACATGGGGCTTGGTCCCAGGGCCCTGGGGTCACAACCCTAGCCGAAGGCAGACACTTAACTGACTAAGCTACCCAGGCACCCCCTGCCATTGCTTTTATTTCTACACTGTTCTTTATGTTCACTTATATGGACATAGGCCTTTGCCCTATGTTTTCCTCTAGTTCTTTTGTGGGTTCTTCCTTTTTTTTTTTTTTTAAAGATTTTATTTATTTATTTGACAGACAGAGATCACAAGTAGGCAGAGAAGCAGGCAGAGAGAGAGAGGAAGAAGCAAGCTCCATGCTGAGCAGAGAGCCCGATGCGGGGCTTGATGCCAGGACCCTGAGATCATGACCTGAGCCGAAGGCAGAGGCTTTAGCCCACTGAACCACCCAGGCGCCCCTGTTGGTTCTTCCTTTTTAAAATTGTGTGAAAGCATATAAAACTGGGGTGCCTGGGTGGCTCAAATGGTTAAGCGTCTGACTCTTGGTTTCAGCTCTGGTCATGATCCTAGGGTCGTGAGATCGAGCTCTGCCTCAGGCTCCATGCTCAGCGGGGAGTCTGCTTGAGATTCCTTCCTTCTCCCTCTGTCCCTTTCCCGAACTGGTGGATGCTCTCTGTCTCTCTCTAAAATAAATAAATGAATCTTTAAAAACAACATATAAAACTTACTGTCTTATCCATTGTTAAGTGAACAGTTGAGTAAAGTACATTTACATTGTCGTAAAACAGATCTCCAGAACTTTTATCTTGTGAAACTGAAACCCTATACCCATTAAACAATTCCCTTTTTGCCCCTCTCCCCCAGCTCTGGATCATCACCAGTCTACTTTCTGTTTCTATGAATTTGATTTCTCTAAGTATCTCATATGAATGGAAACAGACAGTATTTTTTTATGACTGATTTATTTCACTTAGCATAATGTCCTCAAGTTTCACTCATGCTATAACATGTACTAGGATTTCCTTCTTTTAAGGTTGAATAATATTCCACTACACACACACACACACACACTTGCATATTTGCTTTATCCATTCATCCACTGGTAGACATTGTGTTGCTTCCACTTCCTGCCTATTGAGAATAGTGCGAATATCGCTGCTAAGAACATGGGTGTACAGATATTTCTTTAAAACCCTGCTTTCAATTATTTTGGATATATAACCAGAAGTGGGATTGATGGATCATGTGGTAGTTCTATTTTTAACTTTCTGAGGAACCTCCATACTGTTTTCCAGAGCAGTTATATCATTTTACAATTCTTCCAGCAGTGTACAAAGCTTCTTATTTTTCCACATCTTTGCCAATATTGTTATTCAGTTTTTAAAAAAGATTTTATTTTATTCGAGAGAGAGAGAGAGAGCATGAGCAGGGAGAGGGGCAGAGGGAAAAGCAGACTCGCCACTTAGCAGGGAACCAGACATGGGGTTCAATCCCAGGACCCTGATCTGAAGTCAGACATTTTAGCAACTCAGCCTCCCAGGTGCCCCTCAGTTTTTTTAGTATTAGTGATCCTCATGGGTATATGGTGATATTTCACTGTGGTTTTGATTCACATTTCACTGTTGAGTATTTCTTGTTGTATAACTCTGACTCTTAAGAGCATCATAAAATTTCATATATCCTTCACATACTCAGAATATAAACAAACAGTTAAAACCAATGAAGATGTAGGGGGAACCCTAAAATGGAATATAAACAGTAACTGTGGGAACCAGTATCTTGCCTGGATACATTAAGCCTAAAGACAAAAGAACTGTACATAAATGTAATCTAGTTCATAAAAGTATTTCTCATAGGGGTATGGGCTAGCAATTCTGAAACTACTTTATGCGTATACTAGAACTGAACAAGTAAGTAAATAAAGAGATTGCAGCTGGTTTCTCACTGTTGGAAAAAGGAGTTATAAATAAGGGGAGGAGGAAGGCTAAAGTGAACTCTGTAGTGTTGGACAGGTATCACAGGTATTGGTATAAAACCATGGCTTTTAATGTATATACAGATGGATATAAAAATATACACATGAGCGTATGTGTGCATTACTAGGCATACAGATATTTCCTAGTTCTACCTGCTGAGAGGGACTCAGTGACACCCCAGTAACAACGAGCATACCTAGCACCCAGAGTGGGTTTCTAAGCAATATTTTCCAATAAAAAAATCAGGGCTTTCTTGAGATATGGTTGATTCCAGAACTGGGGCAAGGAAAATACAAGATGGGTGTGGACATCTCCTGGAAATGCTTAAAAACTAGAGGGTTGGGGAGCCCAGGTGGCTCAGTTGGTTGAGTTGCAGACTCTGGATTTCGGTTTGGGTTTGTTCTCAGGGTCCTGGAATAGAGCTCCACATGGGCCTCCGTGTTTGGCAGGGAGTCTGAGGATTCTCTCTCCCTCTCCACCTGCCCCTGTCCCCCACCACGCACACACTCACTCTCTCTTTCTCTCTAGAAAGGATGAACAAATCTTTAAAAAAAACACCAAAAAACTACTAGAGGGTATATTAAAGAAATACGAACCACCCTGAAGGAGCTCCTACTGGACAAAGCACGAACAATTTGAGCAATAAGACAAATAATGGTAGTACTGGGTGTTAACCCATAGAATAAAATGTGTCACATGTGTCTATATGGAAATAAATACATAAATAAATAAGAAGAAATAGCTCTTCTTCACAGTAGAATTCCAATTAACAAATTTCTGAGGCTAGAACCCATGTTCTTTCTATCACATCAGGTGGCCTCAAAGCTAACTAGCAAGTTTGACAAGATCCCTACCTTGATACTAAGTGCTGCCAGAAACTTGAGTATATCAGGGGAAAACAACCATCAGGGGAAATGGACTCTGCTAAAATGTACATTTAAAATTAATCTATGACTCTTACTTTATAGATCCAGGCAGTGTGCCTCCATGGGCTTGTAGCAATAAAACCTGTAGCTGTTGTACCTGGGAAAAGCAAAGAAAAATAGTCAGCTAATCACCGATCAAAAGCTACTTATCCCTTATCTGCTAAATTACTACAATTAGTTGTAGTGTAATTTTACTTGATACCTATGAAATCTAAGGCATACTTTTAGGCATCATGGAAAGCATCAGAGTTGATGATTCATTGACAAAAGTCCAAACAGCATTATATGAATGACTAGTACTTACAAGATGAGCTGTCCCTTTTATCTGAGCATATTAATGACTTTTTATTGAGCATCTATTTTTAAAAAACCAAACTCAGCACTGGGCTAGGTAACATGAGGGGAATGTGAGAAGAAACTCTTGTGTTTTATTCTCAAGTTTACAATGATAAGCCTACGGCTTGAAATGGTAAGAAACAATACAGGAGAGAGGATGCCAGTTTACGAGGTACAGTTAAGTACTTTAGGGTTCTGAGAAGAAGCAAGATAATGAAATTCCACAAGTGTCAAAAAGAAGCTTCCTGGGGTTGAATGTTAAACCAGAGTGTGTGAACAATGATCCTCTCCCATTCCCTCCTATGACGAATAGAGGAGCTGTTCTGCCTCCTGTGACCAATCTCATTGCTTATGCTTTGGATCCCAACTCTTCTTATCTCCTGATCAATCATACTTTGTTATCCCTTCTCTCTTCTATATCTTTGACTTCTCCATTTCTACAGGATCATTTCTATTAAGATTAAAACATGTTTGGGGTGCCTGGGTGGCTCAGCTGGTTAAGCATCTGCCTTCGGCTCAGGTCATGATCTCGGGGTCCTGGGATCAAGCCCCGTATTGGGTTCTTTACCCAGTGGGGGGAGTCTGCTTCTCCCTTTCCCTCTGTCCTTCCCCCCTGCTCATGCATGTGCACATGCTCTCTAATAAGTAAATAAAATCTAAACAAAAGAGATTAAAACGTGTTCAAGTCTCTCCCATCTTAAAACAAAGCAAAAGCACCCTTCTCAATCCCACTTCCTCTTTTGCCCTACTTTTCCCCTTCACAAAGTTTGAGAGAACAGTCTAAACTAATTGCGGCCATTTCCTTTTGTTCACCCCTTGCACTTGTTCCTCAGAATCCTCTAATCTGATTTCTGCCCATAGCATTCCACTGAAACATCTCTTGCTAAGGTCACCAATGATCTGCATATCACTATAACTTATGGGCATTTTTTGGTCTTCATTTTACTTCACTGTTAGCTAGCATGTGGCTTACCGGACACCATACTTTCCTGCCTTTCCTTTCTTCCAGCTGATCTTCTAAGGCTTTTCTTGGTTAATCTTTGTGCCAATTGTCCTTTAGATGATAAATCCTCGAAGTTCAATATCAGTGTCTTCTTGCTTTATATTATACTCTCTCCTTGAAGTCTCTCTGTCTAATGGTTTCAGTTATCATCTGAAAGTGGTGACTCCCAAATTTATCTCAAACACAAATCTTTCTGAATTTATAGCTTTATGTTCATCTACTTCATATTCCCACTTAGCTGTCTGCTATCCCGAAACCTGGTCCTTTTCTAGTGCATTCCGGGTCAGGGAACGTGCAGTTTCACATGCAGAAATCTGGGTGCCAAACCCTCATCCTCTTATCTAAGCCACTGGTCAATTCTTTCCATTACCACCACCACCACCCTAAGTCCAAGCCATCATTTATCTCTCATGTGGACCACTGAGTAACTTCTTAATGTCTTCTCGATGAATCTACTCTTGCTCCACTATAATTCATTTCTACACAGTAGCCAGACCATCATTTCAAAATGGAAATTGTCACTGTTACCCCCTGGCTTAACATCATTTTTAACATCATCCAGGCCTCTATCAGGTCTCTGCTTCTTCTCCAGTCTTTGTACTGGAATACACTTTCCTGGCTCCCTCTGCTCTAGCCACACCGGCATTCCTTCAGTTCTTCAAATGCACTATATGCCTTCCTAAATCAGGACCTTTTCAGACTTGGTATATGCCTGGCACTGCTCTAAGTGTTTTCTGTGTATTAATTCATCTAACCCTCACAAAAACCCTACGAGGCAGGTACAATTATTTCTATTCCTTTTTCAAAGATTTTATTTATTGATTTGACAGAGAGACACAGAGAGAGAGAGAAAGACAGAGAGCACAAGCAGGGGGAAATGGCGGAGGGAGAAGGAAAAGCAGGGAGCCTGATGTGGGGCTGGATCCCAGGACTCTGGGGTCTGACCTGAGCTGAAGGCAGATGCTTAACAAACTAAGCCACCCAGGCACCACAATTATTTCCATTTTATAGTTAGGGTAACTGAGGCACAGAGAACTTGGCCAGGGTACATAGCCAGTGAGTTATAAAGCCAGCATCCGAATGTGGGCAGTCTGCCTGCCGTGCAATGCTCTTAACCACTACACTTAGCCACAAATGCTTTTTCTTTTCTCTGGAAGCCTCTTCCTTCTTTTCTGCATAGATAAGTCCTAGTCAGTCCCTCAGATCTTAACTCCAACATTGCTACCTCAGGGAAGACTTCTCAGCTTCAATACATAACAGAAGACCCTGTTCTATAATGTCACACTACCCTAATAATAGCACACAATCTCATTTTAGAAAATGATATGTTGGTATGCTTATGTGTTTGGCATTTGCTTCTCCCACTTAAGCCTTAAGTTCCACGAAGGCAGAAACCATGTTTGCTTTGTTCAGCCACGTGCCCCAGCACAGTACCTGGCACATAGTAGCATTCAATATAGATTTATTGTTGGAACGAATGAACAAATAAATGACTAGGAAGAAGAGTGTTCTTGGCAATAATAATACACATGAAAGAAAATGGAGGGACAGAACTGAGTATGGTATTTCATAATTGAGATGATACTGTTAACAGGAAAATTACTTGTATTTTCTACAGTGACCCCTAGGACGGAGGGAGTTAGAGGAAGAGAAGGGAAGGGGAAGCTTTAGACTAACTAAATAGTAGCTCTTATCACCAAGGAGGAAGGCCAGAGATGGAGTAAGCACTACACAGTTGGGAAGCAGTGCACAGTGTGGGAAGAGTACTGTACCCTGGAAGGCAAGAAAACTTGACCCCTCTCCCAAGCCTGGATCAGTCCAACTAACTACCTCCCTTTTCATCTCCTCTACCAGAGTCACTGAGCTGTAACACAACCATTTGTATGGATACCACCACAGATGCATATGCCTTGCCTATTACCTCTTCCATTTCCACGATTTCAAGCCTCTGTGGCCTCTTCAATCCCTCTACCCTATTATCTGGTTGCTTGCTCTAAGATGACCTTGCCTCCTATACTGAGAAGGTAAATGTTGTCAGGCTGAAAATCCCTCAGTTCCCCCTTTTCTCTCTCTAAATTACCATCACTGTATTCTTTCTATCCTAACCTCTTTCCTTCCAGTCTTGGTGGCAGGTATCCTGTTGCTGGTCTAAAGCCAATCCCTCTTCATTTGTGCTCAGGATCTCAACTACTTAGAGATGATCCCTTAGCAACTAGTGCCTATTCTCAGTTTCACTCTCTTCCAACTGGTTCTTTCACTTGTTCAAGTCTCTTGCCTATTTTTAAAAACAAACAGACCTATAACCTTTGGCCCTTGACTACATACCTACTGTCTTCTTTCATCTTGCCTTCTCAAAAGAAGAGCCTACCAGCTTCTTCCACTTCCCTACCCAGCATTCACTGACTAGCCCACAACAATCTCCTCCTATCATTCCCCTGACCCTCTCTTCTCATTGAGGTCACCCTGTTGCTTAAACAACCAACCAACCAACCAACCAACCAACCACACTTTCCAGTCCTTATCTTTACATTTTATAAATTTTACTTTTGATGGTCCTCAAAACTTTCTTCCTTTGTCTCCCATGATATCACTGCTTTTCTTCCTACCTGTTGGCTCCTTCTCACTCTCTTTGTGTCTTCCCTCTTTTCCCCATTCCTTAAATACTGCTGTTTTCCCAGAGTTTTGTCTTTGGCCTTCTTTGGCCTCTTCTTGGCCATGCACCCATTCAGCAAATATTTACTGAGTACCCTGAATGCACCATGTACTCTTTGATCTCGTCCACTCTATACTTTCAGATTCCGTCTAAATGCTAATGACTCTCAAATCTGTTCAGACCTCTCTATGTTAAACCCAAATGGCCAGCTATGTTTGAACAACTGTACTCAGATGTCCCTCAAGCTCTTCAAATTCAAAATGCCCCAAACTGAATCTCATTGTTTCCATTTTCCCACCTCACTTTGTTTTCCCTCCTGTATGCCCTGACTCAATGATTGGTACTACCGTTTAAACAGCTGTCCAAGCAAGAAACCCAAGAAAAGCCTTGATTCTCCCTTCCATATCAAATGTTACTAAGCAAGCTCTAATGATTTTTCTTTCTAATTTGCACCCTTCTCTCTATATCTATGGCTATTGTCTTTAGTTCAGGCCATAGTTCTCACCTGGGTTATTATAATAGCCTACAGCAGATCTGTGGGGCATATGTTCCCAGACCCCGAGTGGCTAATAGCAAACTCTGTATGTACAGTGCTTTTTCCTATACTTATATACCTATGATAAAGTTTAATTTCAAAATGAGGCAAGTAAGAGATTGACAATAATAACTAACAATAAAATAGGCCAATTATAATGATATACTATAATAACAGTTATGTGACTGTGGTCCCCCACAAATGTCTTATCGAGATACTGTCCTTACCCTTTTTGTGATATAAGATGATAAAATATCTATGTGTTGAGTGTCTAAGTGGGGTGAATGACATAGGCATTGTGATGTAGCATTAGGCTACTATTAACTTTCTGACAATCTATGAGAAGGGAGAACCATCTGCATCCAGACCATGGTTAACCCACAGGTAACTGGAACTGTGGAAAGTGAAACCATGGATAAGGGGGTGGGTACTGGTATAATTTATTTTCTTACTTCTAGTCATACCCACTTCTAATCCACTTTCTTTGTGCTTGCTAGAGTGATCTCCCTAAAATACACATTTCACCAGGTCACCCACTTACTTAAAATCTTTCAGTGGCTACCTACAGCTTTCGGGTTAAATTCCAAATCCTCTATGAGGTCATATAAGGACTTTCATGATCTGATTCTTGCCCACCTCTCTTGCCTCATCTCTCACTGCTCACTTCTTTGTCAGCGAAATCTCTAATGCTACCCTCAAACCTTACATATGACAATAAACATGTCAATAGGAATTACTTTAAGATTTTCCCAAACTAACAGAATGCTTAGCTATCATCTCTAAACCTCTGGTAGAGAAGCTGAGAAACAAAAGATCCATCATTCCACTCACATAATTTTTTCCCAACAAATTTTAAGGCTCTTGTACCTGTTGCTTCAGATGATTAAGTTCAGCTGTTTGGGGATCAATATTAACAACAGGCTTATTCTTTATTTTTCTTGCTCTGTCAGCATAGCGAAGCGTATTTAATGTTTCTTCTAGATTGGAGTCAGCAGGACTCACACAGGCGATCATAAGAGTATGGCTGTTACCTCCCAGAGAATCTGAAAAAGAACAACAGGAGGAAATAAAATCAAACAAGTAGGATGTAAGCAAAGCTGACCATTTGGGTTGGTGGCTTCAAACTCAGAGCTCTTAAATCCTAAGGAAAAAATACTTAAGAATCTGCAAATTTCCTATTTGTATCGACAGAAAAATACTAAAATTTTTGATGTGTAAATGATTAGTTTAGAATCCTATTCCATGTGTCCCTCTTGGTAAGATTGTGATTTCAGCACTTAATCAATTTAAAATAACTGGGACCTGACCCGAGTAAGTTAGGAGCCACTATTAGAATTAAACATTCTTAGGATGCCCCCTCTAGGTAGGTTATAATTCTGCTTAACAGGCACTAATAAACAGTAATCAGATTCATTTTCAGGGAGAGAGGACTAAGCACAGTGGTCATTCTATAGATTTCTTGGCTCTCAAAGCCACAGATAAAGACATCTTTCCATTATCATAGACGCCTGCTTGCCAACAGGTCTATTTCAAAGCTCTTTATCAGTTAGACAGCTCTGTATGTGATAGTCCAAAAATCTGTTTACCTGTCCTGTCTTCACCTTCTCAGCACTATTATTCTGAGTCACTCTCTTATTTTGAGAAACTTTGGGCTTACCTTGAAGCAGTCGAGTCAACTTGGAATCTCTGTAGGGCACAAAGCCACCCTTTTTGTCATCTCCAAGAGCACTGATTACATTTCCCAAGCACAGGAGGCCTCGGTTAATATTAATACCTAATAGCAGGAAAGGAAATTTACATTGCTTGATAAAGTATCGAACATATACTTGCATAAAATATATACCTGCTTAAAATGAAAACCCTACAGAAATCTTACATCATCAATCTTAAGGAAACTTCTTGATCCTATTCACTTTTCTGAGGACAAAGGTCTAAATGTTGGATATGCACACTGAATTTGCTGGCACTTCTTGCCCTTTCCCATGGAAACAAAGTAGACACCCAGATAACTATCACCATGACAACAGCATTTGTATATTTACTTTTTACATCCATTATCACATTTAATCCTTAAATTAACATGGAGAAATTAGATGAACAGCTATTTTTTATTGTCATCTTGCTAAACTATTTTTACTATCATTCTCACCTTAGAGATAAAGAAACCAGCACAGAAGTTCACCGACTTGTCTAAGGTCAAACAGCTGGTGAGTTGTAGGCCTGACATTCCATTTCAGGATCTCACTTAAGTCCTATGCTCTTTCTATGACACCACACAGGAATACATGTTCTCTTGTTGCTTTTAAAAAGGGCAAAGATTCTTTTCCACTTCTTTAATTCCAAGGTTTGCTTTTTAAATCCTGTAATAATCTCTGAGGTCCTTCTAAAGCCTCTGATTTTCTCATGATTACATTTGTTGTGTAAAGGCTATATAGTATAGCGGTTAAGTGCATGGGCTTTTGACATCACATAGAGCTAGGTTCTAATCCTGGCTCTACCACTGACTACCTATACGATTTGGGTGAAGTTCTGCTCTAAAACAAGGCAAATCTATCTACCTCATTGGGTTGTAGTGGGGAATGAAATAAGATACTTGTACAGAGTTAAATGCTAAAGAAATGGGATCATTTTTGTTAAGGCTACTCTATCTTTTACTTGGTCATACTTTAGACTCCCCTATAACCAGAAACAATCAGATCTACAAGATCCTGAGCTCCAGAATTCCTGACTGCATCCTACAATCCTTTCATTTCTTTCATGAATCCTGTTCTTCACCCTTATTGAGAGCACCAATTTACTGACATCTTTTTTTAAAAAAAAAGATTTTATTTGACAGAGAGAGAGCGAGCACACAGGCACAAGCAAGGGGAAAGGTAGGCAGAGGGACAGGGAGAAGCAGGTCCCCCCAATGAGCAGGGAGCCTGATGCAGGGCTCCATCCCAGGACCTTGGGATCATGACATGAGTTGAAGGCAGATGCCCAATGGGCTGAGTCACCCAGGCATCCCTGACATTTTTTTTTTTGGACACTTTTAAAAAAAGATTTTATTTGAGAGAGAGAGAGAGAGAGAGTGCATGAGATAGAGCACAAGTGGGGGGAGAAGCAAAGGGAGAGGGAGAAGCAGACCCCTCACTGAGCAGGGAGCCTGAGGTGGGACTTGTTCCCAGGATCCGAGGATCACAACCTACCTGAGTCGAAGGTAGATGCTTAACCAACTGAGCTACCCAGGTGCACCCTGCCTCTTCTTTTCTCTCTTTCTTTCTTTCTAGGTTTTATTTCTTTATTTGAAAGAGAGAGAGACCACAAGTAGGCAGAGAGGCAAGCAGAGAGACAAGGGGAACTAGGCTCCCTGCTGAGCAGACAGACGATTTGGGGCTCGATCCCAGGACCCTGAGATCATGACCTGAGCCAAAGGCAGAGGCTTAACCCACTGAGACACCCAGGTGCCCCACCCTGCCACTTTGTAATACTCTCAGTAGATCATTCTCTCCTGGGCCTTAAACTCGACCCTGTGATTGATCATTTCAGTTAGGCGTTCCCAAATACTCACTAGACCCATGCCTTCTGCCTTCCCATCATGTTAATTCCCAGTCACAAGTTAAACTGACTGTGTGTGTCTGTGTATATGTACAAGCTTCTGTAGGCGGCAATGCTGAAGAAAATCACATAACCAAATGGACTTGATCCATTCATTATAAAACACTGCTATCTGACTTTAGCTGAACCTTTGGTCAATTGACAATCTTTTCTTTCTCATCCCTACTTTACCATGGCAACTATTCTAACCATTCATCATTTTCAAAACTGTAAATCTCCCTTCACTCTTAGTGGATGACTTCAACAAATACACTGTGGAGATCAAAGTTATCTACAAGGGAAGGTTTTCCCTTTCCTCATCTCATAGTCTTTTCTTTGCTGTTACTGATTCCTTCATCCCTCTCCTTGTTTCAGAGGAGTAAATAATTACCTTTATTTCCCCTTCAGCTCTGCTGGTTTGTCTCTGTTCCCTCCATTTTCTCTGGAACCCTGGACCCTTAGATCTTCTCCCTCTCTCTCAGATCTTCAACTTCTTTCCCTTCACGAATTCCTTCTTTTCAGTCTATATACGTGCTCAAATCACTCCATCTCAAACAAAAACAGTCCCCTCAAGCAACATTTCCTTTCTTTTCCCTTAATTGCTAACTGCAAGGGATACCATTTTTCAGGGCCATTTAGCCTATCCAGGATGTGAAGGAAAGTCTAGCAAGATTTACCAAAGCTGCTTGCCAAAACCTGTACTAATTCTTGTATTAGTTCACTCCTTTCTTTTCTATCCCCTTTGAGGCAAACAGAACACTGTGCCATCTTATTGGCTTATATCCCATCTGGGATGTAAAGGAGAGATGGGAAGGTTTTTCAAACCTGCTGAGCAAAACTTCCATCAATAGTTTCCTCCAAGAACAACAATAAAAAAAAATCTAGATGAACCCTGAGGAGACTCTATGGCAACTAGGATCTAACCAAGAATCATATGCTTTGGTATAAAGAGGCTTGTTGTTTTCTTCTTCAAATGAGAATTGGGGTTTTGGAGTAGAAAGGAGCAAGGGAAGTGAATCTCTAGAAAAAAACCATCACAAAACAGGATTTGATTTCCTGTTGTTAAGAGATTTTAAAATGACAAATACTTGACATGGATGGAGTATACTTCATAAAGACTGGGAAGCACACATTTGCAGAGATTTAAATTTCTGATCGAGGATGGTTATGGAGAAAAACGGCCAGATAGCATTATAAAATCAGAAGTTTTTCTCTCTGAGACTGAGAACAGATCAAACAAGGAGAGGATCAAGAACACTACTCAACATTTTTTGGTATTTATTTACTATGGCAACAAATCAGGAAAAGAGATTTTAACTTAAAAGGGAACTATGACTTGTATCATGGAGGCATGTTACAACAGGTTTCAGTGCTAGAATAAAAGTAACAAGGGAGGAGAACCAGGTAGGAGAGAAATGAAGTAGCTCCATATGAAGCAGCTCTCGAATGGGGATTAATTTTGCTTTTGAAGGAACATTTGGCAATATCTAGAGACATTTCGGTTGTCACAATTTGTGGGTGGCAGTGAGTGCTACTGGCATCTAGTGGGTAGAGGACAAGGATGACACTAAACATCCTCCAAGGCACCGGACAGCCTCTCAAATGATCTGATCTAAAATATCAATCTTGCCACAGCTGAGAAACTCTGCTCTATAGGTGAGGAAAGTATCTGCAAGCTTAAGGCAGGTAGCTGAGTAAGACAGGGTGGAAAACAGAAAGAGTATTATAGTATTGATACAGTCCACCTAGTTAGAAAGGGAAAGATTTGTTATTGCAATGGCTCACAAAACTCAGGAGTAAATCCTGAGAAGGGATAGAGTTACAGGGAATCTGATTAGGAGACAGAACCTTAGTTCAAACTCTGCCTCTGCCACCTACCAATATGTGTGATCTTGGACAAGCCCCTGAAACTTTCCTTTATTCGTGTAATAGGTGTACATCATACCTTACCTCATAGGACTATGATAAAAAATTAAATGTGATCTACAAAGTCCTACCTACACATAAGTTTTTATGAATAGGGTAGACAAACTTGGATGATTTGGATATCTACTCAGCTATGTGAGGCTGAAAGCAGAGCATCTGATCAATTCCTAATCTACTCTGATGACAATTTCCTCACTCAGAAGATAACTGTGAATGAATAAGGAAATGGCTGTTTTGGGCTTCAAGGTGACACACATGGAAGAACTGATTATGTAAATAAAAAGATGGGAATCTGTTGGTTGGGGACCAAGGGCTATGGTTATACATCAGTATGCTAGCTGTTAAGAAAACAGATCTCCAAAATTCAGGAAAAAAGACAGCTAACTTTCTGGGAACAGGACGTCTAAAAGGGAAAAAAGGACAGAAGGCTTTCCAAACACAAAACTGTAATTATCTAGTCACAAATTATTCCAATAAAAAAATCAACATAGCTTCATAGAAATCAACATGGCAAAGAAACTCATATACAAAAAGAACACAGAACATTATAGGAAGTTCTTTTCAGACACAGGAAAACTGACCACCAGCACTTCTCTCTTCTCCCTCTCCTAAAACACCAGTAAACAGAATTTTAATAGTACTCACCCACCAGATCACAGAACATAGGAGAGAAATATCAGTACACAGGAGGTTTCAACATATTTTTAGAGTATAGGTAGAGAAGTAGTAACTAACTTAGCAAGATAGAAGAAGCCTCAATCTAAAGAGTCTGCAGGGGGACGGTAATGGTCACAGTGATAATAACAGCTAAGTTTATATAGTGTTGACATAAGCCAGACACTATTCTAGGTACTATATACATACGAACTCATCCTCACAACAGTCCTATAAAGTATGATTGTCACTATATTGACATATATGAAAGTCGAGGCACAAAGAAGTTAGGGAAGTTACCCAAGGTCACACAGCTAATAAGCGGCAAGGTCAGGATTCAAATACACAGTCTGGCTCCAAAGCCCATGGTCCTAATCTCTATGGAAATGAGCTGATTTGGTCACTTAGCGGCAGCACCAGGTACATCAGAAAGAGGACAGACTTGAGGCTGAAAAGAGGGGCTGGGTAGAAAATGTGTATAAGGAACTCTGGAACTTTCTCCAGTCTCTGCCCCAGAGCCATGCAACTACTGTGCTCTGCATTCTCAATCATTTCCATTCTACTTAATGGGACTGTTTTTCTAATACCCAGCCATTAAATGTAGATCTTCTCTTGAAACTGTCTTGAGGTCTTTTCTCCCTATACAAACTCTCTTTAGGTTAATTTATATAGCCTAGAGTTCCAATAAAAACTATAATGAATGAGTTACAGATCTGCATCTCCAAACAAGACCTCTCTCCTGTGGCCCAAACCTATATTTTGGCCAGGTACCAAATAACCTCCAGTGGGCTGTGCCCACAGGCATTGCAAGAAATACACAACAAAACAGAATTCATCTTTCAGCGCCAAAACTTTTCACTTCCAGCACTGTCCTTTTTCATTTTTCTCGCCGTCTAACCAGTCATGCAACAAATGGCAAACCTGGGACTCTTCCTCATCTCACCCCACACACCTGAGTCCTTTTCATCAAATGCTTAGTGAATAGGTACAATGTTCTAGGCACTGTGCTTGTTATTAGAGATACAAAGATGACTAAGTCACAATCCCCGCTCTCAAGAAGTTCATAATCTAAAGGGGGAGATGGACACAAACAAAAACAACTGCAAACAGGTAGCATTAAAGGAAGAGACATGTATAGTGAAAATGGGTTCTCCTAAGAGGGAGTGGTAAACTTTACCGAGGAAGGTGAACGAAGGCTTTGGAAAAGATTTAAAAATTTGAGCTGAAATGTGAAGGATGACTAGAACAGTGCCAGTGGAAGAGAGTAGGATAGGAAAGAGGAACGTGAGGGCATTCCAGCAGAGGAAGTAGCTTATGTCAAAGCACATATTTGTGGGGCGCTTGGGTGGCTCAGCGGGTTAAGCCTCTGCCTTGGGCTCAGGTCATGATCTCAGGGTCCTGGGATCGAGCCCCGCGTTGGGCTCTCTGCTCAGCAGGGAGCCTGCTTCCTCCTCTCTCTCTGCCTGCCTCTCTGCCTACTTGTGATCTCTGTCTGTCAAATAAATAAGTAAAATCTTAAAAAAAAAGAGCACATATTTGTGAGGAACTACGGGTGGTTCATTGCCAATACAATGCACGGTAATGAGATGGGGAGTGACAAAAGAGGTCAGAGGACAGCTAGGGAGAGATCACAAGTGCACGACAGATAAGTCAGTCTCAGGTATTTATCCCGTAGGTCAGTGGTTTTCAAATGATGTTCCTTAGAACCTTAGGGATTCTGTAGGGAACCGCAGAGATGCTTCCGAGTTTCAACAACTGTAATTTGGGGTTTGTTTTTTAAGCTTTTTAATTGAGGTAAAATATGCATAATATGAAAGTTAACCATTTTTAAGTGTACGTACGGTTTGGTGGCACTCAGTACATTCACACCGTTGTGTAACCATTACCACTATTTACAAACATTTTAACTATTTTAAAAACTGTCCTAACAGCTCACTCCAAGGTGCTATATTTCAAATCTCAAGATACTGGAGTCTACTGACATATCATCTTGTGTGGTGAGGTTAGTGAAGTTTTCTGCAGTCTGTGAAAGCACCTGTATCATTTGTGCATACATTTGACTTTTTTTGCAAATGTGTATTTTCAGGTTGTGGCTTTGCACAGACTCTTTTCCTGGCCACATGCTTGCACATGGAAAATTGTGCAAGTTATCATACCACTGTACATGAGTTTGTCCTGAGACACCAGACAGAGGCAACTCATCCATTCACACACTCCTCACTGCGTCATAGTCAGTTATGTGGTACCAAATGGCTGTTAGCAATCTACACGTCCACTGGTGGTTGAATGAGTGCACAGAATTTGTTGTACACACACAATGGAATATTATCGAGCCACGAAAAAGAAGGAAATCCTGCCTTTTGCGACATGGATGAACTTTGAGAACATTATGCTAAGTGAAATAAGTCAGATGGAGAAAGACAAATGCTGTAGGTCCTCACTTATAAATAGAATCTTAAAAAGCTGAACACATAGAAAGAGAGTAGAATGGTGGCTGCCAGCAGCTGAGGGGTGGGAGAAATGCGGAGATGTTGGTTAAAGAATATAAACTTCCAGCTATTAGAGGAATCAGTTCTGGGGCTCTCATGTAAAGCATGATGACTGTAATTAACAGTACTATATTCTATACTTGATAGTTGTTAAGAGAGTAAATCTTTTTTTTAAAGATTTTAATTATTTGACAGAGATCACAAGTAGGCAGAGACACAGGCAGAGAGAGAGAGAGAGGAGGAAGCAGGCTCCCCACTGAGCAGAGAGCCCGATGTGGGTCTCAATCCCAGGACCCCGGGATCATAACCTGAGCCGAAAGCAGAGGCTTTAACCCATTGAGCCACCCAGGTGCCCCAAGAGAGTATATCTTAATTGTTGTCAACACACACACACACACACACACACACACACACATGGTAATTATATGAAGGAATAGAGGTATTAACTAAACTTATTGTGGTAATTATTTCACAATATATACATTTATCAAATCATCACATTGTATACTTTAAACTTACATATGTTATAGGTCAATAATACCTCAATAAAGCTGGAAGAAAAGATTAAATGAGATAATCTTATGAGATTATCTCATTTAATTTTATTTATTATTATTTATATTATAATAATATAATATATATTATTAATATTACATTACATATTAACATATTATTATATAATATATACTAATATATATTATATTATAATTATAAATAAATAATATTAATATAATAGAATATGATATAATAATATAATATATAATAATATTATTATTTTATGATTTTATTTATTATTATTAATTATTATCTCATTTATTATTATTAAATGAGAACTTAGTCAATGGCACTCAAAAAAAGTTTCAGTGCTTCTTGTAAACTTTGCAAATATCCTGTTAGGCATTTATAGTTATTACATAACATAAACTAGGAAAGATATTGCTAGTGACACAACTTTGGACTTAAATGTCTTATCATTTGAAACTCCTGGATCAGTTTAATAATTGAAGAGAATCCTGAGGTTGTAAAATGGGTTGTTAAAAGTGTTTCTAATTCACAACTATGTATCAATACGAATCAGGATGTTCTTGATAATGTGTCACCAAAACAAGCTATAGGAAAAATTAGAGCAAAACCTTAATTAAGATTCTGTCATCCAGAATCCCCATCATGTCATACACTAAGAATTAAGAATGTTCACTAGAGCTTAGTCTGTAATAGCAAAATTCTGGAGCCAAGCTAAATGTTCATCAGTAGGGGAATGGTATAATAAATACAATGGTATATCTATACAATACATAGACATGAGAAAGAATGTGGTAGAGATGTATAAGTTAACATGGAACAAACTCTAACATATATCATTCAGTGAAAAAAATAAAGGGTAGACTAGAATAGACAACCTTGTATGCCTCCATCTGTACAGAAAGAGAAAATATCTAGAAATGTGGATTGGGGGTGCCTGGGTAGCTCAGTCAGTTAAGTGTTTGCCTGTGGCTCAGGTCATGATTCTGGGGTCCTGGGATTGAGTCCCCCACATTCAGCTCCCTGCTCAGCAGAGAGGCTGCTTCTCCCTCGCCTTCAGCCTGCCTCTCTGCCTACTTGTGCTCTTTCCCAATCTCTCTGTCAAATAAATAAATAAAATCTTAAAAAAAAGAAATGTGGATTAGGGATTTGGGATGAGAGAAAAAAATTACTTTTCATTATACTGCATTTATAAAAAGCTTTTATTTCAAAATAATTATTCAGATTCACAGGAAGTTGCAAAGAAATGTATAGGAAGGTCTTGTGCCCCATTAACCCAGCCTCTCCAATGGTAACGTACTGCATAGCTATAGTTAACATTGGAAAGTTAGTGGCACAATCCTGAGCTTCTTCAGATTTTAGCAGTTTTTGCATGTACTCTACGTGTGTGTGCGTGTGTGTGTACATGTGTGGTTCTGTGCAATTTTATCACACGTGTAACTTCATATAGCCATCACCAAAAATCAAGATACAGAATAGTCCTATCACCACATGGCTCTCTTATGCTACCCTTCATAGGCACACCTACTCTTTTACCCCCCAATTCCCAATCCCTACCAACCATTAATCTGTTCTCCCCTATAATTTGGCTATTTCAAGAATGTTTTTTTAAAAGATTTTATTTATTTGAGATAGAGAGAGCAAGAGTGAGTGAGTGAGTGAGAGAGAGCACTAGTTGGGGGGAGCAGCAGAGGGACAGGCAGAAGCAGGCTCCGTGCTCACAGGGAGCCAAGGCAGGGCTTGGTCCCAGGAACCTTGGGATCACGACCTGAGCCAAAGGCAGATGCCTAACTGACGGAGCCACCCAGGTGTTGTCATTTCAAGAATGTTTAAATGGCATACATACGTTTGAGACTGGCCCCCTTTTCTTTCTGACTTAGCCTAATAATAATCCATCCAAGTTGTTGTCTGCATCAATTTCTTTCTACTGCTGAGGAGAATTACATGGCATGGATGCACCATATTTTCTTTAACCATTTGCCCGGTAATGGACATTTTGATCATTTCATTTTTGGTCATTACAAATAGAGCAGCTATGAACATTCATGTACAGATTTTTGTGTGAATTATATACTTTCTCCGGGATAAATGTCCAATAGTGCAATTGCTATATTGTTTGATAAGAACATATTTAGTTTTAGAAGAAACTGTTTTCTAGAGTGGCTGTACCTTTCTTACATTCCCGCCAGCAATGTATGAGAGATCTAATTTCTCCACATTCTTTTGGTATTGTCACAATATCAGCATTTGGTATTGTTACTATTTTTTCTTTTAGTTATTATGAGAGGTATGCAGCGATATCTCATTGTGGTTTTCATTTGTATTCCTTAATGACTAAGGATACCAAACATCTTTTCATGTGGTTATTTGCCATCTGTATGTCCTCTTTGATGAAATATCTGTTTGTGCCTTTTGCCCACTTTGTAGTTGGACTGTTTTTTACTATTGATTTTTCAGAGTTCTTCATATATTCTAGATACAAGTCCTTTGTTATACTGCATTTTTTAACATGGAAAATTTTATGATATACAAGCTATTATAAAGAAAGAAATTGTGATCGTAAACTAGCTATAATATTCTTATTGTTTGAAGATGGACTTATACAACGTTATAAATCTGAACTTACAAAATAAATTTATGTGAATATAAAACCTTTTCTCTGATTTATTTCAACCATTAGAATTTGTTGTAAGATTTCATTTAAAAAAGAGGTCTTTTGCTTTAAAGGGAAAGCAGACAAAAACATCTGCTGTAAATGGTGGAAACAAATGAAAGTGTTTTTTGGGGGGAGGGAGAAGAGGGGAAGAGGAAGAGAGAAAATGTTAAGCAGGGTCCATGCCCAGGGTGGAGCCTAACCTAGGGCTCCATCTCATAACCCCAAGATCATGGCCTGAGCTGAAATCAAGAGCTGGATGCTTAACCAACTGAGCCATCCAGGCCACCCCACAATTGAAAGGTTTTAAAGAGAGGGTATACGTGATGGAATTTGGATTTTATAATTACCACTTTGGTTGTCAGTTGGAAGGTTGATGTGGGAGTCACAAACTGGTGTTTAAGAAACCATTTAGCAGGTTATTTTAATAGTTGAAGTGAGAGATCTCTAAGGACTGGAACAAGGGAAAAGGAATAAGGGGGAAAGGAGTCAAAGGTATTTAAGACCTAAAAATGACACGACCAAGCAATCTTTCCAAAGTGGGAGATGAGAAAGAATGAATACAAGATGTGCTCACATTCTGGGAATAAGGCAGATACACATTCATCTGGCCAGCCAACAGTTACTGAGCACCAACTGTGCCAGGCACAGTGCTTGGCACAGGCAGCAGGAAAATAAGAACTGGTCTTTGTGATCAAAGAACTCAAAGTCTATTGGGAATAAAAAAACAAGTAATTACAAGGAAAAGGGAGGATGCAGTGAGACTTGGCAGGGTGGCAAGTGACTGGAAAGGGAAATAACCTTCTGTATCGTGATAAGGTTTTAGTTTGTAGGCTTTTGGGTAAACACCTTTGTCAAAATCCAGCTAACATATGCTTAAAATGTGTGCTTTTCATTACAAATTCCACATTAAAAAATATAAACAAATATTAAACCCCAGTTAATAACATGTAAGCTTGAGTATTTAGGACAAAGTGTACTGATGTGTGCAATTTGCTTTAAAATGCATCTAAAAAAGGGTATGGTTTAATGAGTGGCTAGATAGATAGGTAACAAAGAAAATATAGTAAATGTTAATGGTGGAATCCGGATGCTAAGTATAGGGCTGCTCCTGTAAAATCTTTTCACTTTGCTGTATCTTTGAAAAATTTCCTATGTTAAAATGTTAGGAAAAAACACTATGGAACACCAGCTGATGGACTGACCCATATTAGAGGTTTCATTATTGGACAACATCTGAATTATGAATTGAAATATTAGTAAGAATTGTCAGACTAAAAGGGAGCAAGAATTCAGGTATTCAGTCAGGACCAACTACGAGTCAGGCACTGTGCCGGGACCTAAGGATTTGAAGATGAATAAAACATCTTTTTACCTGGCTTGCTGTCCAGTCAGCCATTTTAAGAGATGATGGGATTTTCAGAGTTGGATTAGTGTTAGCGCAGGAAAGAGGTAAGCACTGGATGAAGGTGGTCAAAGAGAGTTTCAAGGAGATGAAACTGGAGCTGAGTACTGAAGGGCAAAACAAAATTAGCCATGTAAAAGCAGTAGAAAGGCATTTCCAGCAGAGGGAGCAGAATGTACAAAGAGGCATAGAGGAGAGACAACTTGGCACACTTCTAACGGCTAAGCAGATTGCATGGAAGGGGTGGGGAGAGGGGAAGCTAGTCAGGTAGGGAGGGCTAGAGCACAAGTGTAATACAAAGTGAGGAGCTGTGAGAAGAGCTTTAAGCAGGGATATCCAGTTTAGGAAAACATCTTGGCTGCTGATCCGTAGATGGCGTGGAAGGGTGCCTGACTGAAAAAGATAGGGAGACCAGTTGGAAAGTTTGCTCTAAGCTAAGAAATGCTGAAGGCCTGAGCTAAGGTAGTGGTAGCAGGGTCAGAGAAAAGAAAGTGATTTGCAAGATGAGAAAGTTAAGACTGAAAGAGCTTGGTGACTGATGGGATTGGGAGAAGGAGCCAGAGTGAAGGAGGAGCATGGCTTGATGCTCCAGTTTCTGACACGGGTGATTGAGGGGATGCTGGTGTTATATACTGAAGGGAATGGAAGGGCAGGTTTAACAGAGGCAGGGAGAGACGAGTTTAGTTTTAGGTATATAGAATGGGAGTTGTCTGTGGGACATCCATGCAATGTCCCACAGGCAACTACATTTATAGACTGAAAGGGAGATGTGAGATGTGGGATGGAGATAAGAGGTTAGGGCTGGGCAGCATGTAGGCAGGAGTTATAAGCATCTAAGTGGGTGAGACCACCTTAGGTGGTGCAAAGGTGGCAAGTGATAGGCTTGAACAGTGGGAAGAGAAAAAAAAAATCACAGAACAGAACCTGAGCTGTCGCAGGTATAGCTGGATGGAAGAAGAGGAGAGAGTCCTCAGAAAAGAACACACCCGGCAGACAGCAGTGTCACAGATCCGAGGGAGGAAGGAGACTGTCCAGATGAAAGGGAAGGGTGTTGGACACTGTGGGGACACTTATGTAAAAAGACCATGTAAGAGAAGGACTAAAAAGAGCCTAATTGAGCTAGTTTTCCAGGTCACTATGTGACCTCAGCAGGGACAGTTTCAATGGGGTGAGGATGGAAGGCTGGCAAAAAGGCAGGGTGAAAGGTAAAAGGCAAAGAACAGTAGTATGAGGAGGATGAAGGATTTTTTTCTGTTTTAAAATGGGAAAAACACATTAGAACACTTCTATGCTTGGGTGCGAGGGAAAGCCAGTAGACAGGGAGAGGTTTAAAAGCACAGGAGGAATGGGGCGCTTGATGGAACCACATTTGCAGGGCAGTGAGCGGAGAGGGGGAAAACCCAGCAGAGAACATACAAGTACAATGGCACAGAGATCAGAAATAAGAGTGCTATTTGGAAATGAGTAGACTACTGCGGTTGGGACCTTGTAGTCTGTAGGCAAGTGGTGGGAGATCAAGCTGGAAATCTAGAGGGGCCAGAAACTGACAACGAAATCCCCTGATACCATATAATCTCAAGGAGAAAAAAAATACGTTAGAAGACAAAATGGTTACCAGGGCCACATCAAAAATCTAAGACTTCTGGTTGGACCTGGGAAGATGGGTCTACTGCAGACAATTTGATGGGGAAGGAGAGGACGGCTGCATTCCAGGAGAGAAGAGATGGCTGTGCTGGAAGTGCACGGAAGCCAGAATTGGCAGGGCATGCTGCGAAGGCTGCATGGCTGGGGTGGAGAGTGGGCAGAGGGAGCTGTGAAAGACAGCTGAGGAGGTAGGCTGGGACTGGGGTACAAAGGGTCTGGAAGGCCTGGCGATAGATTTCAGATTTCATCCTGTAAGCGGTGATGTGCCACTTTGTTTCTTATCAGGGAAAGCACCATGTACAGAGTGGGATTTAAAGGAGGCTAGTGTAGGTATGGTATTTAGAATGGAAGACCTCCTAGGAGCCGAAGTGTGAGGAGCTCTTTACCAGGTATGCGGGGCAAAGGCAGGGACGCTGCAGAGGGAGCAGGAACAGACTGGAAGTGGGCGCATCTCTCTAATATTGCTAAGGAAGAATGAACAGCAGGTAGTGGGTACTCATTCCTAATCGAGGAGATCATGCTGGGTGCAATAACTGGCATAAGGGATTAGGAAGAAGAAAAATCCAAAGAGAAGGAAAAGGAATAGTTTGAGTTAGAGAGAGAACTGAGAGAATGATAATTTATGAACCAGAAAGTTTAAGAAGGGTATGTTCGAATGTCAATGCCACCAAGAGGTAAGGTAAGATGGGCACTGGAAAGAACCAGTTCGTTTTGGTAATTAAGATATCACTGATAATCTTTTACATAGTGGTTTTAGCAAGGTGGATAAAGATAGACTACAAAGAGAGTCAATCAGGTTCCTAGGTAGACAAAACTCAATATCAAAAAATAAATTTTATTTCCATACACCAAAAACAAAGAACATAAAATTTTAAAATATTCTTCTTAGGCTAGTTACATGGGTTTGTTCAATTTGTGAAAACTCAGCAAGCTCTTTGCTTATATGTAATTTCCTGGCTTTAAAGATTTTATTTATTTATTTATTTATTTGCTGGGGGGCAAGCAGTGGGAGGAGCAGAGGCAGAGGGACAAGTAGACTCCATGCTGAGTGTGGAGCCCAACACAGGCCCCAATCTCACGACCCTGAGATCATGATCTGAGCTGAAATCAAGAGTTGGACACTTAACCGACTGAGCTACCCACGTGCCCCAGTTTCCTGGTTTTAATTACACTTCAGTAAAAAAGTTTTTAAAACATCACTTCTAAACCCATTAACTATATGGTCAATTAATCTTCAAGTAGCAGGAAAGAATGTCCAATGGGAAAAGGACAGTCTCTTCAAAAAGTGGTGTTGGGACGACTGGCCAGCAAAATGCAGAGAATGAAACTGGACAACTCTTTTATACCATACACAAAAATAAATTCAAAATGGATTAAAAACCTAAATGTGAGACCTGAAACCATCAAATAAATTCAGAATGGATTAAAAACCTAAATGTGAGATCTGAAACTTAAAATGTGAGAGAACACAGGCAGGAATCTCTTTGACATTGGCCATAGTAACTTCTTTCTAGATAATGTCTCCAGAGGCAAGGGAAACAAAAGCAAAAGTAAACTATTGGGACTTCATCAAAATAAAAAGCTTCTGAACAGCCAAAGAAACAATCAACAAAACTAAAAGGAAAAGATATTTGCAAATGACATATCCAATAAAGTTAGTATCCAGAATATAAAAAGAATTTATAAAACTCAATACCCCCAAAACAAATAATCCAATTAAAAATGGTCAGAAGACATGAATAGACATTTCGCCAAAGAGGACATCCAGATGGCTAACAAACACGTGAAAAGATGCTCAACATTACTCATCATCAGGGGAATGCAAACCAAAACTACAATGAGATACCACCTCACACGTGCCAAAATGGCTAAAATCAACAGTGTAAGAAACAACAGATGTTGGCAAGGATGTGGAGAAAGGGAACCCTCCTACATTGCTGGTGGGAATGCGAACTGGTGCAGCCACTCTGGAAAACAGTATAGAGGTTTCTCAAGAAGTTAGAAATAGAAAGACCCAATGATCCAGCAGTTATAGTACTGGGGATTTACCCAAAGAATACAAAAACGCTAATTCGAACGGATACATGCACCCCTAAGTTTATAGCAGCATTATCTATACTAGCCAAATTATGGAAGCAGCTTAAGGGTCCGTTAATTGAAGAATGGATAAAGAAGATGTGGGATATATATATATATATGGAATTTTTTTTATATATGGAATTTTTATTCAGCCATAAAAAATGAAATCTTGCCATTTGCAAGGATGTGGACAGAGCTAGCGAGTATAATGCTAAGCAAAATAAGTCAGTCAGAGAAAGACAAATACCATATGATTTCACTCATAGGAGGAATTTAAGAAACAAAACAAGTAAGCCAAAGGGGGGAAAAACAGAGTGAGAGACAAACCAAGAAACACACTCTTAATCATAGAGAACACACTGACGGTTACCAGGGGTGGGAGGGAGGATGGGTTAAATAGGTGATGGGAATTAAGGAGTGTACTTGTCTTGATAAGTAGCAGGTGATGTAAGGAATTGTTGAATCACTATATTGTACACCTGAAAGTATTAATATATCACTGTATGTTAACTGAAATTAAAATAGAAATTTAAAAATATATCACTTCTAATACTGTCAAAATACAAATTACCTATGAATAGAACAAAAGATGTATAAGACTTCTACAGGGGAAATTACTGAGAATTATTAAAGAAGTCCTAAATAAATGGGGAGATATATTATGGACATAGGTTTGGAAGACTTAATTTGATTTAATGAAATAGAGTGTCCAGAAACAGACCAAGGCAAATTTGGGCCTTAATATATGATAGAAGTGGCACCACTCAGTGGTGGGGGAAGGACAGACTTTTTATTAAATAGGGCTAGAACAAATGGGTATTTATGTGGAAAAGTGAAATTGGACCCCTACTTCATACAATGTACAGAAAACAGTTCCAGGTGAATTAAAGAGTTAAATGTGTAAGGCAAAACTGTGAAGCTTCTATTAGATAATCTAGAAGAATATCTTCAAGACCTTGCAGTATTGAAATTTCTTAAACAGGACACAAAATAAAGGAATCATGAATGAGAAAAGAATGAAAAGACAAGCCAGAGCTGAGGGAGGAGATATTTCCAAAACATGTGGGAATGGGGAAGTTTGCAATAAATATGACTGGACAGTGACTAGAATCTATAGTATGTGAAAAACTACTTTTTAAAATCAGTAACAAAAAGACACAATAGAAAAATGGGCAAAACTAGGACAGGTATTTTACAGAAAAGAAAATGTATGTGGCCGGGGTGCCTGGATGGCTTAGTTGGTTAAGTGTCTGCCTTTGGCTCAGGTTATGATCCCAGGGTCTTGGGATCAAGCCCTGCATCGGGCTCCCTGCCCTTCAAGGAGTCTGTTCCTCCATCTCCTTCTGCTCCTCTCCCACTCATGATCGATCTCTCTCTTTCTCTCTCTCTCCTCTCTCTCAAAGAAATAAAATCTCTTAAAAAAAAAAAGAAAGGAAGAAAATGTATGTGGCCAAAAAAGCACAGAAAAAGGTCAACCCTATTAGTCATGGAAGTAATGAAAATTAAAACCACCGTGAGGTTTATCACTCCACACTCACTAGACTGGCAAAAATTTTAAATTCTGACCAGTGTTGGGAAATGTGGAGTTACAAGGACTTTCATACCTTAAGGCACTTCGTAAGACAGCTGGGTATATACTCTATGACACAGCAGTTTTATTACTCAGTATATACCCCAGAAAATCCTTTTTTAAAAGATTTTATTTAAATTCAAGTTAGTTAATATATAGTGGATTACTAGTTTCAGGGGTAGAATTTAGTGATTCTTCAGTTGCTTTTAACACCCAGTGCCCTCCTTAATGTCCATCACTCAGTTATCCCATCCCCCGATCCCTCGACCTTCCCTCCAGCAACTCTCAGTCTATTCCCTGTCGTTAAGAATCTCTCATGATTTGCCTCCCTCTTTATTTATTTTACTTTTTAAAAAGATTTAATTTATTTATTTGACAGACATCACAAGTAGGCAGAGCAGCAGGCAGAGAGAGAGGGGGAAGCAGGTTCCCTGCTGAGCAGAGAGCCCAATGCGGGGCTCGATTCCAGGACCCTGGGATCATGACCTGAGCTGAAGGCAGAGGTTTTAACCCACTGAGCCACTCAGGTGCCCCAGTTTGTTTATTTATTTTAAAATATTTTATTTATTTACTTGACATAGAGAGAGACAGCATAAGCAAGGGGAGTGGGAGGCAGAGGGAGAGGGAGAAGCAGGCTCCCCACTGAGCAGGGAGCCCGACACGAGATTCAATCCTAGGATCCTGCAATTATGACTTGAGCCAAAGGCAGATGCTTAACTGACTGAGCCTCCCAGTCACCCCTCCGTCTCTGTTTCTATCTTATTTTTCCTTTTCTCCCCCTATGTTCATCAGTTTTGTTTCTTACCCCAGAAAGTTCTTACACATATGCATCAAGGTATATAAACAAAAATGTTCATAAGGACACTGTTAATAATACTGCCAAACTGGAAACAAATGAATTCTCCAACAACAGTAGAGAGAACAATGGTATAGACATATAATGGAATAGTATACTGAAATGGAAAAGGAACCACAGCTATATGCAACATAGATGAATCTCTCACACAGTGTTGAATGGAAGATGTAAGACACGGATGATTACACAGAGCATGATTCCATTTATATAAAGTTTAAAAATAGAACAAAACTATGCTACTTTGATATTTATACAAAGGTGGCATTACCATCAAGCAAAGCCAGGGGTTTCCCCTCATGAAAGTTGGAGTGGTTACCTCTAGAGGGAAGGGAGGACGTCATGACCTGAGAGGGGTATACAGAGGTGCTAGAAACCTTTTGTTTTTCAACTTACGTGGTACTTACATGACTGTGCACTTTATCATTATTCATTAAACTGTATGCGTGATCTATGCAATTTTCTGTATGTATGCTCTATCTCATCAAAAAATATAACTAAGAGTGAATCACATGTGTTGCTAAGCCGTGTTAACTTTTCTGAGGACTTGGCTCTAAAGGGAGGGAGACAGGGTAGCAGTTACAGGAGGATTCAGGAATGAAGGAATTTGGGTACATATGTTCACCAAAATACATATACAAGAATATTCATAGCAGCACTATTCATAACAGCCCCAAACTGGAATATACCCAAATGCTCATCCAACAGTAGGAAGGATAAATAAATTGTGGTATAGTCACCAATAGAATATGCATAGTGATGAAAATGAAGGAACTACAACTACATGCAATAATATGGATTAATCTCAAAAGCATAATGTTGAGTCAGGGTTACTAGATTTAACAAAAGAAAAAAAAACACAGGACATCCAGTTAAATTTGAATTTTAGATAAATGATGAATCATTTTGCATGGAACATACTTATATTAAAAAATGATTCATCATTTAGCTGAAATTCAAATTTAACTGGCCATCTTATATTTTCTCTGGTGACCTTACATAGAATGAAAGAAGTCAGACACAAAGGTTACCCTTTGGGGAAGCTAGAGACTGGAAGCATACATAAGTGGTACTTCTGGGATGCTTGTAATATTGTTTCTTGATCACCACTTATCCATCAAACTGTATAATTATGATTTGGGCATTTTCCTGCATGTATATTATACTTCAATTGAATAATCTATGTCATCCATCTGTAACTTATTTATAATCTATCTGGCAACGATCTGAATATGTTTTATATTCAAAGTCATAACAAAAAATAAAGATAATCTTGAGAAATGTTCAGCACCCACACTGACTAAAGGAAGAGAAATACTTTGAATGGGTGATTTAATTCAGAATATAAATGGTCTATAAATATACAAGTATGTTCAACTTCACTAATAACTATAGAAAGGAAAATGGGATGCCATTTTTCACTTATCAAATTGATAAGAATACTTAGAGAAGTTAGAAAACTTGAGAAAAATGAATAATCTCATGGCTTCAAGGGAATTTGGTAGTATATTTTAAAAATTCAGAAGGAGTTTGGAAAGATGGTAGGTTAAAGATATCCCAGAATCCCTTCTAGTCCCAAATCTGAGCCGTCCACTCTGTTCTTGAGCCAAGCAGGTGTGCTATAATCAGCCAAGAGAATGAAGTCACAGGATGGATCTGGGACCAGATAGTAAGGGGTAGTGCAGAGTTTTTCACCTCTGGAAGAAACCAGAACTCTGAGGCAAGGGCTTTGGGTCTGAAGTACTAGAGCCAAGGTACAAAGATGGGAACAGGCTTCTGGTGAAGTCTTGGCCTGCAGAACTCTATGCATTCCTAAGGGACAGTTGATATTGCCTGTGTGAGTATGCCAGGTTTCTCTGGATCTGAAAATGCTGAGAAGAGACTGAAGAGCTGGGTTGGGTCCTCTTCATCTTGAGATGAGGACAGTACCAAGGAACAAGATACAGAGAGGCTTTCTCTTGACACTTCCCAAGGGTGTGAACAGCTTGTTGACAACACAACTGCGGCAGCAGTGCTAGCTCATGGGCAGAAACCACTGGGCCTTTTCCATTCACACAGCTGCTAGGACTAAAGGCACCTGAGCCCCAGTGAACACACAAAGGAAAATACAATCCACAAAAGGGGACCCCGAAGCCAAAGAGAAGCCAAGTGGAACACTTAGAATAGGACTTAAATGAAACAGAGTTGCTGAAAGAAACAGACAACTCAAATTTAAAAAAGATCTCCCCCTGGGGCGCCTGGGTGGTTCAGTGGGTTAAGCCTCTCTCTTCAGCTCAGGTCATGAGCCCAGGGTCCTTGGATCAGGCCCCGCATAGGGCTCTCTGCTCAGCCAGGAACCTGCTTCCCTCTCTCTCTCTGCCTGCCTCTCTGACTACTTGTGATCCCCCCCCCAACTTTCTCTGTCAAATAAATAAACAAAATCTTAAAAAAAAAATCTCCCTCAGAGATTAAAGGAGAGCATCAAAAAGACTTTTTGGAACTAAATGAATGAAATACTGGTTTATCCAAACCAGTAGCAATTATCATTCCAAATATTAAAACACTAAAACCGGGGCGCCTGGGTGGCTCAGTGGGTTGAGCCGCTGCCTTCGGCTCGGGTCATGATCTCAGGGTCCTGGGATCGAGTCCCGCGTCGGGCTCTCTGCTCAGCAAGGAGCCTGCTTCCCTATCTCTCTCTCTCTGGCTGCCTCTCCATCTACTTGTGATTTCTGTCAAATTAATAACTAAAAAATCTTTAAAAAAAAAAAAAACACTAAAACCATTCCAATGAAAATCAGAAACTAGATCCTCCAAAAGGAAGCAACTTTACAAGCCCAGAGCATATCCTTCAACATCCTTCTCCTTGCTAATGAACAAAAACTAAGAGAATTAATAACAGGAATAAATACTGGCAAAGAGATAATTTTCTT
The DNA here is from genome assembly GCF_020171115.1 of Neogale vison. NCBI lineage: Eukaryota > Metazoa > Chordata > Mammalia > Carnivora > Mustelidae > Neogale > Neogale vison. The sequence goes on from NC_058105.1 coordinate 71,642,876, forward strand.
CTTACTAGTATGATTTTACACTAAGAAAACACAGCACTCTAGTTAAAAAAAAACTTAGAACAGAGCTATATGTATCAGGATGAATGAACCCCACAAATGAAAAACAAATAAAACATCAGTGACAAAAGAACACATACATTATGAAACAACTTATGAAAAGTTTAGAAATAAGTAAAAAGCCACTGCATATTGCTAAGGGATACAAGAATAAGGAAATGAATGGATAAGACAAACACCACCTTCAGAATGGTAGTTAATGTCACTCCCCCACCTGTCTGATGCAACCTTACCACTTGACTGGCATGGCTCTGGCAAAGATCACCGAAAACACCAATGGCCAAATCCATCTGTCTCTTCTCAGTCCTCATCTTATGTAACCACTCTGAGGCATCTGACATAGGTGACAGTCCCTCTTTTCTAGAAACTCTTACCTTGGTTTTTATTTTTATTTTTTTTTTAGATTTTATTTATTTATTTGACAGAGAGAAATCACAAGTAGATGGAGAGGCAGGCAGAGAGAGAGAGAGGGAAGCAGGCTCCCTGCTGAGCAGAGAGCCCAATGCGGGACTCGATCCCAGGACCCTGAGATCATGACCTGAGCCGAAGGCAGCGGCTTAACCCACTGAGCCACCCAGGCGCCCTTACCTTGGTTTTTAAACTACTACTATTCTCCTGTGCTTCTTCAACCTCTTTAATTGGCTCATTTACTCCTGACTAATATTTAGCGTTGGCAGTCTTCTTATCTAGTCTTTCTCTACACAACTCTCCCTGGGAAACCTCACCCATACATTCCAAACATTTATCTCCAGACCAGATGCTGCTCCTTTAAAAAAAAAAAAAGGTTTATTTATTGGGGCACCTGGATGGCTCAGTGGGTTAAGCGTCTGCCTTCAGCTCAGGTTATGATCTCAGTGTCCTGGAACTGAGCCCCACATCGGGCTCTCTGCTCAGCACGGAGTCTGTGTCTCCCACTCCCTCTGTGCTCTCCCTTTCTCTCTCTCTTAAATAAATATTAAAATCTTTTTTAAAAAGTTTTATTTCTTCATGTAATCTCTATGCCCAATGTGGGGCTTGAACTCATGACCTCAAGGTCAAGAGTCAGATGTTCTTCTGACTGAGCCAGCCAGGCATCCCCCAGATGTTGCTTCTAAGCTCTAGTTTTGAATTTCCCATTTCCTCTTGGACTTTTCCAATATGCATTTCAGATCTGACATGTCCAAAATCAAACTTACTTTCTGCAGTCCACTCCCTATATATTGATGTCTTGCTTTCTTGCTAATTTCCTTCAGCCAATGGCATCTCCCACTTGATCGAAGGCCAAGATTTTGTCATAAAGTTTTCTGCCTCACAAATCAAATCTACCTGAGTACACCAACTTCCTCCACCCCCAATAAGGCAATAAGCAACAAAATGCTGATGGGCCATATCTATCCTCTGAAAATCCAAAAGGGGCTAGCAAATTTCTTAGCCCTCAGTAGTTAGGAAATGATTTCCTCTAACAGTGGGGAGCTTGGCTTTGGGAACAGTATTTTGTTGACTAAAGAAAACTTAATCCTGCTGGGACAAGTCATATCCATAAGCCCCTTTCACTCTCAAAATCTACCTCAAATGTTGACAAGTACCCTGGCCAGCTCCCAGGGGTCTTAGTTCAGTTGGGCTTGTCTGTAAATATCAGTAGGGCCCCTATCCTCCTTATTAACCACCATCTAGAGCAAGTAAAACACAGAAGATGGAATCGATACTCACTAAAAGGCTACTCTATACCAGGAATTACAATACTTATTTTACATATATGAGTTCACCGAATCCTCACATTTCTATGGCAGTATATATTCAAGTCCTATTTTACAAATGAAGAAATTGAAGTTTTAAAGCTGAAGTGGGCAACTCAGAATGTGGATGCAAAACTCTTAATGCAAATGAGTGAAAAATCCTTTAAGATTCCCTGAAAGTCTTTGAAGATGGTGCCAAGTGACAAGCCACCAACCACCTGTGAATCCATCACTGATGGACTGGAAACTGCAAAATTCTTGAGACATTGAAAGCAGATGTATAAGACTGACAGAAGGAAAAAACATACAGGAGAGAAATTCTGTGAAAGGTGGTACCAACCCTAGGGGTAGTGCAGACTTAAAGGTAGTGAATTCAGATTCAGCAAACAGGAGGGAGCCTTGGGATAGGAATCCATGGTAATTGGTTGTGGTACAATAGGAGTGGGCCACTGGCTTGGTAGCCAATGACATGGCAGGAATAAGTCCAAACACAAACATGAAAATATACAGAAGAAAACCCTTTGTTAAAAGAGAACTTTGGATTGGGTACGAATGAATGAATGAATGAAATAAAGCTGTATGACTTCGATAAGGGATGTAAAAAGAAATACCAGGCAGTGGCTAACAAAGAGAAAGTAAGTAAAAAAATATTAATCAGATAAAATAGATATAATCCTCTGAGAAGATATATGCCATGATACTTCATGCAGCTAGCAACATAGCTTCAAGACATATAACTGTAATGACATTGTATAGTGACAGATGGTGACTACACTCATCATGGTGAGCACTGAGGAATGTGCAGGAGGGCTGAATCACTGTGTGGTACACCTGAACCTAACATTATATGCCAACTATACTTCAAAAATAAAAACACAATTGCTGCAAAAAAATGTGTGTGTATAATACATAAATATGCATATATAACGCATAAATGAAGAAATGTAAGGAGAAATTGACAAATCCTTGGTCATATTGTCACAAAATAACATACTAAGTAAATAACAAGAAAGAACATGAAAGAGCTAAATAATATAATTAAAGAGATTATCTAATAGGCAGATATAGAACTACATACCCAACAGAAAATACACTTTTTTCAAATATACATGGAATATTAACAAAGACCAAACAAGAATCAGGACAAATTTGAAAAAGAAGAAAACACACATTCATCTATCATAAAGCAATAAATCAGAAATAAGCAACAATGGGATACATAAAAACATCTTCTACATAACTCAGGTTAAAGAAAAATGAAAAAGGAATTATCTAATTCAGAAATTAATAGAGGACTAGTTCTCAAAATTGTAAGATTATATCCAGTGGTACTTAGAGGAAAATGAATAGTTTTAAATGTATCTTTTTAGAGAAGAACAATTGAAAACAAATGAGCTATGCTATAATAAGAAAAATATTCAAATGCCATACTCGAATAAAAGCAAAAATCAATCCTGAATATAACTTAGCCTCTAGATCCAGTTACCAATTTGTAGGAAATACAGAGGAACAAGAAACATGTTAAAACTACATGGGGATGGGCGCCTGGGTTGTTCAGTGGGTTAAGCCTCTGCCTTCGGCTCAGGTCATGATCCCAGGGTCCTGGTATATATGCTGCTGAAGGGAGCACGATCCCAGGGTTCTAGGATCGAGGCCCACATCAGGCTCTCTGCTCAGCAGGGAGTCTGCTTTCCCCTCTCTCTCTGCCTGCTTCTCTGCTTACTTACGATCTCTCTCTCTCTCTCTCTGTCAAATAAATAAATAAAATCCTTAAAAAAATACATGGGGATATGCAATTAGCAAAATTCAGACTATGAGAAATTCCCTAAGACAACCCGGTTTTTTCAATAAATAAATTAAGAAGGTTGAGGGGTAAGGAGAGATGGAGGAGTTATCTACAGATTAAACAAAACTTTAAAGAACCTATCAAGTAATAGCAATGTGTGGACTTTGTTTACATCCTGATCCAAATAAGTAAAATCAATGAGACTATTGGAAAGGTGAACAGTAACTAGATATTTTATGATGCTAAGAATTATTAATAATTTTTGGGTGATAATATTCTTCCAAGAGTTCTTATTTTTTTTCAAATACAAACTGAAATATATAAAATATATCTGGGATTTGCTTCAAAATAATATCAGAGGGAGAAAGTGGTTAGCATACAGATGAAACAAGACTGCTCATAAATTTGTCATTGTTGAAACTATATGACAGGTATATGGGGGGTTCATTATACCATCCTGACTTCTTGAAAGCTTTAAAAAAAAGAACTAAGCTATCAACTCAGGAAGCAATACAATGAATATAACAAAACAACTTAGGAGAAAGTCATTAATAGAGAGTAAAAAAATATAGAAAAAGGAGATTTAATCAATAAATCTGTCAAATGTGGTAGAAAAAAATAGAGCAGATATATAATAATCAATGAACTAAAAGTAGAGACATAATTACAGACATGAAGATTAAAGATATAGTATAAATCTATATGCAAAATTTTGCCAATAAATTCGGCAATCCAGACAAAGTGAATAATTCTTTAAGAAAATATAAATTATCAAAATTGTTTCCAGATATAGAAAATCTAATATCCAAGAAAACTTCAAAGATAATTCCCATGTTATATAAACTATATTAGGGCATAGAAAAAAAAATAAAAAACTTCCCAACTCATTTTATACCGTTGGCAAAACCTTCAAACCAAAACTGGACAAGGGGAGCACACACAGAAAAAAAGTTATAGGCCACTCTCTCATAGGAACATATATGTAAATGTCCTAAATTGAAAACTAATACATGAAGCTCAGCAATATACAGAAAGAATAATTGATCATGGCCAATAGGGGATGATTCAGTGATAGAAAAGTTATTTTTATAATTCACTTTAGTAATAGGTTAAAAGAAGAAAAAGTACATGATCATTAATTCCCAATAAATGATAAAACGCAACACTCATTTCTTATTTTAAAAATAAGTACTTCTGGAGCACCTGGGTGGCTCAGTTCGTTAAGTGTCTGCCTTTGGCTCAAGTCATGATCCCAGGGTCCTGGATTGAGCCCTGCATCAGACTCCCTGCTCAGTGGAGAGTCTGCCTCTCCCCCCGCCTCTGCCCCTGCTTGTGCTCAAGCGCGTTCATGAGTGTGCGCTCTCTCAAGTAAATAAATAAAATCTTTTTAAAAATAAAAAAAACTAAAAATATGTACTTCTTAGCAAACTAGGAATAAAAGATCACTTCCTTAACTTGATAAAAGATATCTGCCAGAACTGTAGTGATAATTAAAGGTGAAACACTAGCAACATTCTGGCTAGAGTGAAAACAGAAAAAAGTGAGAATGGCTACTCTCACTGCTACTATTCAATCTTGTACTGAAAAAAGAAATAAGGTATAATAAATGTTTAGAGGAGGCCAAAGTGTCTACTTGAAAATAATATGATTATCCACCTAGAAAATCTAAGAAACACAGCTGAGAAATGAAAAACTAAGAAAGCACAGTGCTTGGATGGCTCAGTCTGTTGAGTGTCTGACTCTTGGTTTTGGCTCAGGTCATGATATTGAGCCCTGCATCAGGCTCTGTGCTGGGCATGGAGCCTACCTGAGATTCTCTCTCTCCCTCTCCTTCTTCTCCTCCTACCCTTACTCACACTCAAGCTCAAACTCTCTTAAAAAAAAGAAAATAAATAAATTTTTTAAAAAAGAAAATAAAATAGAAAAAGATATTCAGATTATTTATTTATTTATTTATTTGACAGAGAGAGAGAGAGAGAGATCACAAGTAGGTGGAGAGGTAGGCAGAGAGAAAGAGAGGAGGAAGCAGGCTCCCTGCTGAGCAGAGAGCCCGATGCGGGACTCGATCCCAGGACCCCAAGATCATGACCTGAGCCGAAGGCAGCGGCTTAACCCACTGAGCCACCCAGGTGCCCAGAAAAAGATATTCAAAATAGCAACACCAACTATAATATTCTAGAATATGCCTACCAAGACAAGTGGTGTAAGAATTATACCAAGAAATCTGCAATAGCTTACTGAAAGACATAAAAGACTTGAGCAAATGTGGAGAGATCATGCTCCTGGATGGGTAGGCACAATTCTCTAGTTAATCTATACATTGAATTAAGGATTTATGCAATTTGTGAATTTTTCCTAGAACTCAACAACCTGATTCTAAAACTCATCTGGAAGAGAAAATAATCTAAATGGTTCTTATAAAACAAAAGTGAGGAGAAATGTGTTCTTCCAGAGATGAAAATAAACGATAAACTACACTATTAAAGGGTTTAAGAATAAACAGATACACTAATAGGGCAGACTAGAGTCTAGAAACAGATCCACACATATCATCAACTCAAAACACCACAATACTAATTCAAGTCAGTGGCAAAGGGACTTCTTTTTAGTAAATGTTGCTAGAACAGCTGCATATCCATGTGAAGTCGGGGAAATGATCTTTAACCTCTATCTCATTTTATAGCCAAAAACGAATTCAAGATAGATTACAGAACTATGTAAAAGCTAAAGGTATAAAGCTTCAAGCAGAAAACACAAGAGATTATCTTTATGACTTTGGGTAAGCAAAGACTTCATGGACAAGACTCTAAGTGCTCCAAGCATTAATGAAAAGAAATGGTAAACTGGATTTCATAAAAATTAAAATTTCTGCTCATCAAAAGACATCATTAAAAAGACAGACAAGCCACAGGCTGTAAACAGAATATTTATACCATACATTCTCTGACACTTGAATCCAGAATATATAAAGAACTCCCACAAATCATCAATAAAAAGACAAATACTTCAATTTGTTAAAAGGGGCAAAAGACTTGAATGGACACTTCAAAAAAGAAGATACAGGAATAGGGAGGCCTGGGTGCTCAGTCAGTTAAGCTCAGCCTTTGGCTCAGGTCATGATCCCAGCGTCCTGGGATCAAGTCCCACATTGGGTTCCTTGCTCAGCAGGGAGTCTGCTTCTCTCTCCCCCTCTGCTTGCTTGTGTGTGCGTTCTCTCTCTGACAAATAAATAAATCAATCAAACCTTAAAAAAAAGATGCATGAATAGATAGTAAGTACATGAAAAGAGGCTCAACACTGTCATCTTTGAAGGACTTTTTTTTTAAGATTTTATTTATTTTATTTGACAGAGAGAGAGATCACAAGTAGGCAGAGAGGCAGGCAGAGACAGAGAGGGAAGCAGACTCCCCGCTGAGCAGAGAGTCTAATGCGGGGCTCGATCCTAGGACCCTGAGATCATGACCTGAGCCGAAGGCAGCGGCTTAATCCACTGAGCCACCCAGGCACCCCAACACTGTCATCTTTGAAATACAAATTAAAACCATGATGAGATGCCATTTGACACCCACTCTAATGTTTCTAAGACATCGTTTTTTTATGTTTTTAAATTTTTAAAAAAGATTTTATTTATTTATTTGACAGAAAGAGAGAGAGAGAGAAAGAGAGCAAGAGAGGGAACCCAAGCAGGTGGAGTGGGAGAGAGAGAAACAGGCTTCCCGCTGAGCAGGGAGCCCAATGCGGGGCTCGATCCCAGGACCCTGGGATCATGACCTGAGACAAAGGCAGACGGTTAACAACTGAGCCATCCAGGTGCCCCATAAGACAACTTTTCTTTTTAAAGATTTTATTTATTCATTTGAGAGAGAGAGGGAGAACAAATGGAGGGGTAGAAGGAGAGGGAGAAGCAGACTCTCCCCTTAGCAGGAAGACCAGCATGGGACTTGATCCTGGGACTCAGAGATCATGACCTGAGCCGAAGGCAGATGCTTAACTTACTGAAACACCCAGGTATCCTGACAACATCTTCGAAGATATGATAAACCAGAACTCCCATACATTGCTGGGATATGAATTGGTATAAACTACATTAGAGAACAACTAGGCTCTTTCTTCAAAAGTTAAAAATACGTATCTACCTCCTCCACTCTGACGTATTTACCCAAGAGAAATGAAAACATATTAACAAAAAGATCTGTATGTGAATGTTCAAGGCAGCCTTATTCCTAATAGCCAAAACTCTGGAAATAACCCAAACTTCCATCTACTGGAGAATGGAAAAACAAGCAGTGGTATAATCAGATAATGGAATACTACTCAGCAACACAGAGGAACACATTATTAATCAAAGCAAGAACATGGACACATCTAAAAAAAAAAAACCCTAACTACATTATGCTAAACAAAAGAAGCTAGGAACATAAAAATTATATGATTCCATTAATAGAAGACTAAGAACATGCAAAATTAATCTATGGTAACAGAAGTCAGAAAGAAAGTGGTTGCTTAAGGTGGAATATGGTTAGGGTGGATTGACTGGAAAGGGGTACAAGGGAACTTTGTGGAGTAGATGGAAATGTTTCCTTCATATCATGTTTTAGGTGATAGTTACACCCAAACTGGATGATAAGTACATATACAACTATCAAAACTCAACAAATTGAGCATTTAAAATATGTGAGTTTTATTGCATATATAATTTACCTCAAGAAAGAAAATAGGAAAACACACCCATAAATATAAATGAAAAGATTACAAAGTTAAAAAATGAGACTGAGAAAAATATATATAACACACATAACAAGGTATTAATATTTAAAATATATAGACAACCTCTAAAGTCAACCAAAAATACAACCTGAAAGAAAAAAATAAGTGAAGGGTATGAACAGACAGTTCACAGAAACAGAAAAAGAAATGGCCAATAACATGAAAAAATGCTCAGTTTCACAAGTAATTGGGGGAAATACAAATTTTTAAAAATAACATGCTATGCTCAAGATAGAAATAAGAAAGGTCAATAATATCTAATATTTATCTAATATTGTCAACAGTACACGAAAATATTCTCACATAGTGTAGGTGGCATGCATACTGGGACAGACATTTTAGAGAACAATATTTAGCAGTATTTAAAATCTCAAATGTGTATGCCCTTCACCCTAACAATTCCTCTTCCCAGTATATAATCTAGAGAATACTTTCAAGTATATATCACATATAAGGCTATTGACTGAGGCATCATTTTGCAATAGGTAGAAACTTGATAATCTAAATGTCTTTCAAAACAGGAATAAATAAACAAAGGAGACTTGTACACTGTGGAATCCTATATAGCAATCATAAAAATGACGCAGATGTTTATAGAGCTACAAAAAAATTCGAAGATATTATTTTAAAAACATTTTATTAAAGATTTAATTTATTTGACAGAGAGAAAGTACAAGTAGGCAGAGTGGCAGGCAGAGGGAGAGGGAGAAGCAGGCTCCCCGCTGAGCAGAGAGCCTGATGCAGGGCTCAAACCCAGGACCCTGGCATCATGACCTGAGCCAAAGGCAGATGCTTTAACCAACTGAGCCACCCAGGTATCCCTCAAAGATACATTATTAAGAGACAAAAGGAGTTTAAAAAATAGTATGCAGATGATAGCATTTGTCTTTAAAAACAATAGGGAAACACCAGATTAAAAAAAAAAAAACAGGCAGGTGAAAGTGGTTACCCCTAGATTAGGATTGGGAGGAAAATCAAGGCGCGGGTAGGGAATGGGGGTGGGGGGCATGGTTTATCTTCATCTGCATTGCTTGTGTTTCATATTAGCAATGTATTCATGTATTACTTGTGTCATTCAAAGGGAGTAAATTAATTTAATAATACCAAAAATTTAAAGGCAATAACAAATATATTACTACATGTACACACACATTTATGTATAGAAAAATATCTCGTAATGATGCACACCATACTTAATAGGCACAGTTAAACAAGAGCCTGCTTGGAAACTTAAAAGGAAGATGTGGGAATGAAGAGTCCACAGGAGGCTTTAAAAATCTCTGATTTATTTCTGGAGATCTAGAAAGCCATGTGCATGCTCAGGAAAAAGTCCTAAAAAGCCCTTATCAACCCCTGGCTGACGCTGAGGCCCTGTTCAAGAAGTGAAGACTAGGATAGAGTTGTAGAGAGCCTGAGTATTAGAGACAAGCCCCCACACATAACACAGACCCCTAGGCAAATGCAGAGAGTTACAGTTCAAGGCATTTAAAGAAGTCTGAGACAAATCAGTAGTTAACCAAGTAACTAAGTAACTAAGTAACTAAGCATACACTTCTGAGACTGCACACTACAGGGAATTACAGAATTAGTTTGAGAAAGTCACTAAGCATACAAAAACAAGTTAGGTTTAATTCTAGGAATATGAGATTGGTTTAACATCTAAAAATCAATTAATGCAATAAACCATACCAACAGAATAATGAACAAAAATATGTGATCATGTCAATAGATGGTGAAAAATCATTTGAAAAACTCATGATAAACACACTCAACAAACTAGGTATAGACAGAAATTCCTCATCCTGGTAGGGGCATCTATGAACACTCCACAGCTAACGTCATACTTAATAGTAAAAGACTGAATGCTTTTCCCCTAAACTCAGGAATAAGACAACAATATCCATTCTCACCATTTCTATTCAACATTGTCCTGGAGGTTCTAGCCAGGACAATTTGGCAAGAAAAGGAAATAAGGGCAGCCAGACCAGCAAGGAAGAAGGAAAAATATCTCTGTTACAGATGACATCCATTAAAAAACCTATTAGAACTGATAAACAGGTTCAGCAAGGTCGCAGACACAAGATCACTATACAAAGCTCAATAAACAATTTGAAAATGAAATTAAGAAAACAATTCCATTTACAACAGCATTGAGAAGAATAAAATATTCAGGAATAAATCTAACAAAAGAACTGTAAAACTTAGACACTGAAAATTTTAAAAATTATTCAAATATATTCAAGAGGATCTAAATAAATGGAAAGACATTTGATTTTTGTGAATTGAAAGACTTAATATCAAGATGGCAATATTCCTAAATGAATCTACAGATTCAACACAACCCCTATGAAAATCCCAGCTGGCTTCTTTGCAGAAAATGACAAGCTGATCCTTACATTCATATGGAAATGCAAGGGACCCAGAATAGCCAAAACAATCTTGAAAAAGAACAAAGTCAGAGCACTCACACTTCCTGATTTCACAACTTACTACAAAGCTACAGTAATCAAGACAGTGTAGTAGTGGTGTAAGGATAGAGACATACAGATCAATGGAGTAGGACTGAGAATTCAACTACTTCTTGACAAAGATGCCAAGACAATTCAGCAGGGAGGAAAAAATAGTTTTTTCAACAAATAATGTGGGGATAACTAATTATCTACATGTGAAAGACTGAACTTTGGACAGCCAGTTCACACCATATAGAAAAATTAACTCAAAATGGAGCAAAGACTTAAATACAGCATCTAAAACCATAAAGCTCTTAGAAGAAAACAGAAGCATAAATCTTTCTGACCTTGGACTGGGCATTTTCCATAGATATGACACCAAACCCATAAGCAACAAGAGAAAAAAATGGATGAATGGACTTCATCCAAATTTTTTCAATTGTGTGCTTCAAAAGATACCATCGCTAAGTGAAAACACAGACCAAAGAATGGGAGAAAACATTTGCAAAGCATATACCTGATAAGGGGTTAGTATCCAGTATATATGAAGAACATACATAACTCAACCATAAAAAGATAAATAACTCAATTAAAAAACGGGCAAAGAATCTGAATGGCCATTTTTCTAAAAAGATATAAATATTGCTGATAAGCACATAAAACAATGCTCAACATCATTAGCCACTGGGGAAATGCAAACAAAACCACAATGGGGTATCACTTCACACCCAGTAGGATGGCTCCAAATAAAGACAAAATAAAAGTAAGAATATGGAAAAATTAGAAAACTAATTTTAGAATTAGAATTCTAAGAAAGCAATTCTGAGAATGTTCAAGTGTGAAAAACAATCTGGTAGTTCCTCACAAAGTAAAACACAGAGTTACCATATGATCCAGCAATTCCACTCCTCGGTATGTACCTGAGAGAAATGAAAACTGACATCTACCAAAAAACTTGTATGTCAATGCTCATGGTAGCAGTATTCCTAATAACCCAAAGTGGAAACAGCCCAAATGTCCATCAGTGGATAAATAAATATACACTAGTAAATATTGATGATGAATATGTAATAATAATATATTAATATTTTCATGTAGTAGAATATTGTTTGGTGATAAAAAGGCATGAATGCTGACACATGCTATACAACATGGATGAGCCTTGAAAACACTGTCAGAGTGAAAGAAGCCAGTCACAAAAGACCATATATTGTGTGACCAGATGTGTTATGAAGTGTCTAGAAGAGGCAAATCTGTAGAGACAGAAAGAGCATTAGTCATAGATAGGTGGGGCTGGGGGTGCGGCAAGGAGGAGGTTGGGCAAAAATAGGGAATGACTGCTAATGTGTGTGGGTTTTCTTTTTGGGTGACGAATATGTTCTAAAATTTACCATGGTGATGGTTACACAACTTTGTGGATATACTAAAAATTACCGAATTACACAGTTTTTTTTAAAAGGGTGAATTTTATGGTATATTAGTTATATTTTAATTAAAAAAAGGCACTTAAAAGTTAGCATATGATCCAGCCAGTGATTATACAGTTAGGTGTATACCTAAAGGGAAATTAGAACATTTGTCTACACAAAAACTTATACACAGATGCTCACAGAGCAACATTCGAAAGAGCCAAATTGGATACAACTGATGAATGGACAAAGAAAACATATGTCCACACAATGGAATATGATTCAGCAGTCAAAGGGAACGAAGTGTTGCAACACACTACAACATGGATGATCCCTGAAAACCTTGCACTAAGTGAAACAAACCAGTCACAAAAGACTGCATATTGTATGATCATACTTACATGAAATACAGGTCACGGTTGCCTAGAGGCTGGCAATGTGGAGTGATTGCTAAATGGCATGGGGGGTGAGTTTCTCTTTGAGGGTGATAAACATGTTCAAAAGTTAGGTTGTGGTGCCAGTTGCACAACTCTGAATATATCCATGGAAGTGTACAGTTAAAATGGGTGAATTTTATGGTATGTGAATTATATCTCAATAAAGATGTTAAAAAAACCTCAGAACTGTAAACCTAAAAAAAGACAGAGGCACAAGAACCTTTAAAAATAGTATTAAGAAAGCTAAATCTCACAGTGCAAACATAGAACAAAAAGGGCACTTTCAAATACATTCAGAACAAAAAGCTGAATGAGCAATAAATAGGTCTCTGCCCTGTGCCAACAGTATAATAATGATATGTGACAGAGGTAAAATTCCTCAATTACTATTTTTGCTCCTGCATTCTCAGTTCCCCAGAGGGAACTGCAGCCCAATATGAGTAAAAAGGTAGTAACTGAGAACTTGACTCCTTTAACAGGAGTTCAAATATCTTGAAGCAGAGAAATTATAGCCAAGGGAGTGGAGTGTACTTTCAAATGAGAATGCTGAAGCGCTGTCAATGATCTTTGAGGAATCACAGAGAAAGATGTTCCAGAAGACTAGGCAGATATAATTTCAATTTTCAAAAAAAAAGAAAGAAGAAGGAGTAGTAGAAGTTAATTCTATAAATTACAGACTGGTAAGTTTGCTGTAAGTCTTCTAGACTATTAGGGGATGGATGATTACAGGGATGGCTTTCAAGAACCTAGAAATGGAAGAATAAGCACTAGAAGCCAGCTTGAAGTCACTAAGAAGAAGTCAATTTAGTCTAATCCTTATTTCTTTTTTGTCATGTCTCTAAACTGGTAGCTAAGAGAAATATGGCAGACTTTGTATATCTGAACTTTAGCAAGGCATTTGGCAAAATCTCTGACAAGATCCTTAAGCACAAAATAGAGAAATAGGGGCTGGTTGTTAATTTTTTTAGACAGATTAATAATCACTTGAAAGATCATTCCCAAAGCATACAAATCACCAGGCCCCAACATGCTAGACTAAGTTCTCTAACAGCATACACCGTGGGGTTCTTCTAGCCTTAGGTCCTTCATCATGTATATCCAACAGCTTAAATGAAGATATGGAGACCATGCTGATGAGGTTTATAAGTGACAATATCTGAAAAGGACAGTGAATACTAGGGATGAAAGAATCAGGAGACCAATTTTAACCATAAGCAGTTGGGGATAAAATCAAACCAAACCAAACCAAACAAAAACTAAAACTTGCCTGGACCAGATGAAATCAAACCAAGGGCCAGATCCAAACCTCAGACCTAAATTAGAAAATGAGTGCAAGGGAAAGAAAGAGGTTTTCACTATTTCTGATATTAGCCTTGAACTTGAATTGTAGCTACTGTTAGAAAATAACCCGAAATATTTCAGTCAAGATACCAACAACACAGTAAGAGTACTGGAAGTTTCCATCTACACCTGTGGCCTTAATTTTTCTCACCCTCTTTCAGACGGTCCCCTTCAGCCTTGGTTTTCTTCTGTCTTTCTGATCCAGCAAGGTCTACGAGATGCAGCTTGGAGCGAAAGCTGCTACTCCTGTGATGACAAGAAGACACCAATGAGAATGGTTAGGGTCAAAGCTGACCTGCTGGCTCTGGTTCTCTTTCAAACCAGTCAAAATGGCTCCACTGGTTACCAGTGCTCAGGGTACTGATGTCTGATGATTCATCAAATGCACTTAAGAAGCAACTTACTATTCAACCTTGGTAGAACTACCGTTAACAATCTTGACTCTATAAACAGCGAACAGCAACTTACTTGTCACTCTTCTTTCTTTGCTCTATGGAGATCGTAAAGATGGCATGAGATCGGGATGACTGGGAGTTCATCGCTGTGGAGGCCACGGTCCTACAGTTGTTGCCCTGTTCTAAACAGGAAACAGTATCCAGAGCGACTACAACAGTCTTTTCAGTGAGTCCCACAATCTAATTCAAAGGAAGAAAAAAATGCCCTTATGATTCTGTTTTACATACTTCACCAGAGATAGAAGGACCAGTAGGTTAAAAAATAATGCTTTGACGTTCCAACAGAACCTCAGCAAACAGAACAGTTGTGGTGATGGGGAATGTTTTTTTTTTTTTTAAAGATTTTATTTATTTATTTGAGAGAGAGACAGTGAGAGAGAGCATGAGCAAGGACAAGGTCAGAGGGAGAAGCAGACTCCGCATGGAGCTGGGAGCCCGATGCGGGACCCGATCCCAGGACTCCGGGATCATGACCTGAGCCCAAGGAAGTCGTCCAACCAACTGAGCCACCCAGGTGTCCCGATGGGGAATGTTTTAACCAGCAGCTCTGGGGTGACTGTAAACCATGGTCTCTCATCTCCCTTGGGATTTCCAAAACAAGGGTACCAGACAACACTGGAACTAGAAGAGATCTCTACATTTTAGGATAGAGCAACGGATAGGTGCCTTGTGGGGAGCCCCCATGTGAAGGTCAGCTTTGGCCTCAAGAACAGCAAAGGCAATGCAAATACAGTATTTCTCTTTGCTACTTTCTCCACGTGACCCTATGCCCCTCCCTATACCTCTGACTGGTTTTAGACATTTTCACTAGGGGGAAGAGTGGGAAAACAGGGTCCTAGGCTTGGTACTATATCTACCTGAGAGAATTTGTACATGTTAAAATCTCTTGGAGCCTCTGGAGATTGAACTAGATGACTATGAAGCTCCTGCTAGCCCAAATATGCTATTGTTTTATTACTCCCTAGCTCCCAGATCTACATCTGTGGCCCTGATTTCTGGTCCTTTATTTCTAATTGCCTGCCACTCGCACTTGGAAAATAGTGAATTATAAACCAAACTCATCTTCCTTCCACCAGCACCAACTCTCTCCACTTCTATTACTCTATGCTCAAAACCTCAGATTCACCTTCCTCTCCTCCCATTTCTCCAGACCTCATCTGTCTCCCACTCCTAGCCATTTTTCTTTTGAATCCATTGCTTCCTTTTATTTCCACATCTACCTGCCTCGTCCTTCAAGCCTTACTTATTTCACGCCTGAAGAATAAGACAAAGTTTCTCCAACCTTCCTCACCCTAGTCTGTCTTCTTTTCAAGCCACTTCTGTTTAGTCTCCCTAAAATCCTGCCACTGAAAATGTCACCAAATCACTAGTTCTGTGCTAGATAATGAGGACCCGAGGAGATTTTAAGACACCCTCCTAACCTCCAGGAGCTAACACAGTTGGAGAGATATACACATAAGGTAAAAACTTGTAAAAGTAGCCAGAGCTGTCTCACTTATATACTGTCTACAGGGATGGAACGAATGAAGCTTTAGCCTGGCTTCATAATCTGGTCCTAACACACCTGTTACTTCTCAACCCAGGGCCTCAAATCCAGACAGACTGGGCTAGTCTTACCACCCTAAGGAGTGTATTTTCTGCTTAAGCTACTCCTTGCTACAAGAATACCCTTACTTCTTTTCTCTCTACTTATATACCATCTATCACACCTGAAGAGTGGTTGACAAACTTGTCCTTACCCATCCCAATTTAAATAAAAAGTGCACACTTTGTATTGAAAATTGTACCTCAAAGAATGCTTGGGATTTAATTCCTGCTTTGGCATGGGACATATAATAAAAGATCTTGGAACTGGGTCAAGACCTGGCTCAGTACCAATATTCTTTCTGGTGATAGTATGCACTTAGTCCACTTTGATAAGGTTTCTTATCCCCACTATCCAAATCATCTTCCTGTATTCCAAGTGTATCAGGCTTTTAAAAAAAAGATTTTATTTATACTTGAGAGAGAGGGAGGGAGAAGCAGACTCACCACTGAGCAAAGAGCCCAACATGGGGCTCGAACCCAGGACCCTGGGATCATGACCTGAGCTGAAGGCAGATACTTAACCGACTGAGCTGCCCAGGTGCCCCTATCAGGCTTTCAAAATAGGTCTGATCTTTCAAGTCTTGCTTTTAATACCTGGCTAATGTCTTAATAACCCAGAAGAAAAAAAAAACAATCAGAAGCACATCTGCTCCTCATGCACCTGTATCCTAAACCTTCATCTTCCTGTGCAGTAAAGGGTGGAAGAGGAATAAGATAAGACACTATTTGACCAAGTTTTCCCAACTATATAAAACTACTCCCATCCACTTCCAGCCTTGGATTCTCTTCCTGAATACTCGAGCTGAAGCTAGACCCAAACTCTGTCTGTTTTCAATACTGGCTTCTGGATTTGGTCCACTCCCATATACAAAACTCCCAAATTTCCCTCAAATTTTCTGTTCAGCTATAGCTCCTCATCCTGCATCTAAACCATATGACAGAAACTTCTCATGTAAGTGATCTCTTCTTCCTGTGGTACTTATGGATTTAAAATGTTTTATATTATTTAATTTCTTCCTTTTAAATATCATCCCAAAGCCTACCATAATGTCTGCTATAGTGCTGGCCCAACAGAATTTTCTGTGACCATGGAGATGGTCCGTATCTGTGCTGTCCTATAGTAGCCACATGTAGCTATTGGGTACTTGACAATATTGGGTTGGTGTGACAAAGGGACTGAATTTTAAATTTCATCATATCTTAGTTCACTTAAGTTTAAATAACCATTTGTGGCTAGGGGCTATTATAATGAATAGCCCAGGCTTGGAACTGTGTAAATAATTAATTAATATTTAGTTGGTAACAGGTAACAGGAAGATGACAAAACTTCCTTCCCCACAAAAGCTCCCATTTAGGAATTCTAGACTAACAAAGGAAATCAGGATCACACAAAATCTCAAAGACTGAGATGTCAGCAGCCATTTAAAACTACAGTGGCAAATAAAAGCGATGTGAATTTCAGCAGTAGCCAACATTTTTCAGTATCAACAAATGAGAGACAAACACACCTTTATGCCTTCTTTGGGATCCTCTCGTATATTTATTTGAGAGGCTTTCTCACGAGACGGGCATAGAAGATCCAAGATTTCTTCGTTGTAAATCTGGTATTGTTAAAAATAAAGTGGTAAAAACAAGATGTTAACAGTGGTAATTTGAGGGTGGTGGGATCATAGGTGATTTTTTAAATTCTTCGTGACTTTCTGTATTAAAAAATTTTTACAACATATTATTTTCATAGTTAAGAAAAGGCCTTTAATCTCACATGTAAGTATTTGATACTTATAAGAATGAATACACATATTCACTGTAACAAAATTGAGACTGCTCTCTCAAGACAGTTTCTTGAGAATAGCAGACACAGTGAAAAGTTATACAAATGCCCAAATTCAGTTCTTTGACAATACCCTAACATCACCTTCCCTGATTTGGCTACAATGTTTAAGTAATGGGTCTTTAGGGGACAATGGAAATGGGAAGCACACAGGAGAAGTGGCAACTAATATTTCAACAACCAGAACTTTCAGCATTTACAACAGTGTTTAGTACATAGCAAGCACCACATTTGTTTGCTATTATTGTTGTTGCTGCAATTTAACATACCAGGTTCTTCAGTAATTTTTACACTTGATTACCTGACCATAACTGGGTTAATCAAGAGATTCAAGAAGGCTAAATCTGAATGATGTTTAACTCCCAGTCTTCCAACTCTACACCTCCAATACCCATTAACGTATTAAGATTCAACTCCAGGATGAAGTATTCACATACAATATATAATTTCATGCTTATATTATGTAAGCTTAATCATTGCTTGTCAAAGATATCACTGCTATGGAACCAACTAGCTAGTTTCCCCAAAACCATAAATTTCCTGAACATGTGTTTGAGGTCACGAAGTTAGATATAACTGGCCAATCCAGTTGTATAGTGATATTCACTAGAATGAAAACCCCACAAGGGTAGGGATTTTTATGTTTTGTTCACGGATAGATCCCAAGTACCTAGAACAGGCCCTGTAACACAGTAGGTATTCAGTAACATCTGTTGAACAAACACATTCTATCACACAGCTCAATACTTCACCCATTTTCTCTAACATTCTTCCTGAAGTAGAAGCATTATCACTTAGGCCTCAAAAGAGCTAAGGGAAATAAAATATTTTTCTGCAGACTCTACAGGGAATCAGCAGCAGAGGCCAAATTGGAATTAAAAAACTCCTATCATCTTTTTATGCGGCAATGCCAACTCCTCTAACAATCAGATTAAACAGACTATTCTGACAAAAAAAGAACTGGGCGGGAGCCAGCTCCAACTGAGCCAGTAAATTTTCTCTATCAATTTATTAAAATGTACTTTACTAAAAATGCAATTTACTAATTTGAGTCTGCCAGGAAAAAACTTGATTTGGATTTATTTTTTTCTACCCGAAGAAACATTTGAATTCAGTATAATTAAAGATAAATCATTTACCTCCAAGTACGACACTTTCAGAGTAAATTCGATGTCACTCTTTTTATCAATTTCTTTGAAGAGCAACTGTATTACCCTTGGGATGACCCCAACTGTTGGTTCATTCTCTTGCTCTGCAGTATATGCACCTCCCATTGAATAGGTTTTTCCAGAGCCAGTCTGCCCGTAGGCCAGGACGGTTGCATTGTATCCTGGCAAAATAGAAGTCACAAGCATAGTAGTGCTCATATTTTCATCCAATCAACAAAATACCCTTTCCTTCAGCAATTACTTGCAACAAAATTGAGACTGCTCCCTTGAGACAGGGGTCTCTTCGGAATAGCAGACACAGAGAAAACTTATATGAGAGCCAGGATTTTGCATTACTCCAAACCAGCAAAGGAGAAAAATACCAGCTCCAGAATGTGTGCCCCTCTTCATTGCCCTTAAAAGCTAAGAAGTCGAAAGGTATGACTGAAATAATAAAAGTGGCCGACTCACTGCCAAGAAGCCATTCAGAGTTTTCCAATTCTACTTTTAGCCATGTTAAATTATGGGAACTAAATGAAAGTCTTAGAAGGTTCATAAATATAAGGAATTCCAATGTATGTGTTTTTGATGACCAGTCTTCATCTGAAAAGTCACCAAAGTTGATTTTTATAATCAATGAAAGCATCCACTCCGTATCTAAACTCTCAGACTGCATCTGGACCATATATATCAGCCTCCTTGGCCTTTTTTCCCCCTTTTTAAAAGAACTTGTTTGTCTAAATGAAGACTTTCCTTGATATTCTGAAAGATCATAAGATGTTCCATTAAGATTTTCACTGTAATAAATAGATAGTATTACCTGGCATGACTATGGGACAAACGAATAACATTCTACAATGTTCTATAATACCACAGATATGTATATATAGTAATAACTGGGGAAACCAAGTTGCAGTACTTTTCCCAAAATATTCAGGGCTCTCTGGTATTGGGAATTCAGAGTACAGGAGGATGATGTTGAGCTGACTGAAAAATATTGGCTTCGTATTTGCAACTGAGAACAATGTTAACCAAACATATATATTGGCATCACTATCTACTTTATATTGCCTCTAAAGACTATAATTCTCATAGATTCCCAAGTTAAGATAAAATTATAGAACTACAGTGCTCTTACTGAGCTGTGAAGCAAGATTCTGAGGAAGATGACCAGATAATGAAGGGTCTGGAAACCATACTGTTTCCAGAACAGTTAAAGGAAAGAGGAGTGGTTTATTGGAAGAAACTTGGCAGAATCACATAATTGTCTTCTTTTTTAAAATTTTTTTAATTTTTAATTTTTAATAAACATATAATGTATTATTAGCCCCAGAGGTACAGGTCTGTGAATCTCCAGGTTTATACACTTCACAGCACTCACCATAGCACATACCCTCCCCAATGTCCATAACCCCACCACCCTCTCCCTACCCCCCTGCAACCCTCAGTTTGTTTGTGAGATTAAGAGTCTCTTATGGTTTGTCTCCCTCCCAATCCCATCTTGTTTCATTTATTCTTTTCCTACCCCCAAAACCCCCCAAGTTGCATCCCTACTTCCTCATATCAGGGAGATCATATGATAGTTGTCTTTCTCCGAGTGACTTATTTCACATAATTGTCTTCTAAATGCGTAAATGGGAAAAAGATGAACTTTATGGTGGAGAAGCCTGGCAGATAACACCATAATCGAATAATCAAAATGAACATCAGCAGTAATAAAATGAAGCATCATGTGCTACCCATCAGGATTCAATGGGAAAAACACAGCACCACTTCTGTGATATTCCTGCTACAGATATACAACCTAAATTCAGTCATAAATAAACAGAAAACAGACCAAAAATGGTAAACAGCTTACAAAACAACTGGTGATCTTCAAGAATCAGGATCACAAAATTAGAAAAAAGAAATAGAGAGAGACTGAAAAAACTTTAGAATGAAAGAGACTAGATAGAGACAGTACAACTAAATACAAGTGCTTTTGAACGAGATCCTTTTACTCTAAAGGACATTATTGGGACAACTGGTGAAACCTGAATCCTGAATGAAGTCTGAGGACTAGATGGTAGTAATACAGCAATGCTAATTTCATCATTTTGATGCTTACATTGTAGTTATGTAGGAGGAAGCCCTTGATTGTAGCAAATATACACTGAGGTATTTAGGGGGCATCAGGTCAACACTTCATCTCAAGTGATTCAGGAAAAAAAAGTTCTTTATGCTGTTCTTGCAACATTTGTTTGACATTATTGCTTTAATATTTTAAAAATGTGAAGCGAAGTGTTCAGTGTCCTCTGAGCCACAACATCATTTTAAAAAGTGGAAACAATATGTGAATTTGCCTAGAGGGATGAACTAACATCATGGGCCGAAATTATAGGGAAGCAAATTTCATCTCAATATAATCTAGCGCAATTGGAGTTGTCCAAAATCCAAACAATGGGACCACCTTGTGAGTCAGTGAGTTCCGTATCAGAAATAAAATTTAAATGGACACTGGAAGTTCACTTAGAGAAATTTCTGGAAAGCATTTTTCTTTGGATACAAAGTTAGACTACATGATGTACAAATGGGCCTTTCATCTTTAAGGGACTGGTGTGAAGTGGTTTAACTTCTTTTACATAGACCTGTGCTTTGAATCCTGAATAACCTCTGTACTGGAATAATAGTAATTAAACACCCCTCAGGCACTGCTCCCTTCTTTAGAACCCTGCTTTCATGCTGTGGTCTTCACAACACTAAAGTCTTAGCTTCTTCAATAAAGATTATTAACTGGTCAGAGGACTCAGGGACTTTAGAAAATAGCCTTCTTCACCTAAAAGAATTCCATTCATAATGCAAGATCTCTCTCAAAGATTGCCTGTGCTATTACATTCACCCCTAATCTCCCACACAGAGTTAGTGCCATCCTTTTGGTTTTCATAACACTTTGAAAGCAGTGCTACTTCTACTGCAGCACTGATTCTATTGTGTATTTTTAACTCTTAAAATATTTTTTCTTAAAGGTAAGTGCAAAAAGATTAAAATGTTTTATGTATTTAAAATTACGTATGTAGTCATCTACTTCCACTCCTACTCTTGGACTTTGAACTCTTCCAGGGCCTGAAAGCTATATAATTTTTCTCTGAATCCTCAACAGGCTTCAGAGTACCTGGGCCTTAAGTAGGTTGGCAAATGATCATCTTCAGCACCCATGAAAGAGCTTAGAATCTAATGAAGTTCCAGGACAAACAAAAATATATATACAAGTCAAAGAGGGGCAGAACCACAGAAAGCAAATACAGTAGAAAACTAGCACCAAGGGTACAGACTTTCACAAATGATACTGAGTTGGTTCCTAGGCTGCGGGCTTTTTGAAGGCAGGACTCATGCTTCATCCATTCCTCTATTTGCAGCACCCATGTACCACAGCTGACACCAAACATACACTCGAGAACCGGTGGAAGAATCAAATAGCCTCACCTTTAAATATGCCTTTTATGAGTGGAGCTACTGCTGTATTGAAGACTTCTTCCTGTTCCGTAGACGGGTCAAACACAAAATCGTATGTAAAGGATTTGTCAGTACCAACCACCACCTAGAGAAGGCAAGGGACAAGGAGTAAGAAAAATGCAAGGCAAGACCACGCCCCTACTGCCATTTGGCCCCAGCTGTTCAGAGGCAGGCCCAGGACTCTTCCTACGCACCTGAGGTTCCCCGGGTACGAAAGAAAGGCACATCTGGCAGCCCTCACTAATCTCTTTGGGGACCAGAGGGCGACATCGCAGTGCCACTCTTACAGGAATTCCCTTCACCTCTTCCTTCATGATCCTACCGCAGCACCGTCTCTGCGCAGAGGGGAAAAGAAAAGATACTTGCTGATGAATCTTTGGAGGTCGGGAGGGGTGGGAGTTCCCGCCCGCCTTGAAGGGTGGGATAGGTTTATGGAACTCGGCAGTATAGGTGGCAGCCTCCCCGTCCCCAGCGGGATCGCTGCCTGCGGAGAGTCACTGACCCTCAGACTTGGCCACGACCGGACAGCCCGTCAGCCCCACGCTCTGAAGAGAGAGAAGTGAAGTCTGAAATGAAAAGGAAAGCCCCCAGCGGAGATGTCGACAAAGAACCTAAGCCCCAGCGTACCAGGAAAGGCAGATCCTGAGCGAAGGTGTGCCCCCTTAACTCACCAAACTAAACGTCCCTTTCCCGGTCTCCCGCCGCCCTGTCCCGACCGGAGCTTTAACCGCCAAGTTTCAAATCAGTCCCTGAGGCGCCAGCCAATCGGAGCGCAGACAGATTGCGGGACAAGCACGCACGTCGGCGCGCGCAGGAAGACGCTTTGGGAAGGGGAGGGCCTGCGCGCCGCACCCTGAACCCGCCCCTTCCGACCCACCGGAGCATCCGTTTCCGGTTTCCACACTGGATCGGCGGTGAGCGGCTTCTGAGGTTCCTGAGGCCTGCGGGTAGGTGAGGTGGTCTGGCGTGTACTGCGGCTTATGCGCGGGACTCCAGCGGAATGCGGGGCGGGGACCTGGAGGATGGCTGGCGGTGGAGGAGGGGTCGTTTTTGGTAATCCCCACCATTACTACGGGATGTGCACAGGGCGGTGTCGAGTCCCTATGAATATTGAAGGCAGCCCTCCTTTGGACTTCGAAATTAGACGTTCCTGATTTCCCCTTCTCTGGAATGAATACGGTAACATCTTTTTTTCAGGACTGTTGTGAGAAAGGAGACCATCTCTATGGAGTAACTAACAGGTTGTTTGGCATCCAGATGTTCAGCAAAGTTAATTGTTTTCTTCCGTCTTTTTTCTTCTTTCTCTCTCTCAGTCTCTGTCACCAGGAAGTGGGCTGAGCCCATAGACTGACACCCTTGGGGTGGAGTGAAGTTGTTTTTTGAAACTTGCTGGACTGCTGACCCGTTTGAACCGTTTTTTTTTTTTTTTTTTTTTTTTTTTGGTCAGCTTTGATTCACCCTTCCTTCCATTCCAGGGCCTTGCTGGAGATGGACAGCCGAATTCCTTACGATGACTACCCCGTGGTTTTCCTGCCTGCCTATGAGAATCCCCCAGCATGGATTCCGCCTCATGAGGTGGGAATGGTTGAGGAGGGGATTCATCCCTGTGGGCATGAGATGGTATATGAAAGGTAGAATGGCAGGGTTAGAAATCTCAATAGAGGGTGAATTCTAGCCTTTGTTGTAGCCAGGGGACCCAGAAGTTGGATTCTGAACAACTGAGCCCATTGGGAGCTTCTAATGGTATCCTCCTGCCAGAGTACATTCACACCAGAGAATTCTGGAGTTTTAGAGCCCTAGTTTCTATTCTCTCAAGATAAAGAGGTGGGGGAGCCCCTGGGCTGCTAACATTTCCCCCTGCTATCCACCTCCCCATTTGGGCAGTGTTAGCTGTTCTGCTTACAACTAAGTTCATGGCCGCACCTTTTCCTGACTTCAAGGTGATACATTTTTAGTCCAGGTGAAGATGTGTATAAAATCTAAGGCTGGTAGTCAGATTTCTGGGGTTGCTGTGTCTTGCAGAGGGTGTATCACCCAGACTACAACAATGAGTTGACCCAGTTTCTGCCCCGAATCGTCACACTGAAGAAGCCCCCTGGAGCTCAGGTGAGCCTATGGAACAATTGTGTCTTTTTTTTTTTTAGATTTTATTTATTTATTTGAAAGAAAGAGAGAGAGCGTGCGCACGCACAGATTGGGGGAGTGCAGAGGGAGAGGGAGAAACAGACTCCTTGCTGAGGACCCTGAGATCATGACCTGAGCCAAAGGCAAGATGCTTAACCGACTGAGTCACCCAGGTGCCCTGGAACAATTGTGTCTTAATCCAGGCTAGCTTTGTCTGTACTAGGCCCAGAAGTTGACAGTGTTTGAGGGAATTGATGGGAAAGCAGGTAGGAAGGTAAGGAAACTTTAATGGGCAGAAAATCTGAGATACCACTTCCATAATTTCTGACTCCTCTCTGAGGAACATGTAAGCCAGGCTGGCATACAGTGATGCTATTAGATGTTCTTGTGTGCATGACCTATATTGATCTGTGCTCTTTTCTTACAGTTGGGATTTAATATCCGAGGAGGAAAGGCCTCCCAGCTAGGAATCTTTATCTCCAAGGTATGTGGGCCTGGTAGGCAATATGGATTGCTCATTCCCTTTGTTAAATTACCAGATTGCAGAACCCGAGTGTCCAAAGGCCTGGGAGGAGAATGATAGAGTAGACCTACAGAAGGGGCATCATGGGGACACCCTTTCCCATGTAAAACTTCTCCCCTCGCAAACCATCTGTTTCCTTACATTGTCTCACACACATGCACGCTAGCACCTTACATTTGAATAGCACTTAATTTCACTTACAGCCTTTGAAATTCTCTCACCTCAATCTCGTGTATTCTCTCCTTGCCAACAGGTTATTCCCGACTCGGATGCACATCGGGCAGGACTTCAGGAAGGGGACCAAGTCCTAGCTGTGAATGATGTGGATTTCCAAGACATTGAACACAGCAAGGTGAGCACAGCATCTGGGCTTTGGTGAAGTGAGAAGTCATCCCTGGTGTAGGAAAGGTTGGACAGGATTAGCCTAGTCTCTAATTTGATAAGAAGGAGTCTCCAGTAAGGAAGTCCATTAGGAAGAAGCAGCCAGTAGTGACCTGGAAGGTTGGAGTACCAAATGATTTTCCTCTTGTTATGATATTGTTCTGGATCGTATCTTCATTTGTACAAGCTGCTGTGTTCCTTACAGGCTGTTGAGATCCTGAAGACAGCCCGTGAGATCAGCATGCGTGTCCGCTTCTTTCCCTACAGTAAGTGCCACTCACTTTTTCGTTTACCTGGGAGGGCCCTGGGTGGGAACTCTTTTTTTTTTTTTGGAACTCTTTAAATATGGATTACTAAAGCCCCCGCTGCCACCAAGCTGGGGATGGGGAACTGGGAGTGCGGGCCTGAAAGTAACCCGTTC
Source organism: Neogale vison (assembly GCF_020171115.1). NCBI lineage: Eukaryota > Metazoa > Chordata > Mammalia > Carnivora > Mustelidae > Neogale > Neogale vison. Next base: position 71,668,800 of record NC_058105.1, read on the forward strand.
TTGTCTTCCTTTTCTTTTCTCCTTTTCCCCAGATTATCATCGTCAGAAAGAGAGGACTGTACACTAGAGAGTTGCAGCCCATAGCGCTCCACATGGAATGTTCTAGGACAAGCTGGTTAGGCCTCAGGGAAGCCTCTTGGGAAACTCTACTCTCAGCCCCACCCTGACAGAGTGGAGTGGGGAGGCTGGGGACACAGTGAGGCCCCACCACCAAGCCATCTAGCCAACTGCATTACCCAGACTCTTCTGTACTTCTTGTTCCCTCATTCTGTAGGTGGGCTTCATTCCCTGAAACGGGAAGAATGGAGATCTCTAGATATAGCCTGTGGAGAGCCCAGCTAGAAAAGGCAACTGACATTTATTGGGGACCATGTGCTAGACAACTGCACATGTCACACCGTGTTCACTAGAGACTAGAAATCAATAGAAGAAAGAATCTTGAGGCAACTGATGTTTATTGACTACCGTGTGCTAACCAACTACACATTTGCCCTCTCATTTTCATCAGAGTCTAGAAATCAGTAGCAAAAAGAATCCTGGGGGCCTTCCATCTCATCCCATTGTTGTACTACCTGTCTCAGACCCTACAGAGACTCCCTGGGATTGTTTTTCCCCATCTCCGTTCTCCTATCCTCTTCTCTCCCCTGCTCTCCCGCCCTCCAAAATAAAAGGCAATGCTGAGGAAATGTCAGTGTGACTTTTGGATGATACTGACTGGGTTTTAAATGCTATTGAGGCAAAAATAAAAGCTCTTCCAAGGAGAGAAGCCAGTGGGAAGTACGAGCACAACTGTATCTGGCCAGTCCCTCAGGAAGGTGTGGGAACCTTCCCTTCAGTGTAACTGAGGAATGGTATAGGGTGAGGTGAGTACTGGAAGAAACAGTGCCCCTTCCCTCATGAACTTTGGGCTTTTCTTTGCAGGGACGTGATATTAGGGTAGTTGTCTTCTTCCCCAGGATCTTTGATCTGGGACACAAATGAAGGGAGAGGCTTAGAGGCATTCCTTTCAGGGACAGCAGTAGGAGCTAATTTCCAACTTGTAGGTTGAGTGATACTATTGACTTCCCTCCTTTTCTCCACTCCCAACACCCACATAACCTGCCACCGTCTTCATTACCAGTTCATTGTTAGCGATTCCAGACCACACTTTATGCCATTTCCGTTGGCATCTTTAAAATACCCATTCAGAACAGAAAGGTTTCTAATGAGGTATGGGGTGAAGTCCCCCCCCCATGATGAAAGTCCCCAGTTTGCCGTGAAAGAATCCTAGGAAGCTTAAATGTGTATTTCCACGCCCTGGCCCTGGAGAGTGATTCTGTTGTTCTGGGGTGGAACCTGGGAATCTGAATTTTTTAAAAAGTCTTCAAATGTGGGGAACCGTTCTAAACAGTATATGGCTATGAGTAGGTTCTGGCTGTCTCTATACATCCCATCTTAGCTTTACTATGCGCTACTGGCAGGTAGCAGTGCCCTTGGGAGTGGAGTTGGAGGCAGTCTCCCATTCCTTGGGAAATTAGGCTCCGGCTCCTGCTCCTGCTTGCTGTGCTGCCCCCCAGTGGCCATCTGAAAAACTGGAGGCTGAGACTTGCCTAAAGGCCTGTTGGCTGAGTGGGCTGAATGTCGAGGTCACGTACTCTGCCTGCAGTTAACAGGTTTAAAAACAACTCCTCTAAGAACTGTGGTAGACATGGTAAAAAGTCCCAGCTAGGTGCCAGGGGCCTGAGAGGCAAAAAGCCTCCTGCGCTAAATTTGTTCTCCCTTGGAGGTACCTGGAATGAGCAGGATGCAATTGCATTGTAACGGTACAGGCATAGCACGGAGAAGATGAGCAATAACAGGCTGAGGCCCAAGGACCAGTGGTTTATCGGGTGTAGATAAGAAACCACGGGGAATGAACTCTGTCTTTGAGGTATCCCAGCTGCCGTAGGCCGGCATCCCCTAGAGATGGCTTTTAGCAGTCAAGAGAAGGTAAGGTGGGATGCCTGGGCCCTGCAAGAACATTCCACCCCCCATAGCTGCGAGATGCAGTTGTGAAAAAACAATAGCATTTTCGGGGGTTATGTTTTTAAAAAATTTTAAGTTTTCATTCATTTGACAGACGCAGTGAGAGAGGGAACACAAGCAGGGGGAGTGGGAGAGGAAGAAGGCTTCCTGCTGAGCAGGGAACCCAATGTAGGGCTTGATCCCAGGACCCTGGGATTGTGACCTGAACTGAAGGCAGACACTTAACAACCCAGGTGCCCCTAAAAATTTTTATTTTAAGCACGCTCCACACCCATCGTGGGGCTAGAACTCAGTGACCTTGATGTTAAGAGCCACGTGGTCCACTGAGCCAGCCAGGTGCCCTTTGGGGGTTCTATCTTAACTCCTCTAAGCTCAGGAATTGTATGAAACTTGGTAAGTACCCAAATATGTATGTATTTATTTTTAAATATTTATTTATTTGAAAGTGAGAGAACACAGGGAGGAGGAGTAGAGGCCAAGGGAAAGGCAGGAACCCCACCCCCCACACATGCACACACTGAGCAGAGACCCTGATGTGGGGCTCGATCCCAGGACCCCAGGACCATGACCCAAGTGGAAGGCTGTGACACTTCACCGACTGAGCCGCCCAGGCGCCCCAGTAGCCAAGTATTTAAATCTTAAATCTGAAGGTGGGGGGAGAAGGATTACTGGGAAGCCCAAATGCAATAAAGTCATCAGATTAGACAGAGTCAATGTCTTTTGATGCCTGACTCTATGAAAGACTCCAGTTGAATTTCCACCACTGTAGTGTGTATTAAGGTAAGAGGGATGTAGCTGGGGTTAAATCTCAGCTACCAGGGGGGCATCTTCTAGGAAACCAAAGAATTCTGATCTTATCTCTTGCCTAAAGGAAGACCAGGGAGCTGTTGGCTGAGGTTAGTCCCATTTTACCAAAAATAGCAGTCAGCCCTGGCCATCAAATCAGCAAAGGAAGTCTGCCTTCTCTACATTACACTCCCTAGCCCAGCAAAGCTGGGAGAAAAGAGAACTCTCTTCAGTGGAAATGAATTCTGGATGGCAGAGTGGAAGCCATGTGCTGGAATAACTCTATGTGTGTGTGTGTGTGTGTGTGTGCGCGCACACACACACATGCGCTTGTGTGCACATGTGTGCACTTGTGCAAAAGGCCAGGTTCAGAGATTCTGGGCCTTTGTGCTGCATGATGGGGAAATGAAACTTGTACCCACCCTAAGATAGGACAAGCCAAGGTTATCCAAAAGAATAAGGAGTGAGAGGTAGTTAGAGACAAGAGTACAACAAGTACAAAGAGAAATGGGCATTACATATTTCACATTCTAACCCATTTGGGCACTGGTTTCAAACATCACACTGAGGTCTCTGGGTATTTCTTCCCTGTCATCTGCAGAGACTTGTTTGGACAAAAGAGAAATGATACAAGGCACCAGATAGTGGTAAATGGTAACTCAAAGTGAATAGGGACGGATCCTTCTGAAGTCTAATGATGCCTCCCCAGGATATGAACCATAGAAGCTTTGAACCCATCACCTTTCTGTTCCCTGAAACTGTAAACTTCTCCCATGTAAACACAGCACAGTAGACCCTCGCCATTGCAATTGAACTCTAGGTGTGCCAGAAGTCGTAGTTCTTCCTTACCTATTGTTCAGATCAGTGTTGTTACCCACTTACGCGATGATGGTATCATCACCTCTTTCTGCTCCTACATCTATCCACTTAACGTGTTTCCTTGAAAACGATGTCTGTGAGAGAATGTGTTGCGGAGAGTTGAAACACTTAGTAGAGGTTTAGAGAGAATAATGTACCTGTCCTTCCTCTCTGCTAGTCTTACCAACTTCCCTATTGTTTTCCTCAATCCCTTTTTCAAATAAAACATGGCTTAACACACACTTGTGGTGTCCTAGACCAGCCATTATAGTAGTTGAATCATGTGTACCTAGAAATTTAGGCTGCAAAAGCACTCCCGGCCAGCTGTGTCCCATAGCTGCAGCTGAACCTGCATAAGCAAATGTTGAGAGGGATGCATAGGTGGCTTGGTCGGTTAAGCAGCTGCCTTCGACTCAGGTCATGATCCCTGGGTCATGGAATCGAGTCCTGCATTGGGCTCCTTGCTTGTCAGGGAGCCTGCTTCTCCCAATGTCTGCTGCTCCCCCTACTTGTGCTCTCTCTGACAAGTAAATAAAAACTTTAAAAAAATGCTCAGAAGGGAAAGAAACGTACCTTTTAAAGGTTAAAACTTAAAAGGCGAACCAAAAAGAATCAAGGAAACCGTGTCCTTGAAAAGTGGCTGCTACGGCCACAAACCAAGTGACCTACCATCCTAGGACAGATCCAATCACAATATACTGTCTTAATTAAAGAAGACCCCATGGAGCAACCGACTTAAGGATTCAAAGCCTCTTGGACTCTGTGTTACAGGGGGAGACTAGACGGAGGCAGAGAAAATGAGAAACAAAGCAGGGTTTGGTCATTTGGGGAGGTTCTATATTTTTTCCCCTGATTTATCCACAGACAATCCAAGACAGAGCTGCCCAACCATTAATGAATAGGCCTAAGGGGCCAAGGTATAGAGTTAGTGATATGAGAGTGAACACTCAACATCTGGTCCTCCCAAGCACATGATCTTAGGAAGTCCAGTCCAATGACTGCCTGCAACCCAGGGTTGGGTACTCTGCACCCCTCATCTCCTTCCAATACCAGGCAGTCTTAGAACCAGAAGTGGGGAATGGCCCTTGAGAAGGTTGTCCTGGCTCAACTTCTCAATGCTTACAATAGATAACTTTGAGACGAATCCCTAGGGGGGTTGGCTGAGGAGGGGACAAAATGTTCTGTGTGATGTCTTGCTGGTGGGCTCACCTGGCAGGCACAGTTGAAGGTGTAGTACAGGAAGTCGGTGAGGAGCAGTATCTTCCCCACTGTGAGGTGGGTAAGTGGGCCAACCATCACCCCCAGTGAGGAGGAGGAAATTGATCCCGCCCCTGACACTCTTCCATCCCAGTCACACCTCCCGATCTTCAGAGCCCCACCCAGATACCCCCCTTCTCCTTGCTCTGCTCCCCCAGGCACATGAGTTTGGGCTTGTGCAGGGTCGGCTCAGTGGTTTCCAGAAGCCTCTGGTTTGCCGTGGGCCCTGCATGCGAGGCTGTACATGGCGGCAGGTGGATGGTGTGCTCTCTGTCCTTCTGCTCATCACCTTGCACATGGACTCAGGGTTGGGGGCACAGCCACACCCCCTCAGGCCCTGCCTGGAGCTGTGGATGATCTGTGGGAGATCGCGGCAGTGACGTTAAGGGGGAAGGGGGGGCTGCGGAGGTAGGGTGGGGGTGGGGATAGCCAGGGTCCAGAGGGCAAGTTGAAGGATCCACAGAGGGCAGGTGGCCTAGCCAGAGGGAGGCCTAGCCAGAGGCTTGCTTGGGGGAAAAGCACATGCTTCGGAATCATCACTGCCAGGGGCAGAGGGTGCTGTTCTCTGTAATGCCATCACCCTCCCGGAGAAGGAAATACCAAAGAAATTGCCAGGCGCGTCTTGGACAAGTTGATTTATTAGAGCTTTACAGTGGTGCTCCTGCCCAGATGCACCAGAGCGAGGTGTTCAGCTTCCCTCATCCCCCTCCACCGCCACAGCCTCCTGGCTCTCCTCCCCGCGGTTCTCTTGCCGAGTGAACTCCTCGATGACTATGTCCTCAGAGCTTGCAAAGCAGCAGAGGGGAACGCGGGGTTAGGAACAACTGTCTGGGCATCATCCACGTTCCCTCCCTTTCTGTGATTCCAGAACAGTGATCTCTTCTCCGCTTCCAACTCAGATCTGAAGCCCTCTCAGGGTAGCGACCCCCACCCCCCCAACCCATGGATCGACCACTCTAGCTTGTCTCCCTTCACTCCCTTCCCCATCTCCCAAAACAAAAGTCCCCCCCCCAACCCCGCCACCACCCACCCAGAGTGCAGGAGGGGAAACAAGAATGGAGGGGGGGGGAGGGAAGGGATCGGTAGAATGAAAGACCGAAGGGGGGGGGGAGGGTGTAAGGAAGGGAAGAGGGGGAAGGAGGATTCTGAGAAGAGCAGGGGGTGGAGGGCATATGAAAAGCACTGAACTATGACACGAGGCTAAACCATAGGTTTCCACCACACAGTATTGAAAGCAACACTCCAGGGAAGCTTTTTAACATTGCCATCGTCATAAAATGGAGGGTGGCAATGGGGAAAGGGGGATGGGGTTTCCGGGCCTCACAGTTTCTTACCTAGCAGCCTCTGTAGCAAAGCATGGAGAGGGAGGGACACACGGAGAAGCTGACACTGGGCTCTTCAGTTCCACTGAGAAATGTCTTGTTTCGCTCCCCCCTCCCTTTTTAACCCTCTCCTCCCTCCCCTTCCCCAAGGAGCGTATGTGCGTGCACCCACGCACCCACCCACCCCCTGAAAACCTAGGAACCCGATCTGCCCATTGCTCTACATTCTCTACCCACACAGCCAGTCCGGGATTCCGGAGATTAGAACGGCTTGGTCGCCGCAATCAGGCCCACCGTTCCTGTCAGTCCCACCTGGTCCCTCACCATGTGATGGCTTTGGATGCATCAAGATCAAGGGCAGCTCCACACCCACGTCGCTGCGAGGATTCCAAAGAAGAGTCACAGATCTCCCTCTGAGGCCACTCCTGAAACCTCTCCCCCTCGGTTTTCTGGTCCTGGGATGTCCTTGGGCTCTCCTTTGGCCCACTTTTGGTCTCCTTATGTCCTCACCTTCCCCTTCTTGCTCCGTCCCCTCCCCCCACAGCTTCCTCATGAAGTCTCTTACCTGGCTATCAGGTCACCGAGGATGCTGAGGGTAGAATGACATGGTAAAATTAGCAGCTGGAAATGGAAAGTGGCAACCTAGTTTTCCTGGGGGATAAGGGATCATAAGGCCAACTCAGCCACAGGAGAGGTTTCTGGAAGGGAAGGTAGCTTGCTCACTGAGCACACAGGTTTTGGGAAACTGGTCTGGGAGAAGGGATGGGAAACAGCTTGACTGGGTCAGTCCAACGGGAGGGAAAACAAGTGTGGCTCCCTGGCCCCTGCCCAGACAGACCCTGAACTATCACTCACCCTCCACCGGACACCATCAGGTTGACTCTCACTTTGTAGGACACCAGGATCCCCAGGAGTTCCTTGTCCATTCCAGGTTGAAGACTGGAGGTGGTAGTATTAATTGTTATGTGTTTGTTGGGGGGAGGGGAGTAAAGCATTCTTTCCCTCAGTCCCTTCCTGTGCACCTTTTCTCACAGACCTTCCGTGCTCTCATCTCTCCTACTCACTGAAATTCCATTTATTCCTAAAGTCCAGTTTTACCATGTCACCCTCTGCTGAAGAGCCACTTGGTGTGGCTTTCATGACCCTTAGCAAACTGGCCTCACCCAGGCTCTCTAACTTCTTCTGCCCTGATTCCCTAATACCAGGGATACAACCTAAGCGGACCCATCCTCTCTCCATGCTCAGAACACGCCATGCAGTTTCCCACCTTCTGGCCTTTGCCCATGCTGTGCTCCCAATCTAGAATGTCCTTTCCTTCCTCTGTTTCTGTTGCTATCCAGATCCTACATGTGTCTCAAGATCTAGCTCATTCAGGGGCGCCTGTGTGGCTCAGTTGGTTGAGTGACTGCCTATGGCTCAGGTCATGATCCCGGAGTCCCAGAATTGTGTCCCAGCATGGAGTCCTGCAGCAGACCCCCAGCTCAGCAGGGAGTCTGCTTCTCCCTCTGACCCTCTCCCCTCTCATGCACTCTCTCACTCTCTGTAAAATAAATAACATCTTTTTTTAAAAAAAAGAGGTGTAAGTCATTCAGTCTCCTCCAGGAAGCTCTCTCCAGCTCTGCCGGCTTCTTTTAACTTCTATTGAATTTCTAATCTGAACCACGTGTACAAACATTTAACCTTTAGATTGCATTGGCGTTCCTCTTTGTTCCCTGCCTAGGCCATAAATTGACTGAAGGCAGAGGCTGTCTAAAATGTCTTTGTGTCCTCCCACATTGCTTAGCATAGGAATGAGCATGTAACAGGTGCTCCCTGAAAAACTCACTGATTGGAAAATAAGACACAGAAAACTGTAGGATATTGGGAAAGTCTCTTCATGACTCTGGAATACTGATCCTTTAATCTATAAAATCATACTGTTTGGATGATTTCTGAGGGTCTTTCTAGCAGTAACAATCTATAGCCTCAAGATTGATAAGGTATGGATAAAGGTAGGGGACAAATAACATTCATCAGATGGTGGCAGATGGCTTTTGGTAGAAGACATACCTAGCACTAGGGCCTTCAAAGACATAGGACCAAAATGAATGATTGGGCAGAATTCTACCAATTCCTATTATGTCGTTCTCCTTCTTTTGGTCGTCGTCCTCCTCCATTTCTCATCTCCTAGTCTTTCACTCCTAGACATGCATGAGCTTTGTGAGCTGCAGAGTATTATACAACACAGGGAATTATCCTCACTGCTTCTTCTTTTCTTGCTCCCTGTGACCTAAGCCTGGGCATTGGTCCCATGGGCATTATTTAGCTTCTTGATGGCCTTCAGGTCTGCAGCGGTCTCTGAACTCTGGCCTAGGGACATTTTTAAAAAATGGGTAGGCTTCCTTAACAGGTAACAGCTCAGAACTGTATGCACAGCATGAAGAATGGGTAAGGGGATGGGACATGGAGGTTGGGCCTCACGTGTATGCTTACATTGTGCTGGAGGCTAGATTGGTATCGCCGTGCTTGAGTTTGCCATCCAGCGCCAGGCCCTGTTTCTGGCAGTTGGGAGCCAGGAGCGGAGTTACTTCGAAGCTCTTAGAGAAACTGGAGTTAGCACCTATAGTCTCCCTTTAAAAGAAGAGAAGAACTTAGGCTAGGCTTTGCCAGTTATGCATACTTTAATTCCCAAGGCCATATTGCACAATTCCATAAACCTACTGGAGTAGCCAAGAGAGTGGGCATGTCCAACTGCAGAGAGTGGGCACACTTTGCTCTGGTGGGAAATCCTTATGCCCCTGACCTCCCCGAGTTTTGATGATCCTCTTGTGGGTATTCACCCTCTAGTTCTCCTGGGAATCCCTCTTATTCTCTCCAGCACTCATCTTGACTTTCCTCAGTCCTGGGTTCTTACCCTCTTCCTTCTTTCCCCAACCCCCTCCTTTGCCTCTAGTCCCTGACACTTTTCCCACCAACCCACCCCTTGGCTCTCTTGCTCCCAGCCCCGGTGCCAGCTCACGTGAACTCCTGGATGAACACGGTCTTGGTGTACTTGTCTAAGGAATACAGGACAACGTCTGTGATCTGGTCAACTGAACAGCCAGGGGAAAAGCAAGTGACTATAATCATTCAGTCTTCCCCAAAACCCCAACTCACTGCCCTTAGATGTGACCCAACACATGGGTACACTATGCATGTTGTACTGAGATGCACTTGTGGGCAAAGAAAGATAGGCATTTTGCTAAGCTTGCATTAGAGAGAAAGTCTAGATGAATGCAGACTGGGTAAGTGAGGCAGCATTTTGGAAAAAGACCCGTGGATTAGGAACCAGGTGCAGGGGGAATAGGAAAAGAAGCTCACCTGAAATCTTGATTTTTTTGATGACCTTGTTGGTGCAGTTGTTGATAGAAATGTTGACAGAGATGGGTTTGCCGTGGTAGTGAACCTGAAGCAGAGGGAGAGGCTTATCATGAGGCCGGAGGGAGAACCCTTAGACTGAGACCCAGAATTCCTGCTTCCTTAACAGTGTTGCTGCCCTGGCTTCCGTCTCTGGCTACCCAAGAAGGAAATCAGTGAAGGATCAGGGTTTTGGAGGGGTTTCAGGGTAAGAGGTCAGGAAGTGGGGTTCACAAACCTCCCTGTCCATAGAGGCCTGCAGCTGTAGGGGCTGAGCTGACAGAAGGAAGCGGCGGGTCGTCTGGGCACAGGGGCCAGGGCCTGGTTCTGGGGGTGCAAACTGTATTTTCCGAACCACCAGCCGCACGGAGTCTCTGAGTAGAGGCCAAGAGGTTAGCCAACACATCTCCCTGGGGACTCACAGACTTTTTTCCATGCCAACCGCATGGCCTGGTCCTTGCTTGGGGTGGGGTGGGGGTGGAGATGGCGTAGAGCCTCCCCCAGAAAATTCCTCTAGACCCTCAGTGGAGGCATCCATACCATGAGTCGGTGAACAATGGCTCACTGGCCAAATGTGGCCTGCTGCCTGTTTTTGGATGGCCCACAAGCTGAGAACGGTTGTTGCATTTTTAAATGGTTGAAAAAATTCAAAGAACGATAATATTTCATGACATGTGGAAATTATATAAAATTCTAATTTTAGTGTCTATAAATAAAGTCGTATTGGAAGACAGCCCGGCTCATTCATTTACATACTGTCTCTGCCTGCTTTCGCACTACAATGGCAGAGTTGAGTAGCTGCAACCGAAACTATAGGGCTGGCAAAGCCAAATTATTTAGTTTTTGGCCCTTTCAGGGGAAGCTGGCCGACTGCCCTGGAGCAAGGAAGAGAAGCCAGAGGGGAATCAGAGCTGGACCTCTGAGTCGGCTGTGATGGTACTATGGAGGTTACAAGTAGGGCTCTTTCAGTCCTGGTATCAGGATCTGTTTCTTAGCCCAGTCTGGAGGCAGGGGTTTTGAAGAGGACTAAAGACTACCTCTTGGAGATTTTCTCCTCCAGGTTTTCAGCACAGAAACTCTTCACTTCAAAGTCAATCCCACAGGCCTGCAAGGGGGCAGGGGCAAAGAGAACTCATTTCTGATTATCCTTTCCTCTTGGGTCTCTAATGAAATGCCTGACCCCATCTCTTAGGGGTCTGTTTCAGCAGTCTTGTCCCCCTGTCCACCTGTCCCTCTTCCTGGTATTTACTATCTCTCTCCCTTTCTTGGAACCCGGACCTCACCTTTCCAGCATCTTCAGGCCCTGGCTGCAGCGTCACTGAACAGGGAAGGTTAACAGCCATCTGGGGGATCAGGAAGAGGTCAGCAAACAGGAGAAATAGGGAACCCCTTCCTCTGTTTTCCCTCTTTAGCTTCCCCTCTTAATCTCCCCCTGGAAACCTTGCCCAGGACTGGGGGGGGTGGTTAGTACCTGCAGGGTAAAGGGGTAGGCATTGTTCCCCAGCTTTTGCAGGAGTCGCTCCTGTAGGACTGTGAGGGGCCCTTGGGGGCTGGTGGGCTCAGGTGGGAACACCTGCTGCACCTGCACATACAAATCTTTGCGGAACATCAGACCAATCACATCCAAGTCATCGTGGCCATAGCGGAAGGCACATGTCAACGTGACAAACACTGCAGGCAAAGGAGGAAGAGAGTGACTTGTCATGCCTGAGGGAGAGAGGAAGTTCTTAAATGGCCCACGGGAAGACATGGAGAGACAAGGGAATATGACTGAAACCATATGGCCATGAAGAAAAGGATTAATACATTAGACTACAGTAAAATTTAAATCCTCTTTACATTAGGAGTCTTTATGAACAACAAAACAAGCAAAAGCCCAGGAGAAAACATTTGTACCATGCATAGCAAACGAAAGTTTAGCGGTCCTAACCTGAAACTAATGAATGTTGCGTGTCAACTCTACTTCAATAAAAAAGCTTCGCATTTGTGAGATATAAAGAACTCCTGAAAATCAATCATTTAAAGATCCCAATATAACAGTGTGCAAAGAGTATGGAGAGGCATGATATAGAAAGGCCAGTGAGATGTGAGAACATGTCAGGGTGCCTGGGTGGCACAGTCGGTTAAGCATCTGACTCTGGGTTTTGGCTCAGGTCATGATCTCAGGGTCATGAGTTCTAGCCCGGCATTGGGTTCTGCATTTGGTGTGGAGTCTGCTCGAGATTCTCTTTTGCTTTCCCTCTGCCCCTCCCCGCTGCATGCGCCCTCTAAAATAAATAAATGATAAATCTTAAGAAAAGATATGAAAAGATGTCCAATCTCATTAGTAATCAGATAAGCACCGATTAAAACCACAATGATGAGGTAACATGTCACATGCATCAGATTGTCCTAATTTACCCTCCCACCAGCAGTGTGCAATGAACTTCTATTGTTCCACTCCTTGCACACTGCTGGTGGGAGGGTAAATTAGGACAAACACTCTGGAGAAACTCCAAAGTGAGTAAAACTGAATCTGCTTATATATTATGACGTAAGAAGAATTTAGAGGAACTCTTGCTCATGTTTATGTGGAGATACATATGAGAATGTCCATTGCATCAATATTATATTTGCTGTAGCATAAAATTAGAAATAATTTCAATATCAGGGAAAGAATGGGTAATACAGCTATGGTATATTCATATAATAGAATGCTAAACTGAGTTTAAATGAACTAGAGCTCCATGTATCAACATGGTTAAAACTCAAAAAAAACTACTGAGTCAAAAGAAAGCTAGCTTCATAATGATACCCATGATCCAATACCGTGTATATGAAGTTTAAGAGCATGTAGAACGATACCAGAGTTGCTCGCAGATATATAACTATGGAGTAGAAGTATAGTAACATCATAGGAATAATAAACACCAAATGCGGGATAGTTGTTTCCCAGGGAGGAGGCCAGTAGGGAAGGAGGGAAAAAGGAGGGGAAATGGGATTAGGGAAGGACACATGGGAGACAAGTTTGTTTCTGTAGTTCTTTTGGAAGCCAGGCGGTGGGTACAAGGTATTTATTATGGAATTCTCTAGGGTCCGACTACCTCGGCTTGAGTATGACTTGTACGAATCCCTCGAGTTCTGTGAGTCTCAGTTAATTCACCTGTCAATAACAGGAGCTCTGCATATGTTATTTAGACTTCACAACAATCCTCCGAAGTATCATTACTGTTTTTTAAATATTCATTTTCTTAAGTAACTTTTACATCCAGTGTGGGGCTTGAAATCATGACCCCGAGGTCAAGAGTCACATGCTCTACAGACTGAGTCAGCTAGGCGTGTCTCTTCTGAAGTATTATCTCCATTTCACAGGTAGAGAAAATTAGTTCAGAGCTGCCCCGGTCACTTAACTGTGTGACTCCAAAAGCCAGACTTCCGTATGCCCAACCCAGGTCATAGGAGTTCCTGTGAGGAGTTGATGTATAAGAAATCCTTTTGGAAACTGTAATTATAGATGTGAATGATGACGACAGTTATAGGAATACTGGCAGAAATCGGATAGTTATAATTGAATTCATACTTATGCAGCTGGTACCTAAGATGAGGGGCAAATAGAAAGCTGCGTCAGTGAACTAGCGGAATATGGGATGGGGTGCAAAAGCCCTGACCCACAAGAAAAGAAAAGTACCAACAGAAAGCAACTTATTTCGTATTTTTATGAGATCAAAATATCGAACAGCCAGGATATCTGCTTTTTAAATTAAGAACAAGGAAAGTGAATCTATATTGAAAAGATACAATGAAGACTGAAAGTAATAATAATGGTAGTATTTATAAGGACTGGGGCAATGGGTGGCCTTATATACTGCAGGAGGGAGAGTCAATTGGTACAATCATTTTGGAGGGCAGTCTGGCAATAGAAACTTTTATAAATGTGTGAATTCAGGATGCCTGGGTGGCTCAGTCAGTTAAGCTGCTGCCTTCAGCTGGGGGTCATGATCCCGGGGTCCTGGGATTGAGTCCTGCATTAGGTTCCCTGCTCAGTAGGGAGCCTGCTTCTCCCTCTGCCTCTGACTCTCATGAATAAATAAATAAATAATTTTTAAAAAGATTTTCTTTATTTGACAGAGAGCAAGACAGCGAGAGAGGGAACACAAGCAAGAGGAGTGGGAGAGGGAGAAGCGGGCCCTCCACTGAGCAGGGAGCCTGATGTGGGACTTGATCCCAGGACCCTGAGATCATGACCTGAGCCGAAGGCAGATGCCTAACGACTGAGCCACCCAGGTGCCCCATAAATAAAAATCTTAAAAAAAAAAGAAAATCGATCGTTTTCATTTTTAAAAATTCAACATCTGCTCTAAAGTTATCAACTTATGGTTATGGTTGTGTCTGTTAGACAAACAATACCTCTTAATCATGTGAAAACCAGAAAATACAAACAAAAAGAATAAACCCAAGCTCTGCTGTCATACAACGTACTGCAGAGATAACTGCTGTTAATATCTCTTGCACCTGCTTCGCCACTTCATGTCTCTAATTAAACACAAGACTACCGTAGGCCTTTGTGCCATTGCCTTTTGAAAGCGAATTGTTTATTTTGAGAGCACTGTAGACTCACAAGCAGTTGTACGAAATAATACAGAGAGATCCCAGATAGATTTTTGTTAAACAATACATCTATACTGCCTTACAACTGGCCTTTATCACTCAGTAATATAGCATAAGCCTGTTTTACATCAACAAATGAAACTTGAGAGAAAAAAAAATCAGAAAATTCGCGAATAAAAACATCTTCATAAAAGGAACAAGACATATAGAAGAGCCAAGGAACAAACTGAAGAAACATACCCAACTTAAATGAATAGTCATAAAAAATTCTACTAAGGGACATAAAGAAAGACTCAAAATGGAAAAGACATCCTCCTTCTGGATCAACATGCGTTTTCTAAACTAAGTATTTTTTTCTATAGGTTATTCTGAAGGTTATTCTAAAGATTTTGTGGGAACTTGGAAAAATGATTTAGGGTGTTTTTTATTTTTTATTCTATTTATTTATTTATTTATGTTTAGAATACAGAGTAATTGAGAGTCTTAAGCTGGTTAATTTACCAGCTATTCCCTAGAATTCTTCTGATATTTAGAACTGGCTGGACTGCTCATCCACACTGTTTAATCAGAAAGACTAAGGTTATTTTATCTCACAGGATCTAAAGGTTATGTTTGAACTAATATTCATCAATTTGTTCTCAACCTCTTTCAAGCCAAACCCAATTTTCAGGCTTACTGAGTCACAGAATTAAAAAAATTTTTTTTTAAAAAGCAGTGCAAAAATATTTCAGTGTAATGTTGATCTATGATACTGTGACCAGAATAATGTCTCTTGTTGTTACTTGCTGGAGCTATTGTTTTCTTTGTTTCTTTACTTGGGCTCCCCTCCCCCCTAAAAAAGATAGGGGGTTTTCCCTATGTAGGAGAGGTGGAAAGATATATCCCAGAGGTCCCAAAATGGCAGTTTGAAGGTCACATCCAGCCTAAGTAAAAATAAAAATTTCTTGATCTATCCAGGCCTTAAAAAGTCGTTTAGTTAGCTGCCAACATTTGAAGATCAGGAAATTTGCATGAAAATATGGATTTCTGGAATACTGGATCTTTCTATAGCCAGTCTAATAAGCCCATGTTCAGTTTAGCAACAAAGCAAGGGGACCACCAAAAATAATAAGGAAACCTAGAAATTTTAGAAAGAAACTATTTTTAATTCTAGTACACATGGAAATGTTGTGTACTTTTGAAAAATAAAATTTCATTTATGTTTTAGAAATATATCTATGTTGAATATTATTTGGGAAAGAGGTACCATAATCATTTTAGAATTTGGGCCTCTGACGGTCTTATTCTGTGCTTCATTTCCTGTTCCTTTCCAACAATCGGAAAATGTGGCCTCACTGGGCTAAAATTCCCGGTTGCTTGCCCCCACCAGACAAGGCATTCACAGTTCCCACTGCTTTTTGTTTTTTTTATACCTCTCAAGTACACTCATCCACTCTACTTATTCAGGTTACTTGCGGCATAGGTGACATTTCAGTTTGGGGTCCCTGGCACATACGAAGTCCAAGAGAATTTTTACTTACTCTTTCTATCTTTTAAGTAATCAGGGTCAACCAGGACCACACCATCTGTGTAGAGAGAGAGAGAGAGAGGGCACCGCAGTCAGGAAAAAGCCTTAGACTATGAAACAGAATTGGATTCCTGAAATAGTTCCTCCCATTTTTCCCTTTAATTAACCTCCTCTTCTGCATTTTTCTTTCTTGGTTTTCTCTTAGTTCCTGGCTCCCATTCCCTTCTCCCCAGGCTCTTTCCCTTTTTGAACTCACTGACCAATGGGATCCACCATGTCCACATGGTCCACGAAGTCCCGTTTCCCCAGGTAGAGAGTAAGCTGTTGTGGAAGAACCTGGCATGTTACTCTCATAATCATCTTTGAACGGATTCCCCTGAAGCCCCCAGCAAAAACCCTTTGAGACCTTTAAGGTGGTACCCACCTGCCCCTTTTGCCCTCTAATTTGCCCGGCTAGGCCAGGTTCTCTCACCTTCCCATTGGAGCAGGTCTTCTTATATACTCTATAAAGAGAAAATTGGAAAGTAAATAAGGAGGGTCATTGGGAGAGAAGGAAAGAGGAAAATAAGGGAGGGGAAAGGAAGGGAAGTGGGGGACAAAAGGAAATATTCCTAGGATTAGGAGAAGAGGCCCAAGAAGCATGAAATGGAGTAGAGTTCAAATTTTAAGTAGAAGAGAGGTTGGAAACTCTTCTACCCCAAAGTCAAGTACTTGGGTTCAGGTAAGGGACAGATCACAGATTCAGAGAATTAGAAGGAGTTCTTACTTACCTTGAGATGTTGGCCATGGAGTTGACTCTGTGCCTTTTCTGAGAAGACGGAAAGAAGGAGGAACGTTCAGTCATTTGGTTCCTATTCTCTTTGCCCCATTCTGGGATACCATCCAGACACACCCAATGTGGTGTAATCTTTCCTCCTTAAATAGACACCTCGCCACCATCAAGCACTTTATATTATCTCTCTTGCCAAGATTTCTTATTCAGTCATACTCTCACCCATCCCAGACATGGGGGGAAAAACTATTTTTACAAATTGTCAAGTAACCATACTGTCTGTTCTCCAGGAAGGGCATGGCTTCCTGGAGTAGCTGGGGCATTCTTGAGCACCTTTATGGAGCAGGAACTTGTCTGGAACAGGGCTGGAAGGATGCCTCCATCCAAACAATTGGAGGAAAATTGGACTGGATGAGGCTGGACGTCACCTGGCACACAGTAGTACGTGTCAAGATGTGTTTGTTAGATACACGAATAAATGAATGAAGAAAAAATGGATTCTGTCTGCTTTTGCTCCTACTTTGGATTCTGAGCCCGAGTTCACCTCACAGTGGCTTTAACTCTCAGCTAAGAGGGAAGAAAAGCATGGGGGAGAAGGGTTTTGTGCCCTCACACTCTTGGTTGTTGGTGGCAGAAATCTCTATTGAGGTCGAAAGCCTTCCTTGCATCTGTTCATCACTCTCTTCACCTTCCCCCAATTTTCCCATACTTAACCCCATCCACGTCCCCAGGTACTAGGCCTCGGAGTGGGGACCCTTAGAAAGAGGGGGATGTCTGTCTAGTGTTTCTCTTTGTTGCATATCAAGTCTGGACTGAAGGGTGAGATTTGGGGAATTTCCAGAGGTCTCTCATAGGGTGTCTTGACCCAAGTGCCTGCTGATTGTGTCAAGAAAGGTGCCCTCAAGTGCTCCTTGATATATTCCTGGGGTTGCTAAAGGTAAAGGATATGGGACCTAGTATGGGCTAGAAATAGAGGAATTTGGACTATTACCTGGGGAGAGATGAAGCTCACATCCGTCTCCAGGTCTGTTTGCTATGCTCGCTTCCCCAGCCTCTTATAGTTAAGGTCCTTTGGATGTTTAGACGGTGGGGTCAGGGAAGGAGAATGGAGTTGGGGGGGGGCATAAAACACTGCTTTATAAATAGCTCAGGTGCCAAGAGTTTGGAAAGCAGATTAAAGGCTAAAAGATTAGTGGCTAAGGATTAGCAGGTTCTTGCTGTTGGGACAGGGTGGGGGTAGAGGGTTGAATCTGATGGTGTTAAAGTCTGGGAAGCTTGCAAAAGGGAACTACAGGGTTTTGGCCTCATGAGGCCTTGAATCTGAGGACTAGGATCAAAGGGGAGTCAGGGACATTAAAGGAAAAGCGTGGTGAGGGATAGAAATAGGAGGGCCCAAAGTATGGGTCTTTGTGATTCTGAAAGGAGAGCCTTGTGTCACCCTCTAGTGTTTCTATGTCTCTTGATCAGCTATTACAGGCCACACAAAGGCTAAGAGTATGGGAAAAAGTACCCCTTCCTCAGTCCCCCACCACATGGGACTTGGGACTCTTGAAGCCTACTGTTTAGAAACCCTGATTATCCCAGCTTATGTGCACAGCAGGAGTCAATCTCCTGTAAGTGGGAGTGGTGACTGGGGAGGGGAGGCTGATTGTGTTGCGCATGTTGTGCACATGTCTGTGAGCTCCGAATGTTTCTTGATGGAGAGGAAGGTAACAAAGGATTCTTGGCCCAGGGACAGGTTCTCCTGGAAGGACGTTGCATGTGGAGGGAATAGGCAATTGACATCTGTATCACTCCCACCTAGAGCAAACCTTCCCACCCAGTTTTTGACTCTCCCCAATCCCTGAAACTAAGTCCATGCTAGAGGCTCTAAGCAGCTTCCCTTGCCTCATATGACCACTCATGGAATTAGAGATATTTCTGTCTTACAGCTGCCAGGACCCCCACAATGGCAGCAACAAAAATAATCTTCCTTTCTTGGCTGTCCTCACAGGGTGCAGGTCCAGGCTTTGTGGACATAGAGACCGTAGAGACAGAACCTCCAATCTCTGGGGCTACAGGACCCTACCCTGCCTTCAACCCCTCATAGAGCTGGCTGGTCTTTAGTATCTATACATAGATGCCCACCACCTGCCACAACAGGAAGTCCATTCTTCAGAGCATGGCCATGACTATGGCTCAGAGGGCTGGGCGTTCCCTACCTCCTGCTCTCTACTGTGGCTGCTGGGCGGCTGTCCTGTATTCTTTTTGTACAGAAAACTGTGTTAGCCTTTGCCATTCCTTGCCAATACACACCCCAGGAGCTTGTCTTTTAGTTGCTATTACTCTGCCCTTCTCAGGGATTTTCAGATAGAGCTGGAAGCCCAGACTCCGCAGGGACCATTATGGGACTAAAACTAATGCTGGACATACAGGAAAGAGTTCTGCACTTGCCAAGATTGGTGCCTGTGGGGAAGGTGAGGCTTCAGAATCAATGTACTTTTGGTCTAGGCTTCAGCCCATTTCTGTCTTCAGACCCACACTTAAAGCATATCCCCTCTTTTAGCTGAGATCTGTGATCCTCTTGGCAGGAAGAAAATAGATCTGGTAGGTCTTTAATTCATTACTATGACTGAACTTAAATCATTATCTCTCTTCCAGGAGTATGTGCCTTTCTTGGCTGAGGTGTAATTTA
Organism: Neogale vison; assembly: GCF_020171115.1. Lineage (NCBI taxonomy): Eukaryota > Metazoa > Chordata > Mammalia > Carnivora > Mustelidae > Neogale > Neogale vison. The sequence continues at coordinate 71,687,942 of NC_058105.1, forward strand.
CCAACAACAAAATGCACAAACCTTTAATTGCACAGCTTGATGAATTTTTATCTAATGTAGTAGGCTGAATAATGGACCCCAAACATACAGGGTCCTAATCCCTAGAACCTATGAATTTTACTTTATATGGCAAAAGGAACTTTGCAGAAATGATTAAAATAAGGATCTTGAGATGGAGAGATTATTCTGAATCATCTGGGTGGGACCTAAATAACCACTAATCTCTTTATAAATAAGAGGAAAAAGAGTGGGATAGAAGGAGATTTGACTACAGAAGCAAAGCAATTTGAGAACTAAAGCAAGATGCTATGTCACTGGCATTGAAGATGAAGGAAGGGGCCACAGTCAAGGAATGCTGCTCAGGATGCTGGAAAGGACAAGTGCATGGATCCCACCTGCCCCCCCCAATAGTCTCTTATGGTCACAAGGTAGCTGTTGCAGTTCAGGTGCAGCCTGGCAGACACGTTAATTTTAGTGAAACTGATTTTGGACTTCTGACCTCCAGAACTGTAAGAGAATAAGTCCGCTGTTTTAAGTCACCAATTCTGTGGTAACTGTTTTACAGCAGGAAGAGGAAACTAATACCCCTGTGTGTACATATACGTAACCACTACCTAGATCAAGATATAAAACATTTCCATCTTTCCCCCCCAATTCCCTCATATCCCTTTCCAGTTTGTAGTTCCTAAAGAGAATTATCACCATAGTTTAATTTTGAGCAAGAGTATTTGCATTTTCTAGTGATTTATTCCTGGACTGCAAAAGTGGTTCAGTATTTGCAAATGAATCAATGTGATACACCATACTGATAAAAGAAAGGGTAAGAACCATATGATTCTTTCAATAGATGCAAAAAAAGCATTTGACAAAGCACAACATCCATTCATGAGAAAAACCCTCAATACAGTCGGGTTAGAAGGAACATGTCTCAACATAATAAAGGCCAAATATGAAAAATCCCCTGCTAATGATCATCCTCAATGGGGGAAAAACAGAGTGTTTCCTCTATGGTCAGGAACAAGACAGAGATATTCATTCTCACCACTGTTATTTAATATAGTACCGGAAGTCATAGCCACAGCACAAAAAAATAAAAGGCATCGAAATTGGTAAGGAAGACATCAAGCTTTCACTATTTGCGGATGACGTGATACTCTATATAGAAAACCCAAGACAGGGGCGCCTGGGTGGCTCAGTGGGTTAAAGCCTCTGCCTTCGGCTCAGGTCATGATCCCAGGGTCCTGGGATCGAGCCCCGCGTTGGGCTCTCTGCTCCGCAGGGAGCCTGCTTCCTCCCCTCTCTCTCTGCCTGCCTCTCTGCCTACTTGTGATTTCTCTCTGTCCAATAAATAAAATCTTAAAAAAAAAAGAAAACCCAAGACACTCTACCAAAAAATTGCTAGAACTGATACACAAATTCAATAAAGTTGTAGGATATAAAATCAATATACAGAAATCTGTTGCATTTCTATATACCAATGATGAAGCAACAGAAAGAGAAGGGAAGGAAACAATCCCATATATACAGTTGCAACCAAAACAATGGGGTATCTAGGAATAAACCTAACTAAAGAAGTAAAAGACCTGTACTCTGAAAACTATAAAACCCTGATAAAAGAAGTTGAAGATGACACAAAGAAATGGCAAAGCATTCCATGCTCATGGATCGGAAGAACAAATATTGTGAAAAATCTATATTGCTCAAGGCAATCTACACATATAAAGTAATCCTTATCAAAATAGCACCAGCACTTTTAATAGAACTAGAACAATCTTGAAATTTGTATGGAACCACAAAAGACCCCAAAGAGCCAAAGCAATCTCGAAAAAGAAAAGCAAAGCTGGAGGCATCACAATTCTGGACTTCAAGACATATTACAAAGCTGCAGTGATCAAGACAGTATGATACTGGCATGAAAATGGACACATAGATCAATGCAGCAGAATAGAAAACCCAGAAATGAACCCACAATTAAATGGTCAGCTAATCTTCGACAAAGCAGGAAAGAATGTCCAATGGACAAAAGACAGTCTCTTCAACAAATGATGTTGGGGAAACCGGACAGCATAATGTAAAATAATGTAACTGGATCATTTTCTTATACCATACAAAAAATAAGTTCAAAATAGATGAATGACCTAAATGTGAGACCTGAAACCATGAAAATCCTAGAGCAGCAACCTCTTTGACACCGGTCATAGCAACATCTTACTAGATATGTCTCCTGAGGCAAGGGAAACAAAAGGAAAAATAAACTATGAGGACTTCATCAAAATAAAAAGCTTCTGCATAGCAAAGGAAACAATAGACAATAAAAGGTAACCTAAGGAATGGGAGAAGATATTTGTAAATGACATATCGAATAAGGGGTAGTATCCAAAATCTATGAGGAACTTATCAAACTCAATACCTCAAAACCAAAAAATCCTGATTTTAAAAATGGGCAGAAGACATGAATAGATGTTTTTCCAAAGAAGACATCCACATGGCCAACAGACATATGAAAAGATGTTCAACTTCACTCATCATCAGGGAAATCAAAACTACCATGAGCTATCACCTCACACCAGTCAGAATGGCTAAAATTATACTGTTGGTGGGAATGCAAACTGGTACAGCCGCTCTGGATAGCAGTATGGAAGTTCCTGAGAAAGTGAAAAATAGAACTACCCTATGATCCAGCAATTGAACTGCTAGGTATTTACCCAAAGGATACAAAAATACTGATTTGAAGGGATACATGCACCCCCATATTTATAAGCAGCATTATCAACAATAGCCAAATTATGGAAAGAACCCAAATGTCCATCAATTGATAAATGGATAAAGAAGTGGTGAGATATATATATATATATATATATATATATATATATATATATATGAATATTTCTCAGCTGTAGAAAAGAATGAAATTCTGCTATTTGCAGCAATGTGGCTAGAGCTAGAGAGTATTACACTAAGTGGAATACATCAGCCAGAGAAAGACAAATACCATATAATTTCATTCATATGTGGAATTTAAGAAACAAAACAAACAAATATAGGAAGGAAAAAGAGAGGCATGCCAAGAAACAGACTCTTAACTGTAGAGAACAAACTGATGGTTACCTGAGGGGAGGTGGGTGGGGGGTTGGGTTAAATAGATGATGGGGATTAAGGAGGGCACTTAGAGTGATGAGTGCCCTGTGTTATATGGAAATGTTGAATCACTAAATTGTATACCTGAAACTAATATTACACTATATGTTAACTAACAGGAATTTAAATAGAAACTGGAAAAAAAAAGGTGTTTGCATTTTCTGAGAGAGCAAGAGTAAGGAGGCAAAAGAATGCAACTCTAATTATGGAGCTTCTGGACTCTGTGATATATTGAAGAGAGATGTATTTTTAGGTCTTTACCCACCTCACTTGCACATCACAGTGATTTTTCCCACCTGGGCCTTCCAGTTGGAAAGTGATGATCAGATCTCAAAGTGAGGAAAGAATGGGTTATTCAATAAAGGGTTGTAGCAGACAGAATTGTTTGTCAACTCACCAGCCACCTCCCCCTTCATTCTTATGGGCAGAATCTCCATTTCCTAAGCCGGTCATGGCCATTTCATCCCTCTTGCCAGTGACTGGTTCAGTTATAGAAGCATGATGAAATTCCAGCCACTGAGATGTGAAAGGAAGTGTGTTAGGGAGATTCTGGGAAAGGTTTCTGGAGTAATAATAGTAAACCTACAGCAGGAGAGGCCTTTCTCTCCTACCATTGAATGTTGTCATGTTTGGAAGCAATGCTGGAAGATGGCTGAGGGGCATCAGCCATCTTGTGACCATGAGAGTTGCTAAACTAACATGCCGAGGGCTGCAGATCAAAACGATGGAGTCAGGATTTTTTGTGACATTGCTGAGTTGTTGAATTAGCCAACTCCAAAGCAGCCCACTCCTGGGCTTAGATGCAAGGTAATAGATTTCCACATTTTAAAATCATCCAACTTGGAATTTTCCATTATTGCCATTGAAAGCATACCAGTGGATTTAAGTGGGAGCTGGACAATGGCATTGGCTCAGTGGGGAAGGATAGAAAGGAGACCAAGGAATCAAAGAGTAGAAAAAGAGACTTCCTGTGCTGTCCTAGGTGCTGGACACAGTGGTACTAGTCTCTACTCTAAAGCTTTTAACAGCCTTGCTGGAGATAAGGAACAGACTTGTAAGGACACCTGGGTGGGTCGGTGGGTTAAATGGCTGCCTTTGGCTCAGGTCATGATCCCAGGGTCCTGGGATCGAGTCCAGCATTGGGCTCCCTGCTCAGTGGGGAGCCTGCTTCTCCTTCTCCCACTCCCCCTGTTTGTGTTCCTTGTCTTGCTATATTCCTCTCTGTCAAATAAATGAAATCTTTTTTTTTTAAGCATGAGAGAGAGAAAGAGAGAGATCAGGAAAGAGAAATGATAGAGTGAGAAGTTGGGGAGGAGGAAGTGGGGAAGAGAGGACAGAAGAGAAAAAGCTCTAGGGATAAGCCTTGGGGAAAGGTCACCTTTGGAGGAAGGAGGATAAAAAGGAGCCAGGTGAAGAGGTCAGAAGGGGCGTCCAGAGGAGTAGGAGAACCAGAGTAATGCAAAATCACAGAAACAAAAGTGAGGAAGAGTGTTACAGAAGCCAGCAGGTCTGGCCTGCAGCATTTCCTAAGGCACAAATCCTTTTGGCCCAGGCAGTGCTGGGCGAGGTCCTTTCCTGAAGTAGCCACTGGGCGGCGGTGGCAGCAGTGACTGCTGGAGCTTTGTCCAGGGACTAGCAGAAACCTAGTAGCAGGAGCTTCTCTAGTGTGGAGGATGCTGGCGTGAACTCTTGGGTTTATGCCAAACCTCAAATCACATGTGTTCTCCTCCAAAGAGATCAGCTTCATCCCTAAGTGCAAAGGAATAATACAAAATACCTTGTGATTTACGATGTGTGTTCAGTGTTCACACCTATTGACCAATTCAATATTCAGGAAACCCTGAAGGATTGGTGTTATGTCCATTTCACCGGGGAGAAAACATAGTTACAAAGAGGTGTCCAGCATCACACAACTAATACCTGGGAAAACAAGGATTTGAATTCGTGTCTGTCTGGCTTCAACATCTGGGCCTCTTACCCAATATCCCAGCAGCCTGCTGTTCAGGGCTCAGGCTCAGACCGCTTCCTCCATGCCTCCCTTTTAGCTACCCCCACCCTGCCATGCAGCAAGTATCTCCAAGTTTCCCCTATCTAGGTTTCTGGGCCTCCAGGAGCTCTAGATCCCAGATTCTAGAGCCTCCCTCGCAGACCTACCGCCTCCTCTCACTCCCAGAATCCAGCTGGGTAACCTGAAGATCAGGTTCAGAGTCCCCATTGCTTCCAGTTCCCTGAAGCGTGGATTCTGCTCAGACTGCCCTTCCCTCCCCAAGAGCACTAGTTGCCTCATCCCCAGAGTCCTCCAGGCCCAAAGTTTGCCCCCTCTGCCGAAGATTCCCATAATCCTGGCACCTTAGTTAGCCCCAGGAGCCCCAGATCCAGAGCTCCCAACAAGTTGGCATTGTCTGGCACTTAGCTCTCAAACATCTAGGTTTGGTTTCTGTACTTTCTCTGCTGTATTCAGACTGGAGTCTTCTGGAGTGGTAGAGAGAGATGAAGGGTGGTGTGTAGGATGGGGTGGGCCTTTCAGGAAGGTTTGTCGGCTAGCAACCTTGGGGAAGAGGGAACTGTCTCCTCTCCTCCTCTTCTCACAAGTGCAATAGACCTCTTGAAATTGACAGGCTGAAAAACAAACCCCCAGTTTTCCCTCAAACCTGCTTCTCTCACAGCTTTTCCCATCTCTGTGAACAGTTCCTCCAGTTGCTCAGGCTACAAATCTTGGAGTCGTTCCGGACTTCTCTCTTTCTTGCATAGCCCACGTCAGTAAATTGTGTTGCCTTTACTTTCAAAATCTAGCCAGAATCGGACCACTTCCCATCACCTTTGCCACTCTGGTCCAAGTCACCATCATTCATTGGCAATAGCTCCTGAGTTTATCTTCCTCTTGTTCCTCCAGTCTTGCAGTCTATTCTCAACATAGAGCTAGCTGGCAACCCTTCAAAAATACCAATCGGGGGGGGGAGCGCAGTTGGTTGGGGACGTCAGACTCTTGGTTTCCGCTTGGGTTGTGATCTTGGGGGTCGTGGGAAGGAGCCCTGGGACCAGCTCTGCACTCAGTGGGGAATCCGAGTTTCTCTTTCCCTCTGTGTCTGCCACACCCCACCCGAGCTCTCACTCTCTCTCTCCATTTCTCTCTAAAATAAATAAATAAAATCTTTTAAAAATATACAAATTAGACCCTGACACTTGTCCCTTCTAAACCCTCAATGGCTTCCCATGCTTTGAAAGTAAAAGCTAAGCAATCTTCACAATGGTTCCAAGGACCTTTGTGATCTGGTCCCTGCCAAACTGTCTGACACCCTCTCTACATTTCCCCTTCCTCCCAACCACCTGCTCTTTACCCAAAGCCACCCTAATATTTAAAGAAGCAACCCTCTCTATTCCCATGTCTCTTCTTCTCTATTCCCCTTTCCACCTTTTTCTCCATAGCAGTGATTATAATCTATATATTTTACTTGTTAATTTTCTTTTCTTTCCCCTCCCACTAGTATGTGAGCTCCATTAGAATGAGAGTTTTTCTCTTTTCTTCATTCCTAGTGAACTACCAGTACCTAGAACAGGACAAAGTACACAGTGGGCTCTCAGTAAACATTTGCTTATCTTTCTCCTGGATTATGGTCAGTGGCTTCAGAGGGGCAACTACACATAGCAATTAAGTACACAGATGAGAGACGCCTGGGTGGGTCAGTGGTTAAGCATCTGCCTTTGGCTTGGGTTGTGATCCCGATGTCCAGGGATGGAGCCCCATTTTGGGCTCCCTGCTCAGTGGAAGTGGGGGAGCCTGCTTCTCCTCTGCCTCTCCCCCTGCTTGTGTTCCCTCTCTTGCTATCTCTCTCTTTGTCAAATAAGTAAACAAAATCTTAAAAAAAAAAAAAAAAGAACATGGATGTTAGAGCCTGGATCAAAGGAAGGCCTGCCTTGATTCAAATCTTGACTCTACCACTAAATAGCAGAATAAATTCTCTGTGCCTTAGTTTTCTCATCGGCAAAGTAGGGAGATTAATTGTGCTTCTAAACAAACTGTGGGGCCATCAAGAAGTGTAAAGCACTTAGAATAGTGCCTTGCACATAGTACGTGATACATAAGCATTTTTATAATTATATGCACACAGACTGAAGATTTATATCAGTACTATGGCTTTCCTAAAATCTTTCTGTGTGTTATCTGGTATTTCTGCCCATGTTAGCATTTATTCACTTCCCGTGTTTCTGCTCGCTTACACAGATTTGTATGATCTCCCTGTAGCTTTAGTCTCCTGCGGCCTGGCTCTCCATCTGTAAACTTGGATGTTTCCTTGTGTACTCCGTCCTACTGTCATTTAGAAATTGTTAAATAGTAATCTCACCGGGCCCCAGTTTCTCAATCTATAGAGTGAGTGGGTTGGACTAGATAATTTCGATGGACCTTCCTAGCTCTGATGATTTCCCAGGCCAGGAGGAGAATAGGCCCCACCCCCAAACCCGCCCTCTTGGATATGCCCTCTCGCTGCCAAAGGGAAAGGTGACAGAGTCAGCTGGGCTCAGCTTCAAGGGGACCAGGTAGGAGACATGCCAAGTTTCTTTGGTGAGGGTGGTGATCGGGCTGCTGGGCTGGACCAGGCTGGGGGAAGGCATCAAAAAAGGAACTGTAGTGTGGAGACACTGGGTCTCCTGGGTGGGACCTGGGTGAGGGGATAGGTGAAGTCACCATGTGGAGAAATGTCATGGGCTAGGAGACAATTTGGGTCTGGCCATCTTTGCCCGTTGGATGGTCCTGCCCTTTTGGCTAGCCAAGATCTGAAGGACAGAGTCAGTGACAGGATGAGAACAGCCCAAACTCCCAGCCTGCCCTGCTGGGTCCCAGCACTGCCATAGGCTGGACCAAGGGGGTTCTGGCAGGGGCCAGCCTGGCCCGGGTTGCTCCTGGGCATACTCCTGTCAGCTACTCCTCGTGCTTCAGTCACGGCCCTCCCCATTCTCGGCTGTTTGGCTTCAGGTCAGGGTTGGGAGGCCAGGAAAACCCAGCTGTCCTCACTTCTCCCCTTTCCACCTCTAGGGGGACCATGGCCGGTGCAGAGTCCTCTCTGCTTACAACCCTAGGTCCCAGCCCAGATCCTGGCGACAGCCAGGGAGAGCTGGACTGCAGTTTCAATGAAGAGTTCAAGTTCATCCTGCTGCCTGTGAGTTACACAGTCGTTTTCCTGTTGGGCCTGGGCCTCAACACCCTGACCCTCTGGCTCTTCCTCTTTCGCCTCCGACCCTGGGATGCCACGGCCACCTACATGTTCCACTTGGCCTTGTCAGACACTTTGTATGTGCTGTCACTGCCCACCCTCATCTACTATTATGCGGCCCGAAACCACTGGCCCTTTGGCACGGGGCTCTGCAAGTTCATTCGCTTCCTCTTCTACTGGAACCTCTACTGCAGCGTCCTCTTCCTTACCTGCATCAGCGTGCACCGCTACCTGGGGATCTGCCACCCGCTTCGGGCCCTGCGCTGGGGCCGCCCGCGCTTTGCGGGCCTTCTCTGCCTGGCCGTTTGGTTGGTCGTAGCTGGCTGCCTTGCGCCCAACCTGTTCTTCGTCACCACCAGCCCCAAGAAGGACACCATCCTGTGCCACGACACCACTCGGCCCGAGGAGTTTGACCACTACGTGCACTTCAGCTCAGCCGTCATGGGGCTGCTGTTTGGCGTGCCCTGCCTGGTCACTCTCGTTTGCTATGGGCTCATGGCCCGGCGCCTGTATCGGCCCTTGCCAGGGGCCGCCCAGTCATCCTTGCGTCTGCGTTCTCTCCGCACCATCGCTGTGGTGCTGACTGTCTTCGCTGTCTGCTTTGTGCCCTTCCACGTCACCCGCACCATTTATTACATGTCAAGGCTGCTGGAAGTCGACTGCCAGGTGCTGAACGTTGTCAATGTGGTCTACAAAGTGACTCGGCCTCTGGCCAGTGCCAACAGCTGCCTGGATCCCGTGCTCTACCTGCTCACGGGGGACAAGTACCGCCGTCAGCTCTGGCAGCTGTGCAGGTGTGGGGAGCCTCAGCCCCCCACCACGGCCTCCACCCTGGCGCTGGTGTCCCTGGCTGAGGAAAGCAGATGCAGGTGGACATCCACCCGGAGGGACCGTGGCTTCCCTGCCCCTGGGGCAGATAGATTGTAGCCCTAGGAGCCAGGAAGTGAGAGGAAAAAGGGTGCGTGTAGGGCAGAGGTGAGGGAATTTGATATTTACATCCAATATGGCTGCTCCTTCCTCTGTCCCAGACTCCAGAGAGAGGCCCACACCCTGAGGATTAAGAGGAACCAGGGAAATCATGTGTGACCCCATCTCTCATAACCCTTGCAGCTGCCCTCTCTTTTTTGGCCAAAGGGAGTAACAGCCACTCTTCTTTCTCTTTGCCTCTGTCTCCTTCCTGGGGCCATCAGTCCTGTCTCCCTCGAGCCTACAAGGTTTCCTAAAATCCTCATGCAGTCCTTTTTCCCCCATGCACTTTTGTATAGCCTGTGTTCCTTCAGCCAGACCCGCGCAATAGACTGAAGAGGTGGAGAAGCTGGGGGGTGATCTTGAGATTGGTCTGATTTATCTGACGGCAATAGCCAGCATCAGGAAGTGGGAGCACCAGCATAGCACAGATGCCAAGGTTGGGACATATGTAGTGCCCACACCCCCTTCCTGGGTTCCTCTCAGACAGGATGGTCTTGCGCAGTGAAGTGTTGAAATACGGCTCAATCCCAGACAGCCTGCAGGCCAGGGTGCCCGCGAGCAGCCAGACGTATGGCGCTGTACAGCCCTGCATCTTACCATGGGGCGGATAACCTGCCTCAAGGGGCGGGGTCCAAGCTGATGTTGGCCTTTGGAACAGGACCTCCTTTATGATGTTTGCGGGGAACATAGTTGACAGTTCTCTTGTACTAAGTGCGAAGAACAGCTGATGGCTTGGAAAGAAAGAGGGGGGGGCTCTCACGTTTGTGGCCTTAAGTTCCAGCACTGAGGGGGGTAGAGCAGGTTTGTACAGAGTTTGGGGCGGTGACAGGGACTGACGCCCAGAGCTGGTTCTTCCCTGGTCTCTCCCCTTTCTCTGGCTCCTGACCTAGGTGAATAATAAATCTGTCACCAACTCTTTCAGATCACGCTTTAGGGCTTCAACGCCAGGGCAGACAGAGCATGGGGACGAAAACAGATCCCCTGACATTCTTGCATCCAATCACTCCTCCCCAGCACTGTCCTACTACTTCTGGGCTTACAGGAGTCAGGAATAGGTATGGAACTTGGGCAGCTAACTTCCAAGCCTAGGAAGTAAGAGTGTCTAGGCAGGTGCTCATCAGAAGTGTGCACTTACCCTTTCAGGCACCCCCCTCCCGAAATTGCCTTCTAGCCACTGGTCTCCTGAGTCTCCAGCCTTCCTTTTCTTCTGTCCCACTCTTACTGACCTGTCCCTGATCTCTTTCTTGTCTACTGTCATCTAGGGGTCTCTCTGGAGAGTAAGGCTGAGGTTAGTCTTCAGGAAAAAATGACTCTGATGCTTGCATGTCCCCCTTTGCATCCGTCCATGTGCTCCCTCTCCCTGCTTGCTACCTAGGACTTCTTCCGGTAAATGTACAGGCCTTTTATTTACTAGTTTCCCAGTGCCATAGCCACTTCTTAGACTGTTACATATCCCATTTTTCGTCTGTACTCTCTCCCTTTAATTTCTGTGACCACAGCCTCCTTGCCCATCACCTACCTCTCCTATCCACCGGCCCCACCAAGTAAAGCTGCTTTCTCCATCACAACTGACCCAGCCTCTTCTATTTCACAAGTCCATTTAACCCATATCAAGACTCATTTCACGCATTATCAAGACTCAACTGCCCAGATTTTGCAGTCTGCTACTTTAAGGCTGTCTTCCCTCACACTCTAACTTTGGCTAAACACCTTGAGTCTCACCTTTAGCCAATTTTTCCCTTTCTCTTAGACTGAAGGGGATTGCAGATGAAACCAGAGCACAAGGCTGTTTTGACCCACTGAAACTTCCTGTCTTGTAACTTCATCTAAGCCTCAATTTTTATTAGCTTGCTCAGCTCCTAGTGGACATTCCAGAGCAAGTGTTTTCTGTCTTTTCCACCTTATCAAGACTCCAACTCCAAGCTACCCTATGACCTTCTAAGAGTTACCTTGCCTCCTGTAAAACTGAGATCTAATACCTCAACCTCTTTCTGCTTCATTCATGATCACTCGACTGTTATATCCATCTTGTCTTTCTTGCCTGTAGACCCAAAATAAGAGGTGGCCTTCTTACTTGTTCATTTGTTTATCCCCTTTCATTATTTTCAGTCTTTCCATAACTGATTTCACACCATCTTTTAAAAAACACACACAACAAAACCCAACCAAACAAAAATAAAACAGTATCACCGATACCATGACCCTGCTGTCTCTTGTAGCTAACATTCTAGTCAACCTATTCATTTCACTGTCAAACTTCCAGAAAAAGTACCATAACCCCATAACCCCATTTCATCACTATAAAGTCACCTTAACTCTCTGAACCTGGTTTCCTTCTGTACCTGGAAGAACACAAATTACTTCAAAAGCAAGATCTTTAATGATATTTTCTCTATATTCATCCTCTTTGACTATCATGTTATCATGTTATCCTGTTGCATACCTTGTTTAAATTTTTTTAATGAAAACAACATTTAAAAATTCCACTATGACAACATTAAAGGAGATTTTGAAAGAATATGTTCACCTGTACTTCCAAACCCCAGACAATTGTTTTCATTTATCTATGTTCCATGATTTTTCATATTGCATAATACTTATATTTTATGGAAGTGCAATCACAGTGTACATATATTTTAGAATTTTGCTTTTATTATAAATACTGTCCTCGTGCTACAGTCTTTCATATTTATCATTTCAATAGTCACATAAAATTATATCCATTAGTAGATTATATTTTATTTGACCATTCCTCTATTATTGGACATTTAGTCAACTCCCAATTTTTCTGGGCTTTGAACATATTATTGCATATGACTTTTTTCTTCTTTACAATTCTGTTCCTAGGACAAGTTCCCAGGAGTGGGATTACCAGGTCAAAGTATATAAACATTTTTTATGGATCCTGATTTCCAAAAAGACTGTACAAATTTTCAAGGCCACAATGGCATGCAAGTGTTCCATCTTCTTTGCAGCTCTAGCATTGGACTTCATAAGGAATCTGTTTAGATGGCTTAAAACATTCATTTGTGGGGGCACCTGGGTGGCTCAGCTGGTCAAGCATCTGCCTTCAGCTCAGGTCATGATCCCAGGGTCCTGGGATGGAGCCTTACATCGGGCTCCTTGCTCATTGGAAAGCCTGCTTCTCCCTCTCCTGTCTGTTTCTCCCTCTGCCTGCTACTCCCCCTGCCTATGCTCATACTCTCTCTCTCTATCTGTCAAATAAACAAAAAATCTTAAAAAAACTCAAAACAAAAAAAAACCCACATTAATTTGTTAACTTCACTTTCTTTTTTTAAAGATTTTATTTATTTGACAGAGATCGCAAGAAGGCAGAGAAGCAGGCAGAGAGACAGAGGAGGAAGCAGGTTCCCTGCTGAGCAGAGAGCCCGATGCAGGGCTCGATCCCAGGACCTTGTGATTATGACCTGAGCCGAAGGCAGAGGCTTTAACCCACTGAGCCACCCAGGTGCCCCTTATCTTCACTTCCTTGATTATTCATGTGATAGGAGACTTTTCCGTATGTTTACTGTTTGTATTTCCTCTTGTGTGAATTGATTATATTCTTTACCAGTTGGCATGAGTAGTTTTATATATATTGGTGATCTTATATATCTAAATGTATTCTTTGTTTAACATACATGTTAACCCTTTGTCATATTTGATATACATATTCTTCCACTTATTATAAATTTTGCTTTTATTTATTTTTTTTTAAAGATTTTATTTTATTTATTTGAGAGAGAGAGACAGTGAGAGAGAGAATGAGCGAGGAGAAGGTCAGAGAGCGAAGCAGACTCCCCATGGAGCTGGGAGCCTGATTAAATTTTGCTTTTAATTTTCATTCCTTTGGGTCCTTTAATTTTATCCTCCGGCTTTAAATTTCTCTCCTCCTGCTTTTACTTATCTTATTATTTCCTTTCTCTCTGCTGGATTCTCCTTTTTTACTACCTAAGAAAACAGAGATCCAAGATCTGTCATAGTCATGGCATTTGGGGATTATTTAATCCACTCCCCAACTCCCCCCCATCTGACCCCTGATTTTCTCCTGGAGAGAACATATGTGCACACAAATACAATTCAGTTGACTTAGAGTCCTTGAGAGTACCTCAGAAATCTTCCAGGGCCTAGATACCCCCTCACTTTACAGAGCAGTAAAATGGCCAAGAGATAGGACTTGCCCATTACTTAGTAAGTTCGCAGGAAAGGAAGAACTAGGCTTAGACCCCAGGTCCCCTGACTCCAAGACCTCCTTCCATTATGCCACGCCCACTCAGTTCTAGCCTGTCCTTCCTTCCAAGTTCCACCTCTATATCTTCAATTGCCCACTGGACAGTTTCACTTGGATCTTTCATTGTTACTTCCAACCCAAGATGTTAAAACTTACTAAACCAGTTTCCCTACCTGTTTTGATCATTTTTTTCCCATGCCATCTTCTTTCCCCAAAATACTCAGGTAACTTCAATTCTTCTATTTCAGGAGATTCTGGCCTTTCTTTAGTTAGCATGTCGATTATAATAATCTTTCCTTCATGATCCCAATGGTACCATTCTAATACTGACTATTGTTACTGTATCCCTGACTGACTGTTACAGCCTCCTAATGGGTCTTTCTTGCATCTAGTCTCTCCTCACACAAATGCATACTATATAATGCATACTACCAGGTTAGTCAGCCCTAACACTGCTCTCACAGTTTCACTCTCTTACTTAAAACTCTCTCATGGCTCCCCACTGTCTACAAGACCAGTTGAAATCCTTAAGTCAGAAATAAAAGAGAGAATTTTCAGCCTTATTTTCCATTCCTCCCCAGTACAAGCCTTTCTTCTCCAGCTAATTTGAGCTTCTCATTCTCTCTTCAAATAAGACTTGCACGTTCTCAGCTCTGCACCCTTATTCTTCCTTCTCCCCACACTAGAATGCCTTCCTTTTCTTCTCCCACTGTCTTTTTCCTACCTAGTTTCCAAGGGCAGGCTTAAACCTCACTTCCTTGTTGAGGCCTTGTATGGTGACTCTTACCCACAGTGACCTTCCTGATCACTCCTACAGTAATTATTGTCTGTATCAGTCACCCGGCACTTTTATTGTCTTTTGAAATTATATTATTATTGCTATTTAACTCTTTATGTATGTTTGCTTTGAGTTCCCTACTGTAAACTCCTTGAGCTACTGTGATAGGAGAAAAGAGGATAGGATTAAAATCAGAAGAGCCAAGTTTGAGCCCTGGTTATGAAAGAGGGGCTTAGGTGTGTTACTTGGGTGAGTCTTTGTGTTATAATTTCATCACCCATAAAATGAGGATCATAATCCCAGCTTTAAGTATTTCAGATTGTGGTAAGTCTCTTCAAATCTAGAGAGCTAGCCAAATATAAACAGTTGTTATTCTACCACCCCATTTGCTTAATAAATGATGCTTAATAAACATTTGCTGAATGATTACATGTCAATAATTCAACTTAGTGTTTCTGTTCCTGGGCATAGTTCCATGTTAAGAGGCCATAGGAACCCCAAGAAACCTAAAGATCTAAGGGCACTTTAGGAACAGTGGAGATAGGGAGGGCATTGAAAAGTCATTGTGAAGGAAAGTGGGCCTGTTCAGCATCTCTCATATCCCCCTACATTGGTTACTCACTAGTTGGCCTACCCTAAAGCCAATGTGGATGTGGAGAGGAGGAGAAGATGATACATTTGAGATTTCACTTTCCTCACATATTCCACTACTTCATCCCATAATCCCCAGTTAGGCCAAATGCTTCACCCGGGGTGCATCTAGGACTTTACTCTCCTTCACTGATGTGATGAAAGCCAGCATTTTGGTGAAAAAGGTGATGAGAAGTAGTAGAGAGAACAAGCAGATTGAGTCAGATAACCAGACTTGGCTTCTTCAATCTGCTGCTCGTTAGCTGCATGATCTCAGACAAGTTACTTAATCTCTTTGAGATTCAGTTTCCTCGTTGGCAAACTTGGGATAGGGATACTCATTTAGCAGGGCTGCTGTGAAGTGTCAATGGAGTAATAGATGAAGAAACATCATTTAGAATTCCTGTGAGTGGGAACCCCTTTTCAATAGTTCTCAACTTTAGGGTAGTTGGATGAGGAACCAGAATTCTAGATTTGGTTTTGGTGCTGCTTGGAAGTGATAGTTAAGATCACGACAAACCCTGAACCCTTAGTGTGAGAAGCAGAAGGCTAAAAACTGATTACTGAGAAATAACCACAGTGATGAACTGGGAGGAAAGATATTGAAAATTTGGCATAGCCTCAAGGGAGAAGAGAGTTTCAAAGACAAGGCCTTATAAAAGTTATTTTTAAAAAATCTTTGAATGAAAGGAAAGCAAAGAAAAATCAAGGAAGTAAGCAACAGTGAATGTGTAAGAGAATTCATGGAAGATAATCTCTCAGAAAGATAATTAAAAAAATACTTGATTCCTTAAAAAAAAGAAGTGTTAAAGGGACCTCTTTAAGCAGAAAGAAAGGTAATAACTAGAAATAAGAAATTTATAAAAGGAAAACTTATCACAAGTAAAAGCAATCTTGTAATAAAGGTAGTAAACTAATCACTTATGAAGCTAGTATGAAGGTTAAAAGATAAGAGTAGTAAAATCAGTTATATAAAAAATTAGTCAAGGGACTCACAAAATAAAAAGATGGGAATTATGATAACATATACATAAAACATGGAAGAGGAGAGTACAAACATAGTGCTTTGAGATTGTGTTCAAACCTAAGTGACCATCAACTTAACATAAAATGTTATATATGTAAGATGATATATATGAACCTCATGGTAATCACAAACTAAAATTAAAATAGATACACACAAAAAAGGGAAAGGAATTCAAGCATAATAGTAAAGAAAGACATCAATCACAAGGTAAGAGAGCAAGAGAAGAAAGAAACAGAGAACTACAAAACAATCAGAAACCTATGAACAAAATGGCAAAAAATGCATACCTATCAATAATTACTAGATGTAAATGGTCTAAATGCTTCAATCAATAGACATAGGGAGACTGAATGGATGAAAAAAAATACTCAACTATATGTTGCCTACAAGAGAATCACTTCAGACCTAAATACTATAAACTGAAAGTGAAAGAATAGAAAAAAAATACCATGCAAATGGAAATGAAAAAACAAATGAACAAACAAACTCAGATAGCAATACTTTAATCAGACAAAATAGACTTTAAAACAAATATTGTAATGAGAGACAAAGAGGGGAATTACACAAAGATAAAAGGATAAGTCCAACAAGAGGATATAATAATTGTAAATATCTATGCATCCAACATAGGAGTACCTAAATATATAAAGTAAATATTAACAGACATAAAGGGAGAGATTAACAATAATATAATAATAGGGGACTATAACACTTCACTTACATCAATGGATAGATCATCCAGAAAGAAAACCAATAAGGAAACAGTGGCTCTGAATGACACAGTAAACTATATGGACTTAACAGATATATGCAGAACATTACATAAAAAAAGCAGAATATACATTCTCTTTTCTTTCTTAATTTTTAAAATTTATTTTAATTTAATTTAATTTTTAAAAATTTTTATTTAAATTCTAGTTAGTTAAATACATTCTTTTCAAGCTCATGTGGAACATTATATCCAGGATAGATCACATATTAGGCCACAAAACAATATTTAAAAATTTAAGAGATTGAAATAATATCAGACATCTTTCCAAACACAATGGTATGAAATTACAAATCAACCACAAGAAAAAAACTTGAGAAAACACAAACATATGGAGGCTAAACAACATGCAATCACACAACCGATGGGTCAATGAAAAAATCAGAGGAAATTTAAAACTTCCTGGAGATAAATGAGAATGGAAACAAAATGGTATAAAATTTGGGGGATGCAAAAAAAGTAATTCCTTTTTAAAAAAAAATAAATAAAGAGAGAGAGCACAAGTTGAAGTTTGGAGAGAGGCAGAGGGAGAGAGAAAGAATCTTAAGCAGGCATGGAATATCACTGATGAGTAGGCATGGAGCTTGACACAGGGCTTGGTCCCAAGACACTGAGATCATGACCTGAGCTGAAATCAAGAGTCAGATGCTTAACCAACTGAGCTACAAGGTGCCTCACAAAAGCAGTTCTAAGACAGAAGTTTATAATGCTATAGGCCTACCTCAAGAAACAAGAAAGATCTCAAATAAACATTGTAACCTGTATGTAATTGATGAATTGTATGATGATGAATTGTATGTAAGTTATGAATCCCTAAATTCTACCCCTGAAACAATTATTACACCATATGTTAAGTAACTGGAATTTAAACAAAAACTTAAAACTAAAAACAGAAAAAATTGGTTTTTAAAACTTTAATGATAAAAGTAATTCGGAATTTTTCAGATGTGGAGTTTTTCCTCCTATCTTTTTGAGTTTTATTTCTAATTCATTTTTAGACAGTTATGCCAGCTCTGCTGGTTTGACAATATCTTCACAAATTAAAAATGAAAAAAAAACCCCAAAGTTTGAAAACAAAAATGTTTAAAGATTCATAGAAGGTTGTAAAAAACATCTCTGGTTTACCAAAATTACCAATATGTGAAGGATCAGTAACGAACAGCTTTTGTCTTTTTAAAAGATTTAATTTATTTATTTAAGAGAGAGAGAGATTGAGTGAGCAGGGGAGAGGGGCAGAGGGAGAGGGAGAAACAGACTTCAAGCTGAGGAAGAGTCAAGCCTGATCAGGCTTGGCTCAAGCTTACGACCCCCATATCATAACTCCAACATCAGGACCCAAGCCTAAATCAAGAGTCAGATGGCCAACCGATTGAGACACCCAGGCGTCCTACTAACAAAATTGCTTTTGAATCAGTTGTTGACTCTTTCTGTTTTTCTGCTATCTTCTCCTCTGCAAAGCTGATCCCTGCCTACTCTGGGGCTGGATTTTCTTGGATAAATTAGAGCCCTGATAGGTTTTCTTGGACACCTCAGGTATTTACTAACTTATACACTTCATTCAACAATATTTATTGATCACCCATTATGTGCTAGGCACAGGGGGAACATAAGTCAGACACCTACCCTGTGCTCAAGAAGTCTATTGGATGAGTATTCAAACACAGTCGACAGTTACTAATGTCGATTTACTATGTAGCAAGCATTGTCAAATGCAGACATTATAAAGCTTTCCATGTAAAGGAGAAGTGATGATGTTAGGCTACAAGAGACTCTCCATAATGAGTACAAGGCAGTTGAAAGATTTAAATTATATATATAGGGCACATCTTCTTTACCCATTCATCTGTTGAAGAGCATCTTGGCTCTTTCCACAGTTTGGCTATTGTGGACATTGCTGCTATGAACACTGGGGTCCATATTGCCTTTCTTTTCACTACATCTGTATCTTTGGGATAAATACTCAGTAGTGTAATTGCTGGATCATAGGGTAGTTCTATTTTTAACTTTTTGAGGAACTTCCACATTGTTTTCCAAAGTGGCTGGACCAGCTTGCATTCCCACCAACAGTGTAAGAGGGTTTCCTTCTCCACATCCTCTCCAACATTTGTTGTTTCTTGTCTTGTCAATTTTTGCCATTCTAACTGGTGTAAGGAGGTATCTCACTGTGGTTTTGATTTGAATTTCCCTGATGACTAATGATGATGAACACTTTTTCGTGTGTTCATGTACAGAATGGAATATTACTCAGCCATCAGAAAGGATGAATACCCAACATTTTCATCAACATGGATGGAATAGGAGGAGATTATGCTGAGTGAAATAAGTCAAACAGAAAAAGACAATTATCATATGGTTTCACTTATTTGTGGAACATAAGGAATAGCATGGAGGACATTAGGAGAAGGAAGGGAAAAATAAAGGTAAGGGGTAATTAGAAGGGGAGATGAACCATGAGAGACTGGATTCCAGGAATCAAACTGAGGGTTTTAGAGGGGAGAAGGTGAGGGGATGGGTGAGCCTGGTGATGGGTACTAAGGAGGGCATGTATTGCATGGGGCACTGGGTGTTATATGCAAACACTGAATCATGGAACACTACATCAAAAACTAATTAGAAGTCCTAGCAACAGCAATCAGACAACAAAGAGAAATAAAAGGTATCCAAATTTGTAATGAAGAAGTCAAACTCTCTCTCTTCGCAGATGACATGATTCTTTATATGGAAAACCCAAAAGACTCCACCCCCAAACTACTAGAACTCATACAGCAATTCAGCAACGTGGCAGGATACAAAGTCAATGTGCAGAAATCAGTGGCTTTCTTATACACTAACAATGAAAATACAGAAAGGGAAATTAGAGAATCGATTCCATTTACTATAGCACCAAGAACCATAAGATACCTGGGAATAAACCTAACCAAAGAGGTAAAGGATCTGTACTCGAGGAACTACAGAACACTCATGAAAGAAACCGAAGAAGACACAAATAGATGGAAGACCATTCCATGCTCTTGGATCGGAAGAATAAACATTGTTAAAATGTCTATACTGCCTAGAGGAATCTATACTTTTAATGCCATTCCTATCAAAATTCCACCGGCATTCTTCAAAGAGCTGGAGCAAATAATCTAAAATTTGTATGGAATCAGAAGAGACCCCGAATCGCTAAGGAAATGTTGAAAAACAAAAATAAAGCTGGCGGCATCACGTTACCTGATTTCAAGCTTTATTACAAAGCTGTGATCACCAAGACAGCATGGTACTGGCATAAAAACAGACACATAGACCAGTGGAACAGAGTAGAGAGCCCAGATATGGACCCTCAACTCTATGGTCAATTAATCTTCGACAAAACAGGAAAAAATATACAGTGGAAAAAAGACAGTCTCTTCAATAAATGGTGCTGGGAAAACTGGACAGCTATATGTAGAAGAATGAAACTCGACCATTCTCTTACACCGTACACAAAGATAAACTCAAAATGGATAAAATACCTCAACGCGAGACAGGAGTCCATCAGAATCCTAGAGGAGAACATAGGCAGTAATCTCTTCGATATCAGCCACAGCAACTTCTTTCAAGATATGTCTCCAAAGGCAAAGGAAACAAAAGCGAAAATAAACTTCTGGGACTTCATCAAAATCAAAAGCTTCTGCACAGCAAAGGAAACAGTCAAAAAAACAAAGAGGCAACCCACGGAATGGGAGAAGATATTTGCAAATGACAGTACAGACAAAAGGTTGATATCCAGGATCTATAATGAACTCAAACTCAACACACACGAAACAGGCAAACATATCAAAAAATGGGCAGAAGATATGAACAGACACTTCTCCAATCAAGACATACAAATGGCTATCAGACACATGAAAAAATGTTCATCATCATTAGCCCTCAGAGAGATTCAAATTAAAACCACATTGAGATATCACCTTACACCAGTTAGAATGGCCAAAA
The DNA here is from genome assembly GCF_020171115.1 of Neogale vison. NCBI lineage: Eukaryota > Metazoa > Chordata > Mammalia > Carnivora > Mustelidae > Neogale > Neogale vison. The sequence continues at coordinate 71,708,651 of NC_058105.1, forward strand.
TTAACAAAACAGGAAACAACATGTGTTGGAGAGGATGTGGAGAAAGGGGAACCCTCTTCCACTGTTGGTGGGAATGCAAGTTGGTGCAGCCTCTTTGGAGAACAGTGTGGAGATTCCTCAAGAAATTAAAAATAGAGCTTCCCTATGACCCTGCAATTGCACTCCTGGGTATTTACCCCAAAGATACAGATGTCGTGAAAAGAAGGGCCATCTGTACTCCAATGTTTATAGCAGCAATGGCCACGGTCGCCAAACTATGGAAAGAACCAAGATGCCCTTCTACGGATGAATGGATAAGGAAGATGTGGTCCATATACACTATGGAGTATTAAGCCTCCATCAGAAAGGATGAATACCCAACTTTTGTAGCAACATGGATGGGACTGGAAGAGATTATGCTGAGTGAAATAAGTCAAGCAGAGAGAGTCAATTATCATATGGTTTCACTTATTTGTGGAGCATAACAAATAGCATGGAGGACAAGGGGTGTTAGAGAGGAGAAGGGAGTTGGGGTAAATTGGAAGGGGAGGTGAACCATGAGAGACTATGGACTCTGAAAAACAATCTGAGGGGTTGGAAGTGGTGGGGGGGGTGGGAGGTTGGGGTACCAGGTGGTGGGTATTATAGAGGGCACGGCTTGCATGGAGCACTGGGTGTGGTGAAAAAATAATGAATACTGTTTTTCTGAAAATAAATAAATTTAAAAAAAACTAATGACATACTGTATAGTGACATAACATAATCAAAAAATTATTTTAAAAAGAAATATTTAAATTGTTTAAGATAAATTAGGTCCTTGGTTTTGAATAGTTGTTTAAGTCCATAATAAATATGAAAAAAATCATATACTGTTAATCCTGTTTTTGTACTTGAGTTCTTTCAGAAAGTACTTTAATGTGTTACAAAAACTTACTATGGGAAAACCAGTTTTTAAATCAGAAGTAAGCCAAGCAATTGTAATGGACTCTGACAGTATCTTACCCAATACCTATTATCCCAATCTTCCTTACTCAGAGAACCCCAATTTTGTTTGGGGCAGCAGTAAATCCAACCTCCCAAATGTATACCTCAGGACGGCTACATGACCTAGCTCTAGCCAATGAGATTTAAGAGAAATCTACTGGGTGGGGTTTCTAGAAGTGCTATTGTTTTCCTAATAAAGAAAAACAATTTAGTTTACTAGATCCTTTTTACCCCTTTATTCCTGTGTAGAACACAGACAAGATGCTTAGAAATTGAGCAGCCATTTTACAACCATAAAGACATAAAATACACACTAAAAAATTTGTGAAGCAGAAAGCTGTAAGGATTATCTTGTGCAACTGAACCCATCCTTGGGCTGGCTACATTGAGTTTTGTTTTGTTTAAAAAAAAAAAAAAACAACCCAAAACAGAAACACCTAGAGGTGCCTGGGTGGCTCAGTGGGTTAAGCGTCTGCGCTCTGCTCAGGTCATGATCCCAGAATCCTGGGATCGAATCCTGCATTGGGCTCCCTGCTCAGCGGGGAGTCCACTTCTCCCTTTGCCCCTCCCCCACCGCTTGTGCTCACACATACAGTCTCTCTCTCGCTCTTTCTCCCTTTCTCTCTCAAACAAATAAATAAAATCTTTAAAACAAAACAAAATAAAAGATACCTCTTTTGTTGAGCCACCACAAAATGGTTTCTGTCACATAGTGCGGTCCTAACTGATACACTCTACCTCAAAAGGGAAAGGTTTGCATGGAAAATATTTTCATTTTTCTTAGGAGACTAAGAAGAAGTCTTTCTTTTGATTTGAAAAGCAATGAATTTTCCTGCAAAATAAAAGTTCTTTTCTTTTCTTGATCCATATCTCTCTGTGGTGGAGAGCAGGATATTTAGAGGAGCAGGAAATACAAGCTAACTCCTGCCCTTTGATCAAATGAGATTCAAGATATTAGATTTTGTTTTTTAGAGCAGTGTCTCCTAAAATATGTTATAGCACAATAGGTTCTTGAGATGTACCTCAGGAAAAAAGAAAAGAAAAAAACTTTTTTTGGTCAATAAATTTGATAGATATTGAATATAGAACCCTTTCCTCTTAGAAACTTTCTTCTTAGAAACTCTTAGGCATTATGATGTTACAAGCTCTGGATAAATCCTGTAGTACAAAAAATTGGCTTAGCATTGTTTGACCTAACCCTTTAATAAGCTATTTTTTAATTGAAGTATAGTTGACATATGTTGTTAAATTAGTTTCAGGTGTACAACATAGTGATTCAATAATTCTCTACATTATGCAATGCTCACCACAATAGATGTAGTTACCATCTCTCATTATACAAAATTATTGACTATATTCCCTATGCTGTATTTTCATCCATGTAACTTATTTATTTTATAACTGGAAATTTGTACCTCTTAATCCCCTTCATCTGATTCACTGATTCCTCATTCTTCCTGGTAACTGCAAGTTTGTTCTCTGTATTTGTTTGTTCATTTCTTCTGGTTTTTTTTTTTGTTTTTGTGTTTTTTTTTAGAATCCACAGATAAGTGAAATGATATGGTATTTATCTTACTCTGTCTGACTCATTTTATTTAGCATAATATACTCTAGGCCCATCCATGTTGTCACAAATGGCAAGATTTCACTCTTGTTTATGGTTGAGTAATGTTCCATTCTATATATGCCACCTTTTTATCCTCTCATCTATCAATGGACACTTAGGTTGCTTACATATCTTGGCTATTCTAAATAATGCTGCAATAAACATAGGGGGTAATGTATATTTTCTTTTTTTTTTAAAGATTTTATTTATTTGTCAGAGAGAGAGAGGCAGAGAGAGCGAGCACAGGCAGACAGAATGGGAGGCAGAGGCAGAGGCAGAGGGAGAAGCAGGCTTCCTGCCGAGCAAGGAGCCCGATGTGGGACTCGATCCCAGGACACTAGGATCATGACCTGAGCCGAAGGCAGCTGCTTAACCAACTGAGCCACCCAGGTGTCCCAGTAATGTATCTTTTCTAATTAGAGTTTTTGTTTTCTTTGGGTGAATACCCAGTAGTGGAATTACTGGGTCATGTAATATTTCCGTTTTCCGTAGTGGCTGCACCAAGTGACATTCCCACAAACTGTGCACAAGGGCTCCCCTTTTCACACATCCTTGCCAACACTTTTTTTCCCTTTGAGTATAGTTGATACACAATGTTGCATTATATAATGAATTCAAATACTGAATTGTAGTTGTGAATGATTCATGTGCACTTGAAAAGAAAGTGTAATTCCTTGTCCTAATCATTAAGCTCTTATTACTTGACAGTCTAGCCCACATTGTTTACTGTATTATTCAGCTCCATACTTTTTAAAGGTTAGTTTTTTTGTTTACTTGATTTGTCATATTCTAACAGCTGAATGTTGAAGTCTCCAATCACACTATATGGCAGACCTTTGATATATGAGAAATTCCAAAGCACATACTGAAAGACCATATGATTTTCATCCATAATTGCAGAGAAAGTATAACTGAAGATGTCCTCCTTTACAACCTTGATGGGTTTAATCAAGTGAAGACTGACAAAATCGAGTTTTCATTAGTAGAGTCAATAAAAGCCTTTGGAAGAATGCAGCAAGGGGTTATTAATTCTGCCTGGTGAAGGCTTACTAAGAAGGTGGTATTTGATGTGGGCTTAAAAGATGAATATGCTTTGCTATGTAGAGAGGACATGTGCAAAGGCAAAGAAATGTTAAATTATCCAGAAAACATGAAGTAGTCCAGTGTACTACTTTAGACCATGATAGGGAGCGACTGGAAATTCAGAGGGGTCTTTGTTGTACTTCATGATGGACCTATTATGTATGGGGAAGCATTGAACTCTCAGACTGTAAATACAGATCTTCCTTCTTTGGGGCAGTGCTCTGGCTATCACTCCAGTACCCTGCTCACTTTCTGCCTCCAGAATTTCCTCTGAAGGTCCCTGTACATTTGGCCCACTAGGATCACCAGCCTGGCCACTCTTTGTAAATGTCTCTTGCTACCCTCACAATCCATGATTACGTCTTAGGATTAGTTCCTTTGATGATCACTTCATACAAAGTTACTGTGACATCCAGAGTGAGGAGCAAAACCTTAGAGTATCAGAGTATCAAAAAAGTATTCAGGGAGGGAGAAAGAGAGATAGGGAGAGCAAGAGATTGCATTGTGGCATAGAGGCTGAGGGCGAAGAGAAAAGATATGGGGGGAATGAATTTTCAAGAAAGAGCATGCAGTTGATGCTAATAAGAAAGCAAAGGCTTACACTGGAATACTTTGTTTTTGTTTTTGTTTTACTCTTTTAGGTATAGCCTCATTCCCATGTGTGCCCTTGAGATTCTTTTCTGAAAAAAATCTGCTGTAGTTTGCTCTTCCTGGACAACCCAAAGAGGTGAGGGAAATTCAAATCCAATTTCCTCTTTTATTCAGTTACCTTTTGCTTACCTCTTATGAGGTTTTGATCCATTCAATTAGACTGTGACTCCTACCATGGCTTCTCCCAATCTGATAGGGTCCCAAATCAGATCAGCCACTTTCTCTGTATTACCATATCAAGGGGTTTTTGAGCCCTTATCTTGTAGACCAGCATTTGCAAGATTGTATTTAGAGAAACACTAAATGTTCCATGGAATGGTAATAGGTGTTATTTGAAACAAGGGTTCCACTGTTAGGTAAGTTTGGGAAATACCAAATACTCCCTCTTGGATAGTCACAATGCCCATTAGTGTAGTGAAGATTCTGAAAATATTTCAGTAAATACATCTATTTAGCTTTGCTTAATCCAGCATCTCCTACAGTTATTTAACCACATAATCTTTTTTTTCTATGCAATATTTATTAACATCCATGGAACATTAATGGTACCCAGAAAATAATTCAGGATATGCTGGTAGAAGCACTGTAGGAGAAAAAAAAAAAAGGATTTCAAAGCAGAGGACTAACAAGTCAGGTTTAAGCATTAGTAAGAGCACTCTGGCACCAGTGTGATGAATGGATTGATTAGAAAGGACTCTAGTAGAAGAAGCGGCAATTGTCTAGAAATTTTGGTGAGGGCTTTGACTAGGTTGTGACAGTGTAGAAGGGAAGAAGACACAATGGATTAATATTAAGGTGGTAAAATTAACAGGATTTGGTGATAAGATGTGAGATTGGGAGGGGGAAGATGTTTCATCTGCTATTGGTTATGTTGATGTTAAAGTGTTTGTTAGAGATTGATAAGTTGGATATACTGATTTTGAGGGTAATTACTTATGAGAGAAATCTGGGTTACTGAAAGTATAAAGTGAGAATAGGTGGGACCCCCAAAAAACTGAATATTTAAGAAGTATGAAATAATAATAATAATAATAAAAGAAGTATGAAATAAGAAAAGTAAAAAAAGCTAATCTAAACCCAAGGCACCTGGGTGGTTCAATCGTTAAGCGTCTGCCTTCAGGTCAGGTCATGATCCTGGGTCCTGGGATTGAGCCCCACATCAGGCTTCCTGCTCAGCGGGAGGCCTGCTTCTCTTTCTCCCTTTCCCTCTCCCCCTGCTTGTTTTCCCTCTCTCACTGTGTCTCTCTCTGTCAAATAAATAAATAAAGTCTTAAAAAATAAAATAAAATAAAAATTTCCCCCTTTTCACTTTATTGAGATAGAACAGATGTATAACATTGTGTGAGTTCAAGGTATGTGATTTGATATACATATATATTGCAAAATGACTACAATACAAGGTTAGTTAAAATATCCATCACCTCACATAATTACAATTTTTTTGTGGTGAGAACACCTAAGATCTACTTTCTTAGCGATTTTCAAGTATATAATACATCATTGTTAATTATAGTCATCATATTGTACATTAGATCCACAGAAGTTATTCATATTATAACTAGAAATTTGTACCCATTGGCATTGGCCAACATTGCCCCATTTCCCCTATCCCCTAGGCCCTGGCAATCACCATTCTATACACTGTTTTTATAAATTTGACCTTTTATTTTCCTTTTAGATTTCACATGTAAGTGAGATCATACAGTTCCTGTCTTTCTTTGTCTGACTTATTTCACTTAGCATAATGCCCTCAAGGTCCATCCGTATTGTTGCAGATGGCAAGATTTCCTTCTTTTTAATGATGAATATTATTCCATTATATTCCGCATCTTATTTATTCATTCATCTTCAGTGGACACTTGGTCTGTTTCAATGTCTTGGCTATTGTGAATGATGCTGCAAAGAATATGGAGGTGCAGATATCTCTTTGAAATAATGATTTCATTTCCTACAGATACCCACATATGGGATTGCTGGATCACATGATAGTTCTATTTTCAATTTTTTGAGGAACTTCCATCTGTTTTCCATAGTGGCTGTACCAATTTACATTACCACCAGTAGTGCATGAGGATTTGTTTTACTCCATGTAAATGTTTGCCAACATTTATCTTTTGTCTTTTTGATAGTAATAATTCTAACAGTTATGAGGTTATATCTCATTGTGGTTTTAAGTTTCATTTCCTTCATGATTAGTGATGTTGAGCATCTTTTTTATGTACCTATTGGCCATTTGGGTGTCTTCTTTGGAAAAATGTCTATTTAAGTCCTCTGCCCACTTTAAAATCAGATTATTTGTTTTTTGGCTATTGAATTGAATGAGTTTTTAAATGGCCTATTAACTCTTGTTCCTTTGCTACATTTTTTTTTACTATAGTTGACACATATTATGTTTGTTTCAGGTTTAATACCTTTGTTGTGTTATTAAATGTGACTTTTGTTGGTTGCCTTGTGAAGGAAGAGACAGCTGTGTTTTTATTTATTCTTTTAAAATTCTCGGAATACAGCTTTAAGAAAAACTTTTAAGCAGGACTTAGTAAGACTTTAAAATATAGATATAAAGTGGATTTCCCATCATAGACTTGGGATGGTAGCAAAAACCTTGGGGTTGTGGTGCAGAGCATCCTGAGGACAAAGTGACTTAAGTGAAATGCCTCTGCCAACTGAAAAGTAATCCTGAGTAAGTTGCCCGTGATTTATCTGAAAGGTATGCTTGTAGGCTTGCAACACTTGTTAGTGTTGTGGAGAGGAGGGAAGCCTTTATATTTGGAGACTCCAGATTACCACACAAAAATCTGTACATGAATGCTTGTAGCAATGTTATCCATAGCAGTCCAAAAGTGGAAACAACCCGAAAGTCCTTCAACTGGTTGACTGGATGACAACTGTTGTGTATATGTGCAATGGGATATTTTTCAGCCATAAAAAGAATGAAGTAGGGATACACGCCACAACATGGATGAGCCTTGAAAACATGAAGCTAAGAGAAAGAAGCCAGTCCTAAAAAACCCACGTAGTCTCTGATTCCATTTATATGAAATGTCCAAAAATGGCAAATCCACAGAAATGGAAAGTTGATTAATGTTTGCTAGTGGCTGGGAGAGATGAAGGAATGGGGAGTGACCGCTAATGTGTATTGGCTTTCTTATTTGGGGTGCTGAACAATGTTCTAAAACTAGTGGTAGTGGTTGCACAACTCTGTGAATATACTAAGTACCACTGAATTTTATGCTTTAAACAGGTAAAACTTATGGAATGCAAAAAAATCCCAATTAAAATATGCATTATGACTGACTAGCAACAACAACCACCAGAGTGGGGGCTACTTGGGCTGTTTGGCTGTCATTTGAGTCCTTCAAGACCTGGGGGTTAGGCTTAGGAAGGAAGCATGTGCATGCTTAGCATGCCCATGGCTGGGCGTGAGGGGCCTCAGGATGCTCCCTTTCATGGAATGACTGAGTGAAGCTCCCTGGGACAACAACTATGAGGGCTTTGGATAAGGAAAGAATTCTTAATGTCCTCCCCTACTGCACATAGCCTTCCCTTATCTCCTTTTCTCCTCCTCTTGGTTAGCAGTAAATGAGTTTCCTCTCCAAGGCACATTTTTTTGGGCATGCAAGCTCATTCAGTCACAGGAAAAGCAGCTTTTGGGTCTCTGAGCAGCCATACTGGGTCTTGTGCCGGTCAAAGAGTTTGCACAGGGCATCCATATAGAGTGCATGGTATTTGTCCACCACTTCCTGGCTTGGTTTTTCAATTTTGGGCACCAGCAAAGGCTCCCCAACTGGAGATGGCAAAAGAGAAGGAGCAAGTTTTAGATCTTCTCTTCCTTTAACCTCCTTCTTCCCTGGGCCGGATCCACTCACTTGCCAAGTCCACTCCCACTCCCAGATTATCCCTCTCTGCTTCCCTTTTCTTTGGTGGGGGTGGGATGGGGAGGGTTGAGGTTGAGGTCAGGAAAGAGCTGGGGTGGTCTTGGGGCTGAAAGCAGCACTTACCTACAGTGACAATAGGCAGCGAGTAAGGCAGAAGCCCACTGGTGCCTGGGTAGAAGCCTCTTCCATAAAAGACGCAGAAATAGAAACCAAAGATTCTGCGGAAGCAGCTCTGGAACTTGTACATCCAGCTGTCCTTATGGAATTGCACCTGGTCATATACCTCAGTTTCTCCAAATGTGAAGGTCGGGACCAGATGAGCCCTGAAGGAAAACCCCGATTTATTTTTCAAACATGGGCTAGACTGAGAACCACTCAGGAAGAACATTTGCTCCTGGCCAGGGTCCCAGCTATATAAAATCCCTGAAACATAAAGGATTTCTTCTTGCACCAAACAGGGCTCCCATATTGACTCTCTCTCATCTTGAAATGTTCAAGTCCGGTGAGAATGCTGTCTCTGGTCCAGGATCACAAGGGTGAGATATGGGGGTGGAGGGAAGGAAGAGGGTTTTGGGCAGAGATCCCCAGAGACCTGTATCATGTTAAGAAAAGATTCCAGAAAGTGTCATGCAGGGAAATATCTGACTCTGTTTCTATTAGTAGGAAGCATAGAGATGACGATAATATCACACAGACACATATATTATGATATGCCCATCCTCCACAGGAAATATGCATAAAGTATTCTGTCCCTTGAGATTACAGAGGAGAAAATTTGTGTCCCTCTCGGGCCATAGGTAGAGAATCAGGCTCCTGAAGTCCTCTTGTGAGAGGAGAGTACAGAGAGCATGGCCTCTCTTATACAAATCTTTGTGAGTTACTAGGCATCTCTCTGCATTCTGATATATGTTGCCTTCTTGGATTCTTACAGCAGAGACAGTACAGGGCACAGTAGGGGGTGGTGGTATTTTCTTTATCTTACAGATCCACAAGCCCAGGTTCTGAGAGGGAAAGTTCACCGGGCAGTCGGTGATTGGCATGACCTGGGCTAGAACACAGGATTCCTTCCTCCCTGCTCAGAACTCTCTCCCCTACATTAGGTTCCCAACTGACGAACCGGCCACTCAGGCAAGGTCCTTGGATAAACTACTTTTCTCTGAGTCTGTAATAAGACAATTACCTCTGTGTTCAGTGGCCCGGCCTCCTGACATCATGGTGCACCCCACAGCTCCCATCTTGGCACCTGCTCTTTACCTCCTACCTTTACCCCTCAGTTAGAGTGGGTAATGATTATCTACCACTTATTGTGTGCCAGACATATTTGTTGTTTTATTTAAACCCCACAATGACCCTATGGAGGAAGTACAATTATTAGAGCCGCATTATGAAAAGGAAAACACCAAGACTCAGAATGGTTAAGTAATCTGTCTCAGAACGCACAGTAAGTTATGGAACCAGGGTTTCAAATCAGGGTCCCTGACTTCAGATTCTGTGCACATACTCACCATACTGTACAACCTGCCCCTTGCATTTACATTAACAAACAGATACAGATATTGATATTGCTAGAGATGATGTGGGCATCATCTGTATATATTTGGGAGCCCTAGCTAAGCCCCATGATAATGAATCTGGGCTTCTGGTTTGGCTTTCCAAGAACTGGTCTGGCTAATTTAGAACAAGTGGATGACATTAAACCTTTTAAAAACGCTATGGTCATCTCCCTTGTGCGCTAGTAAGTTCCAAGAGGGCAAGACTCATGTCTGAGTCATTTTGACATCATGTAACAGGTGATGCTGCTCAGAGAAGGCCATGCCCCCTGCCCTGGGAGGAATACTCACCCATGCTGGAGGGCTGTGCGCACAAACCCCTTGCGCTTCTGGAGGATGAGGGTGGTGGTATTGGGCACACTTTGAAGGGCCTCTCCTACCCCTCCTACCACGATGCCCACGAGGTTGCCAGTGCCGTGACTTAGCAGGTAGTCGATTGCTGGCTGACTCACGGAGCACACACCTAAGAGATCAAGGAGCAGAAAGAGGAGCAATATAAGGAGGAGTGGAAATGGCTGAGAGAGAACACCCTCTGCTCTACTTCCCATTGGCCTGTCTATGCACCCTGTGTTCCCGTAAGTCTCGGAAGGAAAATCAATGAGATGGGGACAAGGGTGGGGAGAAAAGGGCAAACCCAACATGTTTCACTTGGAGGAAATATCTCCACTTCATAGGAAGCACTAGGTTGAAACTATAGTGGGAAGATTTCCAGTGGAATAACCAGAAGGACTTTCTGAATCTCAACTATAATCTTACTCTTTTTTTTTCCTCTGTTGCCCCTAAATAGCAAAAGTTATTCTTTACTGAGCATATACTCTGTGGCAGACACTATAGCAAATGCTTTCCTTGTATGCTCTCCTTTAACTGTCACACCAAATCTGAGGTTGGTCTGTTATCGTCAGCCTCACCTTACAGATGAGGAAAGTGAGATGGGTAGCTTGCTCAAGACCACACAGTAGGTGGCAGAGCTGGGACTCAAACCCAAACAGTTTAGCTCCAGAACATATGCTTTTAACTACTATGCTCTGATGGGAATGGGTGAGAGGTGGTTGAGAGGTGGGGATGAGCCTTAAAAAGGTGTGTCTCCCAGCAGAAAAAATGGGTCAGAAGCTCCAGTAAGTATGGTCCGAAGTACCTTTGGCCATGAGGTACTCCCTGACAAAGGGGATCTTGAAGAACCAGGACAGTGTGGCCAGGTGGGGAGTGATGCCTGGAAAGACCTTTGAGAAGCCTGTGGCTTCAGTGCAGAAGTTGCAGAAGGCTCCAAAGGTCAAGAGACCATGAGGGTGAACCCCCATGAGGTAGTTGTGCTCCGGTGACAAGTCTTTAGTCTTCTGGATCTGCAGGCACGGAGAGAAGTGTCAGACGTGGTGGAATGAGATCATGTGAAGAAACAAGGCTGAAGATGTTTCGGGGATCAGGGTGTTCTCTAAAGCAGAGCTGTCCTTCTTTTCTTCCTTCCTTCCTTCCTTCCTTCCTTCCTTCCTTCCTTCCTTCCTTCCTTCCTTCCAAGATTTTATGTATTTATTGGACAGAGAGAGACAATGCAAGCAGGGGGAGTGGGAGAGGAAGAAGCAGACTTTCCGCGGAGCAGGGAGCCGACACAGGTCTCAATCCCAGGACCCTAGGGTCATGACCAGACTGAGCCACCCAGGTGCCCCTAAAGCAGAGCTTTTCAACTGCTAGGCCATGAGGGCATTTCAGGGGGCCAAGATATGGGTCTCCTCAGCCCCTGGAAAACTGGGGAGGATCCGGGCCAGTTAGAACTGCTGGACCTCTTCCCCATGGCTGGCTGCAAGTAGTTTTGGCCATTTGGCTCTATGCGCCTTACACATGGTATTGGCAAGCTCTGGTCTAAAAATTGGGGCAGTGTTAGTTTTCTACTCCAGAGAATGCTCTGAGGATCAGCATAGCAGTACAATTCTACATTGTCTTCCTGTTATTTTCTCCTCCCAAACCCCTTCCAGTTTCTGCCTGAGTGTCTGCCATTGGACTTGAAAACCCTGCCAAAATATCACCACATCTGTGAAGCTTTTCCTTATCCCTCCTCTGAACTACTTGTGTACTCGTACCAAACTATAAATACATACTTGTCTGTCCTTCTCATTAGATGGGAGCACCTTGCTGACAGATAACATCCTACTCACTTCTCTGTACCTCTAACATGTGGTAGAGTAGGCTTTCAATCAATGTCTGTTAAACTGAACTGTATTTGCATTTCTGTCTGTGTCATCTGGTAGGTCATGCTAAAGGTGTCCAAAATATGCTGGCAGAGCAGCGAGTCCCCAGCTGCAATGTCAGGTTTTGAAGTATGTCAAGGCTGCACTGAGACTTCTCTGGTAGTCTTGTTTTCCTTATGGACAACCCTAGTTATTTGGCATAAATGCCTAATATCTTGGGAACTGTGGGGGATGCTGGGAAAGAGACACTTACCGTAATGGGGAAATAGTCCCTGATGTGGGTCCAGGCACACCAGTTCCTTACCCAGGCTGAACGCCTGCCTCCTGAGACAGAAATATCAGTGGGGGATGGTGTCTGTGTGTGGCAACCCCATCCCTCCCACTCTCTCGGGACTTTCCTAACAGCATGGAGGGACCATGGCTCTGCTAGAGAGGTAGAAAAGGAAGAGACCCCAAGACAGTCCTGGCTGGCCCAGGTCCTGTGACACTGAGAACTTGGATGAGAGGCCTGTGGCATGGTGAGTGGGACTCCCTGGTCATAGGTTAAGCCGGAACATTCTTAGGCCGTGTTCTCTCTAGGTCTATGGGTCTTACCTTGCTCTGGAGTCTTCCAATCCAGGAAAAGCCAGGTAAAGTAAAGCACTGGCAGTGGCCACAAGGATGTAAACAGCAAGGAAATGAATAATGGCTGCAAGATCCAAACTGATGAGGGAGCAGGTCAGGTCAGAATTGTGCTGCCAACAGAACTTGCCCAGGTACACCCCCCTTAAGAGCCCTCCAAACTACTCAAGGCTCTGGTAATGGCCTTCTGTACAGTCCAGCTCCTGCCTGTCCAGCATCCGTGTCTGCTTGTCCTTCAAATATTTCCTTTATCATCTGCCATACACCAGCCCTATTTCTAATTCCTCATCATCGCTGTCCACTCGCCATCCCTCTACTCCTGCTCCCGGCCTGCCACCAGCACAAGCAGGCAGGCGAGTGGCAGGTAGAGGGAGAAGCAGGCTCCCCGCTGAGCAGAGAGCCTCGCTTAGGGCTCCATCCCAGGACCTTGGGATCTTGACCTGAGCCGAAGACAGACACTTAACCAGACTGATCCACCCAGGTACCCCCCGCCCCATTTACCATTCTTATCCTCTTGCTCATTCACCATTCCTTTCATTATTATCACTATCTCCCTACACGGTACCATTCCACCCCCTCCCAGAACGGAAAACTCTATGGTTTAAACACAGGCTGTACTTCTCCAAGTCCGTAATTCTAATGCTTCTTCTGCCCCACTCCTGATGCTTCCTTATGCTTATGGGTGTATCATGCCTATTCCTTGGGCCTTATTTCCCCTTTCCAGATTGTGAGGGTTAAGAAATGGCTGAGATTAACCAGATCTATTCATATCCATCATGACCCTGTTCTACTCCTCTTTCTGTTCTTACCACCACTTGTGGCTCTATCTCTTCCTTCTCCAGGACACTGGTAAGACTCAAGACTCCTTGACTTTACTCTGTAATACCATCTGAGATGATCAAAAGTTAGACATGAGACTTCCCATGAGCATGAAATTCACCCCAGATCTGGCCCTGGCCTCTGACTTTGGCTTCTTGCCGTGCACTGTAGGATCGGTACTCACATATAGCAAGGTAGCTCAAGGGCCATTGCAGAAGTATCAGACTCTGGAAGTGCGTAGGCTGCTTGAAACAAGGCATGTTGCTCAGGAGCCTGAGGAAGACAAAGATCCCAGAACACTCTTCCAAACAATGGTGCCACCAGCCTCTTGAAGCTTGCTGGATAGTGAATGTATATGGTCAGGAGGATTTTCACGTGCCCTTTTCCTTCTTTGTCCTGCCCCACACCTACAACCCACTGCAAGAGGCAGGCTTTGAAGTACCAAGGACTGCCCTATCAGGTGTGAGCCCTGGGCCCTGGCCATTTGCCATTTGACTCTTTCCTGAGATTATTAAGACATCAGGATGAAGAAAGGTAAGAAGGACTGCCATCTAGTCCTAGGGACTCAAAGAGCGAAAGAAGGGAAATACCTTTCACAGGCCACTCTCTGAGACTACAGGGGTTGTGATTTCAAGGAGGTGGCTAGTGGGGAGGAAGCTCTGGGGGGTTTGTGGGGTGGGGGAGGACCTAAGATTAGCTTTTCGTTGAGACTATTGCCCTCAGGCAGTCCGGCTTGGGATGTCCCTCTCTTTTAACTAGCTACTACAAAAATTTCCAAATACACACAAAACTAGGCAATGCAACAAATTTTTATCTTTGTGTTTATCTTTTTTGTTCATCTTCAATAATTACTAATATTTTGCTATACTTGTTCCATATATTGCCCTAATTTTTTTTTCTTGGAGTATCTTAGAGCAATTCTAAGATATCATGTCATTTCACCCCTAAATACTTCACTGTGCATACAAAATAGGAATGTTTTCTTCCAAAATGATGCCACTATTACCCTTAACAAATTTTGTAATTCTTGAATAATACCTCATATCTAGTTCCCATTCAAATGTCTTTTTACAGTTGGTTGATTTGAATCAGGATCCAAAGTAGGATTACTGATTGTATTTGAAAGTTATGTCTCTTAATTCTCTCTCTCTTTAATTTTTTTTGGACTTTAAAAAATTTATTTGATAGACAGAGACACAGTGAGAGAGGGAACAGAAGCAGGAAGAGTACCTCCAGTATTCCAGGAGGAGTGGGCAAGGGAGAAGCAGGCTCCCCGCTATCCCAGGCGGGACTCGATCCCAGGACCCCAGTATCATGACCTGAGCTGAAGGCAACTGCCTAATGACTGAGCCACCCAGGCACTCCTCTCTTTTTTTAATTTTTCATTACAAAATAAAACATAGATACAGAAAACCAGCTAAAATAAATGTATGGCTTAATAAATTATTAGAAGACTAATACCTTGCAGCCATCCCTACATCAAGAAATAAAACCCCAGAAGACTCTCATGTGCCCCATTTCAGTCATAACCCTCTTCTTCCTCCACAAATAACCATTATCCTAACTTTATTTTTCTTTTTCAAAATTGCTTTGGCTAGCTGGCTTCTTTGTGGTTCCATATAAGTTTTAAGGTTGTTTATTCCAGTTCTGTGAAAAATGCTGTTTGTATTTTGATAGGAATTGCATTAAATCTATAGATAGCTTTGGATAGTTTAGACATTTTTAAAAAGATTTTATTTATTTGAGAGAGAGTGAGAGAGAGCATGAAATAGGGGTGAGGGGCAGAGGGAGAAGCAGACTCCCCACTGAGCAGGGAGTCTGATGAGGGGCCTGATCCCGGGACTCCAGGATCTTGACCTGAGCCAGAGGCAGATGCCTAACCAACTGAGCCCCCCATCCTAACATTTAAAGTAATATTTTCTATTCATTTTTATGGCTTTATTACCATAGTCTTACCCATTAAAAGAATTGATAGGTTCCTAGGGATGGCTGGGTAGTTCAGTCGGTTAAGTGTCTGCCTTTGACTCAGGTCATGATCCCAGTGTCCTGGGATTGAGTTCCACACTGGGTTCCTTGCTTGGCAGGTGCCGAGCCTGCGTCTCTCTCTGCCTGCCACTCTGCCTGCTTGTGCTCTCTCTTTCTCTCTGACAAATAAATACATAAAATCTTAAAAAAAAAGAAAGAATTGATATGTTCCTTAAATTTTCCTTTTAAAACTCTTTATTTTGGAAAGTTTTAGACTTATGGGAGAGTTGCCAAGAGAGTGTGGAGTCCCTGTACCCTTCACCCAGCTTACACTTATGTTAACATCTTATGTAACCAAGGTAAAGATATCACAGGTAAGAAACCAATACTGGTACACTGCTGTTAACATCAGAGTTCATTTGAATTGCACTAAAATTTTCTCCTAATGTCCACTTTCTGTTCCAGGATTCTACCAGTCTCACATTGCATGCAATAATCATGTCTCCTTAGGCTCCTCCAAGCTGTGATACTTTCTTGATCTTTCCTTTTATGACCTTGGCATTTTTTTAAACTTTATTTTTTCACTGTTCCAAGATTCATTGTTTATGTGCCACACCCAGTGCTCCATGCAATACGTGCCCTCCTTAATACCCACCACCAGGCTCACGCAACCCCCCACTTCCCTCTCCTCCAAAACCCTCAGTTTGTTTCTCAGAGTCCACAGTCTCTAGTTGTTTGTCTTCCCCTCCGATTTCCCCCAATAACCTTGGCATTTTTGAAGAGGTTAAGTCTGTTTTCATTTACAGGTTCTTCCTCCATCACTTTCTTTTTTTTTTTTCCTGAGAGAATAATTTCTTTTTTTTTTTCCAATTTATTTATTTTCAGAAAAACAGTATTCATTATTTTTTCACCACACCCAGTGCTCCATGCAAGCCGTGCCCTCTATAATACCCACCACCTGGTACCCCAACCTCCCACCCCCCCCACCACTTCCAACCCCTCAGATTGTTTTTCAGAGTCCATAGTCTCTCATGGTTCACCTCCCCCTCCAATTTACCCCAACTCCCTTCTCCTCTCTAACGCCCCTTGTCCTCCATGCTATTTGTTATGCTCCACAAATAAGTGAAACCATATGATAATTGACTCTCTCTGCTTGACTTATTTCACTCAGCATAATCTCTTCCCTCCATCACTTTCTTTTCCTGACATTATTTATACCTTAAAGAGTCTACATTTGACCTGGAGAATTTTCCACAGCCCGGACTTTGTTTACAGCATGCCCATGGTGCACTTCAGTAGGTTCCTCTGTATTTCCTGAAGATTGGCATCTGGATTCAAGGACTGGATCAGACTCAGCTTTGAGTCCTTTGGCAAAATTTGCTTTTAATAGAGAATAATCCTCCTTCCCACCCTCTTTTTTACCCCACGTCATTGGTCTGTTGAAGACTGTTCTCCCTTAGAGTAAGCCAGTGTTCCAGGCCTCAGTGCCTGCTCTACTAAGCAAGGGTGATGGTGTGGAGCCTTGTCCCTAAGTGAATCCCAAATACAGGCTAAAATGAGAAGGGGAAAACGAAGCTCTCAATCCTCTAGCTGACTCCTGTCTCTTACCGTGTGGTAACTTCATGCCCAATGAAGCAAATGGAATTGTAAGTTTGTTTCCATTTTCGTTGGTTTTTTGCTTTTCACACCTGAAGACTGTATGCTTCTAAAAGGGTAGGGACTATACCTAATTTGTCAGGACCTCTTCCCTTAAAGCCCTTATTATTGAATGAATGATCAGTGAGTGAGTATCTTAATTTGAGATCTTGTGATAAGGATGGTTTCTTATGGGTAATGAAATCACTGGAGTCCTAGGGAGTAGTGTAACCTGGAGACCTGAGAGGGGGCCAAGAAGCTGTACAGAAATCGAAGATAAAGGACACATTACAAAAGGGAAAGGAAGAATGAGAGAAAGGAAAGGCAGCTGCTGACCTTTGAGTTGGTTTGGCAGAAGATGGGGAGGGCCCTCACCACTCCATGTCTTCCTGCTGATTGGATACCAGCCTGGCCCTTGAGCAAAGGCTAGCACTCAGGTATTGCAGCATCACAGCCTACATAGGTGTTGACATTCTTGTGGTTGAGTGTGGGGACTAGCCTCTGGTAATATAGGGGAGATTTAGCCTTCTGTCTTTCCATAATAGAATTTTCTGAGCCAACATCAACTCCCTCTCCATGTTCTCTCATCCTTCTAACTTATCTTTTCCTGGGACTTCTCCTGGATTAACTTTTTTGAAAAGGCTTTTTTGTAATTTATTTATTTTTTTCATTTAAATGTAATTAGCCAACATATACTACATCATTAGTTTTGATGTAGTGTTCATTGGTTCATGAGTTGCATATAATACCCAGTGCTCATCACATCATGTGCCTTCCGTAATGCCCGTCACCCAGTTATCCCATCCACCCACCCACTTCCCCTTCCGCAACCCTGGATTAACTTCTAATCTGTGCCTCTGCAGTTTCCCCCCTCTATTTCCTCCCATTGTTTCTGAGAAAAAGGTGGTAAGTTGGCGAGAAGACACTCAGGCTACAGTGCTGATCCATACATACATTTTTCCTTGTAGCAGCAGATCTCATCCTTTATTTTAGTGTTTAAAATTTATGGACTTCCATATGATAATAGTAGTATTTTTAATATTCACTGATTGAGAAATATGGAATAAACTCAAGCACAAAGAGTATATACCATGACAGTATATACAACATGTCATTTGGAAAAAATATGTGCAAATATATTCATTTTAGACAATGCTTGGGTCATGTGGGAATTTACAGAACTTTTATAATTATTAAGTTACTCCTCCCCTCCACTCCCTAGTAGTTTGCCACCTACAGTCTGGAAACAGTGGCTGTTCACTTTTTTCAAAATGGAAATTAATTTATTGTTTTTCCTGATTATATAAATAATCCATGTAAATCACAAAGAGTTCAGACTACTCAGGAAAGCATAAAGGGAACAAAAGTCACTCAGAATCTCATCACCCAGAAATAACCAGTTAATGTTAACATCCTGGTGTTTCTCTCTTTTGACTTTTTTCTGTACAAACATAGACATAAGATATGGTGTCACTGAAGAGTTTGGGCTCCTGAGTCCAGCATATCTAGGTCTGTTTCCCAGCTCTGCCACTCCAATGAACTATGGCAAATTACTTACCCTCTTCCTGCCCAGTTTCTTTATCTGTAAGAAGACAAGTATAATACTACCTACACCATAGGGTTGTCATGAGGATAAAATAATTAATGCAAATCACTTTGTTCAGTGCCTTGTTCATATATATACTTATATTTAAAGCTCTATGTTATTATGTATAATTTATTAACCAAAAATGGAATCATAGTCTGTGTACTGTCTTGTAACCTACTTCTTCACCTAGCAGTGTATTATGGGCATTTTTCATGTCAATTTCCTTCTCTGACAACATATATCACATTTCATTATATGGATATGCCATGATTTATTCAACTAATCTCCTGTTAGAGAGGAAGTACAAGTTTTTAGACATGCTTTTTCCATTATCTGGTCAGACTTCTAGGTCTTCTACTGGTAGGTGAACAGAAACCGTCATGTACCTGCAGATTCTTCAGTGACACTGCTCAGTTTCCTGCCTTCCAATACCTTTTAGGATTTACTGATAGATAAGCGGGATGCTTTGTTAACCTGGGAGGTGGTCAGGGACCAGGAAACCTGGGCAACAGAATCAGCCTCTCTCTCCAAGGAGATGATTGTGTCTGAAGAGAGGATTTGACCTTTTTCTCCGAACAACTCAGAAAACACAGTTTCATGAAGGTCCTCCCAAATCCTACTAGACCCAGTGGGGTTGCTGCTTAACTTCAGCTCAACTCCCATTCAGGGAATGTTTAAATGTAAGCCAAGTCTGGGGCTGTGAGGACATGTCGAAAAATGGGGCTCGTAAGCTGTGGATTACTGATCAGCCTGTATCCAGGAAAAACTGGGGTAAGATACCTGTTTTATCAACATGTTGGTTTCTATGATTTTGTAGTGTTTTCTTTTATTTTTGAGAAAAAAAATATTAATCTAATCCCACCTGAACTAAGGGTGAGAGTGATTGCAATTTTTTAGGCCAGAGACTTTCTTGGTATGTGGGTAGTCCTGGTCACCCTGAATTATGTCAAAGAAAATGGAATGGTGGCCAAAAGAAATTAGGAAACCTGGGAATGTGAGAACTTGTTGTTAGTAAGCATACTGATCCTTTCTTCTCTCTCTCTCTCTGTCTCTCAAACGTGACCTTACAGAATTAATCATAAACCCTTGGCTAATGATACACTCATTGTTTCATGATGTCCCTCTTCTTGATCTTATCTGCCTATATTTATTGATTTTTATTTTTCCAGTAGGAATTTCCCTCTTGAGCACTGCACATAAGTAAGGTCTTATCCCTGGGTCACAACTCAGCAGCTAGTTGTCTGGTCTTGGCCTTCACTTCCTTTCCAGAGGCCTGAAGATACCTTCTTGATGCCAGAGCTCTGGTAATAGAGTTCTTCTTTCCCTTATCTTCTGGCCTGGTAAGGACTTATCAGAACAGTGTCAAATCCTTAAGTGAGTTCTGTCACCATAGGATATTGACAGAAAGTAGCCAAAGCAGGTCATGGAGAATGATGAACAGGCATCAATAATCCCCCAAGCAAATGGCAGTCATATGGAGATCTAGATATCAGAAACAAGTTGAAGTTCTAAGACCTGGGAGGTCAACAAGATGTGGAGGCCAAGGCAAGAATAAACCAAAAAGCAAAGCCATTTCAAAAAGTGACAGGGCCAGTGGAAACCATTCAGTTCTGGTCCTAGGTCAAAGGTGAGTGGGGATTGGAAGAACAAGTGATCTTGAGCTTCCTGTCCAGGTGATTAGAACAATCAGACAGGGGTCTTGCCATTTCCCCACCGGCTTTGGCAAGCCAGTCCAGTTTGTCACGCAGTGTCACTGGCCAACCTCAGCTAATCCACCAAGTGACACTGCCTACCTCTGGCTATCTGCTTATTCCTTCTAATCTTGTTTTGTGTTCTAAACAACTGGGTGCCTTCATTCTGTATGGTGTGGGCAGATATAAGCCTGGCGTAGCAGGGATCAAGGATTTGTTTAGTGCAGTGTGATAGCTGCGGGAGTGAAAACCAGAGTTTGCAGAGGAAGAAACTGTCATATCCCAGAATATGACAAGACAAATGCTAACTGGGAAGCTGCTTCAGCTTCTCTAATGTCATTGGACTCTGAGCAACTAAATCCGTCAGTCTGAAGAGGAACAGTTTATGGACTAGAAACTTTCTGGAGCCTATGCACCCACACTCGAGGGATTTTTTCTAACTCACAAGTCCAAGCACCAGGTAACAGAACAGCTATTTATCTCAGAGGTTATGCACCTGATACAGTAGTTTGCCCCCACTGGCCCCTTGATGTTGCTGAAAGATCATACTTTCTCACCCTTTCCACCCTTGGTGCCAGAGAGACTACGGGAGTCATAAAGAATCATAAAATTCCTCATCTTATCTTCTGGGAGAAACTAACTGGTGTGGCTTGACTTTTTCAAGGCCCCGCCTATATCTTACAAGGTACAGTACAACTGCTAAAGTTACTGTAACTGCAGGAGGGTTCCCTCTCCACTGCAGGGTAGTGGTGAATTACATCAACTGACATTGTCCTTAATCTGTTACAAAAATACAAAACTTCATGTGTGCTTTATTAAATTTCTGAGAATGAGAGAAATGCCTGTCATGTTCCCACACCACTACCTGTTTACATGCAGGCAACAGAGAGATCTAGGAGGAGCCAAGAGCTACAAACTGAGCCACATGTTTCAAACTCAAATGTCTCTAGGGAATGGAGATACTGGAAACGAGGGGACTGGCTGAAAGTTACAATAGGGAATGGTGGGGATTGTGGTGAACTGGAAAGGGCACGCTCCTTCAAAAGCACTTCAAAGTTGGTTTTTCCAAATTTTTGGGTGAAAATTTCAAACATACAAGTTAAAAGAATAGAATAACACATACTTGCATATCATCTATCCACCTCTTTGACTCAACAATTGCCAGTACTTTTTATGTGTATTTTATCTCTCTGTATTTGAATGTATGTACATATATATGTGTATGTGTGTGTGTTTGCATTTTCTGAACCATTTCAAATTTTAAAAAACAATAACTGTGCTGTCTAAACAAAACTCAACTGCAAACTGATTTGGCCCCAAAGCTGGTAATTTGTGACCCCTGGGGAATGACTGGTATGAAGGGCACATACCTAGTGTGGAGTGCCTAGCAGTGTGGTCAACATCAAGAGATCAAACATGAAACAAGGGGTTGGCCAGCAGAAATAGGCCTAGGATGCCAGCTCTTCCCCAGCCTTCTTGTCCTAAAAAGAGCATATAATGCTTTTCAGATCCAATGGGGTTTTTTCTTTGAATTATTGTGAAATAGATCATATGCATAAAAGAGATGAAAGAATAATCATGAGAGTACATACGTATTTATCAATCAGATGAAGAAATAGAATGCAATCTGCAGCTTCAAAGGCCCTTACATGCCTCTCCCTAATATTCCCCTGATCTCCTCCACCATGAAGCACCACTATACTGATGAGTTTGTCTATTATTCCCTTGATTTTATCAGTGGTTTTATCATATATGTATATATGTGTCCTTAACAATAAAACATTGTTTAGTTTTGTCAATTTTTATATATATGCACATGCATGTATACATATATAAGATAATATTTTTTTAAGATTTCATTTATTTATCTGTCAGAGAGAGAGAGAGAGAGCACAAGCAGGGGGAGCGGCAGACAGAAGGAGAAGCAGACTCCCCGCTGAATAAGGAGCCCAATATGGGGGTTTGATCCCAGGACCCGGGGATCATGACCTGATCCAAAGGCAGATGCTGAAAGGACCGAGTCACCCAGGTGCCCCATAAGAAGGTATTCTGCTGTGGCTTGATTGTTTT
The DNA here is from genome assembly GCF_020171115.1 of Neogale vison. NCBI lineage: Eukaryota > Metazoa > Chordata > Mammalia > Carnivora > Mustelidae > Neogale > Neogale vison. Next base: position 71,730,948 of record NC_058105.1, read on the forward strand.
CATTCAACACTAAGATTTTGAGGTTCATCTTTGTTGACATATGTAGCTCTGTTTTCTGTATTCCAGTGTATGAATATGGATGGATGTACTATGATTTATTCATCTGTGCTTTTATTGATGGATATTTGGGTTGTTTTCAGCTTGCTTTTGTTACTACAAACCATGCTTCCAGGACATTCTTCGTAAAAATTTCTCTAAGACACATGCCTGGGAGTAGAACTGCTGAGTCATAGGTTCCATGCATATTCAATTTTCCTTTAACTGACTTTTTAATTTTTACTGATCAGTTTAGTGTTGAATGCTACCTTGTTGTGGTTTTAACTTGTATTTCCCCAATTACTAGAGGCTGAGAATCAGTTCTATATTTATGGGCCATATTTCTTCTGGAAAATACTTGCTTATGTCTTTTACTCTTTTTTCTGATGATTGTTTTTCTTTTACTGCTCTGTAGGAGCTCTTTGATATCGTCAGTATTCTAATCCTTTGTCAGTTAGATGCTGTGAGTGTTAATATACCCATCTGTAGTAAGGTATAGAGGACATAGCTCTGGAGCCAGACTGCCTGGGTTCAAATCCCAGCTCCACCCTTCACTAACTGTAATCTCAGGCAATTAACTTCTCTGTGCTTCATTTTCCTTAACCTCCTCGTTTTTCTTATCTGTGGAGTACAAAACTCATAGAGTTATTGTGCCAATTAATGAATTAATGTATGTAAAATACTTAGAATGGCACCTGGCCTGTAGTAATTAACATATATTTCAATAAAATGTTCCCTAATGGCAGGGAATTTTTTATTTTTTTTTTAATAAACATGTAATATATTATTAGCCCCAGGGGTACAGGTCTGTGAGTTGCCAGGTTTACACACTTCACAGCACTCACCATAGCACATACCCTCCCCAATGTCCATAACTCCACCACCCTCTCCCGACCCCCCTCCCCCCAGCAACCCTCAGTTTGTTTTGTGAGATTAAGAGTCTCTTATGGTTTGTCTCCCTCCTGATCCCATCTTGTTTCATTTATTCTTTTCCTACCCCCCAAACCCCCCATGTTGCTTCTCCACTTCCTCAAATCAGGGAGATCATATGATAGTTGTCTTTCTCCGATTGACTTATTTCGCTAAGCATAATACCCTCTAGTTCCATCCACGTTGTCACAAATGGTAGGATTTCATTTCTTTTGATGGCTGCATAGTATTCCATTGTGTGTGTGTGTGTGTATATATATATATATATATATATATATATATATACCACATCTTCTTTATCCATTCATCTGTTGATGGATGTCTAGGTTCTTTCCATAGGTTGATGGATATCTAGGTTCTTTCCATAGTTTGGCTATTGTGGACATTGCTGCTATAAACATTTGGGTGCACGTAGGGCAGGGATTTTTTATGTCATTTTGATTTGGTCATTGATTTATCCTAAGGACCATTATCAGTATCTGGCACATAGTAGGTGCTCAATAATATTTGTTGAGTGAATGATCTTTCTCTTAGTTTGTAGATTGTCTTTTTACTTTCTTTAGAGATGTTTCAAAGTTATTAATTTTAATGCAGTTGAATTTATCAATCCCTTCCTTGAAGGTTTGCATTTTTGTGGGTTGTTTAATAAAAGTTATTCCCCACTTTGTGGTTATGAAGACATTTTTCTATATATTTTTCTAAAAATTTAAACATTTATTATTCTTTTTAAAAACGATTATTTATTTATTTATTTATTTATTTGACAGAGAGAAATCACAAGTAGATGGAGAGGCAGGCAGAAAGAGAGAGGGAAGCAGGCTCCCTGCTGAGCAGAGAGCCCGATGCGGGACTCGATCTCAGGACCCTGAGATCGTGACCTGAGCCGAAGGCAGCGGCTTAACCCACTGAGCCACCCAGGCGCCCCTTAAAAAAGATTTATATTTTATTTGAGAGAGAGAGAGCGAGAGTGAAAATGCACCAACAGGGGCAGGGGCAGAGGGAGTGGGAAAGGGAAAGGGGAAGTAGTTTCCGTGCTGAGTGTGGAGCCTGACACGGGGCTTGAGTTCATGACTCAAGCCGAAATCAAGAGTTGGAGGTTTAACTGAGTGAATCACCCAATCACTCCAACCAACTACGTTTTAATGCAGTGTTCTAAGTACTGGGGTTACAGCAACAGTGTAGACAAACTCCGTATCTTCATGATGCTTACATTCTAGCAGGGGGAGTGGCAGGCAGAGGGAGAGAAGGGACAGAAGACAACAACAGAACATGTGTGTATGTGTGTGTGTGTGTGTGTGTGTGTGTGTATGTGTAATATATATATATATATATGTGTGTGTGTGTGTATATATATATCTCCAAGTGGTAATAGAATCTGTGAAGTAAAATAAGTCAGAGTAAGGGGGATGGGGAATGGGAATGGGCTGCCAATTAAGGTAGATTGGTCAGGGAAAGCATGTGACTATCTAATAAAAGAGCCATTCCAGACAGAGGGTACAACAAGTACAAAAATCCCTGAGGTAGCAGTGTACTTGTTCAAGAAATTAATTCAAGAAACAGCAAGCAGGTCATTGTGGTGGAGTAAAGTTAGGAAGAAGTAAAAAAAAGTAGTAGAAAACAATAGTCAGAGAAGTGGTGGTAGAATTAACCATGGTAAGTCTTTGAGGAAATAAATTATTTTGGCTCATCAATGCCTGCCCACTGGGTAGAAGCAAAGCCTGGATTGGATTCCTAATATTGTCTCCTGGTCTCTGGTTTATCTTCCTTTCTACACTGCCACCCATTTCATCTTTGGAAAATTCCCTTTGTACTTGCCACTTTCAGATGCTCTCTGTTGCTTATAAGATAAAGGCCAAATTACAGTTTCTGAAACCTCGCACATACTGTTCCCTCTACTTGGAACATCTTCCTACCTCTTTTTTGTTCAAGGTCACATGGCCAATACAGTTAAGACAGGAAGCCAGTTGTCTTGTCTCCAAGTGGTAACAATCAGAGCTTGTTAGAACTGGAATGATTTGTATTGGTTAGGATGTAGGTTCAGTGCATGTGTAGGAGATCCAAAGTAAAATGTAGCCTAAATAAGGTAAAGATGTATTTCTCTCTCTTTTGGACACAATGAGGTGTTTGAGCTGTTTTGCAGGTCTACTCAGTGAAGCTGTCAGGGGCCCAGGCCCCTGCAGCCTTCATCTGAGTAGCCTACATTGGCATTGTCAAAAATGGCTTATCTCCTAAACTATTGTAGCAGCCTTTTAATGATCCCCTTGCTTTGGTATTTGCCCTTTTAATTAGATTAATTAATTGACTAATTAATTAATTTTGAGAGACAGAGAGTGCATGGTCGGTGTCATGGGTGGGAAAGGTAGAGAGAATTTCTTTTGAAATTAGTTTAAATTCATTTTAATATATTTTTAAAGATTTTATTTATTTATTTGAGAGAGAGAGAGAGAGAATGAGGGAGAGAGAGAGAGAGCATGAGAAGGGGGAAGGTCAGAGGGAGAAGCAGATTCCCTGCTGAGCAGGGAGCCTGCTGTGGGACTAGATCCCTAGACTCCAGGATTGTGACCTGAGCCGAAGGCAGTCGTTTAACCAACTGAGCCACGCGGGCGCCCAGGTAGAGAAAATCTTAAGCAAGCTCTCCACCCAGAGCAGAGCCTAGCATGGGGCTCAATGTGGGGCTCCATGCAAGGGTTCAAGATCATGACCTGAGCTGAAATCAAGAGTTGGAGGCTCAACTGACTGAGCCACCTAGGTGTTCCTGGTATTTGCCCTTTTAAATTCTACTTCTTTCAAGGCAGTTAGAGGAAGCCTTCTAAACTTCAAGGCAGATTTTTCCATTCCCTTGTTCAAAACCAGTGTTGATGTGGAATGTTACAACAAAAAGATAGGTTATCAGCACACATATTTTGGATCAATCTTAGAAGCACTATAGGAAGATATCCCCAATGTGCAGTACCTATCTGTACTACCTTTAAAATATTCTCCACTCCAAAGGTGAACCTGAATCTATAAAAGCCTTTGGCCAGCTTCCAGTTTAGACAAAATAATAGAACTAAAGCACCAAGTTAAAAGACACCATGAGGAGTCTAACAGACAAATCCTGAATTTGGGATCTTATATAGGACAGTGATCTAGTTTCTTCAAGAAGTCAGTGGTATAAAAAAATGGGGGAGGAGAGAGGGAGTGCTGCTCTAGGTTAAAATAATTTATTTAAAATAGTTTAAAATATATTTATATCATAAACCAACTATAAAAAACATTCTGAAGGCAATGAGGGAAATTTGACTATGGACTAAGTATTAGATGGTACTAAGGAATTAGTTAATTTTTTGTATGTGATAATTTTATTGTTATGTAAGAAAAGAGTAATTTCTTTAGATGTGACATATGTAAAGGCAAAATTTACCTGAAAACACTTCAGCTAAATCAAAAAGGAAAAGTTGGAATAGAGGAAGCAAACAGCAGTATATTTTTAAAAATTATTTTAAGTAATCTCTCCATCCAACGTGGGGCTCAGACTCATGACCCCAAGATCAAGAGTTGCATTTGCTCCACCAACAGAGCCAGCCAGGAAGCAGTAGTATCTTGGTAACTGTTGAATCCCAGTGATAGCTTATAAAGGTTCATTGTAGTATTATCTCTTGATTTATACATGTTTAAAACTTTTCATAGCAAAGATAATTGTAACCCTTCCAGAAGCATCTCATGTTAGTAGAATATCCCAAACCATCATACTGGTCTGTGGGGTCCTACTTGGTCTAGTTTTTGTCCATTTCTCTCATGTTATCTTCCATTCTCTCCCTGTTCATTCCACTCCATCCAGTGACCAGGAAATCTTGCTGTTTCCTGAACATGCCAAGTAGATTTCCTCTCAGGCTTTTATCTTTGCTGGTCCCTCTGCTAGGACTGTTCTTCCTCCAACATTAACATGACTGGCTGCCTCACTTTAGTCAGATCTCTATTCAAATAATACCTTTCCAGGGAAAGCCTCCCTCAGCAAACTCACTGAACTAGGACTCCCCATCACACACTGGTCCCTGATTGGCCTTATTTTTCTTCATGGCATTTACCATTATCTAATGGTCTTCCTTTCTTGCTTGCTTATGCGTCTCCCCCAGCTAGGACGTAAGCTCTGCGAGGGCGAGGGCTTTGTTTTGTTCAGTGCTACAACCCCAGCATCTAGAACAGCGCCTGTCATATAGTAGGAACTTCACAAGCATTTGTTAAAATATTAGAAGAATACTGTTATGATAGCTTGAAAGCACTAGTGATGTGGGACAAATAACAATTTAGGCTGACACATCTGCGGAATGGCTAATCCTCTAGGAACATGTGCTACAATGACCTATATATGTCATAGGGTAGGAGAGATCCTTGGGATAAAAAGTAAGGCATCTCCTAGACTCTGCTTGTCTTCAGGGAGGACTTGTTTGCACAGATGCTTTTGGGTTGTGTCACTTGGCTTACCTCCAGGCAGTTGGGTTTGTCAAGAGGGTGGAGTCCCCCTCCAACTACTGGTGTAACCACTCTGTTTTCTGACTCACCCATTCCTTGTTCTAGGCCATCCCTAAGCTGAGTTTTCTTCCAGTTACCGGGGAAGAGAGGAAAACTGGTTATTGAGATAAAGCTCTCCCAGGTCCTGAGAGCCAGAGACGAGGCTATAAAAACCTCTTAGTTTTTCCTCCGACATTATGCCTTGAGACTGGGGTGATTTCAGTAATGGAGGCCCATGAAAGGTGGTTCCCTATGGTAGTCTTGGACCTGGGACCAGCAGTGAGTCTGAAGGTCCTTTCCTTCCCCCTAACAAGGAACATTCTCCTTCATCTGTTTCCCTCCAACCTCTCAGCATTGTCCCTCTGGATGCTCTCTTGTTATGCAGTCACTGGATAGTAGTGAGTCTGGGTCTGTGGCACATAAGAGAAGCCCGTTCAGGGATGCCTGTGCAGAGACCCCATTCAATTCTTCAGCTCCACAAATTCTGGGGGACCTTGACTTTGTTGCATGCTCAGACAATAGTGTTGTGCCATTGGGTTGGGGTCTTGCTTTATCCTAGGAAACACCAGGGCCAAGGAAAACTCTTTCAGCCCTCTTATTTGAATAACTTGCTATTGCATCCTAGCTAACACTGCTACTATTCTGATTTAATGTGAATATTTTTCGTGTGCTTTAACATCTACTTGTGCTAATTCTTCCACATTACTCTTAGTTTTCAAAAATTGTCTGGTTATTTTTTTTTAAGTAGGCTCCATACTGGGCATGGAGCCCAATGCGGAGGGCCTGACCTTATGACCCTGAGACCAAGACCTGAGCGGAGATTAAGAGTTGGACGCTTAACTGCTTGAGCTACCCAGGCACCCCTTCATGGTTATTTTTTGACTGCTTATTCTTTTGGACAAATTTTAGAATAGGTTTCTTTTTTTTAAGATTTTATTTATTTATTTGTCAGAGAAAGATCACAAGTAGGCAGAGAGGCAGGCAGGAGAGAGGGAGAAGAAGGGTCCCGCTGAGCTGAGAGCCCGATGGGGGCTGAATCCCAGGACCCTGAGATCATAACCTGAGCCGAAGGTAGATGCTTAACCACTGAGCCAGCCAGGCACCCCTAGAATAGCTTTCTTATGTGCCAAACAAAACTATTAAGATTTTAATTAGAAGTGTATTAAACATTCAATTTAATTTTGAATAGTGTTAGGGTCCGTGATCAAAGGAACGAGACTGATACAAAGCGAAAGTCAAGCAAAACTTTATTTCGCGCCAAGCATCAGGAATCAAACTACCGGTCAGAGCTACCTCTTACGAAAAGGCGGTGACGATGAACCCAACAAGGTCACTTCCAAGAAGGCCACTCTGGACGAGGCTGCTCTAGATGACGTTGCTGCTCCACAGATGAGGCCGCTCCATGATTGGAGCCGTTCCCAAGAAGAGGCCACTCCCAAGACAAGGCCACTGCTCAATGAAGTTTCTCCCCGGACAAGGCCGCTCCCAAGAAGAGGCTGTTCTGGACAAGACCATTTCCTGGATGAGGCCACTCCCAATGACGAAGAAGCAACAATGACAAGGAGGACAACCCAGATGACACAGACTCTGCTCCCCACGATGCTACTCTGACCAGGCTTCCACCCAGAGGAAGCCACCACTGCGGACAAGGCCACTTGTGGTTCGGGGTGGCGAGGCATTTTGCAGGGAGGCTGCTGGTGTCTAGGGGCCGTTGGCATCTCAGGGCTGCTTATGCCTCCAGACTGCTGGCATCTAGGGGCTGCAGGTGTCAGGACCGACTGCTGGCCTCTAGGGTCTGTAGGCATCAGGACCGCAGGCGTCGAGGGACCGCTGGCAACTGGACCGCAGATGTCTCAGGACCGCAGGCGTCGAGGGACCGCTGACAACTGGACCGCAGATGTCTCAGGACCGCAGGCGTCGAGGGACCGCTGACAACTGGACCGCAGATGTCTCAGGACCGCAGGCGTCGAGGGACCGCTGACAACTGGACCGCAGATGTCTCAGGACCGCAGATGTCTCAGGACCGCAGGCGTCGAGGGACCGCTGACAACTGGACCGCAGATGTCTCAGGACCGCAGGCGTCGAGGGACCGCTGACAACTGGACCGCAGATGTCTCAGGACCGCAGGCGTCGAGGGACCGCTGACAACTGGACCGCAGATGTCTCAGGACCGCAGGCGTCGAGGGACCGCTGACAACTGGACCACAGACGACTGGACTGCTGGGCCGCCGGAGGCTGCAGGCTGCAGGCGATGGCTCGGGGCCGCCGCCGGAGGCTAGAAGCTGCAGGCGACGGTGCTCGGGGCCGCCGCCGGAGGCTGGAAGCTGCAGGCGGCGGCGCTCGAGGCCGGAGGCTGGAAGCTGCAGGCGGCGGCGCTCGAGGCCGGAGGCTGGAAGCTGCAGGCGGCGGCGCTCGAGGCCGGAGGCTGGAAGCTGCAGGCGGCGGCGCTCGAGGCCGGAGGCTGGAAGCTGCAGGCGGCGGCGCTCGAGGCCGGAGGCTGGAAGCTGCAGGCGGCGGCGCTCGAGGCCGGAGGCTGGAAGCTGCAGGCGGCGGCGCTCGAGGCCGGAGGCTGGAAGCTGCAGGCGGCGGCGCTCGAGGCCGGAGGCTGGAAGCTGCAGGCGGCGGCGCTCGAGGCCGGAGGCTGGAAGCTGCAGGCGGCGGCGCTCGAGGCCGGAGGCTGGAAGCTGCAGGCGGCGGCGCTCGAGGCCGGAGGCTGGAAGCTGCAGGCGGCGGCGCTCGAGGCCGGAGGCTGGAAGCTGCAGGCGGCGGCGCTCGAGGCCGGAGGCTGGAAGCTGCAGGCGGCGGCGCTCGAGGCCGGAGGCTGGAAGCTGCAGGTGGCGGCGCTCGAGGCCGCCGCCGGAGGCTGCAGGCGGCGGCGCTCGGGGCCGCCGCCGGAGGGTGCAGGCGGCGGCGCTCGGGGCCGCCGGCTGGAAGCTACAGGCGATGGCTCGGGGCCGCCGCCGGAGGCTGCAGGCGGCGGCGCTCGGGGCCGCCGCCGGAGGGTGCAGGCGGCGGCGCTCGGGGCCGCCGCCGGAGGGTGCAGGCGGCGGCGCTCGGGGCCGCCGCCGGAGGGTGCAGGCGGCGGCGCTCGGGGCCGCCGCCGGAGGGTGCAGGCGGCGGCGCTCGGGGCCGCCGCCGGAGGCTGCAGGCGGCGGCGCTCGGGGCCGCCGCCGGAGGGTGCAGGCGGCGGCGCTCGGGGCCGCCGCCGGAGGCTGGAGGCTGGACCGCCAAACGCGGTTATAGCTCTTACAAGAGCTGTTACAGCTCTTCTATACACCGTTGACTCCCCTGCTCTTCTGCGACTTCATCGCTCTCCCCCGACTTCACCGCTCTCCGCCGACTTCACCGCTCTCCGCGGACTTCATCGCTCTCCGCCGACTTCACCGCTCTCCGCCGACTTCACCGCTCTCCGCCGACTTCACCGCTCTCCGCCGACTTCACCGCTCTCCGCCGACTTCACCGCTCTCCGCGGACTTCATCGCTCTCCGCCGACTTCACCGCTCTCCGCCGACTTCACCGCTCTCCGCCGACTTCACCGCTCTCCGCCGACTTCACCGCTCTCCGCGGACTTCATCCCTCCTGTAGCAGCCGCTGCTCTCCTGCAGCAGCCCCCCGGCCCTCCTGCAGGAGCCCGCGGCTCTCCTGCAGGAGCCCCCGGCTCTCCTGCAGCAGCCCCCCTCGGCAGCCTGGCAGAGCAACCTTTATGGGGGTGGTTGAGCCCCGCCCCTACACAGGTGGCCAATTGAATTTCAACCTTCCCAGCGGATATACATACGGCCTACTGATTGGATGACTCCACTCAGTCTGCCCCACCCTTACAAATAGTAATTCTTTTTGGAAATAATTAATAATTAATATCTTCACAATATTGAGTTTTCTCATCCAGGAACAAGGTTTGTATCTCCATTTATCTACCCTTTCCTTTATATATCTCAGTTTTTAAAATCTCTTTCCCATTATATTTTTGAATTGGTGTTTATTAATATACAGGAAAAATTGATTTTGCTTATATTGTTTTGTATTTAGTTACTTGACTGAACTCTCTTATCAATTCTAATAATTTCTCAGTGTATTCTCTTGAGTTTTTAAAAAAAGCCATCATATTGTTTGCAAATAACTTAAAGTCTATTGATTCTTGCACCAAGTTCAGGCATTAAGATATCATAAGGTTAACTCATATCCTACTGATGCAATATAATACATTGTAATTTGTTCCCCAAAATTCATGTCACACTGTAAAAATACAAAAATTGGTAATGAAAATAAATAAAAAAGTAAATCCAAATATATGCTTTTTGAAAACTCTCATTAACTATATAAGACAAAACACAAAATAGAAATGTTGCATCATAAATGTTTCTTTTGGGGGTTTATTTTTCCTCAGGGGCTGGTCTAAGATGTCCATTGTGAATATATGAAAAACCACTGAACTGTATACTATAAAAGGGTGAATATGGAATGTAAAATGTAATCCAATTTCTTAAAAAACCAAAAATGCAAGTCCTTGAATTTCAGAATGAGGATGTCATGTTTTTCTGCTAAATATGCCTTAAGTAAATGTAGGCATTCTTTATTACTCTTAGGACCTTAGAGTGCATTTTAAAATAGGGTCATCTTTCTGGAAAGTTTTTGTTGTCAATGAGATGTATATTGACACATAACAAATATTTGGAGCAGGATAATTTCTGGGGCATCTCTAAGAGTGACCCTTTGCTCTCCTATTTCAATGAAATCTTTATGGCTGAGTTCCTTTGAGAATCTAACCATTCATCCACCTCTGATTTATAGCCAAGCCTTGGTTTGTATTTCTTGGTATTGTAGATTTGTGACAGCAAAACATTACAAAATGTCCTGTTTCATTGATATTAGACACCTGTTTGGAAATAGAAGCCTTCATTTTCAGTGATTTCATTTAACTTTGCCAGGAATTTCATTAATGCTTCTACAGAAAACTCCTCCCCCAGTTCTGATATTACAACACATGCTTTTCTTCCTGTAGCTATTAAGTCAGAAGTACACTCTGCTCATAAAAATATTTTCCTTTGATTATCTCACTCGGCCTATTTTTATGTGTTATTGAGAAATAATATTTTTGTCAAAATTGTTGCTCAGCTTATTTTTGTTATGGAGTCAAAAGTCAAGATATTGGGGTACCTGGGTGGCTCAGTGGGTTAAGCCTCTGCCTTCGGCTCAGGTCATGATCTTAGGGTCCTGGCATCGAGCCCCACATCGGGCTCTCTGCTCAGCAGGGAGCCTGCTTCCCCCTCTCTCTCTGCCTGCCTCTCTGCCTACTTGTGATCTCTCTCTCTCTGTGTTGAACAAATAAATAAGATATTTTAAAAAGTCAAAATATCACATTTTAGTTTTAAGTTATAGCTTTTCTTGTTTTTTAAAATTGATTTGGCATTTCTTTTCTCATATATTACAGAGAATGAAAAAGCCACTATAATGTAATTTGTTAATAGCTGCAATACTACACTGATAGAATTCATAACAAAACATTTGGTAAATTCCACTTCACCAAAACTCAAAATATTTTTTCTCTAAAACACCTGTTAAGAGGGTAAAAAGACAAGCTACAGACTGGGAGAAAGCATCGGCAAACCATATATCCAACAAAGGACTAGTATCTAGGCTATATAAAGAATTCGCAACAAATCTAAAATGGGCAAAAGACAGTGAAGAGACATTTCAGTAAAGAGGATGTATGCGGGTAGCTTAGTCGTTAAGCCTCTGCCTTCCGTTCTGGTCATGATCCCAGAGTCCTGGAATCGAGCCTCACATCAGGCTCCTTCCTCAACAGGAAGCCTGCTTCTCCCTCTCTCACTCCCCCTGCTTGTGTTCCTGTGTTTGTCTCTGTCAAATAAATAAATAAATAAAATCTTTTTTTAAAAAAGAGAGAGAATATATGGACAGCAAATAAGCACATGAAAATATGTTTAACATCATTAGCCATTAGGACAGTTGTAGTAAGTGCCTGACAATTAGCTCTTGGATTGCAACACAAATGCCTGGCATTAAGTTTTGATTGCCAAAGCATCCATATCAAAGACATTCATCTCAAATGAACACATTACCAGCCACGCAAAGCCTGATGACCCCAACCATGAGGTTCCCTTTTAGAAAACCCTGGTGACCCAGATAAATGACTGCGTGACCCGGCTTTTCCCTTCCTAAGCTTTCATTCCCACTCTTCTGTCTTAAATTCCCCCATTCAGAATGAATCTGCGAAGCCACAGGCAGCCTGCCCTTTACCCCAGTAAAGGCAGAACCCCAGCTCTGTGCACGCTTTCTCTCTAGTTCTACCTATGACGTCACTGTGTGGCACCTGGTGTGCTGTGTACTCTCCAGAACCTGAGTAATCCACCTTGTTTTTTCCAAGTTCCCTGATGGTTATTGCTGAGGTGTGTCTTGCAATCATAATAAAAGCCACAGAAACAGGGCCAGCCACAACACTGACTCCAATGGGGAACTGTCTTTGTGGATTTGCCCCAGGCATTCTGGGTCCAGGTGAGAGATTGATCTAAAACAAAAATGCAGATCAAAACTACAACGAGCTAGCAGTATGCATGTATCGGAATGGCTAAAAGTAAAAAAGAAAAGACAGTGGCAATACTAAATAACTAGCTAAGATGCAGAGACACTTAATCCCTCATATATTGCTGATGGGAAAGTAAAGGGGTACAGCCACAAAATGAAATGTGCGATTACCATATATCTCAGCAGTTGCACTCCTAGGCATTGATCCCAGACGAATCAGAACTTCCATTTGTACAAAAACCTGTACATGGATGTTAATAGTAGCTTTATTTGTAATAATCCAAAGCTGGAAATAATACAGATGTCCTTCAATGGGTAAATGGTTTAACTAACTCTGGTGCATCCAGACCACAGAATCCTACTCTGCATCAGAAAGGAATGAAGTATTGATACATAACAACTTGGGTGGATCTTACGGGCATTAGGCTTAATGAAAAAAAAATCTCAAAATATTACATACTATATGATTCCATTTATATAAGATCCTTGAAATGATAAAACTATAGAGATGGAAAATAGATCAGTGATTGCCAGGGCGCAGGGAAGAAGGTACGTGTGTGTGATTATACAGGTGGAGTTCTAGGAAGTTACTCTATGGTGATGAAACTTTTCTATGTCATAAGGGTAATGGGGGCCATACAAATCTGTATATGAGATCAAATTGCATGTATACACACACATCTACACATAATGAGTGTGCATTAAATGGTGAAAACTGAGTAAGGCCTATAGTCTAACAGTATTGCACCAGTGTCAGTTTCCTGTTTTGATAGTGTACTCAATTTTACAAGATGTCACTATCACGAGAAGCTGGGTAAAGTGTCCAACGGGTCCAGCATCCTGTGAATCTGTTATCATTTCAAAATAAAAAGTATTTAAAAAATTTATTGTGTATTTTTAAACTTACAACCCACACATTTTTCCTTAAATTAAAAGGCTGATTTTTCTTAAATGTTACTTTTTCCAGATATAGTCATATACTATAAAATTTGCCAGTTATGGGGCACCTGGGTGGCTCAGTCGGTTAAGCGTCTGCCTTTGGCTCGGTTCATGATCTCAGGGTTCTGAGATTGAGCCCTGTATCAGGTTCCCTGCTCAGTGGAGAGTCTGCTTCTCCCTCTCCCTCTGCCTGCCACTCCCCTTGCTTGTGCTCTCTCTCTCTTTCTCTGTCAATATAAATAAATAAAATCTTAAAAACTAAAAAACCAAAATGAGCCAGTTTAAAGTGTACAGTGTGGTGGGTTTTAGTTACTCACAAGGTAGCATAACCATCATCACTATCCAATTCCACAAAATTTTCATCATCTCCGAAAGAAACTCCATACCCATTAGCAGTCACTCCCCCGTCCCTGATAACCACCAATCTACTTTATTTCTCTCTCTATCTCTTTATCTCTATATTTGCATATTCTGGACATTTAATAGAAGTGGAATTATGTAATACACAGCCTGTGTTTCTGGCTTCTTTCAATTAGCATAATGTTTGCAAGGTTCTTCCATGGTGTGGCATGTATCAGTATTTCATTCCTCCTATGATTGAATATTATTCCATTATAAGGTATACCACACTTTGTTTATCTATCCATCAATTGATGGACTTTTGGGTTGTTTTCACTTTTTTGCAATTATAAATAATTGCATATGATTATCCATGTACAAATTTTTGTGTGATGATGTACTTTCAGTTTTGGGTGTTTGTACATAGGAGTGGGACTGCTGGGTCATATGGTAACTCCTTGTTTAACTTTTTGTATTCCAAAGGAGCTGCACCATTTTACATTCCTAACAGCAGTGCCTGAGGGTTCTAATTTCTCCATATCCCTCAATAATACTTGTTACTGTCTGTCTTTTTTCATTATCCCAGTGAGTGTGAAATGGTTTCTCATTGTGGCTTTGATTTGCATTTCCCTAATGATTAATAATTTTGAGCACCTTCTCGTTTGTAAATCTTATTTGGAGGGATGGCTATTCAAATTCTTTGCTCATTTTTTAAGATTTATCTATTTTTAGAGGAAGAGTGTGAGCGAGAGAGAGTATGCCTCTGCCTGCGAGTTGGCGGGGGGAGGGTCGGCGGAAGGGGGTTAGGGACAGAGGGAGAGAATCTCCAAGCGGACTTCCCACTGAGCGTGATCACGGAGCCCACCCCATCTGGAGATTGATCTCCCAACCCACGATATCACAATCTGAGCAGAAACCTAGAGTCACACACTTAACTACCACTGGGTGACTGAGCCACCCAAGTGCCCTTTTTGCTCACTTTTACCTGTGTTACCCTTTTGTCATCGAGTTGTAAGAGTTCTTTTTATATTCTGTATGCTAGACTCTTATCAGGCATATGATTTGCAAATTTCTCCTCTTCTGTGCTTTGATTTTCACTTTCTTGATCGTTTTCTTTGAAGCATAAAAGTGTTTAATTTTAGGGGCGCCTGGATGGCTCAGTGGATTAAAGCCTCTTCGGTGGGCTCAGGTCATGATCCTGAGCATGAGCCACGCATCTGGCTCTCCACTCAGCAGGGAGCCTGCTTCCTCCTCTCTCTCTCTGCCTACTTTTGATCTGTCTGTCAAGTAAATAAATAAAATCTTTACCAAAAAAGTGTTTAATTTTAATGAAGTCCAACTTACCTATTTCATCATTTGTTGTTTGGGCATTTGTGTCTTATCTAAGAACCCATTGCCAAATCCAAGACCAGCAAACTTTACTCTTAAGTTTTCTTCTAATAGTTTTCTAGCTGTAGCTCTCACTTTAGGTCTTTGATCCATTTTGAGTTAAATTTTGTGTATGGTATGAGGTAGTGTTCCACCTTCATTCTTTTCCATATGAATATCCAGTAGTCCGTGCATCATATATTGAAAAGACTATTCTTTCCCCTTATTGAATTGCCTTGGTATCCTTGGCAAAAACAATTGGCCATACATGTATGGGTTTGTTTGTGGATTCCCAATTCCGGTTTTTTGATATAAAAAGTTTTTTTAATGACTAAATTATTTGCCCTGAAGTCTAACCTTGATCTAACCCTGAGTAGAATACATGTCACTTTGTCCACACTTATGAACTAATTTAAGTGGGGTACCATGAGTCCTTATTTAGGAAAATGAAGCTGATTAATGGGTCTCCAGGAAATGAGGAATGGGAGGTGTGGTGGTTGATGTATTAGAAAGAACTTTGGATTAGAATTAGCAAGACCTGGTTTGAATGCTACTTCTATCCAAAGCTATGTGACTTTGGGCAAGTTACTTAAATTTTTTGAGTTTTAGCTTCTGTGAAATGAGGATTACTGCAATTTCACGGGGTTGGTGTTGGCATTAAGAGACAAAG
Source organism: Neogale vison (assembly GCF_020171115.1). Lineage (NCBI taxonomy): Eukaryota > Metazoa > Chordata > Mammalia > Carnivora > Mustelidae > Neogale > Neogale vison. The sequence goes on from NC_058105.1 coordinate 71,746,261, forward strand.
ATTGTAAAAATAATGGCATAATCCCTATTACACAGTAGATACTCGATATAAAGTAGACTCAGTCCGTGCATGGTCTTGTGGCTCCCTTCCTTCTGATGCAGGATAGTTATGTGGGGTTAGGAGAGATGGACGACTCAGTGGGTATCTATGCCAATTCTCACAGTTTTGCTCCTGTCTCCTACACTGCGTAGAAGTTCTGGTTCCTCTTCTCACCTTTTCTGTCAAAGAAAGTATAAGGGATGGGTAAAGAAGAGGAAAATGGCTCTCCACAGACCACCTTCCTGACCAGGTTTGAGGGAAGCCCAGTGGTGAACCACAGTAATTAGAAACTAGTCATAGCCTGTTTTATGTATCTAGAACTTTATTCTTTTTTTTTCAAATTTTCAAATTTAATTTCTAGTAAGTTAACATATAGTATAATGTTAGTTTCAGGAGTAGAACTTTATTTTTATAGAATAAACAGCATAACTACATGCAAAAGTTTTTTCCAGTGTAGAACTGGGTCACAACTGAGGGAATCCTTTCTGCTTGGATCAGGAACTACAGATCAGGTCTCTGGTTTACGTTGTTGTGTTTTCCAAACTGTAAGGAGGAAGAGGAAACAAACAACAAACCATTCCTGTTCTAAACAAGTCTTCTAAGCCTAAAGCTACATAGTATGGTGTCACTAAGGCTTGGGAGAAAGAAGCAGTGGTGTTCTTTGTCTTCTAATTCCTTTGATCAGAGAGCTGGTTGGAGTCATGGGGCAGAAAAGATCTGCGGATTCACAAGAGTCTGCTTTCTAAAGTTGGTTGTTCCCTACTCTTCCTCTGCCCCTCTAGTTCTTTCCGCCAAGCGAGATTCATTAAGTACTTGCTGGCTTGTTTGGCCTTTCTCGTGCCTGAGATCCTCCTCTCTGTCCAAATTCTTCCTCCTGGGTAGCCCTATCGGAATCCCTCAATGTTCTAGGAGTTTAGTAATGGGGGAGATCTAGTTCCTGTTATATGATTGTCAGCTCCTGGGTCTCAGGAAGGCCATACTGAACTTTGTGCTGGTCAAACAGCTTGCGCAGGGCACTGATGTAGAGTGCATGGTACTTGTCCACAGTTGTCTTGTCTGGCCTCTTAATCTTGGGGATTGGCAGGGGTTCCCCGACTATGGGGAAGGAGAAGAAACAAGCATCAGAGCCTCCCCTCCCCAACTCAAGTTACCCATCCCTCAGAAGGAGCCACATACTGAAACTCAGTATCTGTGTCCCCTCCTCTTCCTTTGTTCTTTTCCTGTGCTCTAGCTCCATCCCATCCCATATTCTGCAAATACCTAATATCATCCATGCTGAAGAGAATGAGAACAAGCTCAGAAGAGTGATGGGAAGGAATGTTTGTGAACAAAGATGCTCTCGTGGCAACTATTAAAAGGCCACAACTATTATCTGTTCAGTTGTCCTGCCCACCCTGCCCTCAGTCATACCCCTTGGAATTACCACTCCCCATCCCAGCTGTTTGCTGGGCCTCCTGGACTTGATGGATGACCTGGGTGGGGGGAATCAATAACAAAGGTGGTCCGGAGGTATTGGAAAGCTTACCAACAGTAGTAATGGGCCGATTGAAAGGAAGGAAGCCCCAGGATTCTTGAGTGAGGCCCCGGCCGTGGAAAGTACAAAAATTTAGTCCCAGGATTTTTTTGAACGTGGCCTGGAAAGTTTTTTGGAAGAACCTTATCCACGTGCCTTCAGGGAAGATCTCTTGATTGTGAACCTCATTCTCTCCAAAGGAATAGGAAGGGACAAGGTACGCTCTGCAAAGAAAGGAGCAGAGTATTAACTCTCCGAGGGAGCTCCCCCCAGCAAAACCCTCTCCAAGGTATGAAAACCTTCTAATCTCCCCATTATAGAACAAGGACCCAAGCACGCAAACATCTTCAGCTTTGTGTCTCACTCTTGCCATGCCCCACCCTTCCAACTGAACCCTTCACGGGGAGCTGCTGCACCTTGTCCTCTGATAGGAAAAAACTAATCTTAGGCAATCTAAGTGTTTTCATTGCTCCTGGCATCCAGAATGATCTTCCTAAACTGTGTATCTGGACATGTCATTCTTTTTAAAACTCTTCCAGAGATCCTCACTCTGTATTGTGCTGCTTACCACGGCTTTTGTGCTCTAGCTTTTGTGCTAGCTTCCCCTCTCCCCGCCCCTTTCTTGCAATCTGCTTAACCATACTAAGTGTGCCAAGTTGTTTCTTGTCTACGCTTCTTCGTACATTCTGCTCCCTCTGCCGGAAATGCCTTCCTTCTGTCTTCACATGGCTAATTCTATTTTGCCCTTCAATGCTCAGCTCCAATTTCAATCTCTTGAAGAAACCTTTTTTTTGACTGCCTCCAGTGCCCTCCCCCACAATATGAATTAGGTACCCTTCAGCTTATCTTTCTCCACACTAACAATAGTCTAACTCAGTTATTACGGTTACCTCCTTACCTGTCTGACTCCCTAGTTGTCTGTCAAGCTGATCAAAGGTGGGAAATTTGTCATTTATCTTTGGATCTCTAGGTCCTCGCATAGTGCTTATTATGTTGTAGGTCCCCTGAATTCTTTCTCCCTTTTAGCCTGACTGGCTACTCCTACTAATATTTTAGCTCACAATTCAGAAGTCACTCACTTATGAAGCTTCTACCTTGAGAGTAAAAATGTTTCCATCCATTGTTGTTCCCATAGGACTTTGTACATAACTCTATTACGGCACATCATTCATTCGACAAATATTTATTGAGCTCTTTCTATGCGTCAGCCCTGGTTTAAGCCCTAAGGACATGTCAGTGAACAAAATGGATAAAAAAAAAATCTCTCACAGTTTTTCTTGAGGGAGGACAGACAATAAAAAATAATAACAAATAAACAAAAAACCAGATATATAAATAAGTAAAATCAGTGATATGTAAGAAAGTGATAAATGCAAAAGGAAAAAATAGAGCAAGATGATCAGGATAGACCTTATTGAGAAAAAACATTTGAGCAAATACCTGGAGGAAGTAAAGGAATGAGCCAAGCAGTTATTTGGAGGAATAGTGTTTCAGGAAGTGGGGACAGCTAGAGCAAAGAGCTTAAGGCAGGAGCCTGAGGCTTGTTGGAGGGCCAGCGAGAAGTCCACTGTAGCTCTACTAGAGTGAACGAGGAGGAGAGCAGTGGGTGATGAGGGGTAGCTAAGGACCAGATTATTTACGGCTTTGCAGGCCCCCATAAAGTCTTTGGCTTTTGCCCAGATTGAAATGGGAGCCTTTGGAGCATTTGGAGTAGTGACATAATCTCACGTTTAAAGGGATGATCATCTTAGCTACGGTTGAGAATAGATTCTAGGATGTGAAGGCAGGTAGAGCAGTTAGGAGACTGTAATAATTCAAGGGATATATGGTGCTAGTTTAAACCGTGGGGGCTTGTAGTTGAGAGGATAAGTGGTTGGCTTCTGGACATATTTTGTAATTACATGTGTGCACTTCTGTTGTTTCCATGGGACTGTCCGTTTCTTAAAGGCAAGGACTGGGTATTATTTATTTTTATATCCTCAATGCCTAGTACTATGCCTAACACACAGAGGGGTTCAGTAACTGCTGAACAAATGCATTCTATTTTTCAAACCAGATTATATGCTCTTTGGGGAAAATAATCATGTCTTATTTATTTTTGCAATCCCCACAGCCTCAAGCCCAGTGCCTTCCCTACACTGAGTATGTTTTCTGGGCCTCTCAGTTAGTGGGTTGATATAGACTGAAGCTCTGTTTTCCCAGATCCCCAGCTAACTAGGCTAATGGGCAGAAGGTAAAGGTCTTTTCCTACTGTTCTTTCTGCAACTTCAATTAAAAGAAGTGCCTATAAATGTATCTGGAGCCCCAAATACAATTAAGACACGGTGTGAAGGAGCAGAAGGAAGCAACCAGAGTAAAAAGAGAGCCCTTTCTAACAGGTTTAGGGCACCAGAACCTGGGGACCCACCCTGTCTTCAGTGCCAACTTCACGAAACCTTTCCGTTCTTTAAGGTAGATGGTAGAGGCGCCTGGCCGGCACAAGAGGGCTTCAGCAGCTCCACCCACCACAATAACCACAGCGTTGCCTGAGGCTTTCTGGGTCAGCAAATACTTCAAGGCCAAGCCACTCACTGGACACACACCTGTGAAACCAAAGAGTCAAGTGGCATAGCAAATTTCGTACCCGAGATTGGGGAAAGGGGTTCCTCTGGGCTCTTCATGCTGGAGACAGTTCTGTTTCCTGACTACTGTTGTTTCCACTCTTCTGTCTTTGACCTCCACTTCCTGGGTTTGCCCTATCCTGAGGTTGGTCCTTAGGGTCAGCTGCTTGCCTTGTGGAAGGGTCTGTGATACTACAATTGCACCTATATTGAGTTCCTCTGCCTGCTGCCTCTTGGCTCAGTGGGTTGGGCCGCTGCCTTCGGCTCAGGTCATGATCTCAGGGTCCTGGGATCGAGTCCCGCGTCGGGCTCTCTGCTCAGCAGGGGGCCTGCTTCCCTTCCTCTCTGTCTGCCTGCTTCTCTGTCTACTTGTGATCTCTTAGATCAATAGTATCTACTCTCCAGTCTTACAGCTCTGGAAATTGTCCAGAGGTCTCTCTCTCAGGGGTGATCAGGACTAGCCACTAGCCACCACTGACCTTCCGCTTTCCACTTTGGCTTTGATCCTGGACTCCAGCCTTCTGCTTCTTTTTCTGAAAGGATTTCTGGCAACTCTTATAACTGCCTAAAAATTATCTTACTGGCTAACTAAATCCTACCACCCATATCTTAGACAGAACATGCTGCGTGGCTACATACACTTGTTACTGGCCCAGTGTGTTCTGGACTCATTTTCTACTAAGCCCTCTTCCAGCAGGATGTGAGATGTGGACTGTCAGGGCTTATTGGTGTTGGAGCTCTGAGGTGGGTCAGAGAATGGAATGATTTCTTATTCTCACTCACCCATTGACATCACATAGTCTCGCACAATTGGGATCCAGAAGATCCATTCCAAGGTTCCTACGGAAGGAGTGATGGCTGGGAAAATCCGAGCAAAGCCAGTGGCCTCAGTAGCGAAGTTGATGAACACACCATAAGAGACAATGCCATGGGGGTGATTGGCAATGATATAGTTGTGTTTGGGAGAGAGGTTGTGAGTCTTCACCAGCTGTTAGACGGAGATTAAGTCAGGGGGGCAGATAGGAAGAAGGAATAGAGGACGTGTGGACCCAGAGACAAGCAGGTATCCTGTGTTTCCCTTGGGGAACCCCAGATCCCTGTTCTTCGAGATTCTTCATTGTCATAGGATTGCCAGGGGTTATGATGCTCAGAGAGGCTGACCTGGGTTTGCCACTGTGAAGACAGGTTGCAATCCATCCATCTCCCCACCTGCCCATCCATCTTGGATGTCTAACTTGTATTACACTTCTGGGCCTTCACTTTCACTGTTGGTCACTAAAGCCTTTGAAAACATGGAGCTGAGAGGGGAGAGTCTGGGCAACCAGAACCAAGGACACTAAAAGGAAGGGGAGTTACCTTTATTGGGAAATAATTTTGAAAATACTTCCAGAGGGTCCAATTTCGTACCCAAGCTGAACGCCTACCACCTGTGGGTACAGAAGGGAAGGAAAGAGCAGGTGAGATACTGCCAACCCCTCAAACCTCTTCCAGAGGTGGAGGGTTCTTCTCAGCCCTTGGGTCAGAGAAGAGGTCCCCTTTACACACTTCCATATTTCTAGATAGGCACTGTCTCCGAATCCAACCCCCAAGAAGATCTAGAAGAGCCCTGATCCCCTGTAGTCAGCCAGGAAGGTGACAGAAAGATATTCCAAGTTTAGGAGCACCTGTCTTAAAACCTCTTAATCCTTCTTGGGAAACCTGGGAGAGATCTCTGTTCCTTGCTAAGCTTTGCTCTCCTCTCTCCTTCTCCTTCCCTCTACTTCTAATTGTTTCTTGCCATCTTTCCTGCCCTCTACCTTCCTACTTCTTTTCCTTTCCCTTTCCCCCTTCTGTCCTCTTCCCACCCCTTCTCTCTCTGCCTCTCCCACCCTCTCCGTCCATTTCTCTCTCCCTGTGGTTCCATCCTCGGCGCACACAGGTACCACCACTCTTCCTCTGTCTCTTACCTTGACTGTGAGTGTTCCAATCATAGGCGAGCCAGGCTAAGGCAAGCACAGACAAGATCCAATATTTAGTGAACACCAGAAAGTAGGGTATAAGCAAAACAGGAATCGCTCCTAAGGGGACACAAAGGTTCAGTTTCCTTCAAGTTTAATAGAATTCTAACTCCCATCTCTGCTCTCTACTGAAGGAGCAGATCAAGGCTGATGTGAGACCCTTCTCTCCCTTTTCCCTCACAACCTCTCCCAACTCTGCTGTAGTCCAGGCCCACCTCGGAGTCCCTTGGCCTTAGTCCCTTTGGTGGCTGAGATCTTAACTGACGAAATGGCATTCTCAGAGCAGGGTCAAATGACAGCACTACTTGGCAAGTGGCTTGGCAAGAACAGCTCCTTGAAGCAGTGACTGACATCCCCATTCTGGAACTTCAGGAATTCTTTTCTAAAAGCTTGACTCTCCTTTGCTTGTGGAACTGCTAAGTCAGTACATACCAGCGGAGAGGGCTGCCTGCAGTATTACAGGCTGCTTGATGCTGAGAAGAAAACACGTATTTAGAAAGTGCTTTACTAGGTTCAGTTTTGTCACATTCAAAAAGTCTCAAAAATCCAGAAGGGGGAATATTATCTCTATTAGCAAAGGGCCATAGTAGGCTTTGAAGTGTAAACTTGATACATCTCACAGCAGTGGGAATTAAATTCCAATTTAAAAATCTGCATTCATGGGGTGCCTGGGTGGCTCAGTCATTGGGTGTCTGCCTTCAGCTTAGGTCATGATCCCAGGGTCCTGGGATTGAGCCCCACATTGGGCTCTCTGCTCAGTGGGAAGCCTGCTTCTCCCTCTCCCACTCCTCCTGCTCATGTTCCCTCTCTCACTGTGTATCTCTCTGTCAAATAAATAAAAAAAATCTTAAAAAAAAGAAAATCTGCATTCATGAGAAAAAGGGGCTAAATACACATATTGTGAAAGAAAAAAGACCCAGCTAAGGGAATGACTGCTTGGGCTGGGTAACCACATCATGGTAGATAAAATTTCCAGAGAAGGGAAAGAAACTCAAGAGTTACTTAGCAGTGGGTTTGTCCCTTGCATTTTGGACATAGAGGGAAACAAGGGAAAAAAAGATGGAATGGGCCTTTCTTTAAAAAGTCATGTGATGGAGTAAAAGAAACCTTAGTGATAGGCTGAATTCTCTCTGAAAGAGATGGCTGAGATGGTTGTTATAATTATGCTAATTAAATAAGAACTAGCGGTGGGAGGAATTGCATAGGAAGCTTTCCATAGCGAAATATCCTGCTGCCTCTGACCCTCCAAAAAGATGAGAGTAATGCACCAGGTAAGCTTCAGAAGAAAACTCAGCAAGAATCATTATTAATTAAAGGTAGCCCAAGGGTATCATTTCCTTTATATTTTGCTTCAAATAAATTTTGTTTGTCTCCCCAGTATTTAGAACAATGCCTTGCACGCAGTAGGTGTTTAGCAAATATCTATAGACTGGCTGAAAGATAAATGTTTTCTCTTCTCAATAATAGGTAAACTCAAATGATAAGTGTTTAAGCAGCATTTGTGTTGTTTAAATGTGATGCTATCTAAATCATAGATGGATTGTGTGCCTTATATCTGGTCTCTTTCTATTATTCACAAGTAATGGGAGTCTAACCAAGAGCTATACTTCCATAAACACTATCCCCCTTGTGGAATCTATTTGGACTGCAGGTGTGGCACCTCAGGAGACCACAAAGGCCCTTTGAAGACAAGCCCGCCAAATGCAGCCTGTCTGAGAATCACTGGTGTCGCAGTGACAGAAATGCAATTTAAAAGATAAGAGAAACAGAGGCCAAACATGGAAGAGCTAGAGCTCATGGAACAAGGAGTTCTGTGACACACAGAAAGTAAAGGTGTCTGAGGCAAGAATGATGAAGAACAACAATTTGTGTGGATGTATATATGACGTATTCTTAGATATAATGGCCTTGAAACCAGGAGAGGCTTCCAAAATCTTATCTGTTTTCAAGCGAGAAGCCTTAGTGTAAATTATCAAGGAAGATGCTCACATAAGGCAGGCTCTAAATTTAGTTTGTACTGAAGATGGCCAAGCCATTCTAATAGATGTGTAGTGTGGTATCTCATCATAATTTTAATTTGCATTTCCCAAACATCTAATGATGCTTAACAGCTTTCCATGTGCTTCTCTGCCTTCTGTATATCCTCTTTGGTGAGGATATATTTATTTCACTTTGGTCCATTTTTCAATTGGGTCTTTTTGTTTTGTTTTTACTGGTGAATTTTAAGAAGTCTTTATACATTCTGGGTACAAGTTCTTTGCTGGATATGTGATTTGCAAACATTTTCTCACAGTCAACGTTTATTTTTTTATATTGTTCTCTTAACAGGGTCTCTCATAGAGCAAAAGCTTTTTAATTTTGATGAAGTCAAGTTTATAATTTTTTCCCTTTACAGATTGTACTTTTGATGTAAAAATCTAAGAACCTTTTACCTCACTTCAGGTCGTGAAGGTTCTCTTCTAAATATTTTATTAAAAGTTTTACAGTTTGTGTTTCACATTTATGTCTGTGATCTATTTTGAGTTTTTTTTTTTTACTAAGATTTGAGGTTTTGATCAAGGTTCATATAGTACATATGGATATCCAGTTGTTCCAGTATCATTTGTTTAAAAGACTACCTTTCCTCCATTGAATTACTTTTGCATCTTTCTTAAAGATCAATTGGCCATAGAGGGTTCAATATATGGTGTAGAAGGATCACCTTCTCCCATGAACATTACAACTCTACAGCTATACAAAGAACAATTCCCGCTGGAAAGGACCTTAAAGCTAGCTGAGCAGAGCTTTCAGGACAAAGGATAAAAAAGTCACCTTGATATACATAGGAGAGGTGGAGACACAGTCTATAAAGAAACCCCCATATTCGGGAGCAGTGACCCACAGTTGGGAGGAAGGTCTTATAATCTAGAGCTCATTCCTGAGGAGTGAAGTGTTTTTGCCTCCTTTCAGGCCTCCCAAACCTTGAGAACTGCACCAGAAAGATGAGACCCCGGAGTGTCTGGTCTTGAAAACCAAGGTTTACTTCAAGGAGAACCAAAGGGCTATAGGAAATGGAAAGTTCACTCTTAAAAGGGCTTGCACACAGACCTGCTTGCCCTGGGACCCAGCACAAAAGCAACAGTTTGAAAGGCACCTGAACAGAATGTGGAAGAGACTCATGTTTTAATCTTAAAGCATCTGCTGGAGAAAAAGAAACCTGTTTAGATGCTCTCTAAGGATGGAGGCACCACTGGGTGTCATTTTTGAGTTCTCCTGCTTTGTTGGTGTTGGGACTAACAGGTGACTCTTCACAACCTGCCTCTAGCCTGCTAGCTCCAGTGGGACTGTCCCCTACCACTTTCCATGCATTGCAGGTGCAGCCTACCCTACTGAAGTTGGGCTGGCCAAGTGTCCCACCCCCATGAGCCACAGTCGTGGCCCACCAAGCCACGGCCAGCAAGCACATGCAGCCCATAGAAAAAACACTCCTTGAGCACCTGGCTGTCTTGGTCAGGAGAAATGCATTTCTGGGTCGCACGAGTCCAAACCAATTAGAGAGATAGTCTTTGGCACAGGGCACTGTACAAACAGCAGACTGAAACAAAACCCTAGTCTTCATGTGAAAAAGTTTTATTTTCTTGTCCCTAAGCTTCATACTGAGGGGAAGGCTTCAGGTTTGCCACACATCTAGGGGCCAAGAGGAACCCCCCCAGGGAATATGGACAGGGAGATGCCATGTTAGTGGCCTCCCTTGTCCTCCCCACAGCTGGCTGATACCACTCAGATGGGAACTTGAAGTCTAAAACCACAATTTTTGCAGCTATTGACCAGAGGATTCCTCCAGAGCTTCTTGTCTGGATATCAGCAGGGTTTATATTGTAGACTCACAAGACTGTTTATATTTGCCTACCTTAAAAACTGTTGCCTGCGGATCTGGCTTATAATTAACCTGAAGCTAAACTGTCCGAGGTCTTTCTCTTTGGGACACTGACAAGTGTTGGCCTTCCCTCAACAACTGGAACCTATCAAGAAAAAAATAAGGGTATTTAAACAATTATAAAGATCTGAGGAAGAACCAAAAGATAAAGGATTAATTAATTCAATTAATCTCCCACACAAGGCCACTCTTTCAAGACTGGGAGAGATAGCTGTTACACAGAAACAGTCATGGAGGGCGAAGCAAAATGAAGACAGAGGAGTATGTTCCAAGTGAAAGACTCACTTTCCCCAGGGGGAAAAAACCTTAAAACTAAAACCCCTTAAAAATGGAGATAATCGGGACACCTGGTGGTTCAGTGAGTTAAGTCTCTGCCCTGGGCTCAGGTCATGATCTCAGGGTCCTGGGATTGAGCCCTGTATCGGGCTCTCTGCTCGGCAGGGAGCCTGTTTCTCCCTCCCCCTCTGCCTGCCTGTTTGCCTACTTGTGATCTCTCTCTCTTTCTCTGTCAAATAAATAAATAAAATCTTTTTAAAAAATTTAAAAAATGGAGATAATCTATCTGATAAAGAATTCAAAGTAAAGGCCATAAAGATGCTCATTGAACTTGAGAAGAATGAACAACAATGAGAGTTTCAACAATGAGATAGGAAACATAATAAAGTACCAAACGGAAGTCATGGAGCTGGAGAACACAATAACTGAACTGGAAAATACAGTAGAGGTGTTCAACAGCAGACTAGGTAAAGCAGAGTAAAGGATCAGTCAATTTCACAGGGCAAAAAAACTAACACCAAGCATTAAAAAGAAAAAAAATGAAAACAAGTAAAGGTAGCTTAAGGGATTTATGGAACAATATCAAGCAGACTAACATTTTCATTATATGGGCCCCAAAAGGAAAAGAGAGAGAGAAAGGGGAAGAAAACTTATTTGAGAAAATAATGGCTAAAGAATTCCATAACCTATGGAGGGAAATAGATACTCAGCTCCAAGAAGCAAAGAGTTCCAAATAAGATGAATCCAAAGAAATCTATACCAACACACATTATAATAAAAATGCCAAAAGTTAAAGATAAAGAGAAAATATTAAAAGCAGAGAAAAGAGCCAAAGTAATCTTGAAAAGAAGAAAAAGGCAGGAGATATTACAACCCCAGGTTCCAAGGTACTACAAAGCTGTAGTGATCAAAACAGTATGGTACTGGCACAAAAATAGACACATAGATCAATGTAATAGGATAGAGAGCCCAGAAATAAATCCATGCTTATATGGTCAGTTAATCTATAACAGAGGAGGCAAGAATATACAAGGAGGAAGAGTCTCATCAACAAATGGTGTTGGGAAAACCGGACAGCTATATGCAAAAGAATGAAACTGGAGCACTTTCTTACACCACACACAAAAATAAACTCAAATAGATCAAGGACCTAAATGTGAGACATGACCATTGGAGTCCTAGAAGAGAGCACAGGCAGTAATATCTCTGACATGAGTCATAGCAACATTTTTTTAGATAAGTCTCCTAAGGCCAGGGAAACAAAAGCAAAAATAAACTATGGGGACTACGTCAAAATAAAGTATTTTGCATAGCAAAGTTAACAATCAGTAAAACATAAAGACAACCTACTGAGTGAGAGAAGAGATTAGCAAATGACATATCTGATAAGAAGTTACTATCCAAAATATAAAAAGAACTTACATAACACCGAAAAATAATCCAAATAAAAAATGGGTGGAGGACATATGAATGGACATTCTTCCAAAGAAAATATGCAGATGGCTAACACACAGAGGAAAAGATGCTCAACATCACTGATCATCAGGGAAATGCAAACTGAAATCACAATGAGATACCACCCTATACCTGTCAGGATGGCTAGAATCAAAATGGCAAGAAATAACAAGTGCTGGTGAAGATGTGGAGAAAAAAGAACCTTTGTGCACTGTTGGTGGTAATGCAAATTGGTGCAGCCACTGTGGAAACAGTATGAAGTTTCCTTAGAAAATTAAAAATACAATTACCATATGATCCAGTAATTCCTCTACTGGGTATTTACTCAAAGGAAGTGAAAAACACTAATTGGAAAAGATATATACACCTCTATGTTTACTGCAGCATTACTTATAACAGGCAAGATATAGAAGCAACCCAAGGGTCCATCCATAAATGATTGGATAAAGAAGCTGTTATATGTATATGTGTATGTGTGTATCTATATGTGATCTTGCCATCTGTAACATGGCTGGACCTGGAAGGTATCATGCGAAGTGAAATGAATCAGTCAGAGAAGGACAAATACCATATGATTTCATTCATATATGGAATTTAAGAAACAAAACAAATGAACAAATAAAAAGATACCAACAAAATGATACTCTGAAATACTGACAAACTGGTGGTCGCCAGAGGCGAGATGAGCGAGGAGTAGGGTGAAATAGATAAAAAGGATCAAGAGTACATTTATCTTGATGAAAAGTGAATAACCTGTAGAATTATTGAATCATTATATTGTACACCTGAAACCAATGTAACACTGAATGTTAATTACTCTTCAGTGACAAAAGAAAACAGGCAAATAAACAAAAGCAAAGTTTTCAACCAAGAAAACTCTACCTGGCAAGGTTATCATTCAGAATTGAAGGAGTAGTAGAGGGTGTTTTACCCGAGCAAAAGTAAAGGATTTGATCACTACTAAACTGGCCTTACAAAAAAATGTTAAAGGGACTTCTTTAAGCTGGAAAGAAAAGGCACTAACTAGTAACATGAAAACATGCAGAAGTAAAAATCTACCAGTAACTGCAAATATATAATAAAGGTAGAGGATTAAAGCTAATACGAAGTTAAAAGACTTTTTCCGGTTAAGAGCAAATATAGGATAAGTACTGCAGCTGCTCAGAGCACTGTGGGGAGTATTTTTTAGAGTACTGCTGGAGAGCACAGCTCAGGGATGGAGCTTGGAACAACCGGTGCTCGACTTGAGAAGCATACAAGTATACTAGGCAAAGGTGTTCTGCCATGATGATCAATGTCTTTGTTGCCTTTTTTTTTTTTTTTTTAACAAGAATAGATCCATCCTGCCTAACCTTGAGTTTTTGGAGCACCACAGTTGTCCTGGGAATTAATTGCATCTCACAGGTCATCTGACTTCCCATTTTTAAAATGTGGGTTCAGACCCTGCTGAACACTACAGGTAGATAGGTTTCTGAAGTCCACTAGTGGAGAATGTCATGTCAAGAGACTTACTACCATGACACCTGATTGATAGGCAGAGTGGGGAGCTCCAAAATGTGGCCTGATTGTGACAGGCCAGTAAGGACAGCCCTGAAATGATCTCAAGGTCCCCTGAGATCTGTCAGCCATTCTATTCTGGAATGCCCCCTTGAGTAGCACATGTTGTCTGCAGTTCTTAACGATTGAAATTTATTAAGAATAGGGGCGAGCCTCAGTCGGTTAAGTATCTGCCTTTGGCTCAGGTCATGATCTCAAGGTCCCAGAATCAAGCCCCAGATCAGGCTCCTTGCTCAGGCTCACATGCTACAGGTTGAGGAAAATGATATCATATTTTGATGTGTGTGTGGACAACAATGTGGAAGCTAAAACTGGTGTATTTTATGTAAAATGTTTCTATTCTTTGATTTTTAAAGAGACTATTTATTTACTTAGAATGAGAGTTGGTGTAGGGGCAGAAGGAGAGGGAGACTCTCAAGCAGACTCCATTCTGAGCACAGAGCCTGACATGGGGCTCAATCTCACCACCCTGAGATTATGACCTGAGCTGAAATCAAAAGTCAGACATTGAATGGATTGAGCCACCCAGGCGCCCCCTTGAATTTCTATTTTCAGTTGTTTTCTGCTAGTATATAGAACTGTATATATGTATATTATGTGTGATCTTGTATCCTGTAACTTGGCTAACCTCCTTTGCTAGTTCTTGGATGTGTCTGTGTGTCTGTTTAATAGAATCCTTGGGATTTTCTACAGACAATCATCTCATCTGTTAATAGGGTAGTTTTTTTCTTATGTTTCAATTTGTATGCTTTTCGTTTTTCCTTCTTCTTGTCTTACTGCACTTGCTATGACTTTTAGTATGATGTTGAGTACATATGGTGAGAGTGGACATCCTTGCTTTGCTGCCAATCTTGGGGACAAAGTTTTCAGTCTTTCATTAAATATGATGTTAGCTACAGTTTTTTTTTTATAGATGCTCTTTATCAGGTTGAGGAAGTTTCCTTCTATTCCTAGTTTGCTGAGAGGTTTTATCATGACTGAAATGGAATTTTGTCAAATGCTTTGACTACATCAGTTGATATGATCATGCGTTTTCTCTTCCTTTGTTAATATGGTAGTTTACATTGATTTTCAAATATTTGCACTTGCATTGCTGGGATAAAGCCCATTTGGCTGTGGTATATTATGCTTTGTATTGCTGGATTCAATTTGCTAGTATTTTATTGAGGATTTTTGCATTTATATTTATGAGGAATATTGGTCTATAGTTTTCTTTCTTGTACTGTCTTTGTCTAGGTTTGGTATCAAGGTCTGGCCTCATAAATGAGTTGGCAAGTGTTCCTTCCTCTTTTATTTTCTGGGAAAGGTTGTGCAGAATCTGTGATATATCTTCTTTAAAATGTTTGGTAGAATTTGCTGTTGAAACCATCTGGGCCTGCAGTTTTCTCTTTTGGAAGGTTTCTTATTTTCCAAAATTAGAAATTTAACTTAATTAGTAGCTATGGGTTCTCTCTTTCATCTTGTGTGAGTTTTGGTTGTTTGTGGTTTTGGAGGAAGTCTCCAAATATCATTGTTAGTTTGTCTATTTTTCTTTTCAGTTCTGCTCGCTTTTGCCCCATATAGATACTGAAGCTCTGTTGTTGGGTACATCTACTTTTGGACAGTTATATCTTCCTGGTAAATTGACCCTTTTGACCCTGGCCTTGACTTAAGAAAATAAATTTAAACTTGTATAACCTCCAATTACTATTGTTTACTAGTTTAAGTTAAAGGTGGTACCAGTATGAATCTAAGTGGGTCCTTTCTTCAAATTATCTTTGATGCATCTTACCTGCTCACTTTCCTCATACAGTAATAGCCAATATTTACCATACACTCATCGTTTTACATGCATAGTTTATTTAATCTTCACAAATACTCCATTATGACAGCAACTAATCTCATTTTGTACATGAGGAGCCCAGGTATAGAGAGGTTAAATAACTACCTGAGGCCACAAAGCTAGCGTGTGGGTGAGCCAGTGTAGGTGAGCCAGGGTTGAAAAGTCAAGACCGTTTTACTCCAGAGACTGCACCCTTAACCTCTAAGCTCTAATTATTTTCTCCTTTAGTCAGTTACCAATTCCTGGCAGGTCTACCTTCTAAACGCCTTTCAAATGGTTCTATTACCCCCCCTTCATGTTACTACCCAGTCTAAGCCACCATTATCTCTTTCTTACATGACTTTTAATGTCTTCTAAATCTTTTTTAAAAAGATTTTACTTATTTGAGACAGAGAGAGAGAGAGCCCATGAGTGGGGGGGTTGGGCACAGAGGGAAAAGCAGACTCCCCACTGAGCAGGGAGCCTGATGCAGGCCTCTATCCCAGGACCCCCAGATCATGACCTGAGCTGAAGGCAGATGCTTGGCTAACTGAGCCACCTAGGCGCCACTGGCCATTTATTTCTTCTCTAGGCATTTACTCTAAAAAAATAATTGGACAAGTGCAGAAGGGGTGTGTGTGTGATGCTAAATGCAAATCTGACTCTATCTCTGTACAGCATTTAACCAGGAACATGACTGGGTCATTAAGGAGGCATTTCTTTAGCTTTGAAATTACTCATTGGGTCTAAATTGACTGTAAATATAAGAATGTGTGGGAGTAAATGGTAATTTAATAATTCAGCATCGAATGTGGCTTCTGATGACTCTTAAGGTTAAGGCTCTTAAGGTCTTGTAATCTTGATTTTGAAGGCCCTCTGTGGTGAAGCCGCTGGCCACCTCCCTTGTTTTAGGCATTCCACCATACTGTTCTGTCTCTCCTCCAACTCATTCTGTTCTCCCTGCCCAGCACAGGGAGAGTGTGGGCTTCTGTGCATGCCATCCCCTTTCACCTGAAAGAATCTTCCTCAGCTCTTTCCTGGATAGTTCCTATTCATCTTTTAGCCCTCAAAATAAATGGCCTTGTTGCAATATTTTGGAGCTCTCTTTGACTTCCTTCCCTTTTCAAAAAATCTCTCTCCCATTCATTCTCCTGCTTCTATCTCCATTGCCACTGCTATGGTTGAAGGCTCGATCTCCTCTGGTCTGGAGTACAGTCTTTAGTATGCTCTTTTTGCCTGCTGGTGTCTTCCCTTCTGGTCCATTTCCCGTGCTACTGCCAGATTTTTTCTTTCTTTCTTTCTTTTTTTTTAAAGCACAGTCACAATGTTGTTTATTTCAGAAATAGTGGAATAGGTTTGAGAGGATGGAGAGTAGAAGGTAGAGGGCCAGGAAAGAAGATACAGCAACAGTTTAGGTAGATGGTGATACAAGCCCATAAAAGAAAAGACAGATGGAGAGCCATCCTCTAATGGAAGCTGGCCCTCCACAGGGGTGGGGGGGTGGGGAGCAGAAGGAGTCTGTCAGGGCCATTGCCCAATTCTAAGGCTCATGAGTCTTACTATGTCACATCATTCCCAAACTGTCTTTCCATTCCTCTCTTCTCATGTTTCCCCTCCTTCTTGTCCCTCTGCATTTTTTCTCCTCTTTTCCCCTATTTTGTCTCCCATTACTTTCAGTGATGCTCAGTAATCAGCCATGATTCTGCACATCATTTGGGAAGGAGAGGCACTGAGGAAAAAGCTCTGAGAGAGAGGAATGAAGGAAAGTGGGTGAGAAAGAGAAGAATGGAGGAAATTAAGAAGGGAAGGAGAAAAGGGAGAGAGGGTAGGAAAGGAGGGAGGGACACTTTTCTGTATGGAGCAACTACTGAAGACCAAGCTGAGAGGATGGGGATACTGAGCCTTAGAGTGGGTCACAGAACTCGTTGGAAGTCACAAAGGGAATTGTAGTCCAAGTTAGACAAATTCCAGAATCCACATCCTGTTCACCATGTTTCACTGATTCTCTTTTCTACCTTCCCAATCCCCTCAAGGTGGTGTGATATTTTTTCCCTTGAAACCCTAATATCACTTCACTGTGACTCCTTCTTTCACTTTGCTAGTCTGTCTTCTATCATAGTGACTTGTATGTGTGTCTTATGTGTGACTTATGATGTGTAAACTGTGTACAATGGTGGAATTAATGATTGCTTTACCTTTGTTCCTAGATAGTAAGGAGTTGGTACTTGACTCATTGTAGTCTTGACAAGGACAGTTGCTGTCTTATAATCAGTATTTGCTCTGTAACTATTGAATAGATGTGAATATCTTAATATCTTTAATATCTCACGCTGTTAAATGCTACAGCTACCTTGGTAAACTCCAAGACCCGGGATTCATGTTGTAACTTCTAGCATAATTGCTAAAATAATAGAAGCAGGATGTATAACATCTAAACCAGTAGAGGAAGATAAATGGAATGATGATCGATTAAAAAGAAGCTGAGACAAATGGCCAACAAGCCAATAAGCATAAGAAAAGATGCTCCACGCTACTAATCATTAGGAAAATGCAAATAAAAATCACAGTGAGATGGCATCACATTCAAAAAACAGAAAATAAAGAAATGTTGGAGAGAATGTAGAGAAATTTGATCCCTTGCACACTATCAGTGGGAATGTAAAACAGTGCAGCTGCTATGGAAAACAGTATAGCAGTTCCTCAGAAAAATGTAAAATATGGGTGCCTGGGTGGCTTATTCATTAAACATCTGCCTTTGGCTCAGATCATGATCCAGAGGTTCTGGGATTGAGCCCCGCATTGGGCTCCCAGCTCTGAGGGAGGCCTGCTTCTCCTTCTCCCAGTCCACCTGCTTGTGTTCTCTTTCTCTATGTCAAATAAATAAATAAAATCTTAAAAAAGAAGTAAAATGGAATATCCATATGATCCAACAATTGCACTTCTAGGAATATATCCAACAGAATTGAAAACAGGATCTCAAAGATACATCTGAACACCCATGTTTATAGAACCATTACTTACAATAGTCACACAATGGAATGTTATTCAGCCTTAACAAGGAAGGAAATCCTGTCACATGATATAACACAGGTGGAACCTGAAGACATGGTAAGTGAAACAAGCCAGTCTCAGAAGGACAAAGAGTTCATAATTCCACTTACATGAAGTGCCCACTCACCCCATTTGAATGCGACTCAAATTCAGAGATGGAAAGTAGAGTGGTGGTTGCCAGGGGCTGGGGGAAGGGCAAACAGTGAGTTCTTGTTTACTGGGTACAGAGCTTCAGTTTTACAAGATTAAAAGAGGTCTGGAGGTGGATGGAGGTTGGCGATGGTTGCACAACACTGAATATATTTAATGCTGCTAAAATGGACACTTAAAAATAGTTAAAATGGTTGATTGGATGTCGTGTGTATTTCACTGCAATTTTTAAAAACTTGAAAATTCAGGAGAAACAAAACATTTACATCTGTTATGAGTTTTCTCCCCCGAAGATGTGTAGGTTCCATCATTGGTCACTAACATTCCCACTCCACACCTCCAGCTCTTCCAGGATGACTGGACGCTAGGAAGATGGGGGTGGACATTATTAGGAGGCTAACATTCTAATGTTAGAAGCTAATATTAGGAGGCTCACATGGGACCTTACATATTCAGTGTTGGATATGCCCTCTACCCTCATCCCTGTCTAGAGACAGTGTCCTTTGAGATGGGGAGAGGAAGAGAGAAAAAAAATATTTCAAAACAAATCATTCTGTGGTCGAAAAATGAAAACATTTTATTGAAGAGAGCTCCCCAGAAGAGCCAGACCAGCGTGAGCACTTATGTTTGAATGCCACACAGTCTCTCTGGGGTGGGACAGACCCTACCCCTAAAGGGATCAGCTTACACAGTTCTTCCTCTCTGGGCCTCTTTCCTTTGCTCTCTAATCCCCATCTTTGCGTGTTCTTTCTGAGATCCAGACTTGAAATGGTGGCTGTCACCACGATACCAAGCATTTTAGAACATTCCAGCGACCCTCACTTCCCTAACTGGGAGCTGGAACTTGTCAAAGGGGTCTGTTGGAAGAAGTTAAGATAAATGCAAAGGAAGACAAAGAGAAAATATGAAAGACCAAGAAGGAAGTTTACAGAAATACTGCTTTTTTTCCCTTAATACATCTAGAGGTGGGCCATTGACGGACCAAGAGCTCAGCATGATTTGGTTAAAATAAGGCTCAGTAAGTCATCATCTTTTGGGGGTCATGGACCCCGTTGGCAGTCTGGGGAAGCCCAGGAACCCCTTCTCCGAATAATACCTTAAATGCCCAAAATAAAATACACAGACTTACAAGGGAAATGCATCATATTATGATGCAATTCTCAAAACATTATAAAAAATGTGATCTAGTAACCTGGGCTTCTTGGTTCATGCATTAAATAACCAGACCTAATGATGGTTCCAATAACTACTGGAATTTTGAGGTAGTCATGAGCATAGAAGAAATTTCAAGATCCTTGCAGCAACTGGCATGTGATGAGCAAACCTGTGATGTCTATCACTGAAAAATTCACTGGTACTGATGATGTTTTTGTGTTTTGTTGCCTACATTCATTATTTCAGCTTGAGGTCAGTGAAAATAAAGGTAATTTTTTTCTATCCAAATTCAAAATCTCCCCCTCCCTTCCAACCTCAGGTTCTAGGTCTGTAGGCCTTTGGTTAAGACATCTGCTCTAAGGGATTGGATAGCCTCCCATAGATTGGCACTGGCTGCCTTCAGGATGACATTTTCTCCCATCCAGTGTCCAAGCTTGGTCCTTGTAATTGACTGCCCACGAGGTCCTAGTTTCTGACTGGGAAAAGCTGAGAGCTCTCAACCCATTTGCCAGGCACTGATAATTGCCATTGCGAGTCCACGGCACAACAGGTGCTTTATTAAAATTTTGTCCTATGAGTCACTCAGGCAGCTCCAAGACTTTCCAGAATTCTGTCACCATAGTTTTATACTGGAAAGTCACCTTCTGCCTACCTAGTAACAACAGCTCTGCAAGCTGCCACCACCTCTGCTCCCATCCCTGAATACGACTCTTTCCAGCTAGTTCAGAGGGGTCGGCAGGGGGCTGGGTTGAAAGGGGGATGGGTATTATGAAGGGCACTGGTTGGGGTGAGCACTGGGTGTCTTACGTAAGTGACGGATCACTCAATTCTACTCCTGAAACTGATATTACACTATGAGCTACCTCGCTGGAATTTAAATAAAGACTTGAAATTTGAAAAAAGAGGGGGCAGTCCCGAGAAGGCCACTGTGATCTTTGAATGAGAACAACAGTAGCCTCACTCATGGCCTTCGTGCCCCTCTGTTGGAAAGAGAAATTTCATGAACTTAGCAGGAGCCCTCTCTCTGGGTGGGGAGGCGCAGTCTTTCCCAGAGGGCGGGGACCAACCAAATAATCTCTTTGGAACCTTCCTTATTGCTGGGGGGGCGGTGTTCCTGGACTCTTTCTTGGCCTGTTCTCATATACTCTCCGGCCCCTGGGATTCACTCACCTAAAAACACGTAGACTGGGAGCCACTGCAAAACAGACAGGGTTTGGAGGCATTCCTGAAGGTCTAGTCTGGAGAGGAAGGCCATGGCAGTGGTGCTCTTCAGTTGTGGCAAGAAGCCCAAACAGAAAGCCAGCACCTCTGTAGGTGCTTTGCTCTAGTCTCTTACACTGTATCCCTTCAGCTGTTGAAGATTTTAGGCCTGACCTAACCTTTACTCCAGTCTTCCCTGTTGTTTGGCCCTGGCTCCACCCCAAGCTTCCTACACACACCAGGTTTCAGATCACCCCATCTAATCTTTCTAATATCCCTCTAATATATAGCATTTCTTCATGTGTGCCACCTTGGGGTGCTTCTGGCTGTCTGTGTGGGAGTCCCTGATAAATGAGTGAAGGAAGAGAAAATGGTTTAGACCTTGAAGAGGACCCCCGAAAAGCGACCTACTTCCCTACTTTAGAAAGGAGGACTGGTGATGATACTTGTTTCTGTTTTTTGGCTCCTCCCATCTTCTGCGGAGACCTACATGGCCAAGCTGGGCCTTTTTCTGCACGGATATCTAGACTTCTCAGATCTGTCCTGGTGCCTCTCTTCCCAAGGGCTCTATATCAGCAGCCCGATACCCTATGATAGACTGGGAGAAGCATTACATAGAGAGCAGACCTGGGTCCGGCCTGCCTCCAGCATGTTATTCCCGTGACATCTTCACAAACTGTTCCATCTCCCTAGATCTCAGTTTGAGCATTCATTGTTGGAAGGCAGTGTAGTGGTTAGGGCATGGATTGGAGAGCCGGATAGCCGGGGTTCAGATCTCAGCTCTGCTGCTTACAAGTTGGTGAACTTCTGTGCCTCAGTTTCCCCATCTGTAAAACAGGGATAATACAGGGGATAGTACCTATTTCACAGGGCTTTTATAAGGATTAGATGATCAAATGAATGTAAAGTGCTTAGCATAGTTCCTGGCATACAGTAGGCACTGTGTGTTTCCTGTTATGATTCATTTAGTTCCATTAATGTCTATTGACCATCTACTATGTTTGAGGCTAAAAGTCTTGCTTCTACACACCGCCTTTACAAAATTAAAGACTGTCCCCAGGACCCAGACCTCTGTATTTATCTTGGTTTTTTTTTCTGTAACTACCTATTGAGTGACTACTGTTTGCCAGGCACTGCTATAGGTGCTGAAGATTTGGCGGGGAAGAAGATGGACAGGATTTCTGCCTTTATTGAACTTACAGTCCAGTGGAGGAGACAGACATGAAGCAAAAGAAAATCACAGAAATGCCTATGCACGGGGTGCCTGGGTGGCTCTGTCATTAAGCATCTGCCTTCAGCTCAGGTTATGATCCTGGAATCCCCAGATCGAGCCCTGCATTGGGCTCCCTGCTCAGCAGAAAGCCTGCTTCTCTCTCTCCTTCTCCCAATCCCCCTGCTTGTGTTCCCTCTCTCTCTCTCTCTCTCTCTCTCTCTCTCTCACTCTTTCTCTCTGTCAAATAAATAAAATCTTTTTTTTTTAAAAAAGAAATGTCTATGCGTTTGAATGTGTGATAAGTGTCTTAAAGTAAAAGGTCAGTATTCTCAGCATTAAGGCCTTGAATACAGAAGGGCTCAAAAAAATCTTTTGAATGTAATCAAACATGTTGCCAGGAAAATCAAATACAAAAGTGGTATCAAGTATCCTGCAAGTGCAAGGAGATATTGATTCCTTAGCCTTTTCCAGGGAGATTAGCAGAGTTCTGTCTTCCTCCCTAAACCCCACTGTGGTTCAGAGTTCCCTGATTAGACTGACTAATAAGATGTTTCAGAGTTGGGACACCTGGGTGGCTCAGTTGGTTCTGGGTCTGCCTTCGGCTCAGGTCATGATCGCAGGTCCTGGGATGGAGCCCCGAATCGGGCTCCTTGCTCAGCACAGAACCTGTTCTTCCCGCTGCCTGCCAGTCCCACTGCTTGTGCTCACTCTCTCTGTTTCTGACAAATAAATAAATAAAATCTCAAAAAAGATTAAGATGTTTCTGAATTAATCTTAGGGGACTTTTCTTGGTATGCAGCAGAGGTGTGCTTTCATTCCCCAGTGACCCCAGATGGCCACCTAACGTATCACCCCATTTGTCCACTTCCTCTTGCTTTTCTTCCCCTAGTTACCTGGGGTTCTCAAGCTGCTTATTGGGGCTACTTGGCCACATACAAGGTGAGATGTATTGGAGCACGTCTGCTCAGCATTTTCATGAGAGGAGGGAGAGAGGTGAGACAGGTCTGGGTCTGTTGGGGTTGGAGTCTCCAGCATGGACAAGATCCATAATGTTGAGAGCTCCAAGTCCCCTGATAGATCAGCTCTGTACCCTCCTTCACTTTCAGATGGGTAAACGGCAGAGGCCTAGAAAGGACTCAAGGTCACACAGGCACCAGTGGCAGGGTAAGGACAGACCAGTTTCCATTTCTGTCTCCTTGATGTCCAGCTCAGAGCCTCAGGTACAGAGTAAATACTGAAGTAAATGCTTGTGGACCAAATGGAGGCGATCTGGTCTCTGGTTCCTCAAGCAAGATGGACAGGCAAGGCTGGGCCAAACCCCTGACTAGCCACCCTCTTCCCCCCAAAGCGGAGAGCATGCTTCCAAGTTGGCCTTTTTCTGCAGCCACATGGACAAGTGTCATAGAGATACCAGAGAATGTAGAAAAGGCAGGAAGAAGCGAAGTAGGTCAGCAGGCAAACTCTGAACAGGCAGCACTCAGGATTTCCCAGTTACCATTTCTCCAGCCAACCAGCAAACGCCTAGCTTTCTTAGAGGAAGCGGTACCAAGAGAAAGGTGGCCGAGAGGCACAAAGGTCTGCCAATTTCTTTCATAAAACATTTCAGGCTCTTTGGAGAACAGTGTGGAGATTCCTCAAGAAATTAAAAATAGAGCTTCCCTATGACCCTGCCATTGCACTCCTGGGTATTTACCCCAAAGATACAGATGTCGTGAAAAGAAGTGCCATCTGTACCCCAATGTTTATAGCAGCAATGGCCACGGTCGCCAAACTATGGAAAGAACCAAAATGCCCTTCAACGGACGAATGGATAAGGAAGATGTGGTCCATATACACTATGGAGTATTATGCCTCCATCAGAAAGGATGAATACCCAACTTTTGTAGCAACATGGACGGGACTGGAAGAGATTATGCTGAGTGAAATAAGTCAAGCAGAGAGAGTCAATTATCATATGGTTTCACTTATTTGTGGAGCATAACAAATAGCATGGAGGACAAGGGGTGTTAGAGAGGAGAAGGGAGTTGGGGTAAATTGGATGGGGAGGTGAACCATGAGAGACTATGGACTCTGAAAAACAATCTGAGGGGTTTGAAGTGGCGGGGGTGTGGGAGGTTGGGGTACCAGGTGGTGGGTATTATAGAGGGCACGGATTGCATGGAGCATTGGGTGTGGTGAAAAAATAATGAATACTGTTTTTCTAAAAATAAATTAAAAATTAAAAAAAAAACACATTTCAGGCTGATGGGACTCTAACCATCAAGAAACTCACAGTCCAGGGTGTGAGGTAGATGTAATCACTTATACCTGTGAGGTCCTGTGAGGTGCACAGAAGAGAGGAGCCCCCACCAGCCCAAGGAGATCAGGGAGGGCTTCCTGGAAGGGGGATGCCGCGGTGAGGGGAGATGGACCAGGCACAAACGGCACAATGGGATTTCCAGGAAAGACTGCCACTAGTTTATCCCACCAAAACAAGTGGGGAGCTGGGATAGGCCGGCAAGCTAAGAAGTTTTTAAGGGGCAACAGAAGAACAAAGGAAAGGAGAAAAACGGAAGGCAAAAAAGATCGAGGGGACCGGGAAACTCAGAAGGGAGGGTGGAAGTAAGGGAAGCCCAGAGACAGTCGGAGCCCCGGGATTCTTCTTCCTGGACTTGAAGCCCCCCACTCAGCCCTCAGAAAGACTTGCTTCCAGAAAGGTTTGGATAGCGGAGGTTGTGCCATCACGCATCATTTTCTGATCTTTCTCCTTCTATCGTACTCTTATTGAGCTAGGTATTGCAATTTCAGTTCAATTGAAAGTATTTATGGAGAACTCACTTAATGCCAGGCACCAGATGAGATAACACAGAAGGTACATACATTGTCCTTCGGTCACCACATTTTTTAATGATGTCCTGCTATAAGCCTGGTATTGTTCTAAAGGTTGACAACTGTGTGTGTGTCTGTGTGTGTGCATGTGTGTGTGTGTGTCTGTGATGGGATGGGGTGCAGGCGGAGAGAGAAAGAAGTGCACACAGCATCAACACAGGGATCAGGGCCATCAGAGAATTACAAAGAAGACAGAGGGGGTGGCTAGTAGCTTCGTGACCTTGGACAAGATACTTCTGTGAGTTTCGGTTTCCTCATCTGGAAAAAGGGACTAATCCTATTTACTCACTGCAAGGATTAGTGGTAGTGTTCACCAAGCCCCCTGGGCAGTCAGTGTCTGACCCCCAGGAGCTGCTTGATAGGACGTGGGCTATTCAGTGCTAAAACAGGGATGGTTCGTCCCCCACCTTCAGGTGACTGCCACTGTCTCCTAGACTTCAGCAAGCTGTTCCTCGCACATCTCCCTTCCTTTCTGGTCTCCACGCTGCTGCTAGCTGATTGCCGTCAAACACAACTCTTTGCATCTGCCCTGTTTCAAACCCTCTGAAGTCTCCTGTGGTTCCTGGGAGCGAGTTCGAACTCCAGAGCCTGGCTTCCAGAGCCCTTTCTACACTGGTTTCTGCCTTCCTGGAGAGTCCCGTTTCCCATTACTTTATACCCCAGTAGACACAGTTTCCTTCCCCTAATAGTAAGTGCCCCTTCCTCTACTGGGCCTTGGCCCTCGGTTATCTCTGACCGGCCTGCCTAACTTCTACCCTCAATATCTCTACCCAGCTCTCCCCTCTCGGTTCCTAAGGTACATGATGCCTACTTTGGGGAGGGCGCATATCAGGAGTGAGTTCGGAATGGTAGACACCACCTCAGCACCCAGTTTCTTTCTTTTCTTTTCTTTCTTTTTTTAAAAGATTTTATTTATTTGAAGGTGAGAGAGAAAGCAAGAGGGAGAAGCCAAATGACTCCCCACTGAGCAGGGAGCCCGACGCGGGGTTCGGTTCTGGGACCCTGAGATCATGACCAGAAGACAGATACTTAACCAACTGAGCTACCCAGGCTCCCCTACACTCCTTTTCTACTGCAAGGCTTGGTAAGCTTTTGGTATATTTATTTTGAATAGTCAGCATATTCATGTGATTTAAAATTCAAAACGGACTATAAGGAATTCAGTGAAAACTCTCCTTCCCACTCCGGGCCTCTAAGCACCCCCACAATTTTCTCCTTCTAGGGATCTTTCATGTGCACACAGAAAATAAGGTAATTTGCTTTGTTAAATGCATACAGGAACAAACAGGGAAAACCTGGAACCGATACGAATGCTCACAATCTGGAGCGATGTAAGCTCTTATATAGCAACAGTATAGAAAAATCTGCCGCCATTCAAAGTCATTAAAATTAGGGGTGCTTGGGTGGCGCAGTTGGGTAAGTGAGCATCCGACTCTTGGTTTTGGCTGGGGCCCGGGTTATGGTCTTCGGGATCCTGGGATCCAGCCCTCAGGCCCTACGCTCAGTGCCCAGCTGATGGCAGATTCTCTCTCTCCCTCTTGGCCCCTCCCCGCCCCCACCCGTACTCTCACCCGCCCCCCCGCTCTCTCTCTCTCAAATAAATACATGAAATCTTTTTAAAATGTCATTAAAATTATTGTAAGGCAGACTCTGTAGTAGAAGATATGCTACGCTGTAAAAGCAGACCTCTCCATTGAAAGCCCTTGGTAAAAATGTGGTCTCTTCAGTGACAGGATGAAAGGATGCCTGAGAGAGAATTGATTGCTGCTTTAAGGTGAAGAGATTCTGTCTTTTATGTAAAGCTGTTTGAATATGAAAAGGGAGAGGCTGGATTGTTGTGAATCTGCTTGATGAAGGAGCGTGATTCATGATGGGACTCATTCACTCAGTAATTCATTCCACAAACACTGAATGTTTGCTTTGTCAGGAGGAAAGAGCCAGAAACAATGTGGAGCTTCTCTGGATAAGCACTAAGCGGTCTCTGGGGACCTAAGCAGCTCTGAGGGAGTAAGAGGGATGGGGAGTGCGATGAGTTCATTTCAAGGCTGTTGAATTTGAGTTATGTTCGTTCCCCAAGAGGAGCTGTGTAGTGGATGGTAGGATCTAGGTCTGGGAGCTGAGCAGAAAGGTCAAGGACCCGCGCTAGCCGTTGGGGAAGCGGGGAGGTGGGTGGAGCTCACCCAGGGAGGAGGCGGACAGGTAAAAGAAGACAGGTTACATAAAGCTGGTGAGAGGTTATTCCGAAAATCTCTCAATGTCTCTGAGCAAGGGCCAAGGGTACCCAGATAGCGGAGGTGGCATCGGCTGCTGAGTGTGCAAAGGGTTCAGAGCCCAGGCAGAAAACATTCCTCCCAGCACTTGGCCTCCAAACCTCCTGCGTTCAAGGTCTGGGTCTGGTTTTAGTTGTCTAGGAAGGTCTTGGACTTTGACGGGGGCTTCGACTGGCTTAAAAATATGTAGGGGTCTCCAAGCAAGAGGCTGGGGTAGAGGTTTAGAAAATTAAAGATCTGGGGCACCTGGATGCCTCAGTCAGTGAAGTGTCCAACTCTTGATATCATCTCAGGTCATGATCTTGGGGTCCTGAGATCAGCCCTGTGTTGGGCTTCATGCTGAACCTGGAGCCCGCTGGAGATGCTCTCTCCCTCTCCTTCTGCCTCTCGCTCCCTCTCAAATAAATAAATCTTTAAATTGAAAAAAGGAAAAAAAAACAGATTAATGATCAGCTAGGACTGGAAGGGGACAGCAGGTGGGCCTAGCATTGGGAGCAGAAGTGTTGCCATGTGCAGGTTGAGGAATGTGGGGGCATTCGGAAGGGGAGGTTTCTGAGTGGAGGTTTCCCCCTAGAGAGTAGGTCTTTGATATGCCCCATGAGGGCCTGTTGGGCAAAACTGATGGAATTGTTGCCCAAAACTTAGAGAGGGGTTGGTGGTGCACCTGCGTGGCTCAGTGGGTTAAGTGTCTATCTTCGGTACAGGTCATGATCCCAGGGTCCTGTGATCGAGTCCCGTGTCAGGCTCCCTGCATAGCGGGGAGCCTGCTTCTCTGCCCCTCTGCCTACTTGTGCTCTCTCTCTCTCTGTGTGTGTGTGTATGTGTGTGTGTGTGTGTGTGTGTGTGTGTGTGTGTGAAATAAATAAATAAATAAATAAAATCTTTAAAAAGAGAAATGCTTTGTTAAAACAACAACAACAACAACTTAAGAGAAGGGGGGGAGGTTATTCCCAGAGCAGCATGCCACCAAGGTGTTGCTGCCCACCTTCCTAGGTCCCCCATGCTTTGTGCTTGCTTTGTGCTTCCCAGGGAGGCGTTTCAGTGGACTGGAGGGCCTTTGGAGTCCCATTGACCTGGAACCCAGGCCTAGATGTACCACTGAAGGCTGAGTGATCTTTGGGAAATCACTTCTTTGAGCCTCAATTTCCTCACTTCTAAATCGGGGTGTTCATGATGTCTTCTTTGGGCTGTAGCTGTGAGTGTTAGAAAGAATGTACATCTTCTAGTACATAGCATAGCCGCCATTGTTTCTATTCCTGATGCCACATAGGAACAGGTTAGCCTCAGGGATTGTGGAGTTGGACCCTCTTCAAGGGATTTGTTGCTGGTTAGGACAAGGAGCTGAAATCTACGACTTTGCTCACCATCCTATCACGTACATTTGGCAAAAGGCTCCCTGCGAGCAGATAACTGTGAAAACCTGTTCTCCGTTTCCACTGTGCGTAACCATTCTCCCCCTTTGCTGGCCATTTCAGCACATAAAGAAAAGCATTTCACAAACCTTCTTGCCGGTGGTGATATATGGACAATAGATTGAGAAAGCATTAGAGTGGCAGGGGTTAAAAGACAATTGTGAAATGCTGGATTTAAACAAAACAAAACAAAACAAAACAAAACACTTCCCCTCCTCTGTCCCCACCTCCCTTACCAGCAGCCTGGGGTTCTTATTGCTCACTCTCGTGCCATGTTTTATAACCGTTTAAAGCCTGTTCACACATTTGATTTCATCTGCGCCTCCCTTAGGCCTGTGAGGTAAGTAGGGCAGAGGCTGCCTGCGTCAGGAAGGGGCAAAGGGAACGACAGAGATAGGATTAGAACCCACATCTCCTGGTCATGGCATATGAGTGAGCTGTGCCAGGTTAAGCCGCGCTGTCCACGAATGCGTTAAAAACAAACAGTGAGGGGACGCCTGGGTGGCTCAGTTGGTTAAGAGACTGCCTTCAGCTCAGGTCATGATCCCAGCATCCTGGGATCGAATCCCACGTCGGGCTCCTTGCTCAGCGGGGAGCCTGCTTCTCCCTCTGCCTCTGCCTGCCTCTCTGTCTGCCTGTGCTCACTCTCTCTGACAAATAAATAAATAAAATCTCAAAAAAAAAAAAAAAAAAAACCAGTGAGGAAATGTTGCGCAGGCGTCTGCAGGTGTCAGGCGCATGGGGGAGCTGTTTGGGCTCAAGAACAATGAGAACAAATACCATCTTTCCCTAGAGCATCCCACAGAGATGGGTGGCTGTGTGTCTTTTGTGTGAGAGGGAAGCTGGAGGTTGGGAGGAAGCAGGCGAAGACTGTGGAGCTGGGGCGGGGTGCATACAGAGAGGTGGATTTAGTTCCAAAAGTCTCCCCCTGTGTGGGTTGTTTGAAAGAAGAGGAGTGACCTGGGTGACCAGGTTGGCCTGGGGTCACTCTGCTCAGAGCCGGGCTCAGGACTCTTGACACCAACCTCTTGGGCTTGAGATCGGCTCATTGAGTCCCCTGCCCTGTCTTTCTCACAAGGACCTCGGGAGGAACAGGGGTGGAAGGGACAGATCGCTGCAGATCGGGCCTAAAAAGACAGTGCTCAGCATTCACCTTTTGAGACTCGATGTGGCCTCCACAGGAGCGCTATTGAGGGCAAACATTTTGGCGACACTGATGGGTTTGACCCTTTGGCTTACAAACTGTGTGGCTGAGCCACTTTTTCCCCCTCCCCGAGCCCGCTTCCTTCTTTGTAAAGTGATAAGATCTCATCTCCAGTGTGACAGGTGGTTAGGATGAAATAAGCAGCATTTGTGAGGAAAAGTGTTCAGTAGACTAAGAAGCAATATTATGATCTGGGGCACTCACCTCCGGGAGTCCGCCAAACCCAGCTCTCTCTAGGACCCAGAGAGACCCAGCCACGGTGGGAGTAGAGAAGGTGGTTCTTTTTTCGGGCTGACTGTGCCGTGGAGGAAAATGGAGGAAGATGGGCTTGCTCACCGCCTCTGTCTTCCTATCCCCCAGCCGAGGGGGGAAATGGCGGGGGAGCTGGCATAACCTTTTCTGTGGTGAGTCAGCCAAGAAGGAATTTCTAGAGCCCCGATGATGTATAAGTGGTGGTTCGGTTTGGGAGTTTTAAAGCTGCTCCCTCCCTCTTCAGCAGCTTTGAGACACACAAGAGCACGCAGGGAAGCGAATGGAAATGGACCGAAGCCCAGCTTACTAGTGTGAACTTGAGGAAATCAGCTTCCTGGGGCCTGTTTTCTCTTCTGTGAAGTGGGGACGGTGCTACCTGTTTTCGCAGGGTCATTGCGTTGGGTGCCTGCACCTGTCCCTTTCTTTGCCCTTCCTCGAGGAGCAGGTCCAAGAAATCCTATCGCCCAAAGTCACACAGCTTGCAATTTGTAGAAGCCAGGATTCAAACCCACCTCCTCTGGGTTACCTCTTAGGTATCAGAATGTGTGAGGGGGCTTTATGGAGCTGGATCTTCTGGAAGGCCCATCTATAAAGAGATTCGGACCAAGGGGGCAACCCCAACCTGGCCCATTTTGAGAATGAACTCAGGATGGAGTATCAAGGGCAGGAAATAGGCCATCCCTACAGGAAACCTGGCAGTAATTGGAAGAGAGCTAAAAATGAACGTTTGCTTCCCAAATCCTTGGGGGAACTTCATCTGTGCTCTAACAGTTTCAGGAGCTTTATGTTTTGAGGGTGAGGGGAGTCCCTTATTGAACAGTGTACGAATAGAGGACTGGTGGTCTTCTGCCCTCTCTAAACTCAACCTCCTCTTATTCATCACCTGACAGCCCTCCACTCTACCACCC
The DNA here is from genome assembly GCF_020171115.1 of Neogale vison. Classification (NCBI taxonomy): domain Eukaryota; kingdom Metazoa; phylum Chordata; class Mammalia; order Carnivora; family Mustelidae; genus Neogale; species Neogale vison. The sequence continues at coordinate 71,777,098 of NC_058105.1, forward strand.
CCTTAACAAGAGGGACTTGAGTCTCCTGTTCAAACCTAAGCTAGACTGCAGAGGCTAGAATAGGAAGACTGAGTCATCTTCCTCTTAAAATCTAAGGGGCGCCTGGGTGGCTCAGCCGGTTGGGCATCTGCCTTCGGCTCAGGTCATATCTTGGGGTCCTGGGATCAAGCCCTGCAACAGGGAGTCTGCTTGCCCCTCTTCCGCTGCCCCTCCCCACTGCTTGCACGCTCTCTCTTAAATAAAATCATAAAACAATAACCAAAACCTAAATGTGCCTAAGCCACATGGAACAAAAAAGCACGTTTCTACACAGATCACATTTCAACACATGGATGCTTCTTATGCTGAGGACTTGTACCACAGGAAGTAGGCACTCTTCCATGTCCACTGTGCCATCCTCCTCTCTCCACACCCAGTTACAGGCATGGCTGCAAGCCCCTTATCAACCAGCAAAATGACCACCATGGCCCATCTCCCACTGCAGACTGTGCTGGGTATAGGCACGGTACAGGCAAGCAGGGCCTGGATGGTCCTCTGACAGCCTACCTGGAAGCTGGGCTACAGCCAGAAGTGCTCTTCACCCTGAGGGTTATGGCCAATAGTTCAGCGAGAGTCAAGGTCCCAGCCCCCGCTGCACACACAAGGACAATGTTATCCGTTTCTCTCCTTTCTCCTGGCTGAGGCCCTCTAGTTAGAGAGGACCTCCATTCGTGTTGTGGTTCATTTATGGCTCAAATTCCTGAAAACAGTGCTGTGTGGCAGGGGAAGTTCTGGCTTTCACACCCGTTGTAAAGCAGAGTGTTGGGTCCTTATACTCATTCCTAGGGCAGGAAGGAGGAAGCAAGCGCCGGCTCCTCTGGGCAGCTCTGATGCTGGAAAATTCACTGCCCACACCAAAGGGAGATGCTCAGGCTCTCTCCATAAGCTCCGGGGGGACCAGAGCTGCCCCCCCCCAAAGCACCTGATACCCAAATTTCTGCACAGGCTCATGTAACATCGGGGACTTTTATTATTACTATTTTTAATGGAATTCATACAGCTATTGATTATACAGAGCCACTTCATAGTACCTTTTTCTTTCCACTTCAGAAACTGAATACACCATGATGAGGAGGAGAATGCTTAAACAAGATTGCTGGCTCATCACCTAGGGTACAGATACACACTTAATGTTTGACACTTTATTTTGCCTTTGTTTGTACACAGCTGAAGCAGGAGCCTGGGGAGGGGAAGATGTGACCCCTGGAGTCCCGTCTTGGTCTTGTTGTGGGAGGGCTAACCCATGTTCTGTCGGTTGCCATAGCCCCTAGGATGGGTGTCCTTCCAGTCATCCCACTCCCGAGCTCTGTGGAGAGCTTGTTCATCCTCCTCATCCTCCTCCTTTTGTTCCTGATCTTCCTGTTGCTGAATACTTCTTTTGAGCTCTGCTGCAGTGGAAAAAACAAGAAAGCAGCGGTGAGAAACTGAGGGAACGTCAGGGGCCTCTGCTCCACTCTGAACGCAGCAGCATAAAATGCGAACAAGGAAGGCAGCTGCCTGCCTACCCTGGAGCCAGTGGAGTCGTGAAGAATACTTAGATTATTTAATATATGACCTGTTAAATAATAGCCAAGAAACGATGCTCTGAGTGATCTTCACAAGAAGGCCAAAACCTAAAAAGTTGAATTTGCAGAATGAATTCGATTTTGGGAACGATCTCTTGCCAAAAAAGGCCAAATAGCGCCGCCCCCATCCTGTCCCCCACATACACACACAACAAAACACACCAATGGCCCAACAGAACCCCAGCAAGCCAAAGACTCAAGTAAAAAATATTCAATGATTTAATGATTTGTGGCATGTCAGGAAGGAGGGACTGAGGGTGACTTTCCTCCTCCATCCAGTTCCTTTATTATAGCTGTATTTTCTGAGCATGTGTGCATTTGTGTGTGTGCGTGTGTGTCAAACTGTAAATTACCAGGCAGTTGAACCTACTGGAAAAGAGTATCTGTGCTCTTTGACACTTGTTTGGAACAGGGTCTGAAGTCCAAATGGCACCTGCTGTGCAGCATACACCCCAAAAGAAATTAAACCAACTGCCACCCCCCTCATTTGCATTAAGTTTGTTTTCCCTTTGTGACATAAAGGAGCATTTCCTGGCTACCCTGAGTTTGCCCAGAGAAAGAGTCTCATTACTATGATAAAAAATGAAACACATGGGGATCTGATCCCTTCCCACAGCTTACAAGCTTTGTGTTCCAAAACAAACAAGCAAACAAACAAAAACAATTCTTATTGTAAAATAAAAGATACTGGAAACCACACAAAAATATACAGAATATAAATTTTTAAAGTTTTTTTTAAAAAAAGATTTTATTTATTTATTTGACAGAGATCACAAGCAGGCAGAGAGGCAGGCAGAGAGAGAGGGGGAAGCAGGCTCCCCGCCGAGCAGAGAGCCCAACATGGCGCTCGATCCCAGTACCCTGGGACCATGACCTGAGGAGCTGAAGGCAAAGGCTTTAACCCACTGAGCCACCCAGGCACCCCTGCGCCAACTTTTATAGTGGTAACTTCCTGCTGAAGTTTACTACAGCTTTATGACCCAAGTGTGTGTCCCTAGATGCCAGCGATGTCCATTTGTACCTTTTTTAACTCAAGAATTTTTTAGTGCAGACTTGTGAAACCATAACCAATGAAAAACAATTTCCAGGACCCCCAAAAGCTCCCTTGTGCCCCGTACAGTTGATACCCATTCCTTGCCTCCTCCTAGCCCCTGGATGCCAGCAGGCTACCTTCTATTTCTTATACACATGCCTATTCTAGAGATTAATAGGAGTATTAATGGAATCAAACAATATATGGTCTTTGCATCTGACATCTTTAACTGAGCAGAATGTTTTTAAGGTTAGTCTTGCTCATTTACAAATATTTTGATATCTTCTTAATCTACAGGCTCCAACCCTATCCCTTTCTTTCCTTGCAAGTTATTTTATTGAAGAAGCTGGAGCATTTGACGGTAGTGTTTCCCCAAATCTGGATCTTGTGACTGCACAGTCATGCTGCAGTCCAAAGGGGTCTTCTGTATTTCTGCAGCCTAGCAAGTGGATACAGAGGCCTGATCTGACTCAGGGTCAGTCCCTTCGGCATGACTCTCGCGGAGGCCTCATTCCCTCATCAGGTGGTGCGTAGCATCTATCTCGTGTGTTGTGATGTCAGCGGCTGCTGATGCTTGATGCCAGGATTCACTGATTTTCTGGGGTTTCAAAAAGTCCATACTCCTAATTTTCACATTTCTTTTTTTATTAACTAGAATGCTTTTCCAAAGAGCGGCTTCCCCTCATCTACTACTATGTAGTTACTCGGGGGGCGGGGGGAGACAAGATCGACACTTGATTCTTTCACTTTATTTACTACTTGTCAAGGTAATCAGTGGGTTCCTTATCCTCTGAAACTGAAGAGCTTTTGTTTTTAAATATAATTATGACTTATGGGTTTGATGGGTTTTAACCAACTGCAGTGATTTCCAAAAAAAATACGTTTAAAATAACTTTTAAATTTTAGAATAGTTTTAAATTTATAGAAAAATCGAGAAGTTAGTGTGGAGTTCCTAGCTATACCTGGCTTTTCCTATTATTAGCATCTTAGACTACTTTTTCGCTCAAGTTTTACCCAATGTCCTTTTTGGTTCTAGGCTCCCATCCAGAGTGGGATACTCCGGTCCTTGGTCTCTTTAGTCTCCTCTTGGCTGGGACAATTTCTTGGACATTCCTTGTTTTTGAGGACCTGGGCAGTCTGGATGAGTACTCATCAGGTATTCTGCAGAATGTTCCTCAATTTAGGGCTGCTTGCTGTTTTTCTCAGACCTGGGGTTATGGGCTTTGGAAGAGAGTATCATAGAGGCTGGAGTGCCCTTCTCATCACATCAAATCAAGGCAACACACCATCAACATCACTTCTCACTGCTGATGTTAACCTAGATCATTGGACTAGGGCAGTGTTTGTAAGGTTCGCAGCTGTGAAGTTAACTCTTCCCCCCTCCTCCCACACTGTTGTCTTTGGAAGCAAGTCACTAAACAGCCCACGCATAAGGGGTGAGGAATTATGCTGCACGTCCTTAGGATGGGAATATATACACAAATAATTTAGAATGTTTCTGTAGGCGAGCTTTGTCTCTTCTCCATTTATTTTTGATCATTTATTTCTTTCAGTATAGACCCATGGAGATTTATCTGACTTAAAATTTTTTTTTAAGATTTTAATTCATTGTTTGACAGAGAGAGACATAGTGAGAGAGGGAACACAAGAAGAGGAAGAGGAAGAGGGAGAAGCAGGCTTCCTGCCTAGCAGGGAGCCTGACATGGGGCTCGATCCCAGGATCCTGGGATCATGACCTGAGCCAGAGGTAGACACTTAAGATTCAGCCACCCAGGCTCCCCTGAGTTTTTGTATTGTAATCCGATACTGCTATTTTCCTGCTCAAATTCTTCCAGTTTGGGCCAGCAAGAGCTCTTTCGGCTAGCCTGTATCCCATTAACAGACTTAGGGTTTTTTTTGGTTTTGGTTTTTAGTGCTTCTCTGTTTTCAAGTACTAAAAGATGCTTTGGGCTCATCTTGTATATTCTCTGCCCCAGCCTAGAAGCAGCCATTTCCTTAAGGGGCCCTGGTTTTTTTTTTTTTTTTCTTTCTTTCTTTCTTCTTCTTCTTCTTTTTTTAAATTAGAGCCCAGATGTGGGCTCTGAAAGTGCTCATTGCTACTGACAATTAACCCTTTTTGAAGCCAAACTGTCTCTGGCCAGTGGAAACATTTTCAAATTGACTGCTACGACCCTAGTTACCTTCGAAAATGTCTTCCCCGTCTTTTTAACAAGATGTTTCCAGCTCATCATGTCTATTTCCTGCCCCAGACTTAGAACTAGCTATTTCTCTAAGACATCCTGGTTTCTTGTAGTGGGAATGGTATTTGAAGACAGAAAGCTCTGTGTGTGTGTGTGTGTGTGTGTGTACTTTTCAATATAATTTCTCATGAGTTCCTATTCAGCACTACAGGTTTGTTTTATTTCTAACTTACATTTTTTTCATCTGTATTTGTCCACATGAAAAGTCTTACTTCTCAGAGACAGAGGATAGAATGAGAATAGCTCCTAACTGCTCATTTACCTCACATTACACACAGTGCTGGAATAAAAGTAACATCTCCACCAATATAAATACTGAGAACAGTTTTTTTCTTGCACATGCTTTCCCCAATTCTCCATTTTTTAAAACACTGTTGTACTGTATCTACATTACCTGAGCACTGAGCAGATAAACATTACACTCTGCTCTCTCCTTTTTAACCCCTTCATTTAGTCTTAGTTCTACAAGTAACTAGTAGCCCACCACCAGCCCTTAGATGATATCTTCCTTATTATTTTGGTTGTCTAAAGCTCATTCTCTAGCAAATTCCTTAGGAGGGGATCATGGGAACAGTATTTCCTGAGCTCCTCTAGGTTGATATAGGTCTGCATCCTTTATACTCAATGGTCAGTTTTACCAGGGATCATGTCCTTGGCTCACATGCTCCACCTTGGGTATCTTAACTACATGTTACTCTGCTTTCTTCTGCCATAAAGCACTGGTGGCACAAAAGTTGGAGGGTGATCTAGTTTTCTTTCCTTTATAAATCAACTGCTGTTTTTGCTGAAATGGCTGAGGCATTTTTTCTTCTTTAAAGTCTAGTAATTTTATGACAATGTGTCTTGTGGTTGGTCTCAGGTACATGGTGTGCTTTATCAGAGTTAAGTATTTTTTTCCTTTTTTTTTTAGGTTCCAGGCAAGTTTCCTTAACATTTGTTTTTAGCATTTACTTTTATCTTGGTTTGGTCTTGCTTTTCTTCTGTAGATACTCCCATCACCCAAAACTCAAATCCTCTTTGCTATCTTTAGTATTTGCCACTTTTTCTTGAGTTGTGTTTATCTCTGCTCCTTTTTTATTTAAAACATTTTCCCTTTTACCTTAGCCAGGCATTTTCTGTAATGTTTTCCCATTCTTGTTTTCTTCTGGTTTGGCTTTTCTGATATGATTCTTCTTTCTCCCACATTGCCACCACTTTTCTGTGTTTTATGAATCCTGCTTTATACTCTTCTTCGTCCCTGTCTTACACAGTCTACTTAATGCCTGCCAACTAATTTTTAACAGTGTATATTTATAGCAGTGAACATACTAACTTTGTCCAATTTTTAAAAACAGTATGTATTTTTGATTTGTTGTTTTTTGAGTGTGTCTTTCTGGAATGCTTTTTTGATTCTCCCCTCCCCTTTTATAAATAATTTTGTGTGGGATACAACCTTGATAATTGTGTTCACAGCCTTATTGAGACATATTTCATGTACCATAAAATTCACCCATTTCGAGTGTACAGTTCAGTGGTTTTAGTATTTTCAGAGCTGTGCAACCAGTGGCACCATCTGTTGTTCATTCTTACGTGTAATAAGTTCTCTGGAACTTTTAGAAAGTATGGTTCGGGGCGGCTCTTCTGACTTCACAGAGGCTCCCCTTCTGCTGTTTTTATGCCTGTTAAAGAAATGTGATGACTCGCTTCACTGGAGTTCTTGGCTCTGGTCCTCTCGCCCGCTTTTACCTGATCCTTACCTTTCCTCCTTCTTTATGGTCCCTATTCTATTCAATGTCCATTCCATCCTCAGCAGTTTTTCCTCAAGTGTGGGACCCTGTTCCTGGAAGCAAGATCTGGTGGGTCCTTTTTAAGAGTTCATTACAGACTGGACTTTCTCCGTCCTTTCCGACTCTGACCACAGGTCCCTTGTACTTACCCAGTTTTTACTGGAGGGCAAAACCCCTCCTGTTTCAACTGCTGTCCTTACACTGGAGTGCCACACTGTGGACGGAATGCCTGTTTGCTGTTTTGGAATTCTGCTGTCAGGTCTCTCAGGTGGGTCTGTCAATGCTTTCTGCTTTCTCCTACACCAATACCAATCACTTCTTGTTCTTGTGGTTATGAGGGACCTGCCCTTAACTGTTTTTATTTTGAAGCTCATGGGGATACGTTGTCACCTACTTTGTTGAAAATGCTGCCCATGAAGGGCACCTGGATAGCTCAGTCAGTTAAATATCTGCCTTCAGCTCAGGTTCCGATCTTGGAGTCTGGGGATCAAACCCCACATTGTGCTCCTTGCTCAGCAGGGCGTCTGCTGGTCCCTCTCCCTCTGCCCCTTCCCCCTGCTTCTGTTTTCTCTCTCTCTCAAATAAATAAATAAAATCTTTAAAAAAAGTCATGCTGCCCATGAGTTTCTTTTTGTGTTATTACTGAAATATACATGTAGATATATATACACAACTGTAGTGTGGCTCAGTGAAGTTCCACACCTGAACACATCTATGTCATCAGTACTCAGATCAGATGCAAAGCACTAACTCCACAGAGGTCCCCCTCAGGTCCAATTCCATTCATGATCCCCCACTAAGGGTGAACACTATATTGGCCTTTAACCAGCCTATACAAGTTTCAGCTGTTTGTGCACTTTATATGAATGGACTCACACAGTCTATATTCTTGTGTCCTGCTTTTCTCACTCACAATCACATCTGCAAAATTCTGCTGTATTTGCCACTGATTGCTCAAGAACTAGAGCGAGTTTAAGCTTATTGCTAAATAGTATTTTATTATATGAACACACCCAGATTTCTTTATCAATTCTACTAAGTCTGGGCATTTGAGTAGCATCCAGCTTGGGGTATTACAAATAATGCTGCTCTTCTTGTTTTCCCCAACTTCTTCAGCTAGAACCTTAGGTAATCAACTTTACCCTTTCTCTTTTTTCCTAACACAAGTACTGAAAATTACACATTTCCCTGTCAGCATGGCTTTAATTGCATGCCACAAACTGTAATGTATTTCCATTGTCAATCAGTTAGAAAGATTTTCTCATCATTTTTGTGATTTCTTTTTTGCCCCATGAATTGTTTAGAAGTATACTGCTTAAATTAAATATTTTGAAGACTTCCTAGGTATGTTGTTACTGATTGCTAATTCCACTGTGGTCAGAGAACATAGTGTGATTTCAATCTCTGTGTCAGTGTGATTTCAATCTCTGAAACTTATAGAGACTGTTTTGATGGTCCAGAATAGCGCCACTCTTGGTGAATGTGCCATGAGCATTGGAGAGAGGTGTATTTTGTGGTTGTCGGATATATTGTTCTATACATGTGGAACAGGTTAAGGTGGCTGCTAGTGTTGTCCAGATCATCTATGTCCTTCCTGATCTTTTGTCTAGTAATTCTTTCAATTAGTGAAAGAGAAGTATGACACTCTCCAACTATGACTATGAATTTGTCTGTTTCATCATTTCAGGCTGTCAATTTTTAATTCATATAATTTAAAAAAGCTTATTAGCCATGAACATGTTTTTCACTGTTAGTCTTCCAGATAAACTGCTCCTTTTATTGGTATGAAATACTCTTGTAACACCTTGTAACTGAGTATGAAATACTCAGTTAACACCTTCTGTCTTGAAGTCTACCTTATCTGATGTTAGTATGCCTACTATAGCTCTATTATGCTTACTGTCAGTCTGGTAGATCCTTTTTCATCTTTTCACTTTCAACCAAGCTGTGCCTTTGTAATTAAAATGCATCTCTTGTAGACAGCATGCAGCTGAGCCTGAAATCAATCTCTGATTTCTAATTCGGAGGTTTATTCCATTTACATTTAGGATAATTACTGATATGACTGGAATGGGATCTGCCATTCCGCTATTGGTTTTCTGTTCGCCTCATCTGTTTTTTGATTTTGGGGTTTTTTTTTTTGCCTCTTTATTCATTCTTGCTTGCTTGCTTCTTTTTTCCTCTACTGACTTTATAGCTTTATCTCTTTGCCTTATTTTTTAAAATTGACTTTACTTTTTAGAGTAGTTTTAGGTTAACAGTAAAACTGAATGGAAAGTACACAGTGTTGCCATATACTCCCTGCTACCATAGAGGCATAGCTTTCTCCACTATCAACATCCTGTACCAGAGTGGTATATTTGTTACAATCAATGGACCCACAATGAACGGAAATAGCGGATACGTGTCATTATATACACTTTTCCAAACTCATAGAATATACACCACCTAGAAAGAACCCTATTGTAAACTGTGGACTTTGGACAATACTGTTTGCCTGAAATCAATCTTTGATTTCTAATTCAGAGGTTTATTCCATTTACATTTAGGATAATTACTGATACGACTGGAGTGGGATCTGCCATTCTGCTATTGGTTTTCTGTTGGACTCATCTGTTGTTTTTTTTGCCTCTCTATTCATTCTTGCTTTTCTTCTTTTTCTTCTTCTTTGAATACTGTTCTAGTGTCTGGATGTACCCCTCTTTATCCATTCAGTCTACTGAGGACATCTTGGTTGCTTCTAAGTTTTGGCAATTACGAATGAAGCTGCCATAACCACCTGTGTGCAGGTGTTTGTGTGGACCTCAGTTTTCAACTCATCTGGGTACACATCAAGAAGTAGGATTGCTAGATCATACGGTAAGAGTACGTTTAGTTTTGTAAGAAACTGTCTTCCAAAGTGGCTGTACCACGTGGCATCGCGATTGGCAGTGAATTGGTGTCCCTCTAGTTCCATATCCATACAAGCATTTGGTGTTGTCAGTGTTTGGGATTTTGGCCATTCTTAGATGGGTCTAGTGGTAACATTGTTGTTTTAATTTGCAATTCCCTAATGGTATGTGACGTTGAGCTTCTTTTCATATGCTTCTTTGCCCTCTGGAGATTTTCTTTGGTAAGGTATCTATTTAGGTCTTCTGCCTATTTTTTAACTGGGGGGTGTGTGTCTGTTCCCCGATTATTGAGTTTTAAGAATTCTTTATATGTTTTAGATAAGAGTCTTTTATCAGATGTGTCTTTGGTAAATATTTTCTGCCAGTCTGTGGCTTGTCTTCTTATCCTCTTGATGCACTATTTCTTAAAAAGATTTTATTTACTTATGGGTGTGTGTGTGTGTGAGCAGGGGAAGCAGCAGAGGGAGAGGGAGCAGCCCAAGCAGAAGGCATGAGCCCGACACAGGCCTTCATCTCATGACCCTGAAATCATGACCTGAGCTGAAATAAAGAGTTGGATGTTCAACTGACTGAGCCACCCAGGCGCCCCTTGAAGATTATTTTTTAAGTGGTTGCTCTAGGTAATACAATATTCCTTCCTAACTTTCCAGTCTACTTAGAGCTAATATTGAACCATGTGGGAGGTAGCCTCAAAGACGGACCCCACCTATCTCAGCCTCCTGGTATTCATGCTTTTATGGAGTCCTCTCCCATACTATGTGACTAACAGGATATGGCATAAGTCATGCTGTGTCACTTCCAATGTTAGGTTATAAACGATACAGGGGCTTCTATCCTGATCATTCTCACTCAGATCACTCTGGGTGAAGGGAAGCTCCTAGCTGTGAGCAACCCCATGGGGGGACCCACAAGGGGAGGTCTCCTGCCAACAGCCACATAAATGAGCCAATGAGCTGGAAGCAGATCCTCCAGCCTCAGTCAAGCTCTCAGAATACTGCTGCCCCAGCTGACAGCTTGACTGCAACCTTAGGAGATCCTAAGCCAGAACCACCCAGTGAAGTTGATCCTAGATTCCTCAACTTCAGAAAATATGTGACAATAATGTTTATTAATAATTTTAAGTTGTTGACATTGTGGAGTAATTTGCTACACAGCAATAGATGTACCACTTGACATAAAACGAAAGAATCTCACAAAAAATGGTTCCATCTAGTCCATCATTGTTGCTATGGCTGTCATATGTAGTACATCTACATATAGTATAATCCCCACTGGACAATAATATAATTTTTCCCTAAAGAAGCCATATGTAGTTCATTCCCTTCAGCCCAAGGAGCTTCCTTCAGAGTTTCTCATAACGCCAGTTTCCTGGTGAAGAATTCCTTTAGCTTTATCTGAAAATGTCTTAATTATGCCTTCATTTTTTTGGATATTTTCAATGTCTATAAAAGTCTGGGACGACAGGTCTCTCCACCCCCAAAACTTACGAGATGTCGTTCCACTGTCTCTGGCTCCCACTGTTTCTAACGGGAACTCAGAAACAACTTGTATCATTGTTTTTCTAAGTGTAATGTGTACTTTACCCCTTGATGCTTTCAAGAGTTTCTCTTTTCCTTTGATTTCAGCAGTTTGACTATGGCGTGCCTATGTGTGGTTTTCTTTGTAATTTAACTTGCCTGGGGCTTGATTAGGTTTCTGAATTTGTAAATTCGTGTTTCACTGATTTAGGGAACATTTCAGCCATCTTTTCTTCAATTTTTTTTTCTGGCCCCTTCTCGCTCACTCTCTCCTTTCCTACTGGTATTTCAACTGCACATACGATTGAACTTCTTACCTTATTCCACAGGTCACAGAGGCTCTGTTTCACTTTTTTCCAATTTTTTATTCTTCAGACTGCCCAACCGGTACTGATCTTTGAGTTAAATGACACTGTCTTTTGTCACTGAGAAGTTGCTATTAAGCTCATCTAATAGGTTTCCAAAGGAGTTACTGTACTTTACAGTTTCAGAATTTCTTGTGCAGAGTTCCTACTTTGCTGCTGTTTCTTTTTCCTTGTTTCTTTTTGTGAGCATGTTTATTTTCAGTTATTACCCACCAATAAGGCAAAGTAAGGCTCAAGGTTTTAGCTTCTGATTCAAAGTGAACTAGGACGCAAATTTACATCCATTAGACACAACTGACGGTCACAACTTTTTAAAGTTCAGGCTATCTTGAAAGCTTGCAACATACCAGATATTGCTGGATTCTTTAGTGACAGGGTGTCGGCAATGGCTGACACTAAGTAGAACTTGTTAAGTGTTTTAAAACAGGAGGTGTTTTCTAATTATTGCTAAAGATTAAGAGATTTATAAACACGCTGCATGTCCAGAAATAAGTCAAGATATCTGAAAGTCTACCCATAATGACTGAGGAATGTGTATGTTATAATTTCAAGAGGGGTCAGTGGTCCACCTGGGCTAAAATAATACTTGCCTCTGGGTAGCAGATATGTTTGTAAATATAAAATTATATTAGATATTACCTGATGAGATTTTTCATTCTTTACAAGCACATTTTCCCCTCTGCCCTTGGTCATGCAAATTGCTGCTTTAAAGTCCTTATCTGCTAATTTCAACATCTGCATCATCTAGGATTGGTCTCCACTGACTGCCTTTTCTGTTGAGTATAAGTCACATTTTCCTATTTTTCCTTCCTCAATACGTAGTGGTTTAGGATTACACCCTAGACCCTGTGAATGGTATGTTGTAAAGACTCTGAATTCTGTTTCGTTCCTTTAAAGAGTACTGATTTTTCATTTTAGCAGGAAGTTAATTTGACTAGAACCAAAAATTCTAAATTCTCTTACCTCTGCAGCAGCTGAATCCTCCCATCAGTTATCTCAGCCCTATCTAGGAAGCTTGCCCGGGCATGCACAGCTTAGGTGTCAGCCTGAGACTTAGGCGAGGTGCATGTAGAGAATCAGGGCTCTTCCTCTGTGGTCCTCTCCTTTATGGGATATCGTCTCATTTCTCTCATTTCTTAACCAGTAAGACTGTACATTCCTATCCAAGTTTCACCTACCCCCATGTCACCACAACTGCAGACTGCCAATGGGTGAGAAGCTGTAAAAAACAGGAAACCCTTCCAAATGACCACTCTTCTCTGTGCTATAGTGGAAACAGCCCTGGAATTGTGAATTTTAGGACCCAAATTCAAATCCTACTCTGGCCACTTTCTAGCTACGCTGACTTTGTGTAGTCAACTCTCAGACACCATTTCCTCATCCTAATATGGGGGATAAGAGCACCTGCCTCACAGGGTTGTTAGGAGGATCAAATGAGATAATATACAAAGATAATATACAAGATAAGGGAACAGAGGCTCAGAGGGGCTAGGTGATGTCCTATCTATTAAGCGGCAGGAATAATAGGTTACCCCAGGTCTGTCCAAGCTTTTTCTAATATATCATATTGCTTTCATCTTTATAATGGCCACCCTCTCCACCTTTCCCATCCAAAGATGCATCTAAGTATGTACCATGACCTAATTATCAAGCTGGGCACCAAGAATACCGTTAAGTCAAAGACCCTGCCCTCAAGAAATTCCAACTACACCTTCTCCTTTCTTCTAAGTGTTGACTGCCCTCCCGCCTGTGTCTGCTCTTGGGCATTCTCTAGCTCCTCTGGGTGGTTGTTTTAACTTCTTCAGTTCGTAGTTGTTGTCTGTGGGAGGGACTGGCCTCAATAAAACCTACTCTGCCATTACCAGAAGTGGAACTGCCATCCCTGGCACTTTTGCTTTTGCTATCTAGCTGCTTAGTCTGTTTTTAATGCCAAGACATCTGAAAGGATTCCAAAATCATGCAGCCACTGATCCCAACCTCCCAGAATCACCTGCTACTTATCTCCATAATAGATAAAACAAGAAATACTGCCTAGCATCTTTGTCCAGATTACTTCTGCTCCTAAAGGGCAACAACACTTGGTCTGAATTTAATTGCTAGGGAGCAAGGAACCCAAAGTGTAACTACTTTCTTCCTACCCCGTCTTACCTGGTGGTGTCTTGGCTATGCCCTGATCTGGTAATGCTCCATATTTCCGATGCTGATCGTACCAGTCATTCACCGTCATAGATGCCAGACTTGGATAACCAGCTCCAAATACTCTGCAAGAATCACATTACATTTAGAAAACCAAACAGAAACAGCACTATTCAAAAGCCTCTTCTCTTTAGTGACAAAACCTGTGTCTGTTTCATCCTTGCTCCCCTGCCCAGCTATCTTCTGAGGAGCTGTGTAAACTTCTGTGAAGATATGTAAAAACGGACATCCAGGAAAGAGCCTTAAAGGGCTTTCATGAGAAGATAAATAGCTCAGGATCATCGCCCAGAAAACAATCCCAGGGGCCACTGTCCCACAAAGTGGCAATGACAATGTGGAAGGGGTATTTATAGTTGGTGGGTCTAAAAGGTACACAGAGGAAGGAGACTTTCCTGCCACCATGTGGAAAAGCCTCTCCGGAACTCAGAATTAAATCCTTTATAGGCAAATATGTCCTTTTGAGAATTGGAGCTGAAAGCAATAATGGGAAACAAGTGAAGTATGCAATTCTCCATGAGATTCCTTTTCTCCTTCTGATTTATTTATTTTTGTCAGTTTCCTTTTGGGCCTACTGTTAAGCCTGAGTTTGTGAGGGAAACGTCTGATGAAGAGAGACATATATATTCAAGCTACATCCCTCTGATGAAAGAACAGCCACCACAGGCGAGCAAGTGGCCTTTCCACAGTGCCCATTCTATCCGTTACTCATGCACCCAATGGAATCACAAAAGCAGGGGGCCTACAAAGGCAACCCACTTTTCAGTACTACCTACTTGGCTTGGGCCACATTCCGTGTGAGAACGAAGGGTTTCATTGGAGGCCTGTCCTGACGAGCTGAATGAGAAGTTGATGCCTGGAAAGGAAATTAAGTGATTAGAAGTGCATTTCTGCCACTCTGCCTACCCTGCTACGCAGGCTCTTAAGTCTTCTGGCGCTTGAAAAGCCCTGGAGTCAAACTCTGCCCACTCCCTATTTCTCGGTCTCTCAGAGACAGCAGCAGAATACTAACGGCGGAGGCTGCTCAGCTCTCCTGAGAAGCCCGGAGGACCAGGCTGAATGAAGAGGAGGAGAAAGCTCTCCCAGAAATCACCTCACCAAAATTAAAAAAAAGTTTCCCTCGCTTTAAAATATCCCCTCCAAAGGAGGAGATTCCAAAGGCTTTTTCCGCGGTCCAGCTAAATCCCTTGAGCTGAACCTCAATCCTCAGCCTGGCCTTCAGTGCTAAAGATGAATCATGGAGATCCTTCTTCTGAAACCCCCCTCCGACGTCACTATGCAATTAACTGTCAAGAACTCCTAGGTTTTTAGAAGAGGGTGTCCCCAAGGGCAAGGGGGAATGAATGTGTTGTTAGTTTTCATACAGTGGCATACAGAAATGTTTGAAGGAACCTGGGTTCCCCAGGGGCATATGGAAACAAAGTCTGGTCAGAAGAAAGGTATTCGCCTGGGTCTAGGTTCATCACTTCCAGAGCCAATCCCAATACCAAATAAGAGCACATTCAACGATGACGATGACAGACAGGGAAAGGGAGGACACAGAAAAGTCCAGCCTCAAAACGCCTGAAAGCCATTCACCTAGACAGGCTCTGGGGCCTTATGGCCTCAGAATACTGTTTATGCTTTGATCCTTTACCAGGAGGAACGAGGTTGATGTTACCCAGAGGTCTAAGCTTCTGGGCTAATGAGTACAAGTCAAATTAGGAAGAGGTTTCTCTGAGGACTTAAATCAACGCCTGTGGCAAGCTGATGAATTCAACTCAACCCATGCTGGGATCCTGAACCAAAAAGGAAGTGGGAGCAGGGCCTAATCTTTTGAAGCAGTGGCTCCAAAACAGGGTGACAATTTTCAAAGACAGCCAAAGCTGTGTCACAGCAGGTTTTTACCAGTATACCCAACACTTTGTGCATGGAGAAGTCCTTCTGTGTCTCATACCTGAGGGGACTAAGGATGTGAGAGTGCATCACCATGTAAGGTTAAAATCGGATTCCTCCCCCAACCTAAATATATTCCTGATCATTCCTTTTATTTTCTTCTTTCTAGTCTCTAGTCCCTCTCCTCTCCCATCCTGTTCCTCGTCTCCTTTGGTTATTACAGTCAAGCACAGATTTTAAAAGCCAACCTTTCCTATGCATTCCTTCAGTGGTCAGGACTTCCCACAGCCCAAACCAACTTAGGTCACAAAATTACACATGGCTATTAGCATGTCACAGGTAAGGAAGGACTGGGGAATACCACCATAAGCTGGAGAGAAGGCCACCCTAGTCGATCTTCAGCCTTTCTCCACTAAGCTTAAAAGGGACAGTGATTTTATGGAGACTTCAAACTTTAAAGGATTTTAACTCAATTGCTCCCCTGTTGTACATTCTAATCTACTGAAAGCAGCTTTTTGAGCTGTATAGGCGGTGAGCAGCCTTACCTCTGGTGAGGAGTCTTTTTCTCTCAGGATCTTCATCTCCTGGTCAATGCTCTCAATCTCTTCTAAGCTGATACCAATCCACCTTCGAAGGTGAAGGAGATAATACTCACGAACACGCTCATCATCTGCTTGACCAGTTTCCACAGCAGATTTCAGTGCAGACAACCTATGCTCCACTTCCTTCTTCTGCCTGTATCTGTTCCACAGAAAAGCATTGCCCATGAACTTCAAAATAAAGAGGTATTCCTTCAAAGAAGGCCACAGTAAGAGTTTCCCTTTTCCAAGTGACCAAGCAGTAAATACGCCAGTTTACGCTTGGGCAAAAATACAGATTCAATACCCCAGAGCTTGCCACCAAGGCTGCAAGTCCTCAAGACTGCCAGGGCAAGGAAGGGATCAGCAGGGCCGAATACCTCCCAAAGCCAGAAAAATACAGAAGTAACCTGATCTGAGCCACTCCCCCCAACCCCATCATCTTTAGAGATGCGAGTCCCTCAGTAATTTCATTACATCGACCCTTACTAAGTTGGATACTTAGTATCAACATCCATTAGGGGAACTGCCACTTCAAAGAATCACAGAATCTTGGGGGTTGTTTACCTGCCACTGATGCGGGAATTCCTTGGGAAAGAGCCTAAAAAAAGTGGTCATCTCTTCATCTCTTCTGGGAAAAACAATCTTAGGTCTCCTGGCTCGTCCTTTTACTAAGGAAATCATATTGTGTGAACCAAGGAAATAGTCTCTTGTATTGTATTTTTCTCAAGGACAAGTGCTATGCTAAGTGCTTTTATTTATATGATCACATTAAATTAAGCTTTATACCCAACATGGGGCTTGAACCTACGACCCTGAGATCAAGAGTCGCATGCTCTACTACTGACCAAGCCAGCCAGGTGCCCCTGCCTTATCCTAATATAATTTAAAGACTCACAACAATCCTGCCTTGCCTTTTCCAGAAGGCGTTCATTCACCTGAAAAGTATTTACTGAGTACCTACCATGTGACCGGCACTGTGCTCAGTGCCGGACACGTAGCAGTATAGACAAGGAAGTCCGTGCTCTCCTCAAGCTCTCATTCTAGGGGAAGCTGACAAGAAGGGATGATGGGTCGGGTGGTGATAAGTGCCACGAAGAAGCAAAAGGCAAGGTAGAGTGGACAGAATGATGGCACAAGGGAAAAGTGCTATTACATACGAGGCCATCAGGAGGAGGCGACATTGGAGCAGACTTCAATCAGGAAGCAAGCCTTGCCAATATGTGAAAGAGGCTTCCCTGGGTTGGGGGTGGGGTAGGAAGTGTAATGGTCCCAGAGTGGGAGACAGCTTGGTTTGCAGTGTCTGAGAACTAGAAAGTAGGCCAGTGTGGCTGGCATGGAGTGAAGAAGAATGACAGCAAATGAGAGAAGAAGGATAGCCATGGCTACAATTTCTAGAACCCTGTAGGCTGTAAGACCCTCAATACCAAATACCATGATATTTTGAGACAGGAAAGCCACTGGAGGCTTTTGAAGAGAATACATAATGTGAATACAGTGACACGAAAACTTTTTTTATATGGGCCAGTCTGACTGTGGTGCGGAGTGCGGCCTGTGGGGGAGGGGAGGCAAGGAGGGAAGTGGAGAAATCAACTAAGGGGATGCTGCTACCATCTAGCTGAGAGATTGTCACTTGAGATAGGGAGGTGGTGAGATGTGGATGTATTTAAAATGTAAAACAGATGTACTGGATGTTAAGGGCTTGAGGGAGAAAGAGAAAGAGAGAGAGAGAGGGAGAGAGAGAGAAGTCGAGGAAAAGTTCCACGATTTCCAAGAGAAGTCTTTCAAAATAGCCATGACTGGAACCCCACTCTGGATCTCCAGAATCAGATGCCCCTCTGCAGGTGTTCACCCCAACCTGGAGTTCTTAACCTGAGGTCCACGGATAGAGTCTGGCAGGAGGGGGGCCCTGAATTCCCTGAGATATGCAAAAGTTTTTTTTTTTTTTTTCTGGACCTGGGAGAGGTCTACAGGTTTTTTTTTTTTTTTTTTTTTTTTTGAGGTCTATAGTTTTTATCAGATTATCAAGATCCATGACCCGCGAAAAGTCAAGAACCACTGCTCTGGAGCCGTTCTTTATTATACAAACCTCTTAGGCTCTTCTGATCCTTTTACCCAACAAGTGGAATAGTTTATGTGATGTTACAAATAACCGTCCCACCACCAACATCAGCAGCCTCTGAGCGAAATGCCACAAAGGGAAACTCCTAGTTCACGAACGCTATTACAGGTATCACTCGAGAACATTTAATTCTGGCCCCACTCCTACCCCTACCCTCTTTCCTGGATGTACCTACAGCAGGAAAAAAACCCCAACAAACCTACCAGGGCCTTAGAATGTATATAATCCATGGTAATTTCTGGGTCAGTCTACTGGTCCTTTAGGATAAGGTTCTTATGCTTGCGTACTTGCGGTCTAACCTTGCTCATAGGCTGCTTCTTCATGTCCTCGCTTCTGTGACTTCACTCTGGTCATCTTTGAAACTTTAGCTCTTCCACTCCTGCTTTTTTTTAGTCCAGTGGTGTTTTTTTTTTTTTTTAAACCTTTTGGTCTTAGCCAAAGAACTCTTTCTTCTTATGAGAACTTATCTGGAACTCCAATAAGTAACAAACAGATAAAAATCCACCTTAGTTAAAGCAAGAGGAGAGCTCCCAACATTGCCTCTACCCCGGCACTGCGGTGGATTCTTCCAAGCTCCGAGGAACAGACTGAAAACCACTGCCATAGGCCCTTCATCACTGTTTTAGATTTCCCATGGCGAGACATTACATGGAAACACTCCCTACCATCTTAGAATCCCCAATGCCTGTCATCCGTCTGACTCTGGACAACGGTCCCCATTTCCTCGATCTGTTCTCAGACTGCTGCAGAGAGCTAACGAAGGACAAATTTGAGTCAAATGAGTCAACGACATATTCAAATGATCAAACTTTAGCCGAATGGTTACTCGTGCTCAGCTGTCCTTCTGTTTATCTTTTGTGGATTCCACACCCCCATCACACTCACCAGACGGCCAAATGATACAGAATTCAGTATCCCTCTTCCCCTTACAATCTCTGTAATTTCACCTTTCATTGGCTTTAAGTAGGAGCTAACCCTGTCTTCACCAGGGCAAGGTCTTTACCATTCCACTTTTACTATCGATCCTGTCCCTACCCACATCTCCCCAGGCCTCACTCTGTCAATCATCCTGTCAACAGCAGTTGCAACTTTTCACTCTACTGAGGCCTTTTCCCCTATCTTAGAGAACACCTTCCCTCAAGGCATGTTCTATCCTTTCAAAGGACTGCTTTTCTCTTTTCTGTGCTATATTGTAGAGAACTGGGAATTTGAAGACCTGAGTTTAAATTGTAGCCTGGACACTTTCAAGGTGTATTAAGTTTGGACAAGTAAATTCTCGTAACCCACTTCCTTAGCTCTAAAATGGAGATGAGAAGATCCACCTCCTGGGGTTAAGAAGATCAGATGGATCAATACACATGAAAGTCCTTCATAAGTGGCGACAGGATACAGATACTGTCAGGGGATGGGAAAGAGGAGGCCAGGAGGGGCTAGGTGATGCCCCATCTGTTAAGTGGAAGAAACTGGACTGGCTGCTCCAGGTCCATCTGACTCCAAAGTCCAGGCTTTATGTGCAACACCACATTGCTTCCATTTCTGACAAACACCCTATCTGGTCCTCTCAAGCTACTTCATATACTTACTATGATCCACTGACTGGGTTGTGTCCCCAAGGACAAGGATACATTAGGATACTAAAGATGCAGTGAGTCCAGGTCTCTGACCTCTAGTAGTTTCCAGTTGAGAGAATGACCAATTTAAGTGCTACAGTATCTGGGAGGGGGCTTGACAGGGAGAAGTTTCAAAGAGTACGAGTCATTTGCTCTCTCTTCCCCAGGCTTCTGTAAGCCCCCTGCTGAGTCTCTGACCTCTTGATTGCTTTCCTGCCTCTTTCTCCTCCCTTAACTTGCCCAATTTTTATCCTTGGCTTTTTTTCTCGCTACGTGTTTTCCCTCAGTAATCCATACCCCCCAAAGCTCCTGAAGTTTTAGCACCAGCTACCAGTCCCCTAAGTTTCAGTTACACGTCCATCTACTGATGGACATGTGCCTGGCTGTCCCTTCAGAATCTCAGTTCGGTGAGAACACCAGACTCATGGCTGACCCAGCTTCTACTCCTCTGTTTCTGGCACAGCTAATCAACCAGACTCACACTCTCAGAGATGGCAATCAGAATAGAGAGGACGGGTTTTGAGAGAGGATATACCACTCGGGTGTTTTGTGTAGGATGGCCTCAGTGCGTCAAGTCGTGGTGTTGGGGAGGAGGGAGGACTTAACCGAAAATAAAAAGGATCTCAATAATGCGGTTTCTAATCCTATCAATGCTTCTTGCACAAGTAATACTTCTCACGGCTGTCATTTCACTTTTATCGCTTTTCCCAGCTGAAATGCTATTATAATGTGATAATTTGTCTTTCTGCACTCTCTTCCCTCTCTGGATTCTGTACACATCACTTCCTTCTGCAGATCTCTGACCAGAGTACTCCCAGCTTCTTCCAAACTAGACTGGTCTGCACGCCCTGTACATACCTCAAATTACTCTGCTGGGGCCTCTGCTCGTTATTCCTCCTGCTTGTCAACAGTAAGTGCTGCCTGAGCACCTCCTATGTGCAGGGCCCTGTGCTAGACACACCACTGCGATCAAAAGAGAGGCCGCTCCTGCCGTCAAGGAGTATACATTCCAGTAGAGGAGAAAGACAAAGCCCAGGAAGACAGAAAAACAAAGGGCATTTCATGCAAAAAGAACATGTACAAAGACTATAAAAGGAAGGAGTTGGGTCTGTGCAAAGGATCAGAGGAAGGCGAATGCGGCTAGAATCCAGTCAACAAGGCAAGACCGAAGAGAAGCAGGTGCCAGACTGGGAAGAACCTTGGAGTTAGTGGGATGGCTCTTCCAGGTGAAGTGCTAGGGGCCTGCACTGAGGTGCGACCACGGAGAACTCAAGAAACAGGATTTAAGACTCATTCTTCACGGTTGACCGGAGCTGGAGAGTCAGAAGGGAGGAACTGAGGCTAACTCCTAGCTGCTGGCTTAAACATCTGGGTGAATGGCGGTGCCACTCACTGAGATGGTGAAGCCCTGGGTGTGGGGGCACTCTGGGGATTAAAAAGCCAAGGGTTCAGC
Organism: Neogale vison; assembly: GCF_020171115.1. Classification (NCBI taxonomy): domain Eukaryota; kingdom Metazoa; phylum Chordata; class Mammalia; order Carnivora; family Mustelidae; genus Neogale; species Neogale vison. Next base: position 71,798,345 of record NC_058105.1, read on the forward strand.
TGAGGCCATGTTAAGTTTGAGATGTCTGTGAAACATCCATGTAGGGTGTTGGAAGTATAAGGCTGAGGGTCAGGAAAGGTCTGGGTTGGTGATGTACAGGTGGGAGCCATTAGCATTGAGAGAACACTATTATTTTGTCTTGCAGACATTTTTAAAGAATGTTCAAAGACCAAGCTTTCTAGGCAAAGAAATGCAAATAAAAACAATGAGATACCTTTTTTGGTATCCCAACTGGATTTTCTAAGTGTTAACATCTAGGCCAATGCAGTGGGAAGTATTCTAAAGCTGTGTTATTGTGGGAAGCAATGTTGCTACCCTCAAGAGTCTTCAAGTACTCAAACCCTTTGATCTAGTCACTGGTCCTAGAAATCTATCCTAAGGAAACAGTGACAGATGCAATTAAAGATGTCTGTTCCCAAGGCTACTTAGAAGAATGAAAACAAACAAAAACAAATCTGAAACCTGGAACCTATACATGGTCTAAGTATTTGACAATAAAAGATTAGTTTGAATGATAATGGTACAACTATGGGATGGAATATCAGGTAACCATTAAATATCATGGTTTCAAAAGACACAGAGAAATGTTCACAATGTTAGGTTTGAAAAGGATAAAAAAACTATATATACAGTATTATTCCAAATTTATTACCTAAAATAACTATATATCTGGAAGGAAAATACATCAGCAAGTTAACAAAGATCATCTCTGCATGCTGGAACTGAGACCTTTTTAATTAAAAAAAAATACGGATATTCAAACTTTCTACAATGAGTATTATTACGTTTACATTCAGGAAAATCTGTAATTTCTGTTTTTAAGCACAATTCAAGGTTCATCTCAAATGCATTATATGCTGAAACCTTGTCCTCATCCCTCCAACCAGACGTACTCATTCCCTGGTCTTTCTCTATAGCCCTGTATCCCTGTGGCACTTACAGTCCGGTTTCTGGGTGTACCATAATTATCTGGGTATCAAACTCACTGTTTAAACCACCTGCTACCTGCCAACGGGCCACCCCCATATTCTGACAAAAGATGGGATGCTCAGCTAGGCTATCATTGAAAATAGAAGGAGAGATAAAAAGCTTCCAGGACAAACAAAAACTGAAAGAATTTGCAAACACCAAACCAGCTCTACAGGAAATATTGAAAGGGGTCCTCTAAGCAAAGAGAGAGCCTAAAAGTAGTAGATCAGAAAGGAACAGAGACAATATACAGTAACAGTCACCTTACAGGCAATACAATGGCACTAAATTCATATTTCTCAATAGTTACCCTGAATGTTAATGGGCTAAATGCCCCAATGCAAAGACACAGGGTATCAGAATGGATAAAAAAACAAAACCCATCTATATGTTGCCTACAAGAAACTCATTTCAGACCCGAAGACACCTCCAGATTTAAAGTGAGGGGGTGGAAAACAATTTACCATGCTAATAGACAGCAGGGGTGGCAATCCTTATATCAGATCAATTAGATTTTAAGCCAAAGACTATAATAAGAGATGAGGAAGGACATTATATCATACTCAAAGGATCTGTCCAACAAGAAGATCTAACAATTTTAAATACCTATGCCCCTAACGTGGGACCAGCCAACTATATAAACCAATTAATAACAAAATCAAAGAAACACATCAACAATAATACAATAATAGTAGGGGACTTTAACACTCCCCTCGCTGAAATGGACAGATCATCCAAGCAAAAGATCAACAAGGAAATAAAGGCCTTAAATGACACACTGGACCAGATGGACATCACAGATATATTCAGAACATTTCATCCCAAAGCAACAGAATACACATTCTTCTCTGGTGCACATGGAACATACTCCAGAATAGATCACATCCTGGGTCCTAAATCAGGCCTCAACCGGTATCAAAAGATTGGGATCATTCCCTGCATATTTTCAGACCACAATGCTCTGAAGCTAGAACTCAATCACAAGAGGAAGTTTGGAAAGAACCCAAATACATGGAGACTAAACAGCATCCTTCTAAAGAATGAATGGGTCAACCAGGAAATTAAAGAAGAATTGAAAAAATTCATGGAAACAAATGATAATGAAAACACAACGGTTCAAAATCTATGGGACACAGCAAAGGCAGTCCTGAGAGGAAAATATATAGCAGTACAAGCCTTTCTTAAGAAACAAGAAAGGTCTCAAGTATACAACCTAACCCTACACCTAAAGGAGCTGGAGAAAGAACAAGAAAAAAAACCTAAACCCAGCAGGAGAAGAGAAATAATAAAGATCAGAGCAGAAATCAATGAAATAGAAACAAAAAAACCAACAGAACAAATCAATGAAACTAGTAGCTGGTTTTTTGAAAGAATTAGTAAGATTGGTAAACCCCTGGCCAGACTATCAAAAAGAAAAGAGAAAGGACCCAAATAAATAAAATCATGAATGAAAGAGGAGAGATCACAACTAACACCAAAGAAATACAAACAATTATAAGAACATACTATGAGCAACTCTACACAAACAAATTTGACAATCTGGAAGAAATGGATGCATTTCTAGAGACATATAAACTACCACAACTGAACCAGGAAGAAATAGAAAGCCTGAACAGACCCATAGCCAGTAAGGAGATTGAAACAGTCATCAAAAATCTCCAAGCAAAAGCCCAGGGCCAGATGGCTTCCCAGGGGAATTTTAACCAAATGTTTAAAGAAGAACTAATTCCTATTCTCCTGAAACTGTTCCAAAAAATAGAAATGGAAGGAAAACTTCCAAACTCATTTTATGAGGCCAGCATCACCTTGATCCCAAAACCAGACAAGGATCCCATCAAAAAAGAGAACTATAGACGAATATCCTTGATGAACACAGATGGGAAAATTCTCACCAAAATACTAGCCAATAGGATCCAACAGTACATTAAAAGGATTATTCACCATGACCAAGTGGGATTACAGGGCTGCAAGGTTGGTTCAACATCCACAAATCAATGTGATACAACACATTAATAAAAGAAAGAACAAGAACCACATGATACTCTCAATAGATGCTGAAAAAGCATTTGACAAAGTACAGCATCCCTTCCTGATCAAAACTCTTCAAAGTGTAGGGATAGAGGGCACATACCTCAATATTATCAAAGCCATCTATGAAAAACCCACCGCAAATATCATTCTCAATGAAGAAAAACTGAAAGCTTTTCTGCTAAGGTCAGGAACACGGCAGGGATGTCCATTATCACCACTGCTATTCAACATAGCACTAGAAGTCCTAGCCTCAGCAATCAGACAACAAAAGGAAATTAAAGTCAACCAAATCGGCAAAGAAAAAGTCAAACTATCACTCTTCGCAGATGATATGATACTATATGTAGAAAACCCAAAAGACTCCCCTCCAAATCTGCTAGAACTTATACAGGAATTCAATGAAGTGTCAGGATATAAATTCAATGCTCAGAAATCAGTTGCATTTCTCTACACCAACAACAAGACAGAAGAAAGAGAAATTAAGGAGTCGATCCCATTTACAATTGCACCCAAAACTATAAGATACCTAGGAATAAACCTAATCAAAGAGGCTAAGAATCTATACTCAGAAAACTATAAAGTACTCATGAAAGAAACTGAGGAAGACACAAAGAAATGGAAAAATGTTCCATGCTCCTGGATTGGAAGAACAAATATTGTGAAAATGTCTATGCTACCTAAAGCAATCTACATATTTAATGCAATTCCTATCAAAATACCATCCATTTTTTTCAAAGAAATATAACAAATAACCCTAAAATTTATATGGAACCAGAAAAGACCTCGAATAGCCAAAGGAGTATTGAAAAAGAAAGCCAAAGTTGGTGGCATCACAATTCCGGACTTCAAGCTCTATTACAAAGCTGTCATAATCAACACAGCATGGTACTGGCACAAAAACAGACACATAGATCAGTGGAACAGAATAGAGAGCCCAGAAATAGACCCTCAACTCTATGGTCAACTAATCTTCGATAAAGCAGGAAAGAATGTCCAATGGAGAAAAGACAGCCTCTTCAATAAATGGTGTTGGGAAAACTGGACAGCCACAAGCAGAAAAATGAAATTGGACCATTTCCTTACACCACACATGAAAATAGACTCAAAATGGATAAAGGACCTCAATGTGAGAAAGGAATCCATCAAAATCCTTGAGGAGAACACAGGCAGCAACCTCTTTGACCTCAGCCGCAGCAACATCTTCCTAGGAACATCGCCAAAGGCAAGGGAAGCAAGGACAAAAATGAACTATTGGGATTTCATCAAGATCAAAAGCTTTTGCACAGCAAAGGAAACAGTTAACAAAACCAAAAGACAACTGACGGAATGGGAGAAGATATTTGCAAACGACATATCAGATAAAGGGCTAGTGTTCAAAATCTATAAAGAACTTATCAAACTCAACACCCAAAGAACAAATAATCCAATCAAGAAATGGGCAGAAGACATGAACAGACATTTCTGCAAAGAAGACATCCAGATGGCTAACAGACACATGAAAAAGTGCTCCACATCACTCAGCATCAGGGAAATACAAATCAAAACTACAATGAGATACCACCTCACACCAGTCAGAATGGCTAAAATTAACAAGTCAGGAAATGACAGATGCTGGTGAGGATGTGGAGAAAGGGGAACCCTCCTACACTGTTGGTGGGAATGCATGCTGGTGCAACCACTCTGCAAAACAGCTTGGAGGTTCCTCAAAATGTTGAAAATAGAACTATCCTACGACCCAGCAATTGCACTACTGGGTATTCACCCTAAAGATACAAACGCAGTGATCCGAGGGGCACGCACCTGAATGTTTATATAGCAGCAATGTCTACAATAGCCAAACTATGGAAAGAACCTAGATGTCCATCAACAGATGAATGGATAAAGAAGATGTGGTATACATACACAATGGAATACTATGCAGCCATCAAAAGAAATGAAGTCTTCCCATTTGTGATGACGTGGATGGAACTAGAGGGTATCATGCTTAGCGAAATAAGTCAATCAGAGAAAGACAACTATCATATGATCTCCCTGATATGAGGAAATGGAGATGCAACATGGGGGTTAAGGGGGTAGGAGAAGAATAAATGAAACAAGATGGGATCGGGAGGGAGACAAACCATGAGACTCTTAATCTCACAAAACAAACTGAGGGTTGCTGTGGGGAGGGGGTTTGGGAGGGGGGTGGGGTTATGGACATTGGGGAGGGTATGTGCTATGGTGAGTGCTGTGAAGTGTGTAAACCTGGCAATTCACACACCTGTACCCCTGGGGATAAAAATACTTATGTTTATAAAAAATTAAAAAAAATAATTAGGGTGAACAACAACAAAAAAAGATGGGATGCTGAATTCCACATCCTATCAGTCTATCCCAGTTCCTCCAAAATTACTCACTATTGCAAACCCTGAACCATACTTCATTATTCCTTCATGGCCATACGATCTGAAATTCCATGATTATTTATTAGTGCATTGTCTGACTCCTCCACCAAAATAAAAGCTTGATGAGGGCATGGATTTCATCTGATTCTCCATGACTTAGAACAGTTCCTGGCCCACTAGAAAGGCTCAAAACATATATGTCAAGTGAATGGATCAAGTATCAGCTCTGTAGTCTTTAGCCCAGACCTCTCCTCCGAGCCACACACTACCAGGTATCTCTACTTGGATGACTCCTACACACCTTAAATGCAGCACAGCTCAATATTGAATTCCTATGCTTTCCCACCCCGATTTGTTCTTCCTCCTCTATTCTCTATCTTAGTGAGTTACACAAGCCATGCACCTATGACAGAAACATGGACCTCTTCCTTGTTGCCTCCATCTATGCCACTTCTCAGAACTAACAGATCGCCAGGTTTTCTGCAGCTTCAATCCTTCTAAATAAATATATTCCCCTCATCTCTTCTGCCATTGCCGTAGTGAGGCCTTGTCACTTGTGACCTAACTCTGTCCCACTGCTTCCTAACCGCTGCCCGTGTGTACTGCTCAAAATGCAAAGACCACTCAACTCTTTAAAAATCCCCAAAACCAAAAGCCTCCAGTGGATCCCAGTCATGAACCAAAGTTTAGGTTCTTCAGTATGGCCTGCTAGTAGGTGACAGTCACAGAATATTAACTATGTGCCAGATGCTGTGCTGTTTTCTGGGCTTTATCTTAGTTACATTTCTTGATCCTATAAGATGGGACCCTTGTGACTTGCACATGATTTCACCCGTGAGGAATTCTGAGGCTCAGATGGGCTAGATAAGTTGCCCAAAGTCTGGTGGCTTGTAAGTAAGCTGGGTCTCAGACCCAGGCCTCTGACTCCACAACCTGTACTCAGCTACAAAGACAGAACAACAGCCAACTTTGAGTACTCACTGCACCTGCCATGGTGCTAAGGGCTTTTTATGTATTTCTCTTTTAAACTTCCAAACTACTTTAGGAAGAAAGACCTATTATTATTATCCGATTTTATAGCTCAGGAAGTGAAGGCCACCAAGAGATGAAGCACCTTACCCAATGTTAGACTGATCAAATGGTGGAACGGGGATTCAGATCCCTTCCCAAGTTCTTAGCAGCAGGGCTGTTCCTTCACCTTCCTTGCATCCCAAGCTCTCCTTGGTCTGGACCCCACAGTATTCAGCATCCTTCCTTCCTCTTCTCTACCACCCCACTTTATGTTCTAGCATCATCTGATCGCTTACAATCGTTCCCCACCCACACACCCGCACCCCAGCACTGCGCTCTTTAATGCCCCGTGGCTTTACTAACATCTGCTGGCTAATGCCCTCCTTTTCTCTTCCTCTAGATAATATTCTTACCCCTCCTTAAACAACTCATCACAGGAGTCACCTCTGCCAGGGAGGCTTCTCTCTGCTGCTCCCTCTTTGGTTAGGTTCCCCTCCTGTCTGCTCTCACAGTACCTGTGCATTTCTCTATCACATCATTTTATGCTGCTACTTTGCTTCAATACCTCTCCAGACTATATAGCCCTGCAAGGTGGAGACCTCCACCCACACTCATCTGAACACCCGCACTGCTTTGTATTTCCAGTGCCTAGAGTAGCTCCTAGACACTGTAAGCACTCATTTAATGTTTTTTTTTTTTTTTTAAGACTGAGAGTAAGCGGGGACCTGTGTGGCTCAGTGGGTTAAGCCTCTGCCTTCGGCTCAGGTCATGTTCTCGGGGTCCTGGGATCAAGCCCCACATCGGGCTCTCTGCTCAGCAGGGAGGCTGCTTCCCCGCCACCCACCACTGCCTGCCTCTCTGTTTACTTGTGATCTCTGTCAAAAAAATAAATAAATCTTAAAAAAAAAAAAGACGGAGAGTAAGCAACCTGTTCAAGGGCACATGAGGAAGCTATGCTAGGACTAAGATTAGTTCAGGATATTACACACCTGATCCATTACTCTGTTTGAACAGAACTTCTCACTCAGTGGATTGTAGATGGATTATAACTACAAGCCCTTCAGAGATATCTACCCCACTGGTGGCAGGGCCTGGTGGTTAGGTATGAGCACCTCATCAAAAGCAGAGGCCTAATGCTCAGTAGAAACGAAACGAGAGACACCACTGTTCCCCTCCCCGCCACCCCCAAAACATGCACCCCCCCCAACAGCAGGGCCAATGGGCAGTCCTCCAAGAGCATAGCTATTGACCCACCTCTCTATTTTAGCCTGTCTCTGCGATGCCATAGCAGCGAGGCTAGGATAGGCCATGGAGGAACTAGCAGTGCTATTATCAGTTGAGTTGTTCTTGGTTTTGGGCAGCTCAAACTCTGCCACATGATAGTACTGGCACTGAATTAAGTAGTTTAAAAAGTGTTCTCGAGCCCACTGCAAATGATCTAGACGCTTGCTGGGGTTGACTTGTTTCATGGTGAGCGCTCCTTGAAATGCTGGCACCATCAGGTACTTCAGGTCGGTGGAAGCAATCTCTTCCAAATCTTCGTTTCGGCTGGAAAGAGCAAAGAGGAGGCTGTGAAGCCTGGACGGCCATTCACACTGTGACCCTTGCTTCCTGGGGGGACAGGAAGGCTGCGGTGGGTGTGTGGAGGGAGAAGGCAGGGGGAGTGAAAGTGGCTGACCGCTCACACCCAACGCCTGTGCAAACAGCCAACCCTAGGGAGCAGAGTCGTGGGATATCAACTGTCTGGAAGACAGGTGAAGAATGTAAACAATGTACATCAGATCGCGAAGGGAGGTAGGAATAAAAGGTTCCCAGGCCTTTTTAAAAGATCTCCTCCACCCAGGCTCCATGACTCCACCCTTGGTAACCATTATTACCTCCATTCTCAACCGTTATTACCCTATCCCCCATACCTGAACAAGTCGAGCTGCGATAACATTTCGGAAGCTTTCTTAAGGAGGTCTAGTCCCTTGAACACCTTTTCCTGGATCACTCGCGAACCGGTGGGTTCAGTCGCTACTTCCACTTCGTCTAGAAGCTGCTTGCTGGTTTCGAAGAGCTCGGGGAGCCGCGGCAGCAGCAGCTCGTCTTCGGCTGTTGCCATCTTGGGGGAGGGAGGAACGCGAAAGACCTCACTTCCGGGGTCAAAGGGAAACTTGGCAAAGAAGAACTCTGCGAGCAGGCACGAAACCGGAAGGAGCGCCGCATTGGTCCAGTCGCTCTATTGTTACCAAAGCTTCAGAGGTCTTCCGGAAGCCGCTGGTCGCCGACCCTGGCAACCGTTTCCATGGACTCATCTTTGCGGGCTGCTGCCTATCGCAAGTTTTAGGCATCTGCTGAAAGCAAGCAAGCAAGCACAGCGTTACGTGCTGATTTACGGGTCACTCCTCGTCGCCGACGCCGGCCTGGGAAGTTCCACTGGCTCCGAGCTTAGCCCCCCGGCGGGACAAAGTTGAATTCAGAGCGGGAGCGGGGGCGCTGCGGGAGCCGGCCGGGTGTGCGCCTGACCTCGCGATGCGCTTCCTCGGTGGAGGGGCCGGGGCAGCCAGCAGCCCCAACCACCTGGCCGCGCCCCGGGGTTCGGTCATCGCCGCGCGCGAGTGCGAAGTGCCAGTGGCGCCCCCCTCCGGCTTCCATGCGTCCAGCCGCTAGAGCCCCGGGCTCCTCCCAGCCAATTCCCGCCCGCCCTCTTCCTCTCCACGTCATCCCTCCTACACGCACGCGCTCACAATCTGAACACCTACTTCCTTTCGGCCCCGCTCCTACACACCCCCGCCACAATGTACCCACCCCTCCTTCAGACACCCCTGTGGCCCGCTACCACCCACCCACCCACACGCACTCACACACACACACACACACACGCATCACAATTCTACTCACTCCATAGCCAGCTTCCTCTCGAAGGTACCTTCCTTGAACTCCCTCCCCCGCCAAGCCACGGAAAACTTTCACTTTTGGGGACTGTCTGGCAGAGCACCTATGACAGTGTATCACAGCTAGGGATATACCAATCTATCTCCCTTACCTGAATGGGTCTGATTAATTTTTACACCGCTCCCCCTCACTCAGTGCCTGGGTCTTATCTAGTGCTCAGTGTCCCAAGAATGGAAAAATAAATGATCGGTTGGGAAGCAGCCCAGACATACAGGACTTGCGCCGGTCAGTAGGGTTTCCTCTAGCCACATGGGGTTACTGAGCCCCTGAATGTGGCCATTTTTTAAAAAAAGATTTTTATTTATTTATTTGACAGAGATCACAAGCAGGCAGAGAGAGGAGGAAGCAGGCTCCCTGCTGAGCAGAGAGCCCGACGCGGGCCTCGATCTCAGGACCCTGAGATCACGACCTGAGCCAAAGGCAGCGGCTTAACCCACTGAGCCACCCAGGTGCCCCTGAATGTGGCCATTTTGAGGTGAGATGGGCTATAGATGTGAAATACAGACCCAATTTCGAACACAGGACGGAAAAAGAATATAAACTATCTCAGTTTTTACACCGATGTGTTAAAGTCCTAATATTTTGCATATGTTGGGGTAAAGATATTATTAAGATTGACTTCGCTTGTGTCTTTTCACTTTTTTTTTTAAAACGTGTGCACTAGGAAACTTAAAATTACATATGGGGCTCACATTACATTTCTACTGGACAGTGCTGATATAAAAATTTAATTCCAAGACTTCGACAGAAGGGGTGCCATTGCTTTGAACAAATCAACAGAAATATACACTGATTAAGTCCCCAGGTTGTCCTGGAGGAAGTTAGGTAGAGCAGAACGCACACCATCTAACCTGGAAAAATCAGCTTTTAAACTACATGTATTTTAAACTACGTATATTTGAGAAGGAAAAAAATTCACGTAAGAACAACTAGAGGGCAATATAGGATAGTATAGAACGAAGGGATCTGTAGTCTTGCATAGGCTGTGGGAAAACTAAGCAATAAGTCATTCCACGCGAAGAGTACTTCAGAAAGCTTCTTAGACATGATACGCAGTCAGAATTTCAAAGCTAGAAGGGAACCTCAAAAAGCAGAGGGAAAAACTGAGACCGAAGCTTAAGTGACTTGCTCAACTAGTTGTGACAAAGCCAGTGGCTTCTAAGTTCAGTTGTTTTAACCCACCAATCTTAGACTGAGTAGGATTTAAAAAGATGGAGAGGACCTTTTAAGTGGGACACAGTGAAGCCCCAAGCTAAAACAGTCCTTTGCTGGAGGGAGAGGAGAGTAGGGCGTAAGTGTAGGTTGGCAAAGCTTCCTAGGTGATTGTAATAAACCTCTCCTGGCAAGCCCCCAGCTTTAGAAGCTGAGGAAGAAAGGTGGCTCTGACGAATTACCTATTTAATTTGTCTGGCATCTCTAATTTAGTAAACTGAACTTTCAGGGTCAGCCTCAGCCAGGAATACAAAGAAGTACTTGTTGGAGAGACTTGAAAACTCAGTAATTATGAGACTAGGGGCGCCTGGGTGGCTCAGTGGGCTAAGCCTCTGACTTAGGCTTGGGTCCTGATCCTCAAGTCCCAGGATCAAGCCCCATGTCTGGCTCCCTGCTCAGCGGGGAGGCTGCTTCTGTCCCTCCCTCCCCTTGCTCCTTCTCTCTCTCTCTCATTCTCTAATAAAGAAAATCTTTAAAAGATTTGTGATACTAAAGATAATCATTTTCTATGTATTTGCTGTTGCCTAAGGAAAAAAAACAACAACAACAACACATATGCAGAATTTGAATTTGCTCCTAAACTTCGTATGCCCTTTTCCTATGGCTTTCAAAAAGACAGTCTTTATGGGAGTTGCCAACTGCCTTCAGAGTACATATTGCAATTGTCATGTTAGGTAGTGTATCACATCCTATTTTGAGATGACAGCAGCTTAAAAAGTGATTAGGAAAAAAGTAATAATGAGTTGCTTCCTGTGTTTCTGTGTGTAAACACTTTATCACATTAAAAAACCCTAGTTTAAGGGAGCCAGAAGGAGGGCCCTTGAAAGTCATGTAAACATAATGGTACTTAAACTTTCTGTAACAGCAGAACTTGTTTTCCAAACCGGATTTGAGACAGGTCCATAATTTCTTTTTATTTATTATTTTAAAAATTTCATTTTTTATTTGATAAGGAGTGACAGCAAGAGAGGGAACACAAGCAGGGGAAGTGGGAGAGGAAGAAGCAGACTCCCCGCCCAGCAGGGAGCCTGATGTGGAGCTAGATCCCACGACCCTGGGATCCTGACCTGAGCGGAAGGTAGACACCTGATGACTGAGCCACCCAGGCGCCTCAGGCCCATAATTTCTAAAACAGCTGCTGTGTTTTGAAGTGGATGCACAGAGACCTTCCAACTCAGCCTGTGGCCCACCTTTCCCCCAACCTACTCAGTGGCACCAGCGTACCTCTGAGGGACTGGAGGGGCTCTAAACAACACAGTAGAAAGAACACTAATCTAACACGCATCCCGCCCCAGCAGATGAAGAAACTGAGACAGAAGTTAGGTAACTTGCCCAAGGTCACACAGCTAAGACACTTCACTAAGCAATAGTATGTAGGGTGAGTTGGGACTCGGAGAAACTGGAGTCCAGGCGAATCGTAGAAAGCATTTTAAGTAACCTATCCATGACTGGAGAAACGAGATGACTTAACAAGTATTCTCTGATGTGACTCCCTGATAGACATGATGGATGTTCATTTGTCATGTTTGGATCTTAACACAGATTTGTTATCTTGAAAAACCAATTGTGTGATTCATGAGGGAAATGTTAAAGAGACTTTTTCCTGCCTGTCTGAATTGATGTGCTTGCCAGCTTATACCTTCTTTAGTCTGCTTCAACGGATCAGTCGCTGTTTTGTCCAAAGCAAGTAATACTCTACAGATATTTGTACCAGAGATGCCAGCGACAACACAAAATGAGATCGACTTGTGTAGAGGGTAGAGCCAAGTTGGTGTAACTTGCAAAAATTATTTGTAGAATCATTACTTTATCCTTAGCAATCAAACTATCTTCACTGTGTATTTTTTTAAATTTTATTTTATTTTTTTAGAAGATTTTGTTTATTTATTTTACATAGAGAAACACAGTGAGAGAGGCAACACAAGCAGGGGGCAGTTGGCAACACAAGCAGGGGGAGAAGGAGAAGCAGGCTTCCCACCGAGCAGGGAACCCCATGCGGGGCTCAACCCCAGGACCCTGGGATCAGGACCTGAGCTGAAGGCAGACTCTTAACAACTGAGCCACCCAGACGCCCCACGTATTTTTTTTCTTTTAATGTCATCTCTATGCCCAACATCAGGCTTGAACTCATGACCTCTACCAACTAAGCCAGCCAGGTGCCCCTCCACCGAGTATTTCTGAGATATGAATTTGTCTACCTAGTGGCAAGAAGTTTATTAATCCATGAAAGGAGAAACCCCAATACAATGAAGATGGCATTAAGTGAAAGATCTCAATTCCTATTTCCAGATCGAAATGCTAGGAATATGGTTCAGTACGTAAAAATTCTCTGTAGACTGGGATTTAAGTCCTGCCTCTGCTACTGAGTAGCTTTGTAACCTTGCAGAAGCCCCCTTCCTTCACTTCCCACATTCTTTGTATGCTACTGTGAATTCAAAGGACAAGAAACAGGGTTTGAGCCCTTAAAGGGCCCTAGTTCAAAGAAAGAGACCTGTAAATCATGATTTGGTAAGAATGGAGGGAATAACTTTGGCCCTAAGGGGGACATTCCCTTTGTTGAGGGAGCAAAAGGCAAGCTGAGGGCAAAGCACAAGTGGACATCCCACAAACTGCCCCCCTCCTGGGTGGGATATGTATGACATTCCTTGGGCACTTCTGGCCACCCTAAAACTAAGGGAAAGGAAAAACAAATGGTTAATCTGATAAAGATCACAGTCCCGCAGGATACGACTCTCCATCAATTTGTTGTCTTAGTGATACACAAGGAAAAAGCATTCTTACCAATAGCCTTACATTCAGAGACCCATAACTCAATTTGTGGAGCCCTGACATCACCCTCCCCTCCTTGAGTGATGTGGGAAACAAAGGCAGAAGGGAATGTAAACAAAATTACATTGCTTTATGACCTGCAGCCCAATGACAAATACTTGAGATAGAAAGTCCTTTTGGAAACCTTCCTTTCTCCTTACCTCCTCCAACTCTCACGAATATAATCCGGCCACCCCTCACACTTGTAATGGAGCTTTCTGCCCAGGGTCCTGACCCTACGCTCTAATACAATCACCTTTTTGCACCAAAGATGGCTCAAGAATCCTGTCTTGGCCATTGGCGGTAGACTCCAATGCTACTCAATACCACATCAAGTTCAAGGTCAGACTCTACCAGACTTACAAGATCCTTTCTGATCTGATGCTGACATCCTTTCCAGTCTCTTCCTCCATGGACCCTAAGCTGACCTTCGTGCATGGATGTGGGCTGTGCCTTCTGCCTGGAACGTCCCTCTCTCCCTTGTCTGCTTGGCAAATTTCTATTCATTACTCATGAACTTAGCTCAAGGATCCTTTCTTTCAGGAAGCATGTCCTGATCTTTTGCCTGTCGGTGAGTCTCTTATAGCGCTTTGTTCATCTCCCTATGATAGACAGTATGGGGCAATGGTTTTCTCTACCCACAGCTGTCTCTCACTAGACTGAGAGCTCCTTGAGACCAGGGAGAGCATTTTTCTCATCTTTGTTTACCTCACTATAGCACTTCACACCTGGTTTTTTTTTGGGGGGGTACTTAATGTTAAAAGAATTGTGTTCCATAATAATAATACCTAGCCTTCTCTGAGGGCTCACTTCTGCCACGTGACCACGCAAAGTGCTTTATGGGCATTTTCTCAGCCAATCCTCGCAACTTCCAGAAGACACAGATGTTGTTACAGCCTTGTTTGACAGAAGAGGGCTGATAGTGTTTGCTTATGCTAGGATTTGAACCCAACTCACTGAATTTAGATCCGATTCCCGAGCTCTGGCTCTTAACCACTGCAGAAGAGGAGGGGTGTTACAGACCGGGTGAACAAAAAAGGACATGAACATGCGAAAGGTCTGTGTTCAAAGTAAAAGGAAGGGGCACCTGGGTGGCTCAGTGGGTTAAGCCTCTGCCTTTGGCTCAGATCATGATCTCAAGGTCCTGGGATCAAGCCCCACATCGGGCTCTCTGCTCAGTGGGGAGCCTGCTTCCCCTTCTCTCTCTGCCTGCCTCTCTGCCTACTTGTGATCTCTCTTTCTCCCTGTCAAATAAATAAATAAATAATCTAAAAAAAAAAAAGTAAAAGGAAGTAAGATTGAATCAGTAGGTTGGTCCACGTTACAGAGAAGGTATTATAGTGAGCCACGAGAGTGTAGGTCTGGATAAACAATAGGGAGGCAACTGGTTCAGTGAAATATTTTTTGAGGACCTCTGATGTGCCAGCCATGGTGCTAGCTGCTGGGATAGAAACATGCGTAGTCTTTGCTCCTGAGGGTCTAACAGCTAAGGTGAAGGAGAGAGAGAGAACAAACGACTTCAGTGTAATGTGGTAAGTGCTGTTACAAGTGGCCCTTGGAGGGTATGATGAAAACACCTAGGAAGGAAGCCTAGCCAGGGGGTTCGTAGAGGGACTCTCAAAGGAGATGATACCAAAACTGAGTCTTAAGTGGTACCATTTTGACATGACTGGAACTTACAGTCAAAAGCAACCACAGGTAGGTAGGTGACTCGTTCATTCACCGGGTGTTTACCAAGCACCTGCTCTATCCAAGCCACTGTTCTAAGGTACTGGAAGGAACAAGACAACAAGACCCTTGCACTCGTGGATCACCAAAAGCGATCAGGGGCTACTGCATGCCCACTTGTTTAACACTTATTTCCCAAGAACTAAGATAGGCAGTGTCTTAACTGAGCCCAATGGTGGCTCAGAGAGGGACTATAGTAGAGAGAGTTGTCCAGCCTTTCCCAGAGTCTGGAAGCACATGGGTGATGTGAGGGACGAATTTAGATGGTACCTGGAAGAACCCCGAAAACACTTCAATAGCTCTAAGTGAACCGCTAGGAGCCCTCTAGCATCAGAGAAAGCTTCACTTCCCGCCGTTCCCTAGGTGACTCCACTCCTCCCCCATCTGTCGCCATGGAGATGAGAGGCTTCCTTTCTCCAATTCCCCTACGTCTGCCCCTGAGTGAACCTCAGAAAGCCCCCTCCCCATCTCCGTGGAAAGAACTCCATGCTCCCCAACCTTTCTTTCAAATCACATCCCGCTTCTCGGGCTGTCACCATAGAAACAAAAAGTCTCGTCCCCCTTCCCCAGTCATCTCCATGGTGACCCTCAGCCTTCACCCCCAGCATAGTACCAGGATCACTCTCTACTAGAGGTCTAGAATTCAGGGAAGGCTGGAAGGAAGGCGAGGGCGACTCCTTGCTGTGGCTGCAGCCTTTGTCTCAGTCTCTCCTGGCTTGGAAGGCATGCTGACCCCTCTCTCAAAAAAGGTGGTAAGGCAGCTACAGTTTATAGGGTACCAATTATGTGCCAGGCACTGGGCTAGGTACTCGAGCTCATAACCAGCTATTTTTACAGAGCTTCAGGAAGAGAAGCTCACAGAGATGAAGGCACTTGGCCTTTTACCCCCAGTGAGCCCCTTTTTGTCCTCACTGAAACTGAGGGACCGAAAGGGATTTTACTTCCACCATTCTCCTTTGCTACATGGCCTCAGACAAGTAGCTTCCGGTCTCCTAGCCTCATTTTTCCCATCTGTAAAATAAGAATGTTGGACTCATTGTAATCTTGACTATCCCCCTTATTAATGTTAGATCATAATAGCCCTGATCTCATTGATTTTTCAGGAGTGAATGCTGGCAAATCTTATAAGGTGTTCTTGTTATTTTTTTAATTTTTAAAAATTTTTAAAAAAGATTTTATTTATTTGTTTGACAGATAGAGATCACAAGTAGGCAGAGAGGCAGACAGAGAGAGAGAGAGAGAGGAGGAAGCAGGCTCCCCACTGAGCAGAGAGCCTGACATGGGGCTTGATGCCAGGACCCTAGGATCATGACCCAAGCGGAAGGCAGAGGCTTTAACCCACTGAGCCACCCACTGAGCACCCCTAAAATTTTTTATTTTTTATTTTATTTTTTTTCCAATTTATTTATTTTCAGAAAAACAGTTTTCATTATTTTTTCACCACACCCAGTGCTCCATGCAAGCCGTGCCCTCTATAATACCCACCACCTGGTACCCCAACCTCCCACCCCCCCGCCACTTCAAACCCCTCAGATTGTTTTTCAGAGTCCATAGTAAATTTTTTATTTTTTTAATTTAACATATAATGTATTGTTTCCGGGGAATGGGTCATTCTTGTTTTTAAACTGGCATGGTGGAGGTCCCTGAACTCTTTTGATCCAACACTCCAAGGTTTTGTTTAGAATCTCTGAAGGTCTCTTTTAGGGTTTTTTTGTTTGTTTCGAAATTTCCATTTTGAAGTAGTTCACAGGAAGTTGCAGGGAGGTCTTGGGCAACCTTCACCCCACTTCTGCCAATGTTGGCATCTTGTATAACTGTAGTCCGGTATCAGAACTAGTCAGCAGACATAGAGACAGCCCACAGAGCTCATGCAAATTTCTTCAGTTTTGTATGCACTAATGGGGCGTGAGTGCCTAGTTTTGTGTAGTTTTGTCCCATGTGGAGGTTCATGTAGCAAGCCCCAGTCAAGGCATAGAACTCTTCCATCATTGCAGGGAGTCCTCGTGTTGCCTTCTTAGAACCACACTTGCCTCCTTCCCTCCCCTCATCTCTAACCCCTGACAGCCATCTGTATCTGTTGTCCATCTCTAGAATTATGCCACTTCCAGAATGGGATACAAATGGAATCATAGAGTACACAGTCTTTCGGAAGAGGCTCCCCCCTCCACTCAGCATAATTCCCTGGAGATTCCTCCAGGTTTTTGCCTGTTCATTCCTTTTCATTGCTGAGTAGTATTCCATGGGTTTGTTTAAACATTTACCTGATGAAGGACATCTTGGTTGTTTCCGGTTTGGGACTCTTCTAAACAAAGCTGCTGTGAATGTTGTTGGGGTCTTTCACAGAGCAGACAGTTTGAATTTTGACAAGGCCCAATCTATCAATTTTTCTTTTTATGAATTGTACTTCTGGGGTCAAGCCTAAAAAGTCTTTGCCTAGCCCCAGGTCCCAAAGATGTTCTCCTATTTTTTTTTCCTGAGAGTGTTATAATCCTACATTTTACATTTAAGTCATGCTCTTTATATTTGAAGTCATCCATAAGTGATATATTTTGAGTTCCATTTTGTAGAAAGGGGATGTTTAGGTTAAAGGTTTTGTTTTGTTTTGCGTTTTGTTTTTTTGGTTTTTGTTTTGTTTTATTTTTGCCTATGGTTGTCCAATTGCTCCAGCACCCTTCACTGGAAAGACTTTCCTTCCTCTACTGGTCTGCTTTTATACCCCTGTCCAAACTCACTTGGGCAGATTTGTACGGGGCTATTTCTGGGATCATTCCTCTTCTGGTCTCTGTGTAGATCCTAGTAGCACTGCAAAGCACAGGCTTTTTTTTTTTTAAGATTTTATTTATTTATTTGACAGAGAGAGAGATTGAGAAAGATCAGGGGGGAGCAGCAGGCAGAGGGAGAGGGAGAAGGAGGCTCCCCACTGAGCAGGGAGCCCGATGTGGGACTCAATCCCAGGACCCAGGATCATGACCTGAGCCGAAGGCAGAGCCACCCATGCGCCCCAAAGCACAGAGTTTTGAGACAATGCCCAGCGCCACTTGCTAGCTCAGGTGATCCTGAGCAAGCTACTCTCCGAATGGCTTTCCATCTCACTCAGTCTACAAAGTAGGCCTTCAGAGCCCCCCATGACCTAATCCCTGCCTACCTTTCTGTGCTTATCTCCTATTACTCCTCCCTCTATGCACTCTGCTTCAGCCACACTGCTCTCCTGACTGCTTTTCAAACATGTCACTTATGCTCCTACCTTAGGGTCCTTCCTTGGCTGTTTCCTTATCCTAAAATCCTCTTCCCACAGATATCCCCATGGCTAAGTCTCTCACCTCCTTTGGGTCTTTTCTCAAATTTTGCCTTCCCAGTGAGGCTTTATTTAAAATGGCAGGGGCACCTGGGTGGCCCAGTCGTTAGGCGTCTGCCTTCAGCTCGGGTCGTGATGCCGATGTCCTGGGATAGAGCCCCAGGTTGGGCTCCCTACTCGGTGGGGAGTCTGCTTCTCCCTCTCCCTCTGTTACCCTCTGGTTCCTCTCTCTCTGTATGTGTCAAATAAATAAATAAATAAAATCTTTAAAAAAAAATAAAATGGCAAAGGCTCTACCTCTCCCCTTTCAGTGCTTTCCCTCCACAGCATTCGCAGCGGTCTAACGTACCATGTCATCTACTTCTTTGATTTTTATCTGTCTCCCACCACTAGAATATGAGCTCAATGACAGCAGGCATTTTTGTTTTGTTCACTGCTGTATTCCCAGTGCCTCGACTGTGCCTGGTGTGATACACCTTTGTTGAATGATGAAATGAGTGGAAAGATGGATGGATGAATGAGGGATTGAATGAAGGCTGTGAACCAGGGCCCAGCTCCCTTGAACCACCTCTCAGCCCCTTGGCTTGTGCCAAGGCAGGACCCTAGCCCGATCCACGTGCCTCTTTCAGGCTGACCACCAGGTGGCAGTTGGAGCCTGAACTCAGGCCTCATTGGCCCTTCCCGATCACTTCCACCTGCCACCTGCCAGTCTTGCCCAGGACTGTTTGACCTTCTCTGTCTAGGCATGGCCAGGGGATATTGTGTGGGCTTTTTAAGTAAGCAGTGTCAGTACCCAAAGATGTACATCTTTTTTTTTTCTTGGAAAGGAACTACTTTCTGGGACACATGGGTGGCTCAGTCTGTAGGTGTCTGACTTTTGATTTTGGCTCAGGTGATGATCTCAGGGGTGTGAGATCTGGGCATGGAGACTGCCTAGGATTCTCGCTCTCTCTTTCTCTGCCCCACATAAAAAAAAAGATACTGGTTTCTTTCCTGTCTCACTCTGCTCTCTATTTCAGGTGGAAGAAGTCACAGATTCTGGCCATTAGGCTGTCCCACGGTCACTTCTGTAGCCACTGGGACAGCAGGGCACATGGACCTAAACGAATTTCCTTTGTTTCTGCCCAGCCTCAGCAAGCCTCTCCTACTACACCCCTTGAAGGAGTAAAGACAAGATACTTTAGTGAGAGGGTTAAGCCTTTTGAGCCAGGCTGGGTTTAGATTTCCACTTCGCTGCTTCTTAATCCTATATCTTGGGTGATGTTGGGTAACTGACCTAGATTCCTCAAGCCTTGGTTTTCTTAACTGTAAAATGGGGACACTAATAGTAGTGTGAAGATTCAATGGGATAATGTATGTACAATGTTAGCAGAGTGCCTGATATAGAATAAAGCTCAAGACGAAAAAAATCAGGGGCTGTGGTGGGGATAAGCAAGACCAGACATGGTAAGAACTGGCCAGGGATTATGAGGAGGGGGCCACCTAGGTGACTAGGAGTCTGAAAACAAAAAAAGGTACAATGTTAAGGAAGGTTTCAAAAGAGAGTTCACTTTTCAGCTGCACCTTACAGGAAAGTCAATGTGGAAAGAGCATTCCAAGAAGAAAGAACGGCATGAGAAAGCAGAGAGAGGTGTGAAACAGCACAGGGATATTCCTGTAACTGTAAATAGTTAAGTATGACTGAAATGTTATGTTTTTATTTTTTGAAGATTTTTATTTATTTACTTGAGAGAGCGAGAGAGATCACAGAGGGAGAAGGAGCCCCCCACCTCTCCTCCTGTAGCCTCTTTTTCCTCACCTCTGCACCCCAGCCTGATGTCCTGTCCATCCTACCCTACCCAATCCCTGGGTCTCCCTCAAATCTCCTTCTCTCAGACAGCGCCAGGCCAGGGTGGGGACAGGGTTGGGGCCAAGCCCCATAGCTGCCCCCTCCCTTCTCCTCCCCTTTTTGTATAATTTAATAAAGAAACGGTTACGCTTCTGTTTAAAAAAAAAACAAAAACAGAGGGAGAGGTAGAGGGAGAAGCAGACTCGCCGCCAAGCAGGGAGCCCGATATGGGACTTGATCTCAGGATCCCAGGATCATGACCTGAGCCAAAGGCAGACGCTTAACCAAATGAGCTACCCAGGTGCCCCCGGAAATGTGTGTTTCTTGTCAGGGAGTAGCAAGAAATAAGGACAGATAAGGAGGAGTCAGATCACAAAGGCCCTCACACGCCAGGCAAAGGAGGTTGCCCTTGATCTCCTGGGCCATGGGGAGTCATCAAAGAGCTTAAAGCAAGGAAGCAGATGGCTATAATTGTGGGCTTGGGGGTCCACTGGATGGGCAGGTGAGAGATGAGATGGTCTTCAACCAGAGAAGCTGTAGTGGAGCTGGAGACCAAGGGAATAAAGTCCAGCGATTTGTTTTCGGAGGAAGAAAATCGGTAACCAAGTTTTTCTTAGAGTTTGCCTGAAAAGGGAAGGATAGTCAGAGCCAGAGAAGGAAGTCATAGTACACTT
Organism: Neogale vison; assembly: GCF_020171115.1. Taxonomy (NCBI): domain Eukaryota; kingdom Metazoa; phylum Chordata; class Mammalia; order Carnivora; family Mustelidae; genus Neogale; species Neogale vison. The sequence goes on from NC_058105.1 coordinate 71,819,222, forward strand.
TTTGGGTTTCAATACAGGTGACATCTGAGGCTCTTCTAGCCCCCACAGGGCTTGGCACTAATGAATTGGGTGGGGGACACCCAGCACAGATACCTGCCAAGCAGTAGGGACCTAAGCCAGATCCAACCTGGCTACCGTCCTCAGACTCTCCTCTCATCTCTGAGCCAGAATCCATGATACAGGAGCTCAGAGTCTGGCCAGTTTTCCCAGAACTTAGATTTCTCTTCCACTGAAGGGGATTCCCTGTAACGGCCCCATCGAACTGAGGAAAACGGAGGCCAGTCAGGAAAGGGATCCCATGTTGTTCATTTCCTGGCACCACAAGATGTTAGAAAAACCTGGCACCTCTCTTCTATTTCCTTTTCACTTTTGAAGGCCTTAGTTCCCCTCCCCAACTTCTCTGCCTTGTTTTTTCCAGGGACAGCTGTGGGTTCTTGCTTCTCTCATCCTTCCCAGTACTTCCCTACTGGCAGGGGCCTATTTAATAAGTACCCATGGTCCAGCCAAGCTCATGGTTTGGAGGAAAACTGAAGGAGTCCAATAGCAAGGCCCAAGCAGAACTTAGCCTGCTCCTGGACTTGCTGTCTTTGGAAGCCCGTGCAGAGCAGCCCCAAGGCCGATAACTTCCCCATTCTGGGAACTTTTGCCTTTCTGGCCCAGTTTGGGCTGAAAATATGGGAGTCTGTCATGGCTAAGAAAGGGACAAAAGAATAGCTATAGATGTGTACTTGTGTTAAGTGCTTTATAGACGGCATTGCATTTTATCTCCAAGTGAGTCTACGAGAGAGCTATTAGTATCCTTATTTTACAGATGACGAAACGGAGACTCAGGGAGACTATAGAATTTGCCCAAGATTATTAAGCTGGTTAATGGTAAAGTCGAGAATTGAACTCATTTGTTTTCCCCTCAAAACTCATTTTTACCTGGTAATATATTTGAGGGGCAGGGCAGGCATCGGGGAGGTGTTGGGAGGGTGGGGAAAGAACCTCCCAGCTTGACCCTTATCCCACGAAAAGGGGCTAGAATTCTCCTGTCCTGGGTGGGTACCCCATCTCTAGGAAAGAGTGGCAAGGGGTAGGCAGTGTCTCCCCACAGGAGTCCAGAAATGGATACACTGTTGCCTCTCTCCTTTCTTTACCATCCCTCCCCCTCTGGCACCCCCCAACCTCCCACCCCCCGTGAGCTCCTGGCACAGGGGCTGAGAGGGCCCACTCAGGTTTGCTGTTCCTTTAGATGAGCCTCTTCCTCTCACGGAGCCTTCTGTTGTTCCAGCTATAAAACGAGACTGCTGTCAGAGAGAAATGGTCTGTCCGGTCTCTTCCAGCTCTAACACTCAAGGACTACATTGATTGTATTGTACTGTGGGATCCCCTGATTCATCCGCGGCTAGAAACAAATTTCCTGTTGCCATAGAGAACAAGGGCCTTTTGAACTCAAAAGAGAGACACTCAAGGAGGCAAGATAAATAGCGGAAAGGGCACGGGCTCTCAGTCAGTCAGACTTGGGTTAAAATCCCGTACACTGGGAAGGTCACTTTGCTTCTCTGAGTGTCTTTCATCATCTAGAAAGCAGGAACAGCTACCCCTACTTCTCGGAGTGAGGTCATGTATGTGACAGAGCCACGGAGGTGCTCAATGGGGTGCAGCTCTTGCTCCCCAACTCCACCTCACTCTCTAGCTCACAGGACCCTCTTTTCTCTCCCCCACCCATTGATGGCCAGGCCTTGTTTCCTGCTGGGCTTCCTCAGCTTCCAGACTTTTCTGGCAGGGCTCCCATGGAGTGTGGAACAACTCAACCTCTCTCACAACCTTCTGAAAGCCCTAGGGGTTGGGGATGGTGCAACTGAGGCCAGGCCAAGGTTCAGACTTTCAGAACAACCAGCTGGAGGTTCTGGCCTCAGAGGTCCTTCACTGGCTCTCATCGGTCTGGCTCCCCCATCCTGGCGTCCAGCTTCCTGGACCTGCAACTCTCTGGCTCACGACAAAGTGTTCTGGTTCTTGGGTCACCTTCCAGTTCTGGACCTCTAGTCCAACCGCTTCAAAATGACATGACTGCTTATGAGGTGGCCCCATTCCATTCATTCGAGAGCCTGAATTTCTCAGACAACCACACGAGTTGCCTGGCCCAGGCCACCTTCTGCTGTTGGACTTCCCCCTGAGCAACGACTACCTTCTGAAAACGTGCTGGCTTGCTCCTGCTGCAGGAGCTCACTTTGGCTGGGAGTTCTCATCACTGCCTTTATGCCTCCCAAGCCTGTGGCAGCTCCCCTTGAACCCTAGGGGCCTGCAGTTACCCACAGCCCAAGATGGGGACAGGACATACCAGCTTCAGGAATTAGACCCGCGTCATCGCTGCCCAAGTTATGGTCCAGTCCTCCCTACCCCATACCCTCTCTTCTATCTTAACCTCTCTGACAACCGCTTGGCCTTTCTAGAATCAAATCCCCTGTCCCCAGCTTAAGGAGGTTGCCAGGTGGCACCAAGAGATGACCAGGGGAGAATCTGAGAATGGCCAACCCAAGTGGCATCATCTTGGCACATCTCGCTTGACCAAAGTAAGCAGAAGTACCTGAACATTTTCTTGGTAAGCTTCCTGCCCTTCGGCACCTCAGCTTGGCCTAGAACTATTTCCAAGATGTGACAACCCTCTGTCATGACATCCCCAGTTCCGAGGCTGGTCCTTATCCCTCTACCGTCCTCCTGTCTTCGGCATCTCTGGATGATTCAGTGTTTGCTCAGCTGGTTCTCTGAGATTACGCCCAAGCTGTAAGCTGTGGACTTAAGGGACCGGGAGTTGTACCTGTGTTGGAGGCATAGTACCATGGTGGGGAGAGCCCCTTAAAAAGCACCCCCCTCCAGCCCTCTGGGGAAGATTTCCTAGAGAAGTGTTTGGGCCTCTAGAGGAAAAAGCCCAGGGTCTTATGGTCAGAAGTCTGCTCTTACCACCCTACGTTCCCTGGATCTCTCCAGCAATTCAGGGCTGACCTTAAGCCCAGGGACATTTTAGGGCCTGCGGTTCTCCTTGGGGAATTTTTTTCTGTAGGGCAACGAACCGAGAAGCTCCCAGGCATGGCCTCCTTGCCTGAGCCAGGAGCTCAGTCCTTTGGCTTCTCCGACCACAAACTGATCAGCTGTCCCAAGGGCCTTGGTGGCTCTCCCTTGGCCAGTCTGGATTGTCACCACCATAGGCTGCACCCCTGAAAGGGGTGACCCCAAGGGTCTGAGCCCCCAAAAAGCTTAGACCAGTGTGTGGTCATTTGTATTGATCTCCCCCACTGCAGGATGCTTTGCTTAGAGCAGGCATGAGGTGCCCTTGGCAAGAAGAGGGCTCTTGGGCCAGACTAACAGGTGCCCAAAGTTGACCTCTGTATAAGGCGTGAGAGCCTGTGGGCTCCATGGACCTGGCGGCTGGTGGCGACTGGCCTGTTCGCCCTCCGCTGTGCTTTGAGGCTCCTGAGAAAGAGCCACTGTTGGGCTGTTGGTATGGAGTTCAAGAGCAGCGATGTCAGCCCAGGGCCTGATTGGGAAGCTAGTGGAGGGGAGGGGAAGATTGTGGGTGGGATTCTTTTGCAAGGCATGGCCCCAGACGCCTTGGGGGCAGACAAGAGAAGATGATGAGGAAATACAGGAAGGAGGACGAGCACATGCAGGCTGTAAGCCCTCCCTGTGCACAGAAGTGGACGCATGGTGGCTAGCATGTGGATCCCAGGAGGGCTTTACTGAGGTCATGTTTGGGTCTTTAAGCCAGTGTGTGGCCAGAAAATGAGACGTGCAGTCTGTGAGAACAAGAGACCTTAAGGCACATCTATCCCTCCTCTCCACCTGAATGTACACAACAGCCTCCTTTTAGACATCTCCCTCCCTTTCCGGGAAGCCTGTTCTGACTTCTAAGACAGGTTTTTTTTTTTTTTTTCCCTTGTATGGAGTCTGGATTGGCTTCCACTCTTGGGTTCCAGCTCTGTCCTCTGGGGCTACCTACAAAATATATTTGTTCTCTCTGGCTCTGACAGAGTCTGAAGACAAGAGACCCACGGTTCCTTGAATCCTCTCTTCTCCAGACTAGACAGCCCTAGCTCTTTGAATCAATCCTTATGGTACTAAAATTTCACCAAATGTGTCTCTGTGTCTCAGTTTGCTCATCTGTAAAATGGGGCCAAAACCAGGTAAGACATGCAAAAAGCTTAGACCAGCATGTGGCATATTGTAAGCACTCAGTAAATGTGGCTTGTTGCTATTAAACTTGTATTTCCGGGGGCACCTGGGTGGCTCAGTGGGTTAAGCCTCTGCCTTCAGCTCAGGTCATGATCTCAGGGTCCTAGGATCAAGTCCCGCATTGGGCTCCCTGCTGAATGGGGAGCCTGCTTCCCCCTCTCCCTCTGCCGCTCCCCCTACTTGTGCTCTCTCCTTCTCTCACTCTCTGTCAAATAAATAAATTCTTAAAAAAAAGAAAACTTGTATTTCTACCTGCCATTTGTAATGACGTGGATGGAACTAGATCGTATTATGCTAAGTGAAGTCAGTCAGTCAGAGAAAGACAAATATCATATAATCTCACTCATATGTGGAACTTAAGAAAGAAAACAGATGAACCTATGGCAAGTGGAGGAAGGGAGAGAGGGAATGAAGTCGGAAGAGAGCCTTAACAATAGAACAAACTGAGGGTTGGTGGAGGGAGGTGGGTGGGGGCTGGGCTAGATAGGTGAAAGGTAGTAAGGAGGGTGCTTTTTGGGCTGAGCTTTGGGCACTGTAGGTAAATGATGAGTCACTGAATTCTACTCCAGAAACAAATGTTACACTGGATGTTGAGTAAAATTTAAATTAAAAAAAATTTTTTTAAACTTGTACTTCCAGTCTTGGATGTCAAAAGACTGGGCCTTATTAATCTTTGTATGCCTGGTGCTTTGTCCAGTGTTGGGCACACAGTAGGCATTTAATTTATGTTGGCAGTGAGACAGTGACATGGTCTCTAGTCCTCATCTCTACTGTCCCTGTCCCCTCTACTCACTCTCCCCTAAACATATTCTAGTTTGTAACCTTTAATGTAGGAAACCTAGAACTGAATACTGTCTAACCATTTCAGATTCAAGTAAATCACAGGTGTAAAATCTCAGGATCCTAGAATCTTACGTCAGGGACAGACCTTAAAAGTCATTTATCTAGGGCACCTGGGTGGCTCAGTCAGGTAAGCGTCTGCCTTCAGCTCAGGTTATGATCCCAGGGTCTTGGGGTCGATTCCCAAATTGGGTTCCTTGCTCAGTGGGGAGTCTGCTTCTCCCTCTGCCCCTTCCCCTGCTCATGCTTGTGTTCTCTCTCTCTCTCTCCCTCTCTCTTGCAAAAATAAATAAAATCTGTTTTAAAAAGTTATTTTTCTACTCCACTGAGTCCACCTTCATCTCCCAACTCTTCCATCTGATGCTACAGGCCCCAGCAAGTTGTCATCCATCTCCTGAATATCCAAGCGAGCCAGGATCTGGGAGGACAGCAGTTCCTCGGGGGGGGGGGCGGGAGCCCTGTGACCTCAATACACACCAGAAGAAGAGTTAAGGGGCTTGGTTTAGCCAACAAATGGCGCCTGGTTGGCTCAGTTGGCTAAGCGACTGCCTTCGATTCAGGTCATGATCCTGGTGTCCTGAGATCGAGTCCTGCATCAGGCTCCATGCTCAGCAGGGAGTCTGCTTTTCCCTCTGTCCCTCTTCCCCACCCCCCATTCTCTCTCTCTCTCTCTCTCTCAAATAAATAAATAAAATCTTTTTTTTAAAGATTTTATTTATTTATTTGAGAGAGAGAGATCACAAGTAGGCAGAGAGGCAGGCAGAGAGAGAGAGAGGGAAGCAGGCTCCCTGCTGAGCAGAGAGCCCGACGCGGGACTCGATCCCAGGACCCTGAGATCATGACCTGAGCCGAAGGCAGCGGCTTAACCCACTGAGCCACCCAGGCGCCCATAAATAAATAAAATCTTGAAGAAAGAAATGCTAGCATCTTGACTGAGGCAGACATCTGTGCTCTGGGCCACTTCCTTTTCCCTTGATTTCTAAGTGAATTACCTTTTATTTCTATTTTTTAAAAGATTGTATTTATTTGACAGAGAGAAGAGAGAGAGCGAACATGTGCACACAAGCAAGGGGAGCAGCAGAGGGAGAGGGAGAAGCAGGCTCTCTACTGAATAGGTAGCTCAATGCAGAGCTCAACCCCAGGACCCCGAGATCATGATCCAGGCTGAAGGCAGACACTTAACAGACTGAGCCACCCAGGTGCCCCTGAAATTCCCTTTTTAAATGTGTGTGTCACAGGGACAAAATGGACATTTCTGGGCAAGTAGCATGAACAGTGATGAGAGGAGTGAGAGAGAGGAGAGAGAGAAGATTGGGGAGTGGGAGTGGCGGAGGGGGGAGAGAGAAGAGAGACAGAAAGTGATGGAGAGAAACCAAAAGAGACACATGTACACACACAGAAACAGAGAGAGCAGGAGAAGGGAAAGACACAGACACAGACACACACACACACACACACACACAGAAGGGAGAGAGACACAGAGACACACACACAGATAGAAAGAGTAAGTGAGAGAAAAAGAGAGACATCTAACCCAGCAAGAGTAAGTGAGCATGAGATTCAGGCTGTCTGTGCGTGGAATCTGGAACCCTTTCCCGCCCAAATGATGGCCTTGAAGCCTTCTGGGGAAACATAATGGGCTACGTAGACTTTCCAACAAGAAAAACCCCAAAGGCCAGTCAGTTCATGGACCCGATAACCAGCAAGATTCTTGTGTCCCTCCTATCAGCTTCCCCCTGAATGTGGTTCCCTCGGGTCCTGGTTGATAGACTGGGCATCAGAGAGGGCAGCCAGCAGCCCTTTCTGCAGCTACAGGCAGGTGATCTCCGGAGATGCTGGCCTGCAAAAAGTATGCCAGTTTCCCAGACCAGAGTGATGCTCTGGCACTCAGACCCACAGACAAAAATCCCCTGTGCCTGAAGTTTGGGGGAGCTTGGACTTCCCACCACATATTATCCCTACAACAGCCCGGTTTGGCCTATGGCAGCCTATGGCTCCCCGAGCTTTTATTCTGGAACAACCCATATGAAACACCCGGGCGAGGGCGGGCCGGGGATAAGCCACACATGAAAGGAATTCAAGGCCAGACTTCTGCTCACATCGGGGTACCAGAAAGCAACAGCCAAAGGGCCACTGAGGCATGAAAGGCATGTGATAAACCGAGTGAACGGGTAAGCAAGGCAGAATGAACAGTCAACAAACACATCAACCTTAGGTACAAGAATACGGATAAACGCATACCTGACCCTAGAGTGGGAGCAGGAGACCAGGCAGGGCCGAGCCAGCAAATTGGCCACCCTTCTAGCTAATCAGGAAAGGCTCTCTGGATGAGGTGGAATTTCAGATTGCTGAGCGTGTCTGTCCTCTCTGTAATGTGATTAAAATTGGTTTCGAAATTTGTGCTATATTTCAAGTGAGTGCTGTGCTTAAAATGTAATTGCATTTGGCCGCATATTTGACATTCTTGAAATTAGAGCAGCTTGCATGCAATAAGGAAATTTGTCTCGAATGGAATTTGAGGTTTAAGCCAACGCATAGAAGAGCAGTTGCAATCCGAGCCTCTCTCTCGGATGGAGGGTTCCTTCAGGGCTGGCTCTCACTTGGCACTTCCCTGTTCATTCTGGGACTCTTCTTTGGCACTCAGCAGGAGGGCAGCTTCTGGACCCCTGACTTCAGAAACCACATTTCTCCTGGCAGGCGGAATCTGAGCTATCGTGACTCCCTGATCTAGGCCTCTCTTATACATCTAGCAGCCTCAGACTGTACTGCAGCCTGGGGCCATCAGGGACTCCATCTTTTCCACCCAGGACTGAAGACCTTCTTCTGGGATCTGAAACACACGGATCTGGTTCTGTTTTCACCCTGCTTCGCTCTTCTTTGTCAGAACCCAAGGAGCTATTGGGATTGCTGGCTGAGTCTCTCTCCCCTGTGGTGGAGGCTGAACGGTGGCTGCTCAAGATTCTGTCACCGCCTCAGTAGGGACTGTGGAGAGGAAGGAGAGCAAAAGAGGGAAGAAAAAGAGATGTCACCTCTCAGAGGGGTCCCAAACCCCTTTCAGACTAGACTCTGGCTGGTCAGCTGTGCCCTGGTCATTGGGGGCTGTAGAGTAACAACCTGCCTGTGGGACTGTAGACTCCTAAGGCCGAGAGGGACTGCAGTCAGTCAATAAATATCGGAGCACCTACCATGAGCTAGGCACTGTGCCAGGTGCTGAGGTTATAGAGCTGAACAAAATGGGCTTTGGACCTCCCTCAGGAGCTTCCAGTGCAGTGGGGGTGGGGGCAGGTAACAGTCTTGATACAGAAATGCACAATCATGTCATTACTTGTAGGTGCAAAGTGTTCAGGCAAAGTACAGGTACTTGGCCTAGTTCAGTAGTCTGGAAGGCTTCCCTGCCTTCCCTGCCTTCCCTGCTTTCCCTGTTCCTATTTAAGGTCAAAGCCAGTAGGAGGAGAAGTCAGCTGGGAGAAAAAGGGGGGGCGGTAGGGATTTGTGAGGGCTCACCACAGGAGGGAGCAAAGTTCAACTCATTCCTGGGACTGACTATGTTCTCCTAGAAAAAGTGCATCTCAGGCCAGCTGTCTTGCAAATGACTGCATTTAGTCACAAGACCCAGCTGTGGCAAGCCTGGTTGTAGACATGATCATCAGCCCCCTTCCCCAGGCCCAAGCAAACCCATGGCCCAGGAGCATCAGCTATGTATTTCATGGACAAGTACACGAATCAGCCTAGCAGGAGGGCCGAGAGCAGCTTTTCTCATTCTTTTTCTAGTCTTGCTTTCCTTTCTTTGGGCATGGCATCTAGAAGCCTCCAGGTTGTCACCACTCCATGGGATAGGGCTGGCCTTTGTGTAGCTCAACTTCCTTAGTGAACCTATTCCGCCAAGTCAAGGGAAGGGAGGGGACCCTCACTGGGCACATGCTCTGTGTCAAGTGTTTTACAAGTACCTCATTAAATCCTCACAGTATGCTTAAGAGGTCAGTACCTCTTTGGTTTTGTGGATGAGGAAACCGAGGCACAGAGCATGGAAGTAACTTGCCGGAAGTCACAGGGCTAGAAAGTGGGGGAGCAGGAAGTCCGGCCCAATGGCTTTGACTCTCAGGACAAAACTTTTCCTGCAGTTCAACACAGCCTCTTTGACAGCTGGGATATTCCTACGGGGCAGCAATTCCTCTGGGAGCAGAGCCCATTGGTTCCTGTTAGTTGTCCATCCTGGGGCCTAACTTCACGTCCTGCTGGGGCTGCCATCACCATTCTCATCACACTGGTGAAGGACCAGCTGGCAAAGACCCTGGCTTCTCTAAATTCTAATCAGGCTTGATCCAGCCCAGAGCTGCAATGTGACGGGGAGGGGGCCAAGAGACAGGCTTGCAAAGATCTCATTTGGTGCCTCTTGGGGGCGAGACTCCCTCCCCATGTCCAGAGCATAGTGTGAATGGGTGAATGCTCTGGAGCCTGGCAAGCAGCTCCGTGATCCCCCAGGGAAGGTGATAAGTTCTCAGGGACCTTTCCCCTCCTTGGGATCAGAGGTGATTCCTGCTCCTGACTCAGCTGTCTCCGTGCGTGGGTTGTGTGCAATAATGGACTGCCCATTTTCGGAAGTTAGCCCAGTTCTTCTTGGGGAGGTATTTTTGTTTCATTATGAAGAAGGGCTAGAAGATGTGAGAAAAAAGAAGCACAGCATCCTGTCTCCTCTGTAGAAATGGGCTGGGTTTTTCTCTCCAATGCCACCTCCCAAAGGTCCCCAGGGGGTTGAGGAGGGGGTTTGTTATCAGTGCTTCTAAACTTGGGCTTAAGTCTATTTCCCTACTGCATGGGTCTCTTGTGGAAGAAAAGTGCCTTCCCTGAGCGCTGTGATTCTAGCCCCTGACACCCTGACAATAGATATTGGGTCTTGATATAAAGGGCTCATGCTCGGAATGCCTGGGAGGCTCAGTCAGTCAAGCATCTCCCTTCCGCTCAGGTCATGATCCCAGGATCCTGGGATCAAGTGCTGCATCGGGTTCCTTGCTCAGTGGGGAGCCTGCTTCTCTCTCTGCCTCTGCCTGCCATTCTGCCTGCCTGTGCTCTCTCTCTCTCTCTCTCTCTCTCTCACAAATGAATAAATAAATACATAAAATCTTAAAAAAAAAAAGGGCTCATTCTTATTGAAGACTGACTTGAACTGAGCCCAAGAACCATACTTTCCCGGGCAGGGAAAATTCTTGTTTGGGCGAGAAAGATCACTTGGGAAAATAAATGCCAACTCAAAGATCTGCTTAAGGAACAGAGAACACACTGAGGCATTGCCAAGTGGGAGGTGACGTGGCAAGCTTGACTAAAGGACGTACTCTAAGATCTATTCTAACTGGGACAGTCAAGGATGTCACAAAAATCAGAGCAAAGGGAAACGTTCATAGCGATCCTTTGCTCTGGCTTGAGAGACAGCTTGAGAAACCACCCTTGCCCTTCCAACACGAGTTTCTCTCCCCAAACCCTGGGACAGAGTCCTGGGCTTGGGACTGGATTCCTAGAATTAGAACACATTCTCCGTGGTAAAAATGTTTTCCCCATCACCAAGTCTGTATCACTACAACCCCTCTCTTTTCCAATCATTCCATTTTCTGGAGGGAGAACTAATGTGTAGGATTCTCCTGTGGCCCAGAGCCTTTGCCCAGTTCGCCTCTTAAACCTCTCATGTGGGGTTTGTCCTCTAGCCTACTGGCCCCAAATGACTAGAGCAAACCTTGTTTAACATGTGCATACAGGGCAGGGGGGAAAGGCGTGAACTAGAGATGCCCTTGGTTAATTGTGTTGAATGAAGATAAACAAGCCCTTTGTTTTAAAGGGAGAAATCTGAGGAAAGTGCCAGGGAAGCCTGCACTCTGGCAAAGTGGGGGGGGGCGGGGTCCTAGGTCACAGGAGTCTAGAGGTCCTTTTGTTCTCCTCTCAGAACCCCTGGGGCCTTTACCAACTTATATCAAAATGGGGGGCTTCTCACAAAGAATTAAATACACACACACACACACACACAGGAGTGGATGTAGACTCCCAGACCTCCCAGACTGGTGGCTGCTAGGGGTCTATTCTCTGCATTCGGTGTTATGCTGGGTCTCAATCCAAACAGCTTAGAGTTCATGGCCCTCCATGGCTTTCCTTGCCCATTTATATTAATCCTGATAAGCATCTGAGCTTGCAACCCTTATTACAACTCTGCCATAGAAAGTATGACCCCAGCAGCAACCCTGGTATTTGTATAAGGATTTAGATCCACGGACCAACAGCACCACAGCACCTGGAAGCTTGCTAGACATGCAGAATCCCAGGCTCCTGAACCAGAATCTGCAGTTTGACAAGATCCTCAGGGATCAGTGTGATTCAATTCACATTAAAGTTTGAGAAGCCGCCCGTGGACTGCCCATGGACAACCGCCATGAGAATTTGGTCAAAGGTCTTAGGCATCTGGATTACCTGCCATGTTCCTTGTCCTGTCACCTCCCATCGGTGATTCTATAACCTAAACCCTAAGGGCCTATGCGTTTGTTTCAGGGACAGCAAGAAAGGGAACTATAGAAACGTACCTGATTTTGTAGGTAGTCTGGGAAGGGAGAGGTGATGGTAGCTGGAAGGGAGAGATGTGCATGGACCCAATTCCTGGGGCCTGTGGGATACTCAGAGTGCTCCCCAACATACATTACCTAGAATGTTAATTATGACCTGGTTACTAGATATTAAAGTAGGGCTAAGAAAGTCAAGGGTTATGGAAATGAAACCAGGCTGCTGAAAACTAACACAGAACAATGTGTTCCATGGTATAAAGTTCAACCAGCCACTTGGATAGTCTCTGCTATAAAGTGGTCATCCAACTGCTGCTTGCACTCTGCCAGTGACAGGGAGCTCTTTACCTCCCAAGGGATCTATTCTGATTGATGGTTGATCAGTACTATTAGAAAGTTAATTCCTGGGGCACCTGGGTGACTCAGTTGGTTAGGCCACTGCTTTCGGCTCTGGTCACGTTCCCAGGGTCCTGGGATCAAGTCCCACATTGGGCTCCTTGCTCAATGGGGAGCCTGCTTTTCCCCTCCATCTACCTGCTACTCTGCCTGCTTGTGCGCTCTCGCGCTCTCTCTCTGTCAAATAAATAAATAAATATTCTTTTTTTTTTTTTTAAAGGAAGTTAATTCCTTGTGTGAGCTGAATATGCTTCCCCATGGTTTCTATCCATTATGGGTCCGAGCTCTGCCCCCCACCCCACCCATCCACTCTTGCTGTCTTGTGACAGCGTTTCAGAGGTACAGAAATGACGCTACCTTCAGTCTTCTCCAGCTAAACAGCTCAAGCTTCTTCAATGGTTTCTCATGGGACCTGGGTTCCAGTTCTCTCCCCAGCTCATCTGTGCTCCCCTTAATGAGCAGCATCAAGGGCACAGGTGCATAAGGAGAGAACAAGAGGCCAAGCAATGGCCCAAACCCATGGCTGGAGCCAGGGCTCCAAGTACCTGCCCAAGAGGCTCAGTTTGGAATCTAATGGCAGGCTTCTCTTCAGATGAATAATAAGGGGCTTCTGTTTGCTGAGCGCATTTTTTTTAGAGCCCGGGCTCCCCATGAGAGGCAAAACAAGGCAGGTTCTAAACAGTTGGCCCTTGATGCTGTGCTAGTGCCCATCCAGCCGGGGAAGACAGAGCAGTATTCTTATCTCCACCCCCAAGTCCTCAGCCCTCCCACCAACGCCACTTTGTCTTCCATCACTAACTTTGGGAGGGGGTAGCTCCAGGGCACCTTGTCAGCGACTGTCTCTGTCAACCAGGAGCCCTAGCAAGTGGGTATAGCCCTCACTTTCCCACTTCCCTCTTTGCCTTGTGAGTTTTCCTCTGGTCACAGAAAGGACCGTCTTTTCGACTCCCTAGGTTATTTTCACTAATCTGCTCCAATATTCCATGGCCTAACCTACTTTTCATCATAGGTCACACTGTCAGTGGTCCTGGGCCCTCCAGCTACAGGTGAAGAACAGACACGGTGATGCTAATAGCTAATATTTGTTGAGTGTTGAGTGTTTATTATGTTTCGAGCACTCTACACCCATTAATGTATTTAATTCTCATAGCAACATGATGAAGTGGGTACTATCTATTATTAGCCCCATTTTCCAGATGAGGAAATGGAGGCAGAGAGAGGTCAACTAACTTGCCAAAGGTAGCATGGGAAATAAATAGCAGTGTTTAGAATCTAGCCCCAAAGCCCACACGCTTAGTCACAGTCACCTGTGAGGCAAATTTCCCCAGTGTGTCCAAAGACCACCTGTATCAGAATCATTTGGAGAACTCATTTGAAACTTCCAATTCCTGAGGAAAATTAACCCTTCATGCTCTGTATTGCAGGGTGGACCTATCCTCCCTTCATCTCCTGAGGCCCTTGGGTCTCATAACCCAGTAGTTTTCTCAGACTCAGGGGTCATGGAAACTGTCTTCATAGTTTGTTAAAAACCCAGACACTGGGGCTCTACCACCGGAGTCTGACTCAGTAGGTTTGGGGTAGGATCCAGAAATGAGCAATTACCATCGTTTTACCTGTCATAAACACTGAGTAATCCTCACTTCAAGTTTTCTCCAGATTTCTTTCTTTTTTTTTAAGTTTTTTTTTTTTTTAATTTATTAGAGCTGGAGCAAGAGTGAGCAAGTGAGAGAGCAGAAGAAGGGGGGGTATCAGAGGAAGAGGGAGAAACAGGCTCTCCAACAAGCAGAGAGCCCGAGGTGGGGCTCTATCCCAGGACCCTGGGATCATGACCTGAGCCGAAGGCAGATGCTTAACCGACTGAGCCACCCAGGTGCCCCTCCAGCTTTCCTACGGCTCAGCAAATGTCCTCACTGTGTCCTTTACCTGATGTGGGATCTCTCGGCTCTCCACTGCACAGACCTCTCCTTTCTTTAGATCTTAGAAGGCCCCTTTCCCTTGAACAAAGTGTTACACGCATGAGGTCTTGATCCATCCTCTGCTGGCCTCCCAGGTGAGGATCAAGCACTTTTGCTCTCTTTTGCCTTCTCTCTCTGGCTTCTCTCCTCAAGTCATTAATGTGCTCAACGCTGCCCACAACAACAAAAAATCCAAACTTCCTGCTTTCTGCATGAATTACTGTTCTGTCTTTTCACTCACCATAAATTTCTTGAAAGAGTAGTTTCTAATCTCCCTGGACAAGTCACCTAACCACTTGGTACGCCGGATTCCTCATCTGTGAGAACGATAGGAATACATACCTCATAGGGTTAGGGAGGATTAAGTTTATTAATATACATAAAGTGCATAAAGCAATTCTGGGCACATGGCTATGTGTTCATTATAATTATTAGCCATTAGACATGGTAATTCTTATTTTATTATCATTACTAACAATATCCAATGACTTTGTCTCAATCCCCCTCCTGAAATTCTGTGACCTTCAAATCTGTTTGATTTCCCCCTCTTTTTTTAAAAAAAGATTTTATTTATTTACTTGACAGAGAGAGAGAGAGAGATCGTAAGTAGGCAGAGAGAGAGAGGGGGAAGCAGGCTCCCTGCTGATCGGAGAGCCCGATGCGGGGCCCCATCCCAGGACCCTGAGATCATGACCTGAGCCGAAGTCAGAGGCCCAACCCACTGAGCCACCCAGGTGCCCCCTCTTTTTTGTTCTTAATGTTATTTATTGAAGAATAACATAGGGCGCCTGGGTGGCTCAGTGGGTTAAGCCGCTGCATTCAGCTCAGGTCATGATCTCAGGGTCCTGGGATCGAGTCCCGAGTCAGGCTCTCTGCTCAGCAGGGAGCCTGTTTCCTCCTCTCTCTCCACCTGCCTCTCTGTCTACTTGTGATCTCTCTGTCAAATAAATAAATAAAATCTTTAAAAAAAAAGAATAACATACATATAGAAAAGTGCCTATTTCATAAGGACACAACTCTATGAGTTTTCCCACAGGGATATATCTGTATGTACTCAGTTCTATAAATAGAGCAGTACATTACCCCTAGAAGCCTCCCTTTGTAAAAATTTATTTTTTAACATATTATGGTTTTTGTGTAATACCTAAAAATCTAGAAGGACAATTAATTTTACTGTAAATTACCTATTTGCTTGTATGGTCTTATTTTACAAACTACTTTGTAGCTTCGTTTTTCTATTAAGTTCTGAAAATATGAAGCTATTTTTAGGAAAACACTGAATTAAAAATTTCTTAATTTGAATTATTTGTTATAATGATTTTCAGTGCCTTAAGGAAGATTTTAATTTTAATCATGTTAGCTGTTGTGTATGGAGTTAGCACATTACATCACTGAAAAGTTTAAAATTTGAACATTAGGGGTGTCTGGGTTGTCAAGTGTCTGCCTTTGTCTTGGGTTATGATCCCAGAGTCCTGGAATCAAGGCTGCATTGGGCTTCATGTTCAGCAGGAAGCCTGCTTCTCCCTCTCCCACTCCCCCTGCTTGTGTTCCCTCTCTCACTGTTTCTCTGTCAAATAAATAAATAAAATCTTAAAAAAAATAAATAAAATATGAAGATTACAGCAAGCCTGTTTGGGGAAATTTTCATTCACTAAAAAAAATGACTGATTGTTCTTCTACTAAAACAAAAAGAAAGCGTTTGAAAATTCAGATTTTTTTCTTATTTAAAGAAAGGTATTTTATTTGAAGAAAAAAATACTACAAAATCATTTTAATGAGTCTCTCACGGTATCTAGGAATCTTTACACTGATTTGTTAATACAATACAGTGTAAAATAAAATGTAATAATACACTCACTTGGAGAAATTCAATTCACCTCTAATTCCACTGGGAGGAAAAGTTTGTTAATGTCTGGTGTCTGTTCTTGCCAAGCTTATTCTATGCAAATGAAACTGTAAGAGAGGCTCCCCAGTCTTATTTCCCTATCGCCTTCCCTGGTTTATTCTCTGGGGACTTCCCTTCTCTCTTCAAAGATGAGTGAGGGGAACAAACCAAGGCTTAAAAAACTTGACCTGACTCAGAGTAAAGAAAAAACAAAAACAAAACAACAAAGTAAAACAGAAAGTTCTTAAATTTCAAAGCTTCTGCTGCAGCTTTTTTGTGTTACCAGGGTTTAGTGGGTCTGCTTTTAGCCAAGGCATTGTAGTTGGCCTCAGGTCCCTACACCAGTAGAAGCAGAAGAAAGAAACAGAAACTGCTTTGCAAACTATGCAAAACTCAAAATCCACTGGGGGTCCGAATTCAGAAAAAAAAATTATATTGCTTTTAAAATGCTGATTTAGATTTTGTTATCTCTGAGAATTGGTGCTTTCCTCGAAAGTGGTGGGATGCGCGGATGACAGAGAGAGAGGCTATGAATTCTGATTGAATAGTTCATCCACTGGAGAATTATGGGGAAAAGGATGGCCGAGCACATTACATCTGCAGAAAGGGTGCCAGAGGGGCACCCCCTCCCGCCGCCCCCTGCATTATCCTTCCAAAGCACCAGTCTCATTATTATCAACTGAATAATTTCGAGTTTGGTGACAGTACTGTGGAGACTTACTGTTGGGTGCTGTTGACATGCTGGGCTTGCTACTGAGAGAGTGAGAGAGGAAACACAAGCAGGGGGGAGTGGGAGAGGGAGAGGCAGACTTTCCACTGAGCAGAGAGCCCGATGTGGGGCTCGATCCCAGGAGCCCGAGATCATGACCCGAGCCAAAGGCAGATGCTTAACGACTGAGCCACCCAGGCGCCCAAAGGATTTTTAAAGGCCAATCTCAGTGAACCATTTCCTCAGTTACTACAGCCAAAACCCAGGGAATCACCTCAGATCCTTCCTTCCTCCTTACTGTCCATATAAAACAAATGTTAATTCCACTCCCAGTGTTTATCACTGGTCCCTTCTCTCCCTGCTGTCACAGACCTGGCCCAGGGCACTGTCCTCAGTCATGGATGAAAAGAGGGCCTCTCAAATCACTTCTTGCCTCCAATCTCTCTCCTTGTAATCCATTTTATCCCCCAGATGTCACCAGATTCTAAAGCATAGGTTTGATGTCTCATTCTGTCTGAAAAACAATTGGTGGATTCTACTGCCTCTAGAGCAACATTCTAACTTCTCTGTAGGGAAGTTTTTTTTTTTTTTTTTTTTTTTTCCCTCCAAGTGGGGAGCTGGTTGCAGAAATTATCTCTCTTCTCAGGTGTGGCTGGTCACTGAGTGTGGGTCCTATAGGAAGGCGGTGAAATTGCTACTGAAGCTGGTCCTCAGAACCAGAAACCAGATACTCAGAACCACCCTCCTCCATACCCCACAGTCATGCTGGAATTCCCGGGAAAGAACAAACGAACTCAATCAGGCTGCCATGGTCCCCAGAATTCCCACTTACTACTTAGAAAGACCACTCCCTAAGAATATCCTGAATTCCTAGAATACCCTGAGTATTCTGTTCTTGGTTTCAAGGTAGCCAAGAAACCCAGCTACAGTAGCTACATGAACATGGGAAAACAGTTGTTGCTATCCATTTTCATCCTCCTCTCTTTCAAACAAGATCCTGATTGAGAATTTGCAAGAGCTTGGAACACACCTCTAATTCCATAAGGCCTTACTAGTGTAAGGGCCTATTTAGCCAGAGCAGCTCCATCCGGTTAAACAGTGATTTTGTTGTTTATGAAGTAAAACTTAAACTGACCCTGCCCCCCACCCCCCTCAGGGAACTTACTTAAAAACAAGTCCCGGGGGGCGCCTGGGTGCCTCAGTGGGTTAAACCTCTGCCTTTGGTCCTGGGATCGAGCCCTACATCCAGCTCTCTGCTCAGCAGGGAGCCTGCTTCCTCCTCCCTCTCTCTCTGCCTACTTGTGATCTCTGTCAAATAAAATAAATAAATTAAAAAAAAAAGTCCCGGAAATCAGTCCCAGGTAATAAAGCCCAAATACAAGGGCGGGTCAGGCCAGGTGGAGACATCCCATCAGTGGGGGTGCATACTGTCTCCCTAGCTACCAAGGAGTATGGGCCCTGCCCTCTGGGCGCCTTTTGGGCACCAATTCTGACCAAGGTGATAGGCTAGGTCAGATACTTATACTAGGGTAAATTGTAATTCAATTGGCCACCCGTATGTGACCTAGTATGACTGTGCAGCTTTCTCTGTGTGTTACAATCTCATTGGCCACCTGTGCGTGGCCAGGCCCAACCACATGCCTTTGCCCTTAAAAGCTAGTCTGTAAGGCAGAGAGAGGTCGCCTCTTTGCAAGAGACGTCCCTGGCCGGTAGGTTTGATTCTCGATGCTTGGTATGAAAATAAAGCTTTGCTTGACCTTCGCTTTGTATCAGTCTCTCTCCTTTGACCTTGGACCCAACACTAGCCTCTTCCTAAGAACTGATTCAATTTGGTGATTTCCCCTGGTGGCTTCACCTGTGGCCCCCAGACCCTTACCCCAAGGGTCCATTACAAGAATGCCGGGGCTCTAGACTTTCTCACAGATCCTGAATTTCACTCTAATTGGACCACAGATTCAGCTTGAGCCAATCACTGTAGCCTGGGAGAAGCAGTGCTTTGATTGGTGGGCTGGGAGAGGGAGGGCTGTGGTGATGACTACTCCCTTTTACCCCAAGAGGGTGACAGAGGGATGATACCCCAAAAGGAAGGTGGGGACTTTTGCTGGAATGGGGGAAAACAGATGCCAGAGATGTGAACAACTCTTCTTTACTCACATCTCGCCCAGTGCCATCTCTGTGTGTTTGCCTAATGGGGTCCTCCTTGGCCTGAAGTGCCCTTCTGTTCAGGGCTGCCCACTTAAACTAAGCTGACCTTTCAAGGCTGCCTCTTCCACCCAGCTTCAACCAGTCCCAAACTGTCCCAGAGCATTCCCACTTCATTTCCTCACCTTCCTGGACCACAGCACCTACTGGTGGGCCTTGCACTGGCAGGCCTTTGGATTTGTGTGGCTCTTGGCTCTGAGGCTGTGAGGCCACCTTGGAGAGCACTACAAACGCAGTCTTTGAGGCTCCTCACTTGGCCTTCCTGGGGCCCTACGTGGGGCCCTACCCAGCCAACCCTGCCTGCTACTGGAGATCCTCAGTATATTTAGTTGAACTGAATGGGATGCTTAAGAGAACAAGCTGTTTTCAAACCTCCTCAAACATTTCCAGAAGCCTTATGTACACACTTGTGAATGTGTCCTGATCATTTCAGGCTCTTCATTAGAACAGGTCCCTTGAGCAACTCTCCAAGCCGGCTGAAGGAGCAGTTTTGCACTTAAGAACAAAGGCTAGAGTCAACATCACACTTGTGGTATCTCCACTTCTAGCCACTCCTTTAGCTCAATAACACTGGTGTGTGCCCAGACTCCTCAAGACTGATCAGGGCCTGGGAGAGGGATGAACATTTGCGCAGTTCTAGAAAGAAGGCTCACCTGGGTAAAAAGGGTCCTATCAAACCTCCGTTAGGCCTCCCCTAGCTCCCAACTCACCTTGCCTATGTCCTGGGGCATTCCGTACTTCCCTTCTAGTTTGTTCCCCACTGGGTGGCTCAGTGGCTTGGGCCGCTGCCTTCGGCTCGGGTCGTGGTCTTGGGGTCCTGGGATCGAGTCCCGCGTCGGGCTCTCTGCTCGGCGGGGAGCCTGCTTCCTCCTCTCTCTCTCTGCCTGCCTCTCTGCCTGCTTGTGATCCCTCTCTCTGTCAAATAAATAAATAAAGTCTTTAAAATAAAATAAAATAAAATTTAAAAAAAAAAGAAAAAAAAAGGAAAAAAAAGAAACAAGAACTCCTCTTTCATTTTCTAATTTCTCAGGTGAGGTGGAAAAAGTCTAAGTGCCCAGTAGATACTTTAACTACTTGAAAACCTCTGTGAAGTCCTGTTTATTCTCCAATAACAGAGACCTCACCACATGGTGAGATAGTTCTGTATATTTTCAAATACCTCTGGGATTATCAGCCTGTACTTTCTTCCTTCCTTTCTTTCTTCCTTCCTTCCTTTCTTTCTTTCTTAAACATTTTATTTATTTATTCATGAGAGAGAGAGAGGCATAGGCAGAAGGAGAATCAGGCCCCCTGCTGAGGAGGGAGTCCCATGCGGGACTCGATCCCAGGACCCTGGGATCATGACCTGAGCTGAAGGCAGACACTTAAGCAATTGAGCCACCCAGGCAACCAGCATGTTCTTTCTTATGCCAAACCCAAACTGCTCCCCTATTTCTCCTGTCTTGTGGTGTTGTGGGACACACACAATGTTTAGAGACAAGTCCTAGATTTGTGTGAGTGCAGGTGTATGAGAAAGAATGAGAGAGACAGACCAAGAGAGAGACACACACACCAAAAGAGACACGGAGCCAGCTAGCTAGAAGGGCCCATAGAGGGCCCTAGGTCAGTGGTTAAAGTTGTTTTGGCAAAAGTCATTCAGAAGTAATAAACATATTTAGGGGGCACATTTTTCCATTCCAACTGAAGTTGGGACTTGATGGTTGAGTAAATGTGCATTTTCATAATTCCCCTAGGAAAGACCCACTGAACCAAAAAGGAACCAAAAAGAGATAAGAAGACACCTTTCTGAAACTAGGTGCAGGCCACAGAAGCAGAGCACAACCTCGGTAAGTAAAAATGAAGACACCAGGAGAAAAATGCATAAGCCACCCTACTCTTCTCAAACCTCCTCCCTCCCCATAAGGAAGGCCAGTAAACTGCCCCCCCATTTCCTTTGTTTCCTCTTTGTTGTTCCAAGAGCCAGGTTTTCTTTCTTCTTTTTTTCTTTTTCTTTTTGTTTATTTTTAAGATTTTATTTATTTATATTGACAGAGAGAGACACAGTGAGAGAGGGAACACAAGCTGGGGGAGAGGGAGATGGAGAGGGAGAAGCAGGCTACCCGCTGAGCAGGGAGCCCAATGAGGGGCTTGATCCCAGGACCCTGGGATCATGACCTGAGTCAAAGGCAGATGCTAAACCACTGACCCACCAGGTGCCCCACCTTTTTCTTCTTTTAAAAAAAATCTTCTAAATGGGAGCTAGGCAATCTGTTTTTGGTTCCACTGGTGGTTACCTTTATGATGTTAAGCACTATGCGTCAGCCTATCATTCTCAATTTTGCAACCTCAAAAGTGAAATGGTATCTTTGACTCACCCTCTGAGAGATAAAATTATCACATTTCCTCTTTACCCCCTGGTTTTTTGTTCTTCAATTCCTGTCCTTGTCTAGTTTAGATAAATTATAATTATTTTCACATTGCATAACTTTTCTTCCAAAGACTGTACCTGACTGTCTAAGACTCTTACTTCCAAAAAGGCCCAGACCCAGTTTCAAGAGTGAATGGATTATTTCCAACATTCAAGGAACAGATCATTCCTATGCTACTTAGCAAAAAGAAGATAGAGGAACTGTCAGAGATTTTTAAAATTATTTTTTCAATTTTTTAAGATCCACTGTTCAATGTAAATATTCAACAATATAATGGATAAACCTAATATACACACAATGGAATATTCTCCAGGTTTAAAAGGAAGGAAATTCTTATGCATGCTACAGCATGGGTGAAACTTGAGGATATTACGCTCTGTGAAATAAACCAGTCACAGAAGGACCACTATTGTATGAATCCACTTATGTGGGTTACTAGGAGTAGTCAGATTGAGAGATGGAAAGTAAAATGTTGGTTGCCAGGGGCCTTGAGGAGGGAGAATGGGGTTATTGTTTAAAGGATACAGAGTTTCAATTTGGGAAGATGAGAAAGTTCAGAAGATGGATGGTGCTGATGGTTTCACAATGATGTGAATAAACTCAGAGTCACTGAAGTGTAACTTAAAAATAGTTAAAATGGATATCGTACAAATATATACCTAAAGTGTAAATAGATTTATATATCATAAAATTTAGATATTTACATAAATATATGCTTACATGTATTTATATATTTGTAACCACAGATATGTATGTAACTATAATTAAAAATCCAACTATATAGAAGTATACAGTTTAAAAGTAAGAGCTCACCATCTTTCTCCTTCCACCTGCCCATTTCTACCCCTCTCCCTGTATGAAACAATTCATATGGACGATTCAAACTTTATTCAGCTAGTCCCTCCTGAGGATATTTAGGTTGTATCCAGATTGTTGCTTTGAAAAAATATTGTAATGAACATCCTTGAAATATAATGTGTAATATGTAGCTCTGTAGTATAGAGCCCTGAATGTAGACTGCTAGGACAAAAGCTATGTGCATTTTCTTTAGTGAGTTCGGCTTAGATTTGTTTATTAATTCATATAGTTCAAAATATCAGATGTTCAAGCTGCCACCCATCCTTTTCCCCAGCAACCTGGGGCCCTCCTCAAAGGCAACCAATATTACCATTCTGAATATATTTCACATGCACAAGTGAAACTGTATATTTCTACCCATAAAAATACAATGGATGGGGCACCTGGGTGGCTCAGTCGTTAAGTGTCTGCTGGAGTCCTGGGGATCAAGCCCCATGTTGGGCTCTCTGCTTAGCAGAGAGCCTGCTTCTCCCTCTCCCATGCCCCCTGCTTGTGTTCCCTCTCCTCTGTCTCTCTCTCTGTGAAATAAATAAAATCTTTAAAAAAATACAACGGATAGTGGTTTGTGTGCTTTAAATTCGGTAGGTATTGCCAAATTGCCCTCCTAAGAGATCGTTCCTGTTTGCATACCATCAGCAGTGTTTGAGGGTGCCTCTTTCCCCATCAACATATTACCAAACTTTATTTCTTTGCTAATCTGATGAAAAATGGTATCTCATTAATTTGTACCTATTTAATTTGTAACACTGTGAGTAAAACTCACGTTTACTAAGGCCAGGCCACCATGCCAGGCTCCCTCTCCAGACTCTTCCCACAACTCCCTCACCTCTCTACTGCCACCAGTCCACTAAGTAAGAAGACACCTTGCTCTTTCACTCCTGCCTCCCCTCTGGCTTTGCCCTCTGTGAGGGACCCCGAAGCTTCCCTGATGCCCCAGCTCTGACGAGGCGTCCTTCTTTTGTGCCTCCTTTTGCCACAGCACCCGTCATGCTGCTGTTTATTTCTATTTTCCCGTCTGCCATCTCCACCAGACGGTGAGGGCTGGAGCTGGATCTTTTATCCCTCTATCTCCACTGTTTATCGCCTCTACTTGTATTGTGCTCATCAGAAAATACATAATGAGTGGATGAATAGACAGTTGGTGGTTGCAGACTGAGGTCACTGGAATGCAGCTGTTCTGTGTGCCTGATTGAAAAGATTTACCCTCATATTAGAAGAGTGCAACACATGTGGAAGGTTGGACTTCAAATCAGTGGTGAAATGGTAGATTAGTCAATAAATGGCTAATTACCATAATGGGGGAAAATCAATGTCTGTCCTTATCTTACACCCAAATAATTTCCAGGGGGAGATGTTAAATATAGTTAAATAGTGAGAGTAAGCATAAGCCCCTGAAGGAAAGTATAGAGGACTACTGATCCGAACTCAGGATGGGGAACACTGTTTTAATAACAACACCAAGGCAGAAACCATAAAGAAGAAGATTGATAGGCAGATTCCAATTATAATTTTGAAATTCAGCATATGCAAAATGTCAGAAAATATTTCTTTCTAAATATCCAAATGATGAGTGAAAGGACCTATTAAAAATCCATAAGAAAAAGACAAATAGAAAACCAAGCAAAGTTCTGGCACAGGCAATAAAATAAGAATTATTTGTTCCTACATGAATGAAATAGACATGGTAATAAACGCTTAGAGGAATATTTCCCATACTAGTAATCAACAGAGGGTCAACTAATACAATGTTTTTCATCTAACAAATTAGCAATGATGATAATTTTCAGTGTTGGCAACCATATGGGAAAATAACACTCTTACACCCTGAGAGTGTAAATTGGTACAATCTTTCTGGAGGGCAATTTAGCAGTATGCATGAAAAGGCTCGCCTTTTGACCTAGATCACTTCTGGAAATCCCATTCAAAAGGAAATAATCAGAAATATAGACAAACATTCAGCTACAAGGATATTACAATGGCATATTTATAGTGGTGAGAAATTGAAAACAATCTAAATGTCCAACAAAAGAATAGGATAAATTATGGCACATTCACAGGTTAGATTGCAGGCACTAAAATGATCATATTGAGGACTGTTTAAGGACATAGGGAAATGCTTATAATGTATTGTTAAATGAAAAAAAAAGTAGCTTGAATGGATGGGGCACATAGGTGGCTCAGTGGGTTGGGCATCTGACTCATGATTTCAGTTCAGGTCATGATCTCAGGGTCGTGGGACTGAGCCCTGCATTTGGCTCGAGACACAGCATGGAGTCAGTTTGGGATTCTCTCTCTTTCTCCCTCTGCCTCTCCCCACTCCTGTGCACTCTCTGTCTCAGAAAAAAAAAAAAGTAGCTTGAACAGAATGATACCAACTTTGTTTTTTTTTAAAACTGTGTGTCCATGTGCTTGTGCCGAAAAAGTCCAGAAGGCAGACACTGGCTGATCTGAGGTGTCCCTGCATGCAGGCCACCCTGTCCCCAGAGGGGCACTTGGGGTGAACTCCGGTGGCCGCTGCTTTCATACTACAGCCCAGGAAGCTCTGGCTATAACAGCTGGGGTAGACAGACCTGGGAGAACCTCTGCTTCCACTGTGAGACCTATGGGAAGAGGCCAAGTTGTCCCAAAAGTCACAATAGACAAAATGAAGGGGTGTTTGCTGCCCCACCTGATAATGTTGTGTTTTGGGGCTCCTAGATCATGATACTGACAGTAGCTAACATTTACATGGCACTCTGTATGTATTTTCATTTAATTTTTTTTAACCTTTAAAGCATTTATTTATTTATTTGAGAGAGACAAAGATAGTGACAGAGATAGTGAGAGAGAGCATGAGTGGGGAAAGAAAGGAGAAGCAGGCTCCCCGCTGAGCAGGGAGCCTGATGCAGGACTCAGTCCTAGCACCCTGAGATCTGACCCGAGTTGAAGGCAGACGCTTAACTGACTGAGCCACCCAGGTGCCCTGTATTTTCATTTAATGCACTTAACAGCCCAAGAGATATCTCTAAGTCAGGTATTAATTGTCCCATATTATGGATGAGGAAACGGGCCCAAAAGATTCGGTGACTTATCCAAGTCACAAAGCTAGGAAGTAGATGAGACGAGCGAGGGTTCAGACCCAGGTACTATATTTTCGGCTGCTATGGCAAGAGAGAGAACACAACAAAGCACAAACAAAAAATAGTAAATGAATAAAAGTTGCTTCTGGAATTGGATCCCTTTGGGAACAGTGCTTGTGGCTTTTGGACATGAAACTGCCCCGCATAGTCACTGACTTCAGTGACTATGGTCACTGCTGCAAAATGGAACAAACTGTACATCTCTCGTGTCCTGCCAGGATTCCACAATGAAGACTCTCTCTTGGTTTGTGCTCTGGGCCTGATTAGGATCTGGCCTGGGATGACTCCTCCCTCTCCCTCTAGCTGAAGGCAGATCCAAGGGAGGCAGCTGGGACAGGTCCAGTGAGATCTTAAGGGCTCCCAAGACAGGAATAGTTATTTCTCTCATATTCAGGGATAGCTTGTACAATGGGACTCTGCTGTCTGCTGTCTTTGTTTAGTTGCCACAGAATTCCCTTGGGCAGCACGAGGCCCACCCCCAACCCCCACATTCAAGCAAGGCTCACATCATCCAGGAGTGCCCTTTTCCGCAGATATGGCCCTTGCCCAGCCCATACCCCATTCCCCAGCCAGGGCACCCTTCCCCCTCAGCAGTGCTCCATCTGCATCCAGCACCCCATCTACTTTATGCACAGATAATGCTCCAGAATCCCTTCCCTAGCATGTGTCTCCTCCCCTAGCCAGGTGCTACTCCCTAGTTCTTCCTCCTTTAAAGCCAGGAATCTTCTTCTTACCCCATATTAATTTATACCCTACACCAACCAAGCTCCTGGTCCTTGTCACCAGCCTACTCCCTATTCCTCACACAGCTCCACTTCCCAAACCCTGCTCCTCAGTCAATACCTACCCCCTTAGAGCTGGGGCCCCTTTTCCAGGTAGTCCCCTTTCCCCATATCATGCAGCCTGCCCTAGCAGATTACCGGTCCCGCATCAGAAGCCTGTCTGCCATCGGAAGCATGTTACCTGCCTGTTTTTTTTTTTTCAATTTATTTATTTTCAGAAAAACAGTATTCATTATTTGTTACCTGCCTGTTAATGTGGAACCCAGCCATGCCTTCTCTCTTGGCCAGGTCCCCTCAGCTTGGTCAGGCTCTCTTCATTTACTGATGCCTTCCTCCCCAATTAAGGCCCCTTCTTCAGCCAAGGGCAACTCCCCAGATGGGGTCCTTTCCCCTCTACCCATATATACCCACCTATATCCCCTCCCCAGCCGAGCTACATTTCAAGCCAGTATCCTCTTTGCAGCAACCCTCGCCAGGATCCCCTTTCTCAACTTATTACTCTTCCTCAGCCAGTGCAGGCCTTTTCCCTCTTCAGCTGGATCACTTTCCCAAGGAACTGTCTCTTCCCTTGTCTCTCAGAGCCAGTGCCTCTTTCCCCAGCTGAACACTTTCCTCTCTCATCTCTGCATCACCTGTCAATTCCCCTCCCCAGCCCTGTGATCTTTCTCCACCAGGACCCCTTCACCCACAAGGATCCCCAAGCTAATCCCAGTGTCCTTCTCCAGGTGGGAGATCTTACCCAGACAGTCTCCTCCCTCCAGCCAGGCTCCCTTTACTGAGGGACCTACATCCTCTTCCCCCAGCCTTGGCTCATCTTCCCAGTAAGGGCCCCTTCCTCAGCCAAGTCCCTTCTCCCGCTTCTTCCCCCTCCACCAGATGTCCTCCCCTTCCTGTTCCTATGCCCCCCTCCTCAGCTAGGTCTGTTTCCTCAACCACATGTCCTCCCTCAGCCAGGATCTCTGTCAAGGCCCACGCCTTCAACTCCTTCACCTGCTAGCTCCCCTCTCCAGGCTAGGTCTCTTAACCTATTTACGCCATGCCCAGTTTATGTCGTTCTTGGCATCCAAACCTCTCCTACCCCCAGGTTCCTTTCCTAGACTGGGTGTTCCTTCCTGGGCAGACCTGACCCCCCCTTCCCTCCGGGCCCTATTCCCCTGCTAGAGCCCCTCCCTGGTCAGGCCACCTTTCCCTGCTGTGGTATGTTCACACCCAGTGGCCCCATTCCAGCCCGTCTCCCAACCTCAGCTGGTGACACCCGATCATGCCTGTGCTCCCTTTGCAAGATGGGCACGTTCCCACATCTAAGCCCCTTCCCCACCCAGCCTGTGTCCTCTGCAGCTGATGCCTACTTTCCCAGCCAGATTTCTTTCCCTCGCCAGGTGCCCTTCCCCAGGCTTCCCACCCACACCCCCATTTTTAACAGTCAAGAACTCCTTTCTCATCCTTTCCCCTCTAATTCAACTAGGCTTCCTTCCCTTGACCAGCCAGTTCCTCCCCTTCCCCATTATCCCCTTCCTAGCCAGACCTATTTCCCCACACTGTGCCCTAGTCCAAAGCCCGGTTCTCTTGCCCGCTCTCATGTCCCTCTTCTCTGCCTGTTCCCTCTTCCCCGAGATATTCCACCTTGCCCTGCCAGGCCTACTCTCCAGATAAGCTTGCTTTCCCTGCGGGGCCCCATTTGCCCACCTAAGCCTCTATCCCCAGGCTGCCTTTCCCAGCTAGCTCCTTAGCTCCTGTAGCCGGCACCTCCCAGACATCTCCCCAGTCCTAGCCAGGCTCCCTTCTCCTGCTGTGACTGCTTCTACACCCTATGGCCCTTCTCCAGCCTGTGCCTCCTACTTACCTAACCCCCCTTCTCTGTCTAGGCCCAATTTCCCCCTATGCTGCCTCTACCCTTTCAGGGGCAGGTCCCTTTTCCCTTTCTAAGTTGTGTCCTAAATCCAGCCTGGGCCCCTTGTCCAGGTTTGTGCAATTTTCTAAATCTGGTGGCTCCTCTACCAGCCTGGATCCCTCCTCCATCCAGTCCACCCCTGATTAGACCTTATTTCCCGGTCAATGCCTCTTTACCTAGGAAGGCCCCCTTCTCCTTCCAGAACCCTTTCCCAGGCAAGTGTCCCTCCTCTGGATGGGCAGCCTGGCCCAGCTGTTTCCCCATTTAACAACCATGGATCCTTTTACCATCCAGTGTACCCTTCAGCAAGACCTCTGCTCCAATGAGAAGCCCCTTCACCAGTCTGTTCCTCCTTCAATGTCTCAGTCCCCAGCTAGCCTCCTTTCCAGTCTTATTTGAGCCCCCTACCTAAACCCTTGCCCAGAAACTAGTGACCTAGTTCCCAGTCAGCTTCCCTTCCCCTCCCTATGAAACCCACCCCAGCTGGGGCCACCTGCTACCAGAAACCCTTCACCAGCCTCTGCTCCCACCCCCAGCCTGGACCACTTCCCTTGCCAGGAATCCTCCTGTAGCCAGGCCCTCTTTTCCAGCTTGTGAACCCCTCTCAATCAAGGTCTCCTACCCTAGCCAGGTACCCTCCCCCACCCAATGCAGCTCACTCCAATAGAGTACCCTTCTCTTTTCTAGAGGCTTTCACCAACCTTTGCCCATGTCCCTGGTCAGGCCTCCTCTGCTCACCTGTGTGCTATACCCACTTTGGGTCCCCTCCTCTACCTAGGGGACCTTTACTGCCTATGCCCCGTTTATCAGCTTAGTCCCCTTCCTTGGCCTGTGCCTCCTTCCCCTGCCATGTCCCATTCTTCCTTCTAGGCTGAACCCATCCCCAACTTTCACCCTCCTTTCCAGACAGACACCCTTCTATATATTATGCCTTCCTTCTGGGCCTTGTCTCTTTTCCCCAGCCAGTGTTTTCAGTCCTATAAAAGGCCTTCTTCTTACATTGCACCCAATCCCTGGTTTTCTCAGGGGCCTTTTTGTCTTAGTCCACTGGCCATCCTAAACTTATCTGACACATACTTATACAGGTTAGCTATCTGGCAGGGTTTCCTGCTTTACATTTTGGGAACACCCTCCCACCTCCACCCCCCCCCCCCAAAAAAAGAAACATTGGCACTTCTTTCCATTCTGCAGTGTAGTGCTGGACTCACTGAGTTACTAGAAGTGGGAGTTCTTTTTCATGCATAGCAATGAGAACATCCTAAAACCAAATCATTTCAGGATGTTTTTCACAGAGTGAAACATCAGCTCTGGACAGCCTCTAGATAAAGTTCCCCCCTAAATCCTTTCTTGGGAAACACTCTACTCCAGGATGCCACCAGGCCAGTCTTCCTCTCCAAAGCCTTAACTGGTCCCCAATTCCTCTCCCTAAACCTCCAGGATTCCTTTGCTGAAGCAGATCCTGGGATACAAAGTTTGTACAAACTAAGTCAGCTACACAAAAATAGAGAACCAGGTATTTTAAAAACTTTTATTTTAAGAACAAGTTGCATAATATTTTTAAAACATTTTGAAATTATATATTTTGTTTTAGAACATTTGGCGTGTACGTTGGATTTTTAAATGAATGTAAATAATCTCACTGAAACACAGGCTCTAAAGATTTAAAAAATTTTAAATTGTTTATTGCTAATCATTTCATTTTTACTATTCTACTGGCAAACTCAAGATATCAATAAGTCTGTACTATCAACAAAAGTAGATTGCTCATTTTTTTTCCCTCATGCCAGTTGTAGATACAACAAAATGGATCAACTATTTTTAGGTCTTAAAATCTTTTAAAGTAGCTTCCTATCTCTAGGACTTGAGGCAAATATGCTAGGTTCAGATCTTTCACACTTTATACCACTTGTAGATGCAACAAACTGGATCAACTGCTTGAATAAAGTGTACCCTTTCATGTCTCACAGTGAAGAAAACTTACTAGTTTGGGTCTCACCCTTACAGAATGTTAGGCTGCCTATTAGGGTGTCTCTTTTCGCTTCCTACCAGTTGTAGACAAAATGAAATGAATCAACTACTTGAATAAATTCATAGCTCTTCCTAACTTTAATAAAGAAAATTAACTTGAGATCTTTCACATCTCAGAGTGAACCTTACCTATCAGTTTTTGTAAATTTAATTTCTATCTTTAGTTCGTACATTTAATTTCTGAGTTTAACAAATGCTCTTATGTAGACTTCAGCAAATCCTAAATAAGTAAAATTCATGGCGCACTACACAAATTTTATGAAAAAACAAAACTAAATACTAGAGAACCACTGTTCATAACTTGAGACATCTCCGGAACAGCCCAGCTGAAGCACAAAGCATCCCCCCCCAACCCCCTGCAAAGAGCGCGAAATACATTTGTTCCCAAAGAATAAGAGAAAGGCATTCACAAAGCATTGGGATCACAAAAACTCCAAATTTATCTAAAATCCAATGTATTTATAGGGACAATTCGAAGATTCCTAGCAAAACTTATTTCTCCCCAGTTAAGAATGTATCAAACCCAGTTTCCATTTTGATCTCAAAGGCATGTGCGGCGCGACCAATTCTCATCAGCGAGGGAGGCAAAGACCCTTCAGGGCAAGACACGGTGAAAATTTGGCTAACTTCCTCTCCTCAGATAGCACAGTACAGATCTTTCCCTGGTCCTGAATGTTCCCTGCGCCCGCCGCCAGCCCCCAAAGCAATGAATGAGTGAGAGAAGGGAATAAAACCGCCAGGTAGGAGAGCGCAGGCGTGCGGGGGTGGGGCCGTGGGTAGAGAAGCGTTGGGGTTGGGGGGTACGACTTTCAAGTAAAACAAAGCAAGAAAAAAACCAAGAAAACCGAAGGGGAAAAAAACAACACGGAGCCTACTGAGGAGGCGCAGCGGCAGCTTCAGCTCCAGCGGTGGCGGCGGCAGCAATGGCGACTACGACAGCGGCCGGCCTAGAAGAGCCGCGGGGCCGCGCCCCCGACAGCGCCGGCCTCGAGCGGCCTCACCGAATTGTAGTGCTCGCCGAGGTTGCAAGCGTAGCGCAGGTACACGAGGATGAGCGGCTTCCGGGTGTACTCCCCGCCGATGACGACAGCGGGCGAATCGGCCTGGATCACCTCGATGGGCGTCTGCAGGACGTGCGACAGGGCCCTCAGCTCGAGCTGGCCTCCCCACGAGGGGCTGCGCACGATGTCGTCGCAGTAGCTCAAGAAGTCTTCGTGGCTGTAGGCGTTGCCGGTGTCCGGGTCGCTGAAGAAGGGCAGGAAGTCGTCCACGTGCTTGCGCATGTAATCGGCGGTGCGTTTCCGCAGGCTCTCTACCGTCACCGAGAACACCAGCTGGTCTTGGATGGCGCGATACATGCAGTGGCCATCGGCCGGGATATCCTTCAGCTCCAGATTCTTGGATCCTAGGATGGCGGCGAGCTTCTCCTCCTCATCGCGGCGGAAGCTAGCCAGGTGCTCCATCTCGGCCTCGGTGATCCTCTCCTGGCGCTCTCTCTCAAGCGCCGCCCTTCTTTCGCGCCTTCTCTGTGCCCGGGACTGCCGGGGAGGCTGGTTCTCAAGATCCATCTTGGCTAGATCTTCCGTGACGGAGTCGAGGTTGCCGTTATCAGGAAAGCTCTCTCGGAACTTCTCCAGCTCCTGCTGGTGCTTCTGCTCCATCTCGGCTTCGAGGCGGGCCACGTCTAGGAGCAACTGCTTTCTTCTCTTTTTGTCGCTCTTGGGGACCGAGTTCTTCATGCCCTGGATACGGGCCTGCAGCTCTTTTTTCTCGCGGTGGTGGCGTCGTATTATCCGCTGTTGCTCACTCTGAGAATCTTCCATGACGTTTACCGGCAGGTGAGGATCGAAGATGGGTGGCAGCCGAAGTACGGGCTATGGTTGTGACTAACAACACAAATCCCGGAACAAGCCGCGAGTCCTCGGCCTCCCCTCGCCGCCGCTGCACTTGATTCACGTCACCAGGTGGTCGCTCTCACCCTACTCACGGTCCTCTGCCATTGGCCACTGGCTTTAATGGCTACGCCCCCTCGAAAGCTCCTGGCACTAGGATTGGCTTCTAGGAGACCCTAAATACACCCCCATTAGACCCCGTAGCAACGATTGCTTCCGGTTTTAGCCAGGTCTGAATCCCGCTCATAGAACCTGGACTTCGAATATTATATGTAGCATTCAGTCTTGGAGAACCATTCGTGGACTCAGTCCCTACTTCATTTCCAAATCTGAGCACAATACAGATGCTGGTCATGCCTGAGAATCACATAACAAATACTCTACCACCAGCTACGTGTGCTCTGACGGTGGACTTCCTTTTACTTCTAGTGTTCAGGATGCAATGAGACTTTCCTATTTTTCAGGTACCCAGACTCGTGAACCTTTACATTTCCTACTGTTCCTGGGAACAGAGTCCTTTCAGGTTAGGTCTCACACTAACTTAAATGTTAGATCTCAGTGTAAGAAGGCAACGCCACTCTTCTTAAACTCACTCATTGCAACTAAGCAGACGCTATGGCCTTTGCTGACAGAATGCAACTACCCTAAACTCTCCTCCTCCTGAGTTTCCCGGCTTCCAAAATGGGCTCCATAGGATACCCGTGAACCACAACAGCTGGCATTCGTTGAGCCAGTTCCGTCTGTTTATTTTGAATCTCTGAACGTTCTAAAACATAAAATATAAAATAAATACAAGCCCTAAGCTCTTCCAAATATGCTCCCATTCTGCCTCACTCTGCTCACCTGTATCTTAAATTCCCAAACAGGAAGGTCCTTGAGACACTCCCCCCACCAAAATACACACAGATATCTTTTTTTTTTTAAGATTTTATTTATTTATTTATTTGATAGACGGAGATCACAAGTAGTCAGAGAGGCAGGCAGGGAGAGAGGAGGAAGCAGGCTCCCAGCTGAGCAGAGAGCTGGATGCGGGGCTTGATCCCAGGACCCTGAGACCATGACTTGAGCCAAAGGCAGAGGCTTTAAACCACTGAGCGACCCAGGCACCCCGCACACACAGATATCTTATTACAAATGAGGAAAGTGGACATTTGTTCAATTTGTTGCATATCTTAAATTTAGCTCCTTTTATTTTTAAGTAGTAGTCCATGATATGGATACATTGTACTTTGTTTAGCCGCTCACCTGTTGAAGAACTTGGGGTTGTTCATGGTTTGGAGTTATTATGAATAAATTTGCTATAAACATTCTTATATAGGTTTTCATGTGAACAAAATTCTCCATTTCTCTGGGAAAAATGCCTAAGAGTGCAAATGCTGTGTCATATTATAAGTGTATTTTAATTTTTTGAGAAATGATTTTCCAGAGTGGCTGTACCATTGTGCAGTCCCACCAGCACTGTGTGAGGAATCCAGTTCTTCTTCATCCTCACCAGTATTTGGTGTTGTCATTATTTTTTATTTTAGTGATTCTAATTAATGTGAAGTGACATCTCACTGTGGTTTTAACTTGTATTTCCCTAGCGGCTAATCAGGTCCAATTTTGCATGTGTTCTCTTGCCATCTATGCCATATCCTCTTGGGTAAAATGTTTCTGTCATTTGCCCATTTTACAATTAGACTGTTTTTTTTTTTTTTTACAGTTGAGTTTTAAGAGTTCTTTATATATTATAGATAATAGTTCTTTGTTGGCTATGTGGCTTGCAAATATTTTCTCTCGCACCGTGACTTTATCTTTTCCATCTTTTCAGCTGGTGTTTCTCAGAGCAAACGTTTTAAATTCTGATGGAGTGCAATTTATTATTTTTTCTTCCTCTGGGTCATGATTTTGGTGTCAAGACTGTTTAGCTAACTCTAGATCCCAAAGATTTTGTCATGTCTTTTACTCAAAGATTTATAGCCTTAGGTTGTAAGTTACATCTGTGATCTATTTTGTGTAAAGTTTGAAGCTTAGGTCTTAGTTTATTCTTTTGCCTGTGGTTGTTCCATTGCTCCAGCATCATTTGTTGGAAAGGCTATACTTCTTCCATTGAATTGGTTTTTCACCTTTGTAAAAAACCACGTTTTGGTATATTGTATTTCCATTCTCATTTGTTCAATGTATTTTTTTGGATTCCCTTGAGACTCTTTGGCCTATGGGTTATTTAGGAGGGAATTATTCATTTCCAAGTGTTTGCAGATTTTCCTGTTATCTTTCTGGTTTTGATTTCAACTTTGATTCCTTTGCAGTTGGAGAACATACATATTTAAACACAATTCATTTAAATTTGTTGGGGTTTGGGGGCGCCTGACTGGCTCAGTGGGTGGAGTATATGACTCTTGATCTTGGGGTGATGAGTTCAAGCCCCATGTTGGGCATAGAGCTTACTTAAAAATTTTTTTTCTGGGGTTTGTTTCTGGCCCAGAATATGTTTTCTCTTGACATATTTTCCATGTGTACTGGAAAAGAACGACTATCCTTTTATGGTTGGGTGACATGTTCTATAAATGTTCTTCAGATCACATTGGTTGATAGTGTTGTTGATTTCTATATACTTCCTGACTTTCCGTCTAACTCTATTACCATTGAGAGAGGAATGTAGGAAGTCTCCAACAGTAATTGTGGCTTTTTCTATTTCTCTTTTCAGCTCTACCAGGTTTTGCTTCACATATTTTGCACCTCTGTTGCAAATTCTGCATACTTAGGATTGCTCTGTCTTTTTGATGGATTCTCTCCTTTAATCATTATGTAATTCCCCTGTCTTTGGCCCTCTCTTCTCTGCTCTAATGTCTATTTTATTTGGTATTAATATAACCACTACTTTTTCTTTATTACTGTTTGCATGATATATATTTTTCTAGCTTTTTATTCTCAACCTCCCAATTATTATTATACTTCAAGGAGTTTTTTGTACATAGCATGTAGTTGGGTCATGCTTTTTAATCCACTCTGCCAATCTCCATCTCTCAATTGGTGTATATAGGTCAGTTACATTTAAGGTAGTTTTTTTAAGGACTTGTTTTCTTTATTTTAGAGAGAGAGAGAGAGCGCGCATGTGCACACATGCAAGTGAGCAAGGGGAGGGGCAGAGGGAGAGGGAATCTAAGCAGACTCCTTCCTGAGTGCTGAGCCCCACACAGAGCCTTGTCTCTCAATCCTGAGATCACGATCTAATCTGAAATCAAGAGTCAAAGCTTAACTGACTGAGCCACCCAGGTGCCCCACATTTAAGGTATATATTAATATGTTAGCACTTAAGTCTGCCATTTTTTTCTGTTTTTTTTTTTCCTGTCTGTTTTCATTTCTGCTTTCTTTTTCCTGCCTTTGGGTTACTGGAACAGTTTTTAGAATTCAATTTTGATTTATCTATAATGTTTTTGTATAACTTTTTATTTTTTTAAGATTTTTATTTATTTATGACAGAAAGAGAGAGAGAGCAAGAGTCGGAACACAAGCACAGGGGGGGCTGGAGAGAGAGAGAAGCAGGCTCCTGGGACTCAATTCCAGGACACTGGGATCATGGCTTGAGCTAAAGGCAGATGCTTAATGACTGAGCCACCCAGACACCCCATATAACTTTTTAAATGGGTGCTCTGGGTACATTTGTGTGTATGTGTATTACCAAAAATCTATGATGTGGTCATTTTACCAGTTTTAATGAAGCTAGGAAATCTTATCTCCTTTTGCATTCCTTTACCCTTGCCCATTTATAACATAATCGCCTTCGATGTCCTCTGTAAATTTAGAACCACATTAATTTTCTAATTCTGGCCTCAACCTTTAAATGCTAGACAAATCAAGGGGAGAAGGAAAGTCTATTGTATTTGTGCATAGTTTTGCTTATCATGTTTTTACTTCCCAATTTTCTAAGATTTCTTCTTTTATATGTACTGTTTAGAAAACTTCAGTTAGCCATTCCCTCATGTAGGTCTCCTTGTGAGAAATGCTCTTAGTTTCCCTTTGTCTGAGAATGTCTTGATTTCCCTTTCATTCCTGAGGGATATTTTCACTGGAGATAGGGCTCTAGATTCACAATTCTTTTCTTTCAGCTTTTGAAAAATGTTGTGTCACTTTTTGTTGGTCTCCATGGTATCCAATTAGAAATTTTCTGTCTTTTGAATTGTTATTTCCTTACTGACAAACTGTTGTTTCTCTTTCTGCTTTGAAAGGTTTTTCTTTTCTTTTTTTTTTTTTGAAAGGTTTTCCTTTGTCTTTAGTTTTCAGATATTTGACTATGATGTATCTTGATGTGGATTTCCTCAGGTTTGCCTCATTTGGGTTTTATTCAGCTTCTCAAATCCTACATTTGTATCTCTTACCAAATTTGAAAATTTTTCAGCCATAATTTCTTTGAATACTTTTTCAGCCACACACTTTCTCCTCTTTAGGACAGGGACTTTAGATCCTTTGTCATTGTCCCACAGGTCCCTGATGCTCCTTTCATTTATTTATTTAGAAAGAGAGTGAGGGGGGGAGGGGGGAATGGAAGAGGGAGAGGGAGAGAATCTTAAGCAGGCTTCACTCCTAGCACAGAGCCCAACATGGGGCTTGATCTCACAACCCTGAAATCATGAACGGAGCCAAAATCAAGAGTCAAACACTTAACCAACTGAGTCACTCAGGCACCCCTAGAAACATTTTTTAAAATAGACTTTAGTTTTTAGGGCAGCAAAATTGAGCAGAAAGTAGACAGAGTTCCTGTATATTCCTTGCTTCCACACAGGTGCAGCTTCCTCTACTATCAACATCCTACACCAAAGTGGCACATTTGTGGTATAATTTTTAATTTTAATTTTTAATTTTTAAAAAAGATTTATGTATTTGAGAGAGAGAGAGAAAAGGAGAGAGAGGGAGGAGTGGAGGGAGAGAGAGAGAGGATCCTCAAGCAGATTCCCCGCTGAGTGTGGAGCCTGACATGGGGGCTCAATCTAAAGACCCTGAGATCATGACCTGAGCCAAAATCAAGAGCCTAACCAACTGAGCAACTCAGGTGCCCCTATTTTTTTTCAATTTTTAATTAAAAATTTTATTGAAATATAATTGACATTATATTGGATTCAAGTATGCAACATAGTGATTTGATATTTATATACATTACAAAATGATCACCATGATAAATCTTGTTACCATTTGTCACAATACATAGGTTTTACAGTATCACTGACTATATTCCCCATGCCATACCAGAATGGCACATTTGTTACAGTCAATTAACCTACACTGACACATTATTATTACCCGAGGTTCACAGCTTACTCTATTTTTAAGTAATCTCTACCCCTTATATGGGTAGCTTAATCTCTACCCACAATATGATCAAGAGTGTCATGCACTACTGACTGAGCCAGCCAGGTGCCCCTCACAGCTTCCTTTAGAGTTTTTTCTTGGTGTTGTACATTCTATGGCTTTGGAAACAAATATATTGACATGTATCCACCATTACATTATCACACAAGATAGTTTTGCTTCCTTAAAAATTCCTCTGTGCTAGGGCAAGGGGTGGTTCAGTCAGATGAACATCCAACTCCAGATTTCAGCTCAGGTCATGATCTCAGGGTCCTGAGATTAAGGACCCTTAAGATTAAGGTCCCCCTTAATTTAAAAAATTTTAAAGATTTTACTTATTTATTTGACAGAGATTGTGAGAGAGCACAAGCAGGGGGAGCAGAAGGCAGGGGGAGAGGGAGAAGCAGTCTCCCTGAGGAGAAGGGAACCAGATGTGGGGCTTGATCCCATGACCCTGGGATCATGACCTGTACTGCAGGCAGACACTTAACCCAGGTGACCCACCCCCTTTACAAGTCTTTGTCAGATAATTCTACTAGCTCTGTCATATCAGTTTGGCCATATGTCTATTGTCTTTTTTTTAAAATTTGGTTTGAGATCTTTCTGTTTTCTAAGTATTATTTGATGGAAACCTGCATATTTTGGGTATATGTCATGTTAATCTGAAACGCATTTATAGCATCTATTTTGGCTGCTCTCCTCTGACACTGCCACCATTTGGAAGGAGGAGTGTTGTATCATCACTGCAAATAGAAATAGAAGTCCAGGTACCTCGCTTGGCCTCCACTGATCCAAAGGGAAGCCCTTCATTACAGCTGGATGGGTCTGAGAGCCTCTGCTTCACAGGAAGCCTCCACTGATGGTTTTCTGACTGGGAAGGGTTGGAGTGCTGAATTACTGCTTCCTTTGTCATTACATCATCTGACCCACTTTATCTTCGGGCAGTGGTAAAAGTCCTAACTCTCTACTAGGTCTTCTCTGACCTAGTAGCTCAGGGGAAGTGAGGGGGTACTTCATTCCTGCCAAGTGGGGGTGGAATTCTAGGCTCTCCACATTGTTTCTACTAATGTATGTAGGTAGGTCTTGTTACTTGCCAGTGGCAATGAAAGTCCTTGCTCTGTACTTGGCCTTCTCTGATACCATGCCAGCAAGGGATAGGGTTGGGGTTTTTGGAACCTGTCATTACAACCTCATGAGTGTGGAAGTCTAAGCTCCACTTAGTCTTTGCTACTGGGGCTGGGGAGAGGGCCACAGTTTGTTCTCTGGTTTTGGTTGGAGTAGAGTGATTCTTGTCTAAACAATTTGTGTATTGCTAGGTTGATGTGTTCCTTATTCTTCTGCTAGAGAGAACAGACTTTGACTGAGGCTTTTTTTGGGGGGGGGGGCGGTCTCTGTAAACCTGGGTTGTTAGCTTCTTCATTGCCAATTCTGGGATCTAGGAGGTAAAAAGAAAATCCATGTCATTCCTCCCATGCTGAGAACCTAAGGGGTCTGCCTTCTTCTCTCCACCTTTCATAGTCTTCTTATGTTTGTTTTGTACAGAATGCCCAGGGTTTTTAGTTGTAGCAAGAGGAATAGGCAAAATATATCTATTCCATCTTCCCCCTTTTTATTTTAAATGAACAGAAATACTTCACACTCTCCTATACTGTCATTTTCATGATTCAAAGAAATTAAATACTGTGACTTAAAACACATCAAAACATGATAATTTTTTAGAGATTTTATTTATTTGACAGAGAGAGATCACAAGTAGGCAGAGAGGCAAGCAGAGAGAGAGAGAGAGAGAGGAGGAAGCAGGTTCCCTGCCGAGCAGAGAGCCCGATGTGGGACTCGATCCCAGGACCCTGAGATCATGACCTGAGCTGAAGGCAGAGGCTTAACCCACTGAGCCACTCAGGTGCCCCCAAAGCATTGATAATTTTAGAAAACCATTATGTTGATCCTGAAAGAGACATCTTTTAGACTCTGATAGCATGATAGTAATGGTCACGCAGAGTGTGCTTATTTGCTGCAATCAAGATTGCTTTTTCAGATTCTGCAGAGGGGATAACAGGTCCCTTTGAATGTCAAGCCCCATTGCATGGGTTTGTTTTTGTGGCCGGAACTGAAGAAAAACCAGCTTTGCAAATGTTGAGCTTTCTTATCCGTAGTTTGTGTAAGGAAACCATAGCTATTGTAATGGGAATGTGCCTTTTCCAGCTCTGCACTCTCTAGCTCTGCCCCATAACACCCTCCCCCACCTTCCCACAACACACAACCTCTCAGCTGGAGATTATGATTCAACTTCCAGGGCACATGCCACACATCTCCAGCAATGGATGGACTGCCGCTTTTCAGGCAGCTCTCTCTGAATGTCAGTTTTCACATTTGAGAAGGCAGGGAGTTCAAGGTTACCTTTTCCAATAATAAGCTCTGGGAATGGTGATGGGCCGTCTTGTCGAATAGCATATGCTTTGCCAGTTAGTAAGGTGGGAGGGGCAAGAGAATTAATGTCTATCTTGCAGGTGGCTTGTTATGATTAAATGTATGTGAAGGACCCAGCTCAGTGCCTGGCACCAAGAAAGATAAGAATAAACAGCAGTTTCTTCCCTCTACAGTACCTTAGTGCCTA
This sequence comes from Neogale vison, assembly GCF_020171115.1. NCBI lineage: Eukaryota > Metazoa > Chordata > Mammalia > Carnivora > Mustelidae > Neogale > Neogale vison. The sequence goes on from NC_058105.1 coordinate 71,858,874, forward strand.
CCTCCCAGCTTCTGCTCCCCACTCCACTCTCTTACATCCTCCCCTTTCCACCTCACCACCTCCATTTCTCCTCCCCTCTAGAGGCCACCAGACATGGTAGTTTTCATAGTAATCAGCTTCTCCATTAGTTTGGAGTTTAATGGTCCCTTAGCGTCTGTCTGGACTGGGTTCCCAGCTCACATCAGAAGGAGCTTTCCAGTGAGCTCAAGAGCTGTTGAGAAATTGTCATACATAAGCCGTTATATTTAAGTTGTTACAATGATATTTCAGTGTAAAGAGAGAGGATGTAAAGAAATTATTTCATCTTGGGACGCCTGGGTGGCTCAGTCGGTTAAATGACTGCTTTTGACTCAGATCATGATCCTGGGGTCCTGGGATTGAGGTTGCATTGGGCTCCCCGCTCAGTGGGAAGCCTGCTTCTCCCTCTGACTCTACCCTTCCTCCCTGCTCATGCTCTTTCTCTCTCTCTCTGGCAAATAAATAAATAAGGTCTTTAAAAAAAAAAGAAATTATTTCATCCTGTCCAGGGCTCACAATTCCTGAAAATCTGGAGAATTACTCTGTCTCAAACACTTTCTGATGAAGGATTACTTCACTGGGCTGTAGGTGTTGGAATGTGTAAGGGATTTTGTGAGATTAGACAACAGGGAAGTTGTCATTGAGGGTTTTTTAACTCATCATCAAGGATTTGCTTTTTCTTCATCCTCCCACCTAGCCCTTAAGGATCAAAGGTCACATTGAGTTTCCTGTTGTGTTCATGCTTGATTTCTGTATTGACCCTTTTGTTCCTGACCTTGTTCTTACCCTTCACCTGCTTTGCTACCCTATTCATTCGTTTCGGTTGCCGTTCATCCATCCTACTATATGCCAGGCATTGTTCACTATGGATATAACAGTGAACAAAATAGACTAAGATCCCTAACCTCAAGGAGCTTGTGGTTGAGTAGGGAAAGACAGACATGAAAATAAGTAACTATACAATGACATGCAAAATTGAAGCTGAGCTTTTGGACAGAGGTTCACCGTCACTAGGGTTCTTGTCTTGCTTCTTCCTTTGTTCCTCCTCATTGATGGTTTATTTACTAGGAGTAGCTTCTCCTGTCTCCCTTCCACATCTGCTAAGAGATTGCATGAATACACATGGGAGAGTTTGAAACTCATTACTGTAGGTAGGGGTGAGTCGTCTGGGAGAAATGGGTGTGTGGGCTCACAAAGGCTGGGGCTATTTGGAAATAGGAAAGGTATCCATTGTGCAACCCTCTAAGGCATTAAAGAGTGGCTCTGGAACCTTCCAGCTTCATGAGTCTTGGCCTTGCCTGTCCTCCTTCATGAACCTCATGTTCCGGTTTCTTGGTCAGGCCTCTTATCTCCTGATCATTCTTAGTTTGCCAGATGAGAGAAAGGGAAAAGTGGCATGTAAGCCAGAGTACCTAAAAGCCTTGTCCAGCAAGCAGAAGAGATGGATGAGATGGGGATGAGTATGAGATATGTAGGAAAAATCCCCTAGCATAGCAGCAACACCTTTGAGAGAGTTTAACTAAACCGTTCAGTGCAAGGGATGGGGAGCTAACCTGATTTCCGGGGCAGCTGGGAAAGCAAAGGTTACACACAGACCTCCTGGACCAATGAGCTGGGTCTGGTCTGTGGATGTGGTGGACATGGTCTGGCTGTGACTGTCACAGTATGCCAACTGCTAACCATGTGATCCTGGGTTACTGGGCTGCCAAAATTAGCAAATAAAGGTCCGTGACTCAATTAAATCTGACTTCAGATAAACAATGAATAGTGTTGTAGTAGAAGTATGTCCCGTATGAGATTTGCCCTCCTGCATTTTATCTGGTAACCCTTCCTGGCTGAAGTGAGAACTGCTATGTAAGGGAAGGACTATTTTTTGTCTGTTTCCAGAGGTCTAGAATAGGACCAGTGGGGAGTTGGGCCAGGTTCTGAGAGCAGGAAGAAGGCTTTCATTGGCTGGGGACTAAGTGAAGGCTGTGGGGAGCCCTCCTTGGGTGACTTGGAATTAGGAACCTCAGAGAGCCCTTCCAGCTCTGATAATCTCTGAGTCTCAGGATCTCCAGGGATTTTGAGAGGATGGGGTGGGGGCATAATCGAGGGGGATAGGACTGAGGACTGGAAGCTCTCAAACAGTCTGGATTGTTTCCCACTTTGGTGTTAGGATGGTGGGACACAACCAGATATGTCAGCTGGGCACATGGCCTTCTGTGTGCCCATGGAGAAGGAGAGCTTCTAGAATATTCCAAATGTTCGCACTGTCATTGAGTCTGCTCTTGGGTTTATGACACCCTTTCTCCAAGGTAGCACTGCTTGGAGAGAAGTTCCTCTGAGGGCAGGCCCAGGTGAACTCTGGGCTCTCCTCAGTGCCCTGCCCTCCTCTCTCCACTTCTTTCAATCATTGTGACAGCAGCAACCTACCTGTGGACACCATTTTACCATTCATGAAAAAATTGTCCATCTATCACTTGTCTGGATTCTCACATTCTCACATTTACCTTTGAGGATATCAATCCCCAAAGATTTATCCAGGCTGAGCTTCCACCCGCTTGGGCATTTTGATAACAAATGTCAGAGTATGCCTACTGTGAGTGTCAGGAGCTGGCCATATGAAAACAGAGTACCATCTGGTTTCTGCCACTATCCCCCCCCACCCCTCCAAGAGCTCTCAGACCAGGTTGGGAGGGTGAGGAGCCAGCATTGGTGGACAGATGCATGAAGAGGCACAGGGATAACAAAACAAGTCCTCAGGGGGCCCTGGGTGGCTCAGTTGGTAAAGTGACTGCCTTTGGCTCAGGTCATGATCCCAGAGTCCTGGAATTGAGTCCTTCTTTGGACTCCTTGCTCCGCAGGGAGTCTGCATCTCCCTCTGACCTTCTCCCTCTCATGCTCTCTCTCTCAAATAAATAAATAAATAAATAAAATCTTAAAAAACCAACAACAACAATAAAACAAGTCCTTACGGCCAGGCTTGATGTGAAAGATGACTTTCTCAGGAGTGGCTCAGTAGAGGGGGTAGCCCACAAGCCTCCCCCAATCCCGACTCCCTGCCACTTCCCCCCCTCCTCACATTCTTCCTCTCCAGCAGGCAGCTCTTCCACTTTTCAAGCAGGCCACAGTCTCCACTTGCTACCATAGCACTGGCCCCCAGACATGTCCCTGGGCCCAAAACGGTTGGCCCGCATCCCATCCCAGCCAGGCAGAGGCAGTTTCTTCTTGGCAGGGAAGTGCAGATCCTTTCCGCTAACTCCCTAAGAGTCATGCAGAACCTTCCCCTCCCCCAGCGGCTCTTTGGTCAAATACTGTCTTTTGTGGAATTCCAACTGAAAGCAGATTAAAACAGAGCTGATGTGCTGTTTCCAGTCGGGTCTGGCAAGTCAAGTCCTCTGCTCCATCCCTGCTGTATTTGCCCCTGAAGCATGTCTCCAAAAGCCCAGGGTCAGGAGGACACATCTTAGAAACCAGCAACTAGCCTTGCTAGCCACCTTAGGGACTGCTGGTCTCACAGATACCCTCTCCCAAATGGTGGCCCGAACTAAGCTTCTAATTTGTTCCACCCACCCAGCAAGAAGTTGCTCTTTCTCCTATATTCCCCATCCCCACGATCCACTCAGGGAAGGAGTCAGAACCTTGACCATCCCCTGTAGCTCCTCTTTATCCTCACCTCCACACCAAATGCCCCAGCTGGATGATTTCTCATCTGTCAGGCCTTCTCTGTCCCTTGCCTCTCACCTGTGTTTAATGTTCATGGAGCTTTGTTCCCTAGGAGGGGATAGTCTCAGAAGGTCTCCCTAACAGGAACCTAAATAAAGAATAGGCTACTTCTATCTGAAACAGTAAAGTCAGTTTAATGAAGACAGAAATTTGGGCCAGTAGGCCTTTCTGGCGTGGGGAAAGTCCCAAGGAGCCAATCAACTTACTCTCTGTGGAGGCAGAGCTGGGACTGCAAGTCTGCGTTGGCGAAGAGAAACAGGTGGGCCTATGTGTCCGTCAGGGGAACATCCTGGATGCTGGGCCTTGATAGTCACCCTGTACCCTACAGTTGTCCTCATGTGGTATTTGGCATGAGTCACCATCCCTGCTCAGAAGCTAATCGTGCCTCCTCAGTGTCCACAAGATTAAGACCAAACTCCTCGTCCCCGTGTCCAGACTCTTTCCGAGATTGTCTCTGCTACCTTTGGCAGCCTCAATTCCCACTAGCCTCTTTGTAGAACCAATATTCCCACCAAGCAGGGGAGCTGCCCCCTAATACCCTCCATGTATTTCCCCAAAAACTGGATGGGACTAGGCTGGATGCAAGGAAGTTACCGAGGCCCAGGTGGGACCCATGGTGGGTGCTGACCAATGGGACTCCCCTGGAGAGGCACCTGCTTCAGAAGAAACACCCAGAATCCAGCCACTTCTCACCATCCTGATTGCCATCGATCTGGCCTGAGCCACCATCATCTGACCCATGGATGACTGTCCTAGTCCCTCAAAAGTCTCCTCCTTCTTCACTGGCCTTTTAAAACCATAAGGAAATCCTGTTTCTTTTCTTTCCTTTTTTTTTTTCTTCTTTCTTTCTTTCTATCTATCTTTCTTTCCTTCCTTCCTTCCTTCCTTCTTTCTTTTTTGAATCTGTCACTCAAAACCTCACATGGGCTCTCCCATTTCAATCAGAGTAAAAGGTCAATGCTGCAAACCATCTGGCCCTAGCAAGCTCTCTGGCCTCTCCTTCCTCCTCTTCTCTCCTCACCCAGCTGGAATCTTCTGTTCCTCAAAACCCGTAAGACACACCCCACCTGAGGGTGTGTGTACTGACTGTGCCCTCTATCTGGAACATTCTCAGTTCAGACATCCAAATGACTCACTTCCTCACCTCTTTCAAGCCTTTGCCCAAATGCCACCTTTTCCATGTGTGGCGTTCCCTTTTAAAACTGGGAGGCCTGCGATTCCTGCCTAATTCCTCCTCCACCCACACCGGCACTCCAGATCCTTCTCATTTTGCTCAAACTCTTTTCCTTTTCTCATAGCACTTACCACCTCATAACACACGATGTAATTAGTTAATTAATTGATTTCTATCATCTGTCTTTGCCCACTGGAGCATAAACTTTACCAAAGCATGATTTTTAAAAATATGTTTTGCTCACTGATCAGCTGCCTAGAACAGTCCCTGGCATATACTATGCTTTCCGTAATTATATGTTGCATCAGGAAACCCTTCCAGTCTTGCACAATTTCATCCACTTGGCTCACAGCACACACCTGGCTGGACTTAGATGAATTCATACTCATACCTCTCTAGAGCACACGGACACATGCTTGGAGATGCCACCTACTGGTGTGGATATATAATTGTAGGTTGATAGCTAGACATTTTCCCCTTTGAATATATATATATATATATATATATATATATACACACACACACACACACACACACATACAAAGGCCACATGTACACATGCACAGGCATAGACAAATCACATTTTTAAAATTAAGGGCTTTTTGCTTATTTGTTTGTCAGGGAGAGAGAGCGAGAGAGCGAGAACAAGCAGGGGGAGCAGCAGGCAGAGAAAGAGGGAGAAGCAGACTCCCTGCTGAGTGAAGAACCCGATGCAGGGCTTGATTCAAGGACTCTGGGATCATGACCTAAGCTGAAGGCAGATGCCTAAGCGACTGAGCCTCCCAGGTGTCCCTTAAATTAAGTTTTTAAGAAAAGATTTAATTTATTTATTTGACAGAGATCACAAGTAGGCAGAGAGGCTGGTGTGGGGGGGAGCAGGTCCCCTGCTGAGCAGAGAGCCCGATGCAGGGCTTGATCCCAGGACCCTGAGATCATGACCTGAGTCGAAGGCAGAGGCTTAACTCACTGAGCCACCCAGGTGCCCCTAAATTAAATTTTAATATTGACTTGAGGAACTTTTTAAGCAAAATTCAATTATAAAAACATTTCAAACCTTCAGAATAGTTGAAAGAATTGCACAGTGAACAGCCACCACCTAGACTGTACAAATAGTGTTTTGCTACATTTGATTGATTGTACATCTATCTATCCACATATTTCTCTGTCCATCCATCAATACATCTTATATGCATCTCAGGGTAAATTGTTGCCATTGGCATTCTTTTCCCCTAAATACTTCAGCATTAAGGGGAATTCAATATTTATTTGCTTTTTAGGTAAAATGAACGTGTAAAGAAATGCACACATCTTAAGCATACACTTACTGAGCTTTGACAAATGAGTTTTTGACCTGTGTAACTCAAAGCTCTGTCAAGATGGAGAACATCATCATCAGCCCCCAAATTTCCATTATGCCCCTTCCTAGTCATTTTGCTAGCAGGGCAACCACTACTCTGATGTTTTTCACCATAGATTATTTTTTGCCTCTTCTGGAATTCCATGTATACAGAATAATTTGATAGGTGCTCACATTTATTTATTCATTCCACACAAAAATTTATTCAGCACCTACCCAATGCTCGTAGACCTCTATCTCATGTCTGTTCACGGGGAGTAATGAGTTCTCCGGTACTGACCAAATGACTGAAGGTGTTTCTAGGCATGGCCTCTGGCCTCATCTCTTGTTCCCTTGCATTTGCATTGTCTTTGAGAGACCACACACACAGGTGGGCCTCATAAATAGAAATGCAGACCACTGGTTCCTGGCTGCCCACCTCTCTCCGCATCCACCTGGGCTCTGGAGGACCCTGGTCAACCACAAGCCCCTCCCACTCACTTCCCACACCAGAGCTTCATCGACATTGTTCTGTGCAGGTGAGCCAGGGTGTGTCACAATCTCAGCCGAGGCTGTGCCCAAATGGGTGAAAGTGCCCGTGGGTAGATAGCTGGAAGGAGCTGGGCAAGCAGAGGTGACGTGTGTCCCTGCTATCATGTGTAGGGGTGGGAGTGGGGGGGTGGAGACTAGTGGGGGGCTGGCGCACAAAGCATGAAAAGAGGAAACCTCAAAGGCTCCTGAACAACAGGGTCTGGGAAGCCAAAGGAGTAGCACTTACCTGGAGCCTCTGAAACCCTGAACACGATGCTCTTGCCCTCCAAAAAGGACCTTAAGACTGCCCTGGAGGTTTTTGCTGTTTTCCAGTGGGCCTTGAGTGTCTTTGTCATCGGTGAGTCTTCAGCCTTCCATAGGGTGATCATCTGGTGTGGTCTTCCCAGGACTGAGAAGTTTTAGGGTTGAGTGCGGTTTTGAATGCCAAAACCTGGGTTGTCCCAGACAAATCTGGGTGACTAATCACCTCGGCGTCTCGCCTGACTTGCCGGGGCACAGTACTCGTGGAATATGGCGTACATGAGGGTATGTTTGGGTGTGTGCCTATGCGGGAGTGCATGTGCGTCTGTGTGTGTGCAAACGAGCCTTGATGCCAATGTGTATGGTGAACCCTCCTGGGTCTACACTGGGGCACGCAGGGCATGTGTGGGGAAGATGGGGAGCAGTGCCATCGAGGTTCCTCAAGGAAAAGGACTTAGCTACAACCTCATGCACTTGAGCAGCTGCCTGGTGGTGGATGGAGGCTCTGAAAGCCCATTGCCTGGAACAGTTCATCCATCTATCCAGCCATTTTCCCCTACTGTCTACACCACAATTGCTTTGTGGAAACTACATATACACTGGCCATTGTGTCCTGGATTTTAGAGAAAAGCAGCCCTGTGTGTGTGTGTGTGTGTGTGTGTGTGTGTGTGTTTGAGTGGGTGGGGGGAAGCTGGAAAAAAATTCTCATTTGTCAGGTGGTCTAGGTGAGGATAAGCAGGAGGCAAGGGTGTGAACCAATGATCTTGTAGGATAACTGGGAAGGAAGAACTCAAGTTGGCCTTGGGAATCCAGGACTTGCTAGTCATTCGGGAGAGTGGGCTAGAGGACAGGGAATGGGAAGCTCGGAGGCCTGCCTGGAGTGGACACCAGGACCCCTCTGTGCTGAAAGAGCGGTGTTATTCTAGGAATGATTAGCAGTCAGAGCTGGAAGAGCCCAGCAGAAAGGAATTCATATGTATTCGTGACTTCGTACCAGATATTTTCACACCTATTATTTCCTTGTAGCCTCCTGCCAGCCTTATGAGGTAGAAGCTATCATTATGCATAATAATATATACTAATAGCTACACACACATAATAAGTGTGAATAATATTAGCTAACATTAATTGCACCCGTTTTCGTGTCAGGTACTGTTCTAAGCCCCTTATATGGCTAATAAGCTCCATTTGTACGGATGAGGGTGCTAAGGGGCACGAGGCATTAAGTGGTCTGTCCAAGATCACAGAGCTGAGGAAGCCGAGGGGCTGTCCTGGGAGTTGAGCCCACAAGGATCTGATTCCAGTCAGTGGGATCTCTTCCCTACCTCTTGCATCGGCTCGTTCACTGCCAATCCTTGCAGCTGGGTCTGGGTCTGGCACATACTAAGCCAGAGGGTGCTCTAATCCCTAATTGTCTCATTTTAAGTTTCTGTTCACTGCCTGTTCACAACCTTTGCCCATTTTTCTCCTGAATGAGTTGACTCTTGAAGGGCATGCAGGAAGTCGGGGAAGAAGGACGAGTGTTCAGGGCAGTGCGTGGGTAACCTGAGGCAAGGCTAGGATGGGGAGAGCGTAAAGCGTCCAAGGATCTGTGGGTGGTGAAGTGGGGTGAGGGGCAAGAGGCCCAGAACTGACGCCTGATGTGTATCAAATAAGTGAATGGGATAGAGAAGAGGACGCTGGAGAAGCAGACAGGGGATGATTGTGCCAGGCACTGCCAACTAAGGAAAAGAGGCTTTCTCCTGAGGGCCATGGGGAGCCATGATAGGGTTTGGCACAGGGCAACAATGTTGGGTTTGTGTTTTCAAGAGCTCACTCTTGCTCTCTATAGAGCACTGGTTCTGGGACGAGGCTGTTGTTTGTATCTGTCTAGGAAGAGGAATGCACACAGGAGGGGAGGAAAGGGGAGACTGGAGAAACCGGAATGGATTTAATATGGCCTGATGATCAGAAGACATGTGTGACAGAAATAGAAGAGGCAAGACAGAGGGCGTAGGGCCCACTGTGAGGGGGCAGAGGAGGCTGAAGGAGGAGAGTGGCTGGAAGAAACATTAGTACAGGGAGAAAACTGTGCCAGGGAACCCTTCATTAGAGACCAATGGTGGGGCATACAGAGATGTGGTGTGGAGCAGGCAGAAGGGCTCTAGGCCTGGGCCGCAGGAGATGGAGGTTCCAGTGTTCCCCCGATCCGTGCTAGCTCACGTGGGGTGGGTGAAGCCTTCCCAGCTCTTCACCCATATCTTCAGATATGGATTCTTCTCTCTTTGGACCCTGAAGGCCTCGAGAAGAGACCTTTGCACTAAGTCTGTGAGGAAGAGAAGGCAGATAGGGGCCGTGTGAGTCCCACTCGTGGGAAATGGCGGATCGGGGACTCATCTCACTGCCCAGGCACTCCACCTGAGGCCACGCTGCCTCACAAGATGTCCCCGACACTGTCTGGGTTAAGCAAAGCCTCGGCAAAACAGGGAGGTCTCTTCTGGACTAGACCCATTTCTCTCTTTCTCAACAAAGTCCAGTAGTCTTAGAAAGGGCAAATCAAAAGGCTAAAACCATGGGCCTTAGATTTCTTCCCTAGAGGCAGTCACTTCTAGATTTTTCTTCTGCTATTTATCTCCAGGTTCCTACATTTTACTACTTAAGATGTCTACAGATTACTATAGTATTTCTGACTGGATGGCTTTAGACGTTATTACTGATTTCCTGATGTGGAAGATGAGAATTTGGCTCTACCTGCTGTTGCTAGATCTTTCCTCTTCCTCCATCCTCCCGAGACTGTAATAGTTTGGCTCAATGCCTTTATCACTAGTGGAGCCATTTTGTGTACTGAGAGCCTATGTCCTTGCCTGTGACAACTTTCTGTTTTCCCTGAACTCATCGTCGTCTCATTCTAAATTTCTTTTGTTATCTATCAGATAGCCATTAACTACACCAAGTCATCTTTGAATGCTCCACAGACATAGTGATCTCTCCATATGTGTGAACACATCAGGAATCTATAGGTCCTCCCCCACTGCTTATTTCCTGGAGGATATGGCTACTGGAGCCCAGCATCCTCTTGTTACGAAGCACTGGTCTTCTTAACGCACAGCTCTCACCTCCAGGGCCCTTCAGGCACCACAGGTGCACAATTTAAGAAGGTGCTCACTCTCCAGGTTGTGCGAGTGTTGGGTCAGTACTTGCTTGACCCTGGGAGTGTTTTCTTCCATTTTGTGCCCTAGGCACCTGGCTGGCTTTGCCCTAGCCCTGGACCTGGTCATTTCCTCCCTCTGTTGGCTCCTTTCCTGTCCCCTGCTCTGATCCTGTGCTTTCCTCTGTCTTGGCTGACTCCCTTATCTTCAAGGAGCCCATCCTCCGGTAGTTTCCTGAGAAAGAGACATGGGAGACAACCATCTCAGACTGTATGTCTGAGATTGTCTTGATTCTACTTTTATGCTTGATTAATAATTTGGCTGCATACCGAGTTCATCTTAGCTGTCTGTGTTGAGTGCAAGTGTCTGAGTCTAAAGTCTCTTTGGTTCCATTTGTGGAGAGTAGTCCTTCGCATTGTCCAACTGTGTAGGGGAGGAAAGGGGGCCTGGAGCTCTAACTTCCTCTTCAGTAGACTCTCAGTCAAGGCCCGTGCCTCACACTGCTTTTGTGTGACACCTGCTGGCTCTAGAGTCTGAGTGTTTCCCAGATTCTCCAGCACAAACAGGCTTGGTCCTATAGCCATTTCCCAGGTGGGTGACCAGTTTTCAATTTTCTTTGTCTGAAGTCAGTTACTGCCTCCTTCATCTACTTTCCAGCATGCGAATATCCTGCAGGCATCTCCCGTCCACTGTTGTTTGTCTCTGTCGAATTCTTTTTTTCACTGCAGAGTTGTATCTTTTAAAAACATTCTTTGGGGGGGGGTGTGCCTGGGTGGCTCAGTTGGTTGGGGGTCTGCCTTCGGCTTGGGTCATGGTCCTGGTGTCCTGGGATCGAGCCTCGTGTCAGGCTCCCTGCTCGGCGGAGAGCCTGCTTCTCCCTCTCCCACTCACCCTGCTTGTGTTCCCTCTCTTGCTCGCTCTCTCTCTCTCTCTCTGTCAAATAAATAAATCTTAAAACAACAACAACAAACTCTTAGGATAATTTTCATGAGGCCTTGGCAAGGAGTCAAGGTAGAAAAAAAGAAAAAAACAGCTTGTGTTCAGTCTGCCACGCTCAGTTAGAAGTGTGTTCTGTTTTCTAGCCTTTGGTTTTACCCGCTTTCTCTCACAGCTAGCTGTCTTAGTCACAGCTGTTTTAAAAATGGAGTCTGTTCATATTTCTGAGTGTGGCTCCCTAGGACTCGTCTCCATGAAGTCCATCCTAACTACTCTACCCTACAGTGCTCCTATCTCACTGGAGCCTGATACAGCCCAGGTCCTTATTGGGTCCCAGCTTGCGTTGTCTTTTGTTTCCTATTTGCCAATTGGTGTGCTCCCAGCCTGGCTGAAGTTGGGTCTTCTCTTTCTCTGGTATTCCCTTCACTGACGCCTCACAGAGAAGATCTGGAGAGAAAAATGTGAGCATGGGGGAAAACCGTTCCTGACTCTGTCTTTCCTGGACTCCCAGCCTCCGAAGGTTAGATCTTAGATCAGAGTGGCCCATCGGTGGCTCCCCACTGTTGAACACAGCTCAGAGCAGGGCCAGGGCACGTCCTGGGAAGCATATGGCTTACAGCATGGGAAACAGCTGGAGAGGAAAGCACCTTGCCTTCCAGATCCAAAACAGGGGTCCCTAGGACTGACAGGATAGGGAGGGCTGGGGACGTGGGCACGCAGACCCCGTGCTAGGGTGAGAAAAGGGGAGAGGAGTATTTGGTGAGTGTGGGTGAGTGTGTGTAACCTTGGGGTGGAGAGCCCCCGGAAGGGAGGGCAAGTGGGAAGGACTGTTTACAATTCATTAACTCTGGGCTGGGCTCCTTCCAGTCTTCACCGTAATCTCTGTCAACATCTACCTGGTGCTGTTCACGTCATACTGGCCCGTCACTGTGCTCCTTCTCAGCTGGCTGGCTTTCGACTGGAAGACACCCCAGCGAGGTAAGGGTCCCTCTGGGGCTGTGTTGCCACTGGCCACACGCTCTCTTCTATCTTCTTCTCATAGTCCTGAGAGGCTCCGGTCAACTCCCAGGTGGCCCTTTAGCTTGTTTCTGCTCACTGGGTTAGAGAAGCTGAGGGAAGAAGCCTTTTCAAAATGCTGGAAAGGCCTAGAACAGACCTGGAGTGGGTTCGGGGAAAAGCAGTGGGTAAAGCAGCAAGCTGGGCCTGTCCTAAATCGGCCCTGATATGACATCATTCGCCTCCGTTGTTGCTTACAAGGCCAGGTGACAGCAGGGGGTGAGGGGATACCCTGCAGCTGGCCCAAAGGGGCTCTGGAGGAGACAATGGGGGTGGACAAAACGTGGCTACTGGGGCACCTGGGTGGCTCAGTTGTTAAGCGTCTGCCTTCAGCTCAGGTCATGATCCCAGAGTCCTGGGATCGAGCCCTGCATCGGGCTCGTGGCTCACTGGGAAGCCTGCTTCTCCCTCTCTCACTCCCCCTGCTTGTGTTCCCCATCTTGCTGTGTCTCTCTGTCAAATAAATAAATAAAATCTTAAAAAAAAAAACAACAAAAACGTGACTACTTTAGCTCTGTTTTCAGGGGGCCGCCGGATTGACTGTGTGAGGAGATGGTGCATATGGAAACAGTACTGTGATTACTTCCCCCTCAAGGTGAATAGCCCCAGGTCCTCCCACCCCCAACTTGTGTCCTGGGCCCAGCCCCAACTCCGGGCCAGCAGTTGGGCCAGGGTGGAGGTTGGGGTCATCATTCCCATTGAGCCCCATGTGAATGATGCCCCCCATCACTTTGTGTTACCCACCTGCCTGGCTGGACATGGCCACAATTTCCCTGCCTGGGCTCTGTCTGGAAGAGGAGTGCCCTTCCTTGGCCATTCCCCTCCTTACTCCTCTCTCCTCCACAGCTTTTGAAGACTCATGATATCTCCCCCAACCACAACTACATCCTTGTGTGCCACCCTCATGGGATCTTGTCCCACTCATGCTTTGGCCACTTTGCCACAGATACCTCAGGCTTCTCCAAGATCTTTCCCGGTATCACTCCTCATATTCTCACCCTGGGAGCCTTTTTCTGGGTGCCGTTTCTCAGAGAGTATGTCATGTCTTCAGGTGAGTTGGCTCCTAAGATGTAAAGCCAAAGGAAACATGGCTCCCCCAGGGAGAAGTGTTAGGGGAATGGGAGAGAGGCAAGGCCAACTCGGTGATCCTCTCCAGTCTTAGAAAGCTACCTTAGGCTCACCTGCATGACACGAGGCTCTTCCCTCCTTTGAAGAGGTAGGGAGGAAAGTTAGGAGGTTGGGGAAGTGGCCAATGAGCTTTCAGTGTTTTCTGCCCCTCCCCTCCAGGGGCCTGCTCAGTGAGTCAAGCGTCCATGGACTTTCTGCTCACACACAGAGGCAAAGGCAACATGCTGATTGTGGTTGTTGGTGGCCTGGCAGAGTGCAGCTATAGCCTGCCAGGCTCTACTACCCTGTTCTTGAAGAAACGGACTGGCTTTGTACGTGTGGCCCTTCATCATGGGTAAGGACAGCTCTGAAAGCCCAGCATGGAAGGAGTAAGGGATTTTTGAGGAAGCGATACTTAAAAAGGGAGGTGGAAAGCAGCCTCTATGTGGGAGTAGAGTCTGGAACTGGGTCCTCGAGGTATTTCTACTTATGAGGAAAAGCTGGAGGGCCAGCCCTCAGCTCTTCTCCCTCACGCTAGGGTCTCATCTGGGCCGGTCCCTCTATAAAAGGCCACTGGCCACAAGCTCATGTCAGAGAGACCCCAAACTGCTGTGTGGGTTAGAGGGAAGAAAGCCAAATGAAATGGCCCTTGGGTCTTCTCTTCCAGTGTTTCAGACCTGTAGCTTCACAGGAGGGTCTGGGACCTGCTTCCTTTAGCTTGCTGCTATTTTGCCTCCACACGAAGCTTAGGGTAGAGAGGGGGGCCCTCGCACTTAGTCTGGACCTCGGCCTCCCTAAGTCACGGGCCAAGAAGTCTAGAGGCAGACCCAGGGACTGCAAGTAGTCAGTGCATCTGGCCATCGAAGGATATGCCTTTCCTCCACAGAGTTCCTCTAATCCCTGCCTATGCCTTTGGGGAGACCGACCTCTACAATCAGCACATTTTCACCCCTGGGGGCTTGGTGAATCGCTTCCAGAAGTGGGTTCAGCGTATGATACACATCTACCCTTGTGCTTTCTATGGGCGCGGCCTCACGGAGAACTCCTGGGGCTTCCTGCCCTTCGCCCGGCCTGTGACTACCGTTGGTGAGTGAGCCCACCCACTGGCAGCCATGTCTAGGATATTGGATCCACTTCTGGGGCTTCACCTTAGCTCTGGCTGTGTCCAGAGGCAGGGAGGTAGACTGGAATGAGGGGTATGGTGGGGGGAAGGGCGGGGAGAACCTGGGCTTGAGGGCTGAGGCTCGGGCTGAGATCCATTCTGAGGAGTGAGCAGTTCTGATGCTATTCCCTTCTTCTCTGTCTCCTCTGGCAGTCGGGAAGCCGCTACCACTGCCCAAGATTGAGAATCCGAGCGAGGAGACTGTGGCTAGATACCATGCACTCTACATCGATGCCCTACGCCAACTCTTTGACCAGCATAAGACCAAGTATGGCGTCTCGGAGGACCAGGAACTGGTGATTGTTTGACAGACACCCCCAGTGGCTTCTCGGCCTGGGCTGGAAGGTTTCGAATCTGTGGGACAGGAGGACAGAAGTCACCTTTGGGCCTCCTCCTCCTGATCTGGCTAAGTCCGCAACATGAGGAAGCTACTCTCTAGGCCCCGCTTCTTCCTTCATCTCTCTTTCTTCTTCTTCTTCTTCTTCTTCTTCTTCTTCTTCTTCTTCTTCTTCTTCTTCTTCTTCTTCTTCTTCTTCTTCTTCTTCTTCTTCTTCTTCTTCTTCTTCTTCTTCTTCTTCTTCTTCTTCTTCTTCTTCTTCTTCTTCCTCTCCTCCTTCTTCTTCCTCTTCTTCTTCTTCTTCCTTCTTCTTCTTCTTCTTCTTCTTCTTCTTCTTCTTCTTCTTCTTCCTTCTTCTTCTTCTTCTTCCTTCTTCTTCTTCTTCTCCTCCTTCTCCTCCTTCTCCTCCTCCTTCTTCTCCTTCTTCTCCTCCTTCTCCTCCTCCTTCTCCTCCTTCTCCTCCTTCTCCTCCTCCTCCTCCTCCTCCTTCTTCTTCTTCTTCTTCTTCTTCTTTTCTTCCTTCATCTCTTGCCTCCTTCCAGCTCTTCTCTGCTTTCACCTCGGGGCTACCAGGGAAGTAGCCCCCAAAGGCAGGGAAAGCCCTAGCTGAGAGGTAGCCCGAAGTCTGCCTCACCCACGGCCGCTCAGCATCAGTACTGAGGAGAACAATGGACAGAATAAAAAGCTCTTCTTCTGATACTGCTTGTGGTCCAACTCATCTGTTTTAAGGGCCGAGGGTCCCTGGGTTCATGGCTGTTTTCTCTAGCTCTCAAGCCGCCCCATCTCCTGGCAGTGAGGCTCCTGCAGGACTGGGTGCCTTCGGAACCTGTGCGCTTGGGAATTCAGGCTCCGCTGCCTTCAAGCCATGTGACACAGGACAAGCTGTCATCTCTGAGGCTGAGCTTCTTCACCTGTAACATGGAACCCAGAATCTCTCCCTCCTCTGCTTACCTCAGAGGCTACTGGGAAGGCCAATGATACTGAATGTGATTGACCTCTGGAAATGGGACAGCTACCCCAAATTAGGCTCCTCCACTCATTCTGCCCATTTCCTATCCTTGAGCAGACTCTGCCCTCAATTTCATGGCATCTTGATGCTTGAAAGAAAGTGTACAGAGTAAGCTCTGGTCAGCAGCCCTTTGAATGTTAAAGTCGCCTTTCTACAGTTGGGTGACCTTGGGTGAGCTACTGAAAATCCCTGAGCATTGGTCTCATCTGCCAAATGGGAGGTTACTTCATGGGGAGCTGGAGGCTGATCTTCCCATGCTGTTAGGGCCTCAGGCCTGAGATGTCTGTCACAGATGCCATAGTGTCAGGCTGAGAGAAGCTCCACCCTGCGTCTCTGCCCTCAGGACAGCGATTCTTTCCCACAGGACCTCTAACTTCCCGGACAAGCGGTGATGGGAAAGACCTCAGGTGGTTAGGGATGGGGACGTGTGTGGTCTGGCATACACAAAGGATGTGAGAAGTTCTGACAGGAACCTTCAACAACCTTTGGTTGCCTCTTCTGAAATGGGTGCCTTGGCACTTCCCAAGGCTCACCTGTGGCGGCACATTCAAAGCGGCCCCTGGCACACAGGAAGCACTTAAGTTGATTTCAAGAATGGGGGGGCGAAAGAAAAAAAAAGCTTTATTTGCCAAGAACGAACCATTAATTTACACAAACTTACATCCCAGTTTATATACATTATATATAGTTTATATACATAGTATCTCACACTGGATGTCGACCCCCCAAAGCAGCACTGGGCCTGCTCCAGGCCATTCTCACCACAAAGCCCACCCCCCCACCCCAGATGGAAGTTTTTTGAATCAAGAAATGACACACCCCGAGTCCCCCCGGAGAGAGCCCCCAAGGGCGTTAAAAGAAACAATCCACTTCCTTCTTTGTGCTCACTGCGGCCTAGGGGAGCCTCCGGGCCAGGCCGAGGGAGAGCCTAGGTAGCCTAGGACTTCCTGGTATTGGGCCAGTCCAGAGCCTTCCAGTAAAGAGAACACTGTAGGGAGAATGCCTGGGGGGAGGGGGAAAGAGTTCTGATGGCCCCTAAGGGGACTCTCTACCCTGCCTGGCTGGGCTCCTGAAGGGGGCCCAGCACTTCCAGTCTTGAGTCTGGGGGTAGAAGAAGGGAGGGCTCGGTGCAGGACAGAGGCTGCTCCACCCCCTCACTCTTTTGAGTCGGCAGGTCAGGGCTCGGTCACTTGGCCAGATGACCTTCCATCTCTGTGCCACTGGGGCTCGCTCTAAAGTTCTCTGACTCTGTTCGTATCCACTGGAAGTTACAGAAAACATACGTGCTTGCACAGGGATCCAACCTCTGCTCACCTCCAGGCTTCTTAGCCCTTTCCTGCTTCGGTGAAAGGAATCTGGCTCAGGATGGATGAGGGGGGCCAGAAGGCAAAGATGGCATTTCCCAAGGAACCAGGACGTGAACAGCCCCCAATGGCTGGCTTTTAGGCTGGCCTTGGCCGCTGAAGCCCAAGCAGCTGGCCAAGGCCCCAGCCATGCAATTCTCCTTCAAACCTCTGCCATCTGCTTGCTCACAAATGTCCTCATCCCATTCCCCGTGCTAGCCCCGGCCCTCTGATGAACTCACGTCAGTGCCATTTCAGACCGTAAATCTATTCCCACATCCTCTTGCTAGTAAATTGTTTCACCATGTTGTTGATGAACTCACTGCAACAGGGTCCCCAGCTGTCTATTGCTTCTGTCCTCGCCTCCTTCCCTCTAGTTCCTTTGGAGGGTTCACAATGAAGACAGGGTCCCATGAGAAAGCCTATTACCCCTATAATCCCCTCCTTATCTGGACCTCCGGATGGGAGTCAGAATGTCCTTCAGGGGTACAGTTAGGAAGCCTCCTCCTCCCCTCTCCTCACACACATCTGGCTTTAGAGCCAGGCCTCTCTCTGGGGCCTTTCCTTCATCAGGAGACATCCTGGTAGAACAAAGTCCTCCGTGGGATGTTAGGAAGAACCAAGGAGCCACTGAGTAGCTGTGGGAAGTGGACCAGCTCCTGTGACCTGTCTGTACGGTAACCAGTGGAGGCCCTTGTGCATGGCAGGGGCTCCAGTACCCAATGGGTGGGTGGAAGAGCATGAGGGGTATAGTTCTGGGGGTACTGGAGGCCTGCTGCTTTGACATGGTGCAGAGATAATTCTGACCACAAGAGCCCTAAGGCTGATGGCAGTTTCCCAAAGAAATGTCCTACTCTTTTTGCCACAAAGTCCCCGGGAACCAAAAGAACATCAAGGAATTACCATCAAGGAACGAAAACAAGCACCTCTGGGTTTCTCTCTGGGATGCTAAAGGATCTGGGGTCCTTATTCCCATTTTTGTTGGTTCTCTCTAGACTGCAAGTTCAACACAATGCTCCATAATGGAATAGCTTTGGAGGCGGATCTGGCCGAAGCCCCGGGCTGTGGCCTAAACTGGTGGGGATCCTGGAAAAGCACTTCACCTCTCCGGGCCCTGTCTACACAATGGGATTCATAGTATCCTCAAAGGAGATAATGAGAAAGTACTTTCCAGACTTTAAGGAGAGGTTCCCTTCAGTTCTTGCTACAACTCAGGACAGTCTAAGGTACTTTCCAGGAGCCTGGGCCAGATGCATGCCTCAAGTTCACCCCACTTGGAGTTGCAAGGCTGTCATTAGCAACCAGACATAGCCTGCCACTCTGGTCTGGACCTGCCATGGGGCGAGCATTATGGCTGTTTGGAAAGGGAAGGTACAGTGGAGAAATGAGTACCAGTTCTTGGTGGATTTCAGCTGCCTGAAGAATAAGTCCCTTCTCCCCTCCCCTCCCCTCCCTTACCCTCCACTCCCCTCCTTTCCTCTCCCCTCCCGTTCCCTCCCCTCCTTTCCCGTTCCTTCTCCTCTCCTCTCCTCTCCTTCTCTCCTCTCCTCCAAAGGAAATTTGTTTCAGGAGCAAAAGTAGCGGACTCTACAACATTGGCCCTCCCTAGTTTTGGGAGACCAGCATCCAAAAACCAGGCTGGCCCCTGGCAGTGAGAGATCAGGCCCTTGAATGGTCCTACTATGTGATCCAGTGGGGAACTTGGGGTTGGGGGGTGGGTGGGTGGGTGGGTATGGGATCTTTGGACCTGGCTACAGGGCAGAGCCTTGCCTGATGCCTAGATGTTGGCTTTTCTTGAGCCTGGATTCAGGTGAACAGCCCTGGAATCTCTGGTGATTCTGCTATGGCTTTCTGAAGCCAGAGTGAGGAAAGGTGGGTCTGCAGGGCATTGGTGGCTGTCCTTTTGGATAGCACCTTGGCTCATGGCCACTTAGGTCACAGCAACCTTGAGAAGAAAAAAAACCCACTTCTTGCCCTTTTGGGGTCAGGCAGAAAATTTCTGCCTTGCTGATGCCTAGGGGGTAGGCTGGGGTTTGGGAATTTTTGTAGGCTGTCCTGGAAGCTGCCTAAGTATTTGAATTTGAAGGGATTCCCAGAGGTCACCCAGCCCAACCCTTTGCCCCAGACACAACTCGACTAGATGAATATTTGTGTTGCTTAATAAACGGCAAAGACTCTTTGCGCCCAGGTCATGGGAAGAGTGTCCCAGACTCACATAAGCACAGGTCCCAGGGGAGGCACCTGTCTTAGACAGAGGTAGGCTCTGTGGAGAAAGAAGACAGGAGTTCTGGTCCGGCTGGGAAAGGGGGCAATTGGAAAGGAACCCAGAGATTTTTCTGAGTGTGGAACATGGTTGTAAACAAAGTGGAAGACGCGGGGCCCCAAGTCTGCCTTCAGGTTCTTGAGCAGGTGCCCAGCAGGGGGTGTGTGGCTATTCCCTGCCAACCTCCTGCCCCCAAAGCCCAGCAAGTTGCTGTGAGCTGGCTCACAGCCTGAGTGGGAAGAGTGGGAAGAGACCCCCTGCCCTGTTCCTCTGGACCCTGAGGTTTGGCAGGTTTCTCCCTGGGTCTCTGCCACCAGTGCCTGCCTTTCCCCTCCCCATCCATCTGCTTAGGCTTTACTGCTCCCCTCCCGCCCCACCCTTGCCACCAGCCCTACCCAAGAGAGGAACAGCAGCCCCTTTAGGGTCAGAGGCTTGCCCCCACAGTCTGGAGTCCACTTTTGCTTTCTCTTGCCTGCTGCCCTGGACTCCCCACCTTAGTGCAAGAAACAATCACTCTGACAAAAGCAACCTTGAGGTTGAAGAGTCGAGCCATAAGCCAGCTGACACGGAGCCAAGGAAGAAGGTCCTGCTTCCTACAAACCCTGGGGCTCCATCAACCCTCCTGTGAACTCAAGGTCATTCTGGAAAGTCAAGCGGGCCTCCTCATCATCCTGGAGTCACCGGGGAATAAATAGCCCTGGATTATCAATCTCTGTGGCTGCGATACCCATCACACCTCATTCCACAGCAGCACTGAGAGGTTCTGGGAGTCCCAGCTCCCAGCTCTGGGGCAGGGGCGGGAGCATGGGCAGAAAATGGGGGGAATCTAGGATGCAGGGGCCTCGCCCAGCCTGATGGCCCCAAAGAAGGTGGTGTGCTTGCTCATATTGATGGAGATGTCGGCATGTACCATCTTCACGGCAATCTTCTGCCTGGCTTTGAGGAGGCAGACTCCTGCGGTATAACAAGTGTTGTAGTTGGTCTTGCCTGTCTCAATGCTGCGGGTACACTGAAGGAAGGGCTTCTCGTCCACCACCACCTCGTAGCTGGCGAAGTCAGTGAAGTTGATGTAATAGACCTGGGTGAGAGGCAAGGAGAAGGGATTGGGGGAGAGACAAAGGAGAGGGTGGGGCCCTTCCCTGCCCAGGACCCACGGGACCTTCTCGGAGGAGCTGGCCCATACACCTCGTGAAGGGGGGCAGTGCCACCTGAGGGCATGTTCGCTGGTCAACAAGAAAGGTAAGATGATGGGATGATACACCCCACTCCCTCCGCACTCCATGGGGCTCGGGTGGCTACAAATCTCTTTGCAAAAACTCACCAGCTGTCAGCTCTGTCAAGGGTAGGATCCAGGCCTTTCTCACTCAGGTAGCTCCCCCAGCCCCTCCCCTGCCCTCCACCCTGCTCAGCCCCAGCAAGAGGCAACAGGGCTCTGCACACAGTAGGGGATCAATCAGTGCTATGGACAAATGGATACAAGTTGACTTCCCATGCCGTGCTCCAAGGACTATTTGCGGCTGACCTTGGAAGTTGCTGATTCCTGAGAGAGGGCACAGTAACACCTTGCCCTTTTTTTTGGCTCTTTAGGGCCTCGAGCTTGCAGCTCACCCTCCCCTGTGGCTGAATTTCTCTCCCGGATTTTTATGGTGCCCCTTGGCCCCCTGATGATCAAGGAAACATATCCGGAGAGATGGATTGCTATCCACCATAAATGAGCTAAGGAATTTGGAAGGACAAAACCTAGGCCCCTGACTTTACTTTGTGGCCATAGGGAAGTGCCAACCCATGTTCACTGGCCTGCTTTCAAGGGGGGATTTTCCCAGTTTTCATGGCATTCAAGGCCTGAGGCCTCTCCCGATCTATTCCGGGCCTGGAAAATAGCCCCACCCCAAGCTTTGATTCCCCACTCCCCCCACACACAAAGGAGCTTAGAAGAAATGGCCTATGCCTATAGGATTATACCCGTGTGCTCCCTGGGGATTGGCCACCCCCCTCAGGGGGGCTATCGGTCATCCTCAATCATTTTATGAAAGTTTGTTCCCTCCATAGGCTCTTCAGGAGGGAGTAGTGTATACAGGTGCAGTATTTCTATGCCAGGATGGGCTGATCGAATGCTTGTTAACCCATCTTCTCTGGCCACTCTCCCGAGAGACCCTTCTGTTGGCTCTGTAGTCCTTCTGTCCATCTGCCTACTCGCTGCCCATCCCACAGAAGCCCCAGCATCAGGGCTCAGCTAACCTCTAGTTCTGAGGCAAACAACAGGGGCGGGAGTGGCTGGGCACACCTGGGGAGCAGATCCAGTGCGGAGCAGGGAAGGGCAAGGACAGAACCCCAAGGGCTGGGAGAATGGTGGCAGGATGGAGGACGGAATAGACAGAGACACAGAAAGGTGGACAGGAGAGGGAGATAGAGGAAGGAAAGACCACCCCAAATAAATGGCTTTGAGGTGGAGAGAAAGCCTGCAGGAGCACTATTTAATGTGGAGCTAGCGGTGTCGGGCAGGGGAAGGGGGTATGCTCAGAGGATATATGCTGACCCAGAGATGAAGTTTGGCAGTAGAATGGGGCAACGAGGGCCTGGGGCCCAGCAGGAGGGGATCAGATGGTGGGGGTGTGGGAGGGGCCCGTTTGCAGTTTTTCAAGGATAACCGGCTGTGGGGGGGACCCCAACCAAAACGGGTCCTTCTCTCTTTCCCCTTTTCAACTGCCTCCCAGGGTAGCGCCCCACCCCAGTCTCCCTAGAGAGGGGGAAGTTAGCAGGTCTTGGCTGGCTCCACAGTGCCCCTATGTGGCCTGCACCGGATCTGCATTCTGGATATAAGAAGAGTTAGGCCTGAGACCGTACTCACTTCTACCTGACTATAGATGAAGTAGGTGCCGTCCACCAGTACCTCCAGCTCCCCGCTGCGGGGATGTAGCTTAAACACCTTGGGGTTCATGGTGATGCGAGACCAGTCATTGAGCACTCCACCTGAAAGATCTCAGTATGAGAGAAGGGCAGTCACTCAGTACATGTCCGAAGAATCCAGGCAACAGAAACAAGAGACAGGGAGCAGCACCCCTCCCCACCCCCACCCAGATCCCAGCGCAAGGTGGACAGCCCCAGAGGCCAAGCTGTTTGCTTTCAGAAGAGCGTGTGGAAGCAGACAAAGCATTCTGTTTGTCCAGCAGCTGCCAGGCCTGCCTCAGGCCTCTGGGGGGCTTTGTCTGCCTCCCTCCCTCCTTTCCTGACCCCTCCATCTAGAAGGGTCTTTAACCAACACCTTGCAGCTGGAATTAGGGGTGAAGGCAAGAAGAGAGTGGGCATGCTGCCCTATTTTCTTTGTTGTTCTGGGGCCTGTGCAGGCAACATTCAGACACTGAGTGGCAGGCTAGGTCTTATTATTCCATTCTATTTCTCTAGCCCTAGCTCCTGAATCCCTCCTCTGGCTCTCAGGTTCGTGGTTTTTTTCTT
Source organism: Neogale vison (assembly GCF_020171115.1). Lineage (NCBI taxonomy): Eukaryota > Metazoa > Chordata > Mammalia > Carnivora > Mustelidae > Neogale > Neogale vison. The sequence goes on from NC_058105.1 coordinate 71,881,696, forward strand.
TCTCCTTTAAAGATTCCTTTTTACAGTTCCTTCGTGCCCGCTCCCTTCTGGAAGGCTTCCCTGCCCCATGCAGGAAACCACTCAGCCCAAGGAACTGTCTACCTGGAGAACCTTAGTGATCGTGGGTGAGTCAGACTTCATGGCAGCTGGAATGAGTGGCCACCCGTCCTAAGGCCCCATAGGAGAGGGGAAACTTTATGAGAGTGAGGGATAGACCAGCCAGCAGCACTAGAACCAGCAAGGGTATCTGGGAGCTGAGTTATCCCTGGTAAAGCATCTGCCAGCCCAATCCCATTGAGGGAAGAGGAGTTATCCTACCGCCTTTGCTGGACAATGAGAGCCAGTATGGGAAGGCGAAGGAAAAGCTTCCCTTTCAATCCTGCAGAAGGAGAAATGTTCCCTCCTTCCACCACTGGAGGAGAGGGTCTAAGCCCAGGGGACTGTTCCCTCTCAAAACCTTCCCTTCTTCACCCAAGGAATTATGTTGTGAATGTTCATCTTTCGCTAGTCTCAGGAGGCCTGCCTCTCAGAGGTGTGAGGAAACGGGCCTTCTGGAATAGGTGGTCATCTTTCCTTGAGGTGACAGTGGGTGGGACAGGAGTTAGGAAGAGATGCCCTGGTGCAGCCCCTCCAGGTGACTGCTCTGCTTGGTGTACTTCCACCCCTCCTCCCTCCCTTCTGCTTTCGCTGCAACTTAAGATCAGCATAAACTATGATTAGGGATTGGCCCGGAGGGTTGGAGCCGGTCTTGTTGCATGGTAGTGGGAGCAAAATCCATAGCTTCGGGCATAGACTGAGCATGGAGGCCACCTGTCCACCCAGACAAATCTATTTCCTGCCTGTCTCACTCCTCCCTGGACAGATGGTGATTATGGCCCATCCAGGGCCCCAGGGCCCAAGGCACTTGGTCCCAGCAGGACTCTTTGGTTTTTGCTACTGCTCTGTTCCTCCTTCTACTTTGGAGGCGATTAAATTTCAGGCATCCAGGTGGCAGTCCAGGATGTGGCTAAGCATGATCATTAGGGCAGCTCAGCACAGCCGGTTCAGGGCAGACTGGACTCTTAGGAGCTGTCCCCATGCAGCAGGTTTCCTAAACTTCATTCACTGTTTCTGCACTTAGAGCCCCTCCCTTACTCTCCAGGCTCCTTAAGCATCTGGCATCCTGGCTGGCTTGCTGCTTCCTAAGGGTCCTGGGGCGGTGGGGCGGGAGGTCAGGCATTTTAGGCTATGTGCACCCTGGGGACTGGACATTATTTTGAAGTGCTGTTCTTTAATGAATGTTCATGTCTCTTTGGGGGAGAAAATGAACCTAATCATTCAGTGGAGTGTAGGCACATCACTGAAGGAGCCCAGCACCATGGAAAGACTCAGATAGACATAGTTTTGAATCCAGCCCCTACACTTAACTGAACTCTTGGGCCAAGGAATTAACTTCTCCGAGCTTCAGTTTCTGTCTCTGCAAAAAGGAACTAATACCTGCAGCACAGGGTTGCTGTGAGGAGCACAGGAAATGAAAGACAAGGAGTGCCTGGGTGGCTCAGTCAGTTAAGTGGCTGCCTTTGGTTAGGGTCATGATTCCAGGGTCCTGGGATCAGGCTACCTGCTCAGCAGGGAGCCTGCTTCTCCCTCTTCCTCGGTCCCTCCTTCCTGTTTCCATGCTATCTCTCTCTCTCTCTCTCTCAAATAAATATAATTTTTTAAAAAAGAAAGACAAAAGAATGCATGCTGAAAACTCCAAAGGACCATCCAAATATAAGGCAGTATGATTTTTTAAAAATAAAATTTTAAAAAGATTTTATTTATTTACTTGACAGAGATCACAAGTAGGCAGAGAGGCAGGGAAGCAGGCTCCCCGCTGAGCAGAAAGCCCGATGCAGGCTCGATCCCAGGACCCTGGGATCATGACCTGAGCCAAAGGCAGGGCTTCAACCCACTGAGCCACCCAGGCGCCCAGCAGTATGATTTCTTAAGGTATTATCCATTCTCACTGGGACTCTGGTTCCCCATCTTTTAAATGCAGGGATTATATTAAGTCAGTTTTCTTAAGCCCCTTAAACCTGTTTCCCCTTCTTACAGATACTAGCATCTCACACTCCCAGGAGAGTCTGGCATGCTTCCTCCCTCCCCCAACCCCAGGAAATGCTCCCTCCACCTGTTTTCTGCGGAGACCCATCAGACAACAATTTACTTTTCTGTGGTTTTATCTTCTCTAGCATGTATTGTGAAGATGTTGATCAAACTGTACATGTCCCCTTGGTGACTCTGATACCACCTTCATCTGCCAAGAATTCCCCGCCTCCATGATGTCTCAAGTCCCTTTCCGCTTCCTCATCAGTGATTCTAAATGCAATTTGTGGGTAGCGACCAGTCTAGGTGCGAGCAATTACCCAGGACAGCCAGCAGAGGGCAGACGGAGTAGCGAATGCGCACCCCACCCCGCCAACGTCCCAGGTTACTTCTAGGGGCCCACGGAGGAGGTAGGCTGGTGATTCTTTGAAGGCTGCGAATAAGGAAGACAGGAGAAGCTCCTCTTAAGGAGAGAGACGACTTTGACTCTTACCATTCTTGACTTGAATTGCTGACCCTTGGCCCTGTAGATGCACCACGGCTGGCTGGGAGGATAAGGACAGAGAGAGTCGTCACTGAGAGAAATGGCTGCTGCTTAGCCACCTGCTTAGCCACCAGTCAACGTGTTCCCACTTCTGACTTCCAGTATCCTTTCATTTCCCAATTCGGATCCCTTTCTCCCGTCCTGGGAGGCCAGGGAGCACAGCTTTGCTGGTGGGTCACGTGATTTGCAGCTCCGCCCCTTCCTGGCTAAGTGACCTCAGCGGAATGTAATCCTCTCACCCCCACCCCAAATCTCATTTCCCTAACTGTGAAATGGGAATTTTAAGAATCTCTGTCTGGCCTCTCTTACAGGGAAGTCTGAAGATCAAATGAGGTGACAGATCTACAATTCCCTGCAAGCTATCAAGCACTGTGCCGCCATGTAGATTTATAATTGTGGCCAAACAGCTGTGGTGAGTGAAGGGGGCTGAGATGAGCCAAGGCAAGGCAGCACAACTTGCCAATACAGACAGATTAGGAAGCTCAAAGACAAGGGAGGAGCCCTTCAGGCCTTTAAGGCAGAAGCCCAGGCTCTGTTTGGCCTGGAGCTGGTTGGCTGATTTTCAAGCTCCTGATCCCCAGCGGTCTGAGTGCCCACAAGGTGTCTGGTGTGGGTGGGACGTTGGAGGCTTGGGTGGATAGGCCTGACTGGCAGCTCATTTCAGGGTATGACTGCGCTTGGATATGGTGACCTTCTGTCTTCTGTGTGGGGAGGTGGGGAGAAATGACCATGGAAAGGCTGAGTTAAAGGCAGGCCCTGGGGCAAAGCTTTTCTATTCCTTGGGATGGGAGGGGGCTGTGAGTGAACAACTTTGGGATGCCCCCCCCCCCACCCCGGGCATCTTCACAAACTTAACAGGGAGCCACTGGAACGTGGTTCTAGCCTTATGGCCTTCCCTCCTCCCCAGGAAGAAAGCAATTCCCAGCCAACCTGGTTTTCTCGAGGTCCAGCTTTATCAGCAGCACCTGCAAAATAGGACAGGACAATCAGAGGGCATGCTCCTTCCCTTTCTCTCTCCTCAGCTAGGCAGTGAGTGGCAGTGAACCTTGCTCTGGGCAGCCAGGCCCTGGGATGGGAGAGGATACCGCTCTCTTCTCTTCCTCCTCCCTGACCTGCCTCCTCAGTGGGCCCAGCGTCCAGCAGGGAAAGTGGACTCTGGCTAATGCTGGCTCCAAGGCAAGCCTCACTGAGCACTGGTAGAGACAGAGGACAGTGCATTCCTGCCAGCAAGTGACCCCGTGACCCCGAGACGGTGCCCTTTGCATCTTTAGTCTTTTGCTCCCTTTCTTTCAGGGTCCTCATAGAAAGCATTGCCGTTGTAAATATCTTGCTTCCTTAATCGCCTCTCTCCTCCCCTGGGACCTAAACTCTGTGAGAATGGGGCCAACTTATCAATATATCTTTTGCACACAGAAGGTGCTCAGTATCTGTAGAAAGACTGGGATACAAAAAACAAAAGAAACAAACCCCAAACCTCTAACTCCATCTGTTATGGTCATGGTAATGCTGATTAACCCCATTTGAACTCTGAGTCAAAGAATCTGAGTCCTGCTACAGAATTTTTGGACCCAGAGAGATCAGCTGTGTAAAAAGTCCATTTCCTTAATGGGCCAAGAAACAAGAGGGGAGCAGCAGGAGGAAATAACAACTGACCCAAGCCCTGGCAGTATGACTCCTGTCAATTCCAATTAGGTGGGTTTGGATTGGCATCTCTACCTTCAGGATGCCCTTCTGGACCCAAGAGGAATGACACAAAGAGATTTGATGCTATTTGAACAGGCACTTGGCTCCTCGGTCTTAGAGAGAGTGTTTGTTTCTTTCCCAGCCCCAGTGACCTGTAAGTTTCTAACTCCCTGGTCACCAGTGACTGTCTACCACTACGAGAAAGGCCCTTCAGAGTTCATGGGATGAGACTGTTCTAGGGCTGGTCATTTCTTCCAGTCCCCAACATTCCTCTCCATAGCCTGTTTCCAATCAGACATAAACATTTGGTGCTACATGCTGGAAATCAGAGCAGACCAAATCCATCCCCCACTGGAAATCTAGTGGGGCCTTGGGGCCTCTGGTTCTGGCTTATGGGAGTTTCCTGGCTCACTACAGGGAGGCCTAGAGTCAGGGAGGGCTTGTAATGGAAAGGTCAAGAGCAGGCAGAGTTAGAGAAGGTCAGGGCCTACTGGCTTGTTCAAGTCCTAGCTCTCCACTGAGATAGGAGACCTGTTCTTCTTGTTACCAAAGCCATCACCACCGTTGGAAAGTGCCCTCAGGATAGTCCACACCTGCTCTTTTCAAGTACTTGCAAGGAGCTTAGGGGAAGGTTGGAGAGGCAGAGGAACTCACCAGAAGGTCCCTGTAGGCCAGGGGGTCCCTGAGGACCAGGGGGACCTGGAGGGCCAGGTGGTCCCATCACAGTTGTTCCTGGAATTCCAGGAATTCCTGGAATCCCTGGGGGTCCCTGGGGTCCTGGGGGTCCTGGAGGTCCAGGAGGGCCATTGGGCCCAGGAGGTCCTGCCTTCTTTCCTAAAAGACAAGATTCAGTGTTACATTTGTAGTTATTGACTCAAAACAAATATACTGTCAGGACTTCTACAGACTTCCAAGGACACAAAGTCAGCCCTTTGGGAATTCCTGCTGCTAAAAAGGTGAACACTTTATTATACAACACACACACACACACACACACACACACACTCCCTATCCCCTTTCATGAATAATTATTTACAGAGCTGGTTTGAAGATACAGAAATAAATGACCCTGAAGGAGCTCAGTCTACTCGGGAAACAGACACAGTCATAGGGGAGTCCAAGTACCATATTAGTAGTAGGGACAAATGCTTAAGAGGTCAGAGAAGGTTTCATAAAGGAGGTTACCTTTCAGATGAGTCCAAAAGATTAGAATTACCAAGTGACCAGGTCACCTTTTTGAATGGAGAATTGGGCTACCATTGAAGAGTGGGCTTTCATGTCTGCCGCCCGGTTTGGAGGACTTGATGTGATGAGAAGAGGGAGCTAGGAGGACAGCCTGACCTTGGGAATAATATCAACACCAGGAAGGTTTCCTACAGAAGTTGGGATGTACAGGAACTAGGGGTTGGTATAGAGGTGGTGGCAGCTGCGAATGAGGATCGGGAAGGAATTTGGGAGATGAGAGGTAGGGGGTGTGGGGGGGGGGATAGAGAGATGGAAGGAAAGAAGGGGAAACAGTAGAAAAAGCCGAGGAGGCAGCTGGCAGTTTTTGCTTTTTCAGCTGACCTCTCTAAACCCTATTTTTAAAGATCTCTGGGAAAGGCAATTCTGTAAACTCCCCTGGTAACATGTTCCTGTGGTTATCACCCCCTCACTGTTAGGAAGTTCTTCTGTATATTTAGCTGAAATCCCTCCTGTGGCAATTTGAGCTTTTAATCTATTCTTTGTGTAGCTAGAGAAGAATAGTTACCATCAAACACATAATAACCCTCATATGCTTACAGACATTAAGTCACCTGTCAACCTCTATTTTTAATAGGCTAAATAATCTGGCTTTCCAGCATCTTTCCTCTGAGGCCCTATTCTCCAGCACATTATTAATTAAGCCCACCAGCTCCTTCCCTTTCCTGCCTCGCTATCTGTTCAGAAGGATCCCGGCCCTTCTATTCCATATTCCAGTCCTTCCAACATTCCCACCAGGATGTAGGTATTTGACTGAGTCATAACTGTGGTCTTGTACCAAAACTCACAGCTCCTGTTTACTTCCTCTGCTCTGTGCAGCCCAATTCATGCACAACTGGTGACCCCGAGGGGGGTGTCTTTTACCGTTCACTACTTTTTCACAACTCGTGGAAATCCCAGGAACAGAAGGCTTTGACCAGACTCCGTGACAGTATTTCCACCGGTGGTACTGTCTGAATTCTAAATGTAACCCTTTTAAGTCTCACTGAAACACCTCCTTAACAACTCTGACTCCTTGCTCCCCAGGCTCTTAGGAGAATCTTGTCCTAATTTATCAGGCCCCCCTTTAAAAATAATGCCTTGTGTTCCAGAAATTCAAGAGGCCAGTTGTCCATGTTTAATGACTTCTGCATTTGGTATGAAATAATGGGGTCACGGTGGGGCTCCTGCCCTGGGGAGACTTCCTGTAGCCTTAGAGCCCTAGAGGCAGGAGGGAGCTTTCTTGTTTTCCCTGCACGTAGCAGCCGCAAAAGACTGGATCTGCCCAGTTTCTAGATTAGCCAATTTCAAGATGCTGAACAGGAAAGCCATCTCCCTTCAGATTTGGGCAGCTTCCAAGTCAGGCTTATTCAGCACCCAAGTTTCAGTTCCAGCTAGTGCAGTGGAAGGAACACAAAATCTGTAGTCAGGAGATAAGGCTCGAAGCCCCAGCCCTGCCACAGATGCACTTTGGGCAAATTCCTTTCTCTCCCTGAGCCTTAGTTTCTCACTGGTGAAATGAGGAGTTTGGCCTTGATGATTACTCTAAGTTTCCTCCCAAGGTTGAGGTACCGTAAGGAAGACTGACTTACTCTTGGCAGTCAGGAAACTTCCCTAGCCTGACTGTAAGGTCTGCTTCTCCCTCCTTATTCTCTATTCTTCCTCTTCTTCCTCTGTGTCTACTGGCACAGACACAGGGAAAGGTGCATATTAGACTATGTCCCGGAATTTCCAGGCCTAACTGACTTTGAAGCTGGAGGGTGTTCTGTGGGTAGGACAAACTTCAGTGTCAAGACTGTGACTCTCCTGTGATTGCTAATGTAATTCTGGAATAATTACAGCCAGAAACTTCTCTAGTCTAAAAGAATAATGGTTGCAGTGAAAACAGAGGATTTTCACTTATGAAAATGTTAGAGGACATTTGGGAAAAAGTTCCTGTTCTACAGCTGGTCCTCTTTGCTCCTCTGTCACTAGGTTTAGGCAAGTGTACTTCTCATACTTGCATCCTTACAGAAAGTTGGCCCCGAGAGGAACAGGTACAAAATGACCCCTGGACAAGAGGTTGACTTTAGAGGATTGAATTCCTTCTCCAGATTTCCTGATGTTACCAGAACACTTCATGATACAAAAGCCCAGAGACTTCTCTACTTAGAAAATTCTCCAGTGCAGTCTTAGATGACAGAATGTTCACATTCTTTTCCAAGCTAAACGTCACTAACCTTTTAGTGAAGGCCAAACTGTTGAAAGAACAAATAAAAACAAGTGAATGAAAGTGAGGGTAGGGGGAGGGCGAGGAGGGGAGAGGGAATGAACATTAGCAAGTTAGTTGTAGGAGGGGAAAGTTCTATTAAAGATGGAAATTAAATGAACAACTCAATTTACCTCTTCAGGCATGTGCCTATTCACTGTGTCCAAGGAAATCTTTATTAAATGGTTTCTAAATCACTTTCAGTCAAAGGAAATGTTTAAGGCCTATGCGCATTCTCCTTTTAATAATGGCCCATATACAAGGTGGCAGTGCTGGGCAGTGATCCGAGTCCCTGCCAGAGGCATTGGATTCTCAGAATTGTAATTATAGGGCTTCTAGCCTAGGCAGTTGTCTTCTATTGTCACTAGCAAGTATGTTCTCTCAGTGCTCACTCATTGGATGACCTACAACTGGTTGCCATTCCCCACCACACACATGACCTACACTGGTACATTGCTAGCCTACTTGCTGTTGCCCCAAACAGGCCATGTTCTTTCACGCTTCTGAGGGATCTGAGTATGCTCTTCCCTTTGCTGGGATGTCCATTTCCCCCCATCCTTCAAAGCCCAGGTTAAATGCCGTTTCTTTCTTTTTTTTTCCCCCTGTGATATGGCTCCTCACTCCCCCAGGAAGAACTACTTGCTCTTTCTTTGTGCTCCCACAGCACACTGTTCATGCTTCAGTGAGAGCATTTTTGGTACCATACTGTAACTATTTGTGTGTACTTCCACTATTCCAGCTACACTGGGAGATTTTTGAGGGCAGGCACCATTTTTCTTTATCTTGGTATCTCTATTCCTGACTAATATAAGGTGCTTATTCATGGTCCAGTGAATGAGTGAAAAGAAAAATCTAGTAGCTGTAATTAGAGAGTGTTCCCAAGTCTACCTATTAAGAAGTGAAGTCACCCTTGGATTTGTTAAGGAGTAGAGGGTGTCCTTGTCAAAGCCAAGTGAACTTTCTAGGTTTATTACAATTTCCATTTTAAAGGGGATGTGACAAAAGTTAAAAAGTATATGCTTGATAGAGTAATCAGAACAGGATGGTACTGGCATGAAAACAGACATATAGATCAACAGAACATAGTAGAAAACCCAGAAATGAACCTGCAATTATATGGTCAATTATCTTTGACAAAGCAGGAAAAAATGTCCAGTTAGAAAAAGTCTCTTCAACAAATGGTGTTGGGAAAACTGGACAGTGACATGCCTAAGAATGAAACTGGATGACTTTCTTTCACCATACAGAAAAATAAATTCAAAATGGATTAAAGACTTAAATTTGAGACCTGAAACCATAAAAATCGTGGAAGAGAACATAGGCAGTAAGTTCTTTGACATTGACCATAGTGACATCTCTATAGATATGTCTCCTGAGGCAAGGGAAACAAGCAAAAAAATACACTTCATAATAAAAATCCTTCTGCTTTTACAAATCAAAGGAAACAATCACAAAACTAAAGGACAACCTACAGAATGGGAGAAGATATTTGCAAATGACAAATCTGATAAATGGTTAGTATCCAAAAATCTACAAAGAACTTTTCAAAGGCAATACCCTCAAAACAAATAGTCCAATTAAAAATGGGCAGAAGACATGAATAGACAGTTTTCCAAAGAAGACATACAGATGGCCAAAAGACTCATGAAAAGATGCTCAACATCACTTATCATCAGGAAATGTAAATCAAAACGTAATGAGATATCACCTCACTCCTGTCAGAATGGCTAACATCACAACACAAGAAATAACAGGTGTTGGCTGGCGAGGATGTGGAGAAAAGTGAACCCTCTTGCACTGTTGGTGGAATGCAAACTGGTGCAACCATTCTGGAAAACAGTGTGAGGTTTCCTCAAAAAGTGAAAAATAGAACTGTCCTACAATACAGCAATACTACTAGATATTTACCAAAGGATACAAAAATGCTAATTCAAAGGAATACATGCACCCTGATGTTTATAGCAGCAGTATCTACACTGGCCAAATTATGGAAATAGGCCATGTGCCACTGGCTGATGAATCAAGAAATAAGATTTGGCATATATATGCAATGGAATATTGCTCAGCCATAGAAATGCATCCATTGGAATGACATGGATGGAGGTAGAGAGTATTATGCTAAGTGAAATCAGTCAGTCAGATAAAGACAAATACCATATGATTTCACACGTGTGTGAAGTTTAAGAAAAAAAAACACAACCAGATAACCAAATGGGAAGAGAGAGAGAGAGAGAGAGACCAAGAAACAGACTCTTAACTATAATCAACAAACTGTTGGTTAGCAGAGGGGAGGTGGGGGGAGGCTGGGTGAAATAGGTGATGTGGATAAAGGAGGGCACTTGTCATGATGAGCACTGGGTGATGTGTGGAATTGTTGAATCACTACATTGTACACCTGAAACTAATATAACACTGGATGTTAACTAATTGAAATTAAAATAAAAACTTAAAAAAAGAAAAAAAGAAAAAGAAATGATCTATTGAGCCATGAAAAGACATAGAGGAACTTAAATGCATATTACTAAGTAAAAGAAGCCAATCTCAAAAGGCTACATACTGACTTGGGAAAAGGCAAAACTAAAAAGACAACAGAAAGGTCAGTGGTGGGATGCCTGGGTGGCTCAGTCTGTTAAGCATCTGTCTTCTGCTCAGGTCAAGATCCCTGGGTCCTGGGACTGAGTCCCACATCAGGCTCCTTGCTCAGTGAGGATCCTGCTTCTCCCTCTACCTGCCACTCCCCCTGATTGTGCTTACTCTCTCTCTCTCTGACAAAGAAAGAAAGAAAGAAAGAAAGAAAGAAAGTCTTGAAAGAAAAAAAAGAGAAAGATCAGTGGTTGCCAAGGGTTAGGGGGAGGCAATGATGAATAAGCAAAGCAGAGAGGATTTTTAGGGAAGTGAAACTATTCTGTAAATACTGTAATCTACAGGAATCTATGTCACTATACATTTTGTCAAAACCCCTAGAATGTACAGTACCAAGATGAAGCCTAATGTTAACTATGTACTTTGATATATCAATGGAGGCTACTCAATTATAACAAATGTACTTACTCTTGGTAGTACATAATCTGGTGGGGGAGGCTGTCCCTGTGTGGGGCAGGAAATATATGGGAATGCTCTGTACTTTTCCCTCAATTTTGTTGTGAACCTAAAACTGCTCTAAAAATAAGCTACTAGAAAAAACCGACATGCTGAAAAAATCAAATGTACTTTTGTAAATACATAATATCTTGGTTAATGGCCAGGCCCAATGGAGAAGGTTTTCTTCATTGACCCCAGCTCTCTGGCTGTTTTCCAACTTTGCTCGGATCAGGTGCTCAGGAGGCCAGGCCAGTCCTCAGCTTCTTTACAACAGGGGCACAGGTTTTCCATGTAGGCTATGGTACTGTGAGCCACCAGAGTACCCTCGTGCTCAGAGAAGGAGCAGGTTGCAGCTGAAGCCAGTCTCTTTGGTCTACTCTGGGACTGATAATCTACTCTATAAAGCTCCAGAAATCTTAACAGAATCATTTTACTTAAAGCATTTCACTTTTTATTTTAAAAAAATATATATATTTATTTATTTGACAGAAAGAGAGAGAGAGAGAAAAGGGGAGAGAGGGAGAGAGTAAGCACAAGCAGGGGGAATGGCAGACAGGGGAAAAGCAGGCTCCCTGCTGAGCAAGGAGCCCAATGTGGGGCTCGATCTTAGGACCCTGGGATCAAGACCTGAGCTGAAGGCAGATGCTTAATGACTGAGCCACCCAGGTGCCCTGATTTTTTATTTTTTAAAGGATTTTATTTACTTATTTGAGAGTGAGAGAGCAGGAGCATAGGGGAGGGGCAGAGGGAGAAGCAGACTCCCCACTGAGCAGGACCCCAGGATCATAACCTGAGCCAGAGGCAGACACTTAACCAACTGAGACACCCAGGTGCCCCTACTTAAAGTGTTTTAGTGAAAATCATTAATTTCACTTTATTTTCTTTCCAGGTCAGAACACGGAAATAGTTACTTAAAACTGGTTTTGTATTTGGTTTCTTTTTTTAGTCCTAAGGAGTGGACCATATAGCTTAATTCTGTCTTTTGGAACTTGTTCTGTTTTTTGGGTTCTCCTATTCAAGTATGCAAGTGCTTGTACAAGCTCTTGGGTCAATCTTGTTGCAAGTATGTTAGAAACATACTGACCCAACAGTGGCACAATGGATCTGCTCAACCAGAAGCTTCTTTGAAAGGACCGAAAGATCAAGGTATTCCTCCAGCTTTCCTTTTCCCCTCACAGAGAAAATGATATTGAAACCCCAAATTGAGAAATACTTTCTCTAAGGCATAGGGTAGGGATAGCTTTAAGGCCAAGAACAGGGTACTGACATCTCTCAGGGAGGTGGTATACCTAGTCCCCACAAGCTTTCTTAGGACTTAATTTATACGTGATTATTGATTCCATAAAGTAAGGTAAAGAAAGGACAAAGGAAAGGGGAAAGAGTAAGGAAGAATGAAGGAAAGAGATGTAAATTTAATTGTATAAAAGAGGGAGCAAGAAAGAATAATAAAAACAACTTTCATATACTGCTAGAGAAGCAATTTCATGAATCATCACTGAAAAACAATTTCTACTTCTTGTTTCATGGAAGCTACCATACTCAAGGAGGTCACAGGTGATTGACTAAAACAGTGGACAACCAACATTGAAAGAATATATAAAAATATTACTCCCTTGGTTTTTTTCCTTCTAATTTTAGAAAAGACACGAGAACAATTTTATAAAATCGGGAGCTTAACTTACCCTTTTTCTTGTTTTTAACTGGACCTGTTAAAAAAGAAAATGGAAAATTAAGCCCCTGGAAATTAACATAAAGTGTTTATTCTCCAAGACAGTCATAGGAGAAACTCCAAAGACACTGCAGATTTTGAGGGAGCCCCACACCAAGGGCCAGGTCATTGGCAAGGTATTTCCCAATTATCAGACCTCTCCAGTCTGTTTCTGTTTTTTAACTGTTGTAACAAGAACATTACAAGAAAGATTTTTCCACAGAAAACTCTTTCAGTCTCCATCTTTGCAGTGAGGGAATGGGTACTTCTTTGTAGAGATGAAATGCCCATAAACGCAAAACTCAACAACCTTAGGACGGCATTCCATTAATTCTGCGAGTCCTGAGATTGAAGAGTCACACATTCAGGTGAAGAACTGGTATGAAGTCTCCTGCATTGAAGCTAAATGGAAAAGAGGGTCATTTTCACAGAACAAACAGCAGCAGCAGCAGCAGCAGACTTTGGAGTCACTTATTGTGATTTCAATAGATAGTTATTAAAGCAGTGTGACCAAAATACATTCATGTGGGTACCACATGCACTCCTGTTGTAATTGACTATAAGTTAACAGACACTTTAAAAAAGAAGTGTCAACAGTTTCACTGACAATGAAATCACAGGCGTTTTCTTGGAAATTGCTTCTAAAGAAAACAATTCTAATCAATTGAGGATACTCAATGGGAAAACTTTTGCTATATGGTTAGGTGACAACCACTCCCCAGACACACACAATTTATGGATCTTCCACAAATGTTTTCCCCTCCTGGGGACCCAATTCTCTTCATTCTGTAGGTGGATTTGATTTTCTTTAGATGCAGGTGTTTAAAATCTGTCCCAAACTCCCATGAAGATACTATTGGACATTAAACCATTGTCATTGTCCTCAGGAGCTTACAAAAAGAACACCAAACATTTGCATATTGTTTTATAACCCATAACACATGGTTATTTCCATTTATCATCTCATTTTATTTTTACAACAAGCCTAGAATGATCTTTACCTGTAAGAGCAGGCTCTATCAGAGGCAGGCATAGGTCCCTTGATAACAAATGGCTGTGTGGCCTTCCCTTGCAAAAGAATTTTATTTTCGTAACTTCCCTGCTAAATTTCACGTGTAACAGTAGGTATTATTATGTACGTGGGCTGTATTAGGTTGGGTTCAGCAACTTGCCACACTGAAGGTCATCAGTCCCCATTGTTTTATCCTTGTTGCTCCTCCTTTTTCTTCCTCTCAGCCTTTGTCTTCTTCCTTTGCTGCTTATCCTTTATGTGTTTAATGGCATTGAGAGTCCTTGATAATGTGCATGGGGGTTCTGGCAAGGAAGCATAGCTGTGCAAATACTACAAAGATGGAACAACTCAACATAAGCAGGGCCACCTCTTTGACCAAAAACAAAGCTATTGGAGGAAGGCTTTATGAAGAAAGGCCCAGTCCCATCAGCCAGCTACCAGTCAGCGAGCCAGCCACCTCCGCAGGGCAGAGCAGTGGGGTCACAGAAAGTGCAGCGACACTGCACTCACAGACCAGCTGTGCTAGCCCTGGACAAGGTTCTGACCATTTCAGCTGCCTAAAGGTTCAGCACTGTCACATCACCCTTCAAAGCAGGTTTTGAGGAGATCAGATTATCACAAGCAACCAGTCTTCACCAAGCGTGCCTCTGGAAGGCAGCAAGGTAAATAAGGAAACAACTCTACCTGAAAAGACCATTCAGTTGGATACAAAAATATCAAAGAGGGGAGACAAGGAATTATATTGGCTATTTGAGAAAAGAACCAACAAACCCAAACTTCCTGGAGAAAGTGTGACTTAAATCAACAACTGAAAAGAAGGAAAGGGAAGTTAGAATTTTGTTTTAAACTTCTGTTGTGTTTACTAGGAACCAACTCATTGTACGTATATAAATGCATGCATACATACATATATACATAAAAGGGGGAAGAAAAAAGGAAAAATTTATTTTTTAAACAAAACTAGCTTTATTTCACTTTTTTTCAGTGAATCTTATTTTTAACTTAGGTGTATAACAGCTATTCAACAACTCTATATTATATGTTATGCTCATTACAAGTGTAGCTACCACCTGTCCACATACATTGCTATTATATTATTGACCTTATTCCCTATGCTGTATCTTTTACCCCCATGATTTATTCATTTCAAAAAGAAAGCCTGTATCTCCCACTCTCCTTTACCCATACTGCCCATCTCTCTACCCCTTTCCTCTCTGGCAACTCCCACCTTGTTTTCTGTATTTATAGCTCTGATTCTGCTTTTTATCTGTTTATTCATTTGTTTTACTTTTAAGATTCCACATGTAAGTGAAAGAAAATGGCATTTATCTTTCTTTGTCTGACTTATTTCACTTAGCATTTATATCTTCTAGGTCCAGCAGTGTCACAAATTGCAAGATCTAATTTTTCTTCTGGCTGAGTAATAATATTCCATATCATCTATTGATGGACATTTGGGCTGCTTTCATATCTTGGCTACTGTAAGTAATGCTGCAATAAACATAGGAGTTTTTGAATCTGTGTGTTCATTTACTTTGGGTAAATACCCAATAGTAGAATTACTAGATTATATGTTATTTCTATTTTTAATTTTCTGAGGAAACTCTTTACTGTTTTCCATAGTGGCTGCATCAATTTACATTCCTGCCAACAGAGTACAGGTCTCTCACTTCTTTCCCAACACCATTTGTTGAAGAAACTTGTCTTGCAGCTTTAAAATTGCTTTCTTTGTCACCAGATTTTGCTATTATAATTCTAGTATGTCTTGGGTGGATCTGCTTTTATTGATTTTCCTGGGGGTCTCTGTGCCTCCTGGATCTGGATATCTGTTTACTTCCTCATTAGGGAAGTTCTCAGCTATTATCTCTTCAAATATATTTTCTGCCCTCCTTTCTCTTCCACTGGGACTCCTATGATGTAAATGTTATTATGTTTGGTGGAGTCACTGAATTCCCTAAGTCTATTCTTATAATTCATAATTTTCTCTTTTTCAGCTTGATTACTTTCCACTACTCTGTCTTCTAGGTCATTAGTTCATTCCTCTGCTTCTTCCAGCCTGTTCATTCTATCAAGTGTGTTTCTCATTTTGTTTATTGAGCCCTTTATCTATGTTATGTCATCCCTTATCTCTGTGTTAAGAGTCAAACTCATGTCTTTCACTCTTTTCTCAAGTCCAGAAAGTATCCTTATGTTCATTACTTTGAATTCTCTATCTGGCACATTATATCTGTTTCACTTAGATCTCTGGCCATGACCTTCTCCTGTTCTTTCATTTGGGACAAATTCATCTCTCTTCTCATTTTGTTTAAGTCTCTGTGCCTGCTTCTTTGTGTTAGGAAAGTCAGCTACTTTTTCTGTTGTGGACAATAACGGCCTTAAAAAGAGGACTTGTACCCTACAGTGTAGGGTTTCCTGTTTCCCAGGGCCTAGAACTACAGGGAGTGTCTCCAGTGTGTGCTGTGTGTGTTCAGCAGTTGTGTCTTGGCTGCTTTACCCTTCAGGGCCTTCATCTGCAGAAGATTTCCTTGCCTCTTGTGGGCAATGTTTGGTCCCTGGCCTGAATGTGGTGGGTCTTAACTACATGTGCTTCATCTACTTGTGAAATAAGACCTGACACTATTGCTGCTGGAACTTAGGTCCTGCTAAATTCCTGGGTCAGGAGACATGGTGTGGGCAGGGGTCTGGGCTGGTCTATCTGGGGGAGGGAGCCCTCCATGCTGGGACTGAGGCAAGTGTGACTAGGAAGGGTGTTCCACCAGAGCACAAGGGTTGGGTCTTGGTGTAAGCAACTTAGGTAGTGAGTGTCCATTCTGCCCTGATTCCTGCAGGTGTATCTGTATTTCTGCTGAGGGGTGGGGAAGGGAAATGGTGCCTACCAGTTCCTTTGTTCCTGGAGGAGTATCTCCATTAATGCTACCTCTCTGGGACATGATCTGAGATGAGCAAACAATCTTCCTGCTGTGTGCCCTAGGTACTTTTCAGATTTCTGTTTCTGCACTGTATGTCTGCAGGCTGTTTGCCCTGCCTTCTCTCCAAAAGCAGCTCCAATGCCTCTGGGCTCTCTCTGAGCAAGCCTGATGACCTTTAGAACTCTAGGCTTTAAGCCCTGCTGGTTGCAAGAACTCACAAGATTTTGCCCCTCTCACTTTCTAAGCCAGTTGCTATGGGGGATGCATTTTCTCTTTGCATTCCCCAGTATCTCAGTTTGTCCCTTGCCATTCTTTGCAACTGTGGCTCCCTACCCACTGCAGTGGCCATGATCTGTTTCTCTCCCAAACAACACCTCTGTACTTCCTACCTTCTTTAATGTGGTCTCTTCTCTCCCTTTAGTTGTGGAGTTTGTTCTGTAAGTCTTCAGGTTGATTTCTGGGATATTTAGGATGATTTGATAGTTATCTAGTTGTATTCACAGGACGAAGTGAGCCTATGGTCACCCTACTCTGCTGCTGTCTTCCTGGACTCCAAGTTGCATAAGTTTCTTATATATTTTGGATATTAATTCCTTAATTAATTCCTTGTTGGATATATAATTTACAAATATCTTCACTTGGTCTTTTTGCTTTGTGTTTTAATTTTATTTGCTATGAAAAAGTCTTTTTTATTTTCATGTAGTCCCAGTCATTTACTTTTGCTTTTGTTTCCCTTGCCTGAGGAAACAGAGCCATAAATATGTTGCTAAGACTGAATGTACTTCTTGCATTTTCCTTTAGGAGCTCTATGATTTCAAGCCTCACATTTAGGTCTTTAATCCATTTCAAGTTTATTTTTGTGTGTGGTATAAGAACGAGGTCATGTTTAATTCTTCTGCATGCAGCCGTCTAGTTTTTCCAACATCATTTATTGAAAAGACTGTCTTTCCTCCATTATATATTCTTGCTTTCTTTATGTAGCATAGGTTTATTTCTGGACTTTCTATCCTGTTCCATTGATCTATGTATCTATTTTTGTGCCAGTACCATACTGTTTTGATTACTGTAGTTTTGTAATATATCTTGAAGTCTGGGATTGTGATACCTCTAGTATTGTTCTTCTTTCTCAAGATTGCTTTGGCTCTTCGAGGTCTTTTGTGGTTCCATATAAGTTTTAGAATTTTTTTGTTCTATTTCTATGAAAAATGCTATTGGTATTTTGATAGGGATTGTATTTAATCTGTAGGTAGGTTCAATAGTATTGACATTTTAATGATATTAATTTTTCCAATCCATGGGCATGCCATTTGTTTGTATGGTCTTTACTTTCTTTCATCAATGTCTTAGAGTTTTCAGAATGTAGGCCTTTCACTTCCTTGGTTAAACGTATTCCTGTAGCTTATTCCTTTTTTAATGTAATTGTAAAGGTAATTGTTTTCTTAATGTCTCTTTATGCTATTTCATTATTAGTGTATAGAAATGCAACAGATTTCTGTATATTAATTATGTATCCTGCAACTTCATGGAAGTTACTTATTAGTTAACAGTTTTTTGGTGGAGTCCTTAAGACTCCATATATTATCATTTCATCTGCAAATAATGAGAGTTTTACTTCTTCCTTGCTGATTTGGATGCTTTTTATTTCTTTCTCTTTTCTGATTGCTGCAGCCAAAATCTGCCAGTACTATCTTGAATAAAACTGGTGAGAGTAGACATTCTTGTCTTTTTCCTGATCTTAGAGAAGAAGCTTTCAGTTTTTCACCATTGAGAATGATATTAGCTGTACTTTTTTCAATATATGGCTGTTATTATGTTTAAGTATGTTTCTTCTAAATCTACTTTGTTGTGAGTTTTTAGTCATGAGTGGATATGGTGTTTTGTCAAATGCTTTTACTACATCTACTACATATTGAGACTACTACAATATGTGGTTTGTATTCTTCTTCTTGTTAATGTGATTTACAACATTGATTTGCAAATATTGGACCACTCTTTGTGTCCCAGGAATAAATCCCACTTAAACGTGGTGAACATTTTAAGTGTACTGTTGAATTTGGTTCACTAATATTTTTTGAGGATTTTTGCATCTGCGGTCATCAGAAATATTGGCTTATAGTTTTCTTTTCTTTCTTTCTTTTTTTTGTAATGTTTTTGGTTTTGGTATCAGGGTAATGGTGGGTATGTAGGATGAATTTTGAAGTTTTTCTTCTTTAAAAATAGTTTGAGAAGAATAGGTATGAACTCTTCTTAAATGTTTCACAGAATTCACCTGTGAATCCATCCGGTCCTGGACTTCTGTTTGTTGGGAGGGTTTTGATTACTGATTCAATTTCATTACTAGTAGTTGGTCTGTTCAAATTTTCTACTTTTTCCTCTTCAGTTTTGGAAGATTATATATTTTTAGGAATTTGTCCATTTCTTCTAGGTTGTCCAAATTTTTGGCATTGTAACGTTTTATAATATTGTTTTACAATTCTTTCTATTTCTATAGTGTTGGTTGGTATTTCTCTCCATTTTAAATTTTATTTATTTGAATCCTCTTTTTTTTCTTGATGAGTCTGGCTAAAGGTATATAAATTTTATCTTTTCAAAGAACCAGCTCTTGGTTTCATTTCTCTGTTCTTCTGTTTTAAGTCTATTTCATTTACTTCTGCTCTAATATATATTTCCTTTCTTCTACTAGCTTTGGGCTTTGTTTGTTCTTCTTTTTCTAGCTCCTTTGGTGTAAGGTTAGATTGTTTATATAACATTTTCTTCTTTCTTGAGGTAGGCCTGTATTATAAAATTATATTTTAGAATTCCTTTTGCTGTCTACCAAAGATTCTAGACTGTTGTGTTTTCATTTTCATTTTCCTCCAGGTGTTTTTTATTTCCTCTTTGATTTCTTCATGGACCCATTTGTTGTTTAGCCTCCATGTGTTTGTGTTTTTCCAGTTTTTTTTCTTGTAATTGATTTCTAGTTTTATACCATTGTGGTCTGAAAAGATGCTTGATGTGATTTCAGTCTCTTAAAGTTACTGAGACCTGTTTTGTGGGATAACATGTGATTTATTCTAGAGAAAGTTCCATGTGCACTTGAGAAAGAATTTGTATTCTACTGTTTTTGAATGAAATATTCTGTGTGTATCTGTTAGGTCCATCTGGTCTAATGTCTTATTCAAAGACTATTCCCTTATTGATTTCCTATTTGGATGATCTTTCCATTGATGTACATGTGTGTTAAAGTCCCCAACTATCATTGTGTTGCTGTCAGTTTCTCCCTTTATGTCTATTAAAATTTTCTCTATGTATTTTAGAGGCTTCTATGTTGGGTGAAAAGATATTTACAAGTGTTATATCCTCTTCAGTCCTCTTGTTGGATTGATCCCTTTATCCTTATGTAGTGCCCTTCTTTGCCTCTTGCTACAGTCTTTGTTTTAAAGTCCATTTTGGGGGTGCCTGGGTGGCTCAGTGGGTTGAGCCTCTGCCTTTGGCTCAGGTCATGATCTCAGGGTCCTGGGATCAAACCTGCTTCAGGCACTCTGCTCAGCAGGGAGCCTGTTTCCCCCTTCCCCTCTGCCAGCATCTCTGCCTACTTATGATCTCTCTCTCTAATAAATAAATAAATAAATAAATAAAATCTTTAAAGTCCATTTTGTCTGATATAAGTATCATTACCATGGCTCTTTTTTTTTTTTCTTCCACTTGCATGGTATTTTTTCTCATCCATTCACTTCAAGTCTATATGTGTCTTTAGGTCTGAAGTTAGTCTCTTGTGGGCAGCATATAGTTGCATCTTGTTTGAAACAAAACAGCTTATTAAACTACCCACAAATAACCAGTATTAACATCTTAATGTGTATCTAGAAATTTCTTAAGTCGTATGTACGTATTTTTGCAAAATAGAGTAAAAAATGTTAGAAAATTTTTTCTATGTCAGTAACTATATTTCTGCATTATCATTTTTAATATGGATACATCAGCATTATATAGGTAATTCTTCATATTTTTCTACTTATTTTATGATTTTACTTTTATGTTTAGATCTTTAATTTAGTACAGATTTTAGCATACAGTGTGAGCTAAAGAACTAATTAAAATTTTTACTTTCCAAATGGCCATGAAATAAAGAATACTGAGAGCAATAGGTCTTAAAGCCTGTCCTTTCTCTACTTCAACTTGTGTCACAGAAGGGCTATCAGAGAGCTTCTACTCAGTGGCTATTTGGCATATCCCTTGGGAAAAAATGAGGATGAGGAGTTATAGACAAGATTTTCACTAGACTGTATTACATTTCTTACAAATGGTAGTGAGTACATCATCTTTCTTTCTTATTCTAATATAGCTCACCACAGTTAGTAAATAATTTTTATGAGTTTTAACATGGATCTCGGTGCCCTGGCTCTATAGCCACCATACCCATTTCTTTCACTTGAGACCACTGTAGTTGTCCAGCTTCAAGAGAGAAAATGCCAGGGAACTAGAACTATCTCATGTTAGAATTAGACAGATCATCGAAGCAGAAAATCAATAAAGAAACAAGAGCATGGAATGACACATTGGACCAGATGGACCTCATAGATATATACAGAACATTCCACCCTAAAACAGCAGAATACTCATTCTTCTCAAGTGCACACGGAACCTTCTCCAGAATAGACCACATACTGGGTCACAAATCAGGACTCAACCGATACCAAAAGACTGAGATGATTCCCTGCCTATTCTCAGATCACAATGCTTTGAAACTGGAGCTCAATCACAAGGAAAAGTTCCGAAGGAACTCAAACACCTGGAAGCTAAAGACCACCTTGCTTAAGAATCAACCAGGAGATCAAAGAAGAACTTAAACAATTCATAGAAACCAATGAGAATGTAGACACTTCAGTCCAAAACCTATGGGATACAGCAAAGGCGGTCCTAAGGGGGAAATACATAGCCATCCAAGCCTACCTCAAAAAACCTGAAAAATCCAGAACACACCAGCTGTCTCTACACCTTAAAGAACTAGAGAACCAACAACAAATCAAACCAACTCCACACATAAGAATTTATCCTTTCTGATGGCTGTGTAATATTCCAATACCCAACTTTTGTATCAACATGGAAGGGACTGGAGGAGATTATGCTGAGTGAAATAAGTCAAGCAGAGAGAGTCAATTATCATATGGTTTCACTTTTTTGTGGAGCATAACAAATAGCATGGAGGACAAGGGGAGATGGAGAGGAGAAGAGATCTGAGGGAAATTGGAAGGAGAGGTGTACCATGAGAGACTATGGACTCTGAAAAACAATCTGAAGGTTTTGAAGGAGCGGGGGTGGGAGGTTGGGGGAACCAGGTGGTGGGTACTAAAGAGGGCACGGATTGCATGGAGCACTGGATGTGGTGCAAAAACAGTGAATACTGTTATGCTGAAAAGAAATAAAAAAAAAAGAAGGTGTGCTCCTTATATACAATGGAACATTACTCAGCCATCAGAAAGGATGAATACCCACCATTTGCCTCAACATGGATGAAACTGGAGGAAATTATGCTGAGTGAAATAAGTCAAGCAGAGAAAGTATGGTTTCACTTATATGTGGAACATAAGGGATAGCATGGAGGACATTAGGAGAAGGAAGGGAAAAATGAAGGGAGGGAAATCAGAGGGGGAGATGAACCATGAGAGACTATGGACTCTGGGAAACAAACTGAGGGTTTCAGAGTGGAGGGACATGGGGGGATGGGTTAGCCCAGTGATGGGTATTAAGAAGGGCATGTATTGCAATGAGCACTGGGTATATGCAAACAATGAATCATGGAACACTACATCAAAAACTAATGATGGTATAATGACTACCATAACATAATAAAAAAATAGAAAATAAAAAAGAAAACTAAGAAAATAATTTAAAAAAAAATGGGCCAAAGACCTTAAAAGATATCTCACCAAAGAAGATACACAGATGGAAAGCAAGCATATGAAAAGACATTTCATATCATTTCTCATTAGGGGAATACAAATTAAAACAACAATGAGATAAAGCTACACACCTATTAGAATGGTCAAAATTTGGAATACGGACAATACCAAATGCTGCTGAGGATGTGGTACAGCAAGAACCCTCATTAACTGCTGGTGGGAATGTCAAAATAGTACAGCCACTTTGGAAGAGTTTTGTGGTTTCTTACAAAACTAAACACAGACTCTACAACATAGCAGTAGAGATCAGTGGTTTTTAGAAATTGGGGGTGAGGGATAAATAGTTGGAGCACAGGATTTTCAGGTCAGTATGATATTATAATGATGTATACATGTCATTATACATTTTTCCAAACCCACAGAATGTACAACAGCAGTGTAAACTATGAGCTGGGTGATTATACAATGTGTCAATGTAGGTTCAACAATTTTAACAAATGTACCACTCTGGTGGGATATTGTTGATAACGAGGGGAATGCTTTTCATGGGTAGGGGCAACTATATATGGGAAATCTCTCTTTTCCCTTCAATCTTGCTGTGAACACAAAACTGTTCTTAAAAAAGTAGATGTAAGTAAGAAAAAAATATTGACAATAAGAAACGCTGAAACTAAGAGCTGGTTCTTTGAAAAGATAAAATGAAATTGACAAAACTTTAGCTAGACTCACCAAGAAGAAGAGATAACTCAAATAAACAAAATCAGAAAATAAGGGGGAATGTTACAACTGATACCACAGAAATACAGAGGATCATAAAATACTACTATGAATAATTATATACCAACAATTTGAACAAGCTAGAAGTGGATAAATTCCTAAAAACATACAACCTATCAAGACTGAATTATGATGAAACAGAAAATCTGAGCAGACTAATTACTAGTAAGGAGAATGAATCCATAATAAAAAATCTTCCAATAAACAGAAGTCCAGGATCAGAAGGCTTCACTGGTGGATTCTACCAAATACTCAAAGAAGAAATAATATCAATACTCAAATTCTTCCAAAAAATACAAGAGGAGGGAACTTATTTTATGAAGTCAGTATTACCCTGATTCTAAAACCAGTCAAGGGTACCACGAGAAAAGAAAACTATGTGACAATATCCTTGGTGAACATTAGATGCAAAGGTCTTCAACAAAATATAAGATAATCAAATTTGACAACATATTAAAAGGATCATATGCCACAATCAAGTGGGATTCATTTCAGGGATGTAGGGATGGTTCAACATCTGTAGATCAGTCAATGTGATACACTGCAGGAAAATCACAAGATGGTCTCAAAAGATGCAGGAAAAGCACTTGACAAAATTCAACATCCATTTATGACAAAAACTCTAAACAAAGTGAATATAGAGAGAATGTACCCCCAACATAATAAAGGCCACAGTTGAAAGTTTTTCTTCTAAGATCAGGAAAAATACAAAGATGTCCACTCTCACCACCTTTATTCAATAGAGTATTAGAAGTCCTAGCTAGAGCAATTATTTAAGAAAAGGAGTTAAGGGGCATTTAAATTGGGAAGGAAGAAGTTAAACTGTCACTATTTGCAGTTGACAAGATATTATATACAAAAACCCTAAAGACTATTAAAAAATTTTTTTAGAATTAATAAATTCAGTAAAGTTGCAGGATACAAAATCAATACACAAATTGGTTGCATTTGTATACATGAATTATGGTTTATCTGAAATAGGAATTAAGAGAACAATTGCACCCAAAACCGTAAGATACCTATGAATATCCCTAACCAGAGATGTAAAAGACCTGTATATTGAAATCTAGAAGACATTAATGAAAGAAATGGAAAAAGAAAAAAATAACTGGAAAGATATACCATGTTCAAGTATTGGAAGAGTTAATATTGTTAAAATGTTCATACTATCCAAGTAATAAAATTTCAATGAAATCCTTACAAATATTCCAATGGCATTTTCCACAGAAATAGAACAAACAATCCTAAAATTTGTATGAAACCACAAAAGACCCTGAATAGCCAAAGCAATCTGAGAAAGAAGAACAAAACTTGAGGCATCATGCTCCTTGATTTCAAACTATATTACAAAGCTTTAGTAATTCAAATGGTATGATATCAGCATAAAAAAGACATATCGATAAATAGAACAGAATAAAGAGCCAAGAAATAAATCCATGCATATATAGTCAAATAATTTTCAAAAGAGTGAAGAATATACAATGGGGAAAGGACAGTCTCTTCAAAAAATGGTGTTTGAAAATTTGGATATCCATATGCAAAGAATGAAACTGGACCACTATCTTACACCATATTAAAAAACTAACTCAAAAGGTATTAAAGACTTGAATGTAGACCTGAAATCAGAAGACTTCTAGAAGAAAAGATAGGTGGTCAGGTCCTTGATAAAAAGGTCTTGGCAAAGATTTTTTTGAATCTGACATCAAAGGCAAAAGCAAGAGAAGTAACAAATAAGTGGACTACATCAAACTAAACATATGCACAGCAAAGGAAACCATTGACAAAATGAAAAGGCAGCCTACTGAATGGGTGAAAATATTTGCAAATCATTTATCTGATAAGGGGTTAATATTTAAAATATATAAAGAACTTTTACAACTCAATAGCAAAAAAAGCCCCCAAATGACCCAATTAAAAAATGGGCATAAGATCTGAATATACATTTCCCCAAAGACATACAGATAGCCAACAGACATATGAAAACATGCTTTACATCATTAATCAGTGAAACGCAAATCAAAATCAGAATAGGATATTACCTTATACATGTCAGTATGGTCATTTTTGAAAAGACAAAAAATTGGGAGTGCTTGGGTGACTCAGTTGGTTAAGCATCTGACTCTTGATTTTGGGTCAGGTAATGATCTCAGGGTCATGAGATTGAGCCCTGTGTCTGGCTCTATACTGGGCAAGGAGCCCGCTTAAGAGTCTCTCTCTCTCCCTCTGCCTATGCACACGCTTGTGCTCTCTTTAAAAAAAAAAAAAAGACAGGGGCGCCTAGGTTGCTCAGTGGGTTAAAGCCTCTGCCTTCAGCTTGGGTCATAATCCCAGGGTTCTGGGATCAACCCCACATCAGGCTCTCTGCTCATCAGGAAGCCTGCTTCCTCCTCTCTCTCTGCCTGCCTCTCTGCCTACTTGCAATCTCTATCTGTCAAATAAATAAATAAAATCTTTTAAAAAAAAGACAAAAGATTGGTAAGTATTGGCAAGGATATAGGGAAAAGGGAACCCTGTGCATTGTTGGTGGGAATGTAAATTGATGCAGTCCCTATGAAAAACAGTAACGAGGTTCCTCAAAATTTAAAAATAGGACTACCATATGATCCAGCAATTCCACTCTTGGGTATTTATCTAAAGGAAATGAAAACACTGAATCAAAAAGATATATGCACCCCCATGTTCACTGAAGCATTTATTTACAATAGCCAAGATATGGAAAAAGCCTAAGTGTTCATTGATGGATAAATGGTTAAAGAAGATGCAGTGTGTTTGTGTATAAAATAGATTATTTTGTCATAAAAATAATATATTGCCATTTGTGACAGATGGATAGGCCTTGAGCGTCTTATTCTAAATGAAATAAGCCAGAAGATGTCAACTGCCATATGATCTCCTTTATATGTAGAACCTAAAAAAATAAAACCAAAAAACTAAACTCATAAATCCAGAAACAAATTGGTGGTTGCCAGAGCTGGGGCAGTGGGTGGGGCAAGGCAGAAGTGAGTAAACTATTTTTTGTTTTTGATTTTAATTTAAAAAATTAAATTAAAAATAACTTTGGCGGGCGCCTGGGTGGCTCAGTGGGTTAAGCCGCTGCCTTTGGCTCAGATCATGATCTCGGGGTCCCGGGATCGAGTCCCACATCAGGCTCTCTGCTCAGCAGGGAGCCTGCTTCCTCCTCTCTCTGCCTGCCTCTCTGCCTACTTGTGATCTCTGTCTGTCAAATAAATAAATAAAATCTTTAAAAAAATAACTTTGGCAATCAAAAATCATTATAAAAGAATTCATTTGATGGTAAAGAATCAGGGACCTTGAAGATATGTTAATAGAAAATTCCTAAATAAAATGCAAAGAGAAAGGAAGAATAAAAATGTTGGAAGAGGATATCTAATGATTGTGGGACAATTAACAAATGGTGTAACATATACATAATGGGAATACTAGAATGAGAAAAAAGAGGAAGAAACAGAAGAATTATTTGATGTAATATTGAATGAAAATTTTCTAGAAGTAATTACAGACACCAAATTTCAAATCCAGAAAGATCAGAGAACACCAAGTAGGATAAATACCAAAGAGCTGACCCCAGACACATCATATTCAAACTGCAGAAAAACAAAGACAAAGATACAATATTCAGAGAAGTTGGGAGTGGTGGTGGAAAACTTACCTACAAGAGAACAAAGATAATTACATTGGCTTATCTTAAAAAACTAAGCAAGAAGATAGTGCAGTGAAATATTTAAAGTGTTAAAAGAAAAACATGCCAAGCTAGAATTCTATATCCAGCAAAATTAGCCTTCAAAAAATGAAGAAGAAATACTTTCTTGGACAAAAATTGATGGAAATTATTGTTAGTAGGACTGCCTTGTAAGAAATGTGAAAAGTTCTTCAGAGAAAGGAAATGAATAAGTTAGAAACTTGGATCTATGTAAAGACAGGAGGAATGTTAGAGAAGGAATAAATAAAAGTAAAATAAAATCTTTTGTTTTACTTTTTCTTAACTGATTGACTAGATAATATTTTGCTCAAAATAATAATAACAATAATGTATTTAGTGATTATAGTTTATGGATAAGAGAAATGGCAGCAGTGCTCTAAGGAATGGGGAGGAATTGGGAATACTCTGCTATAAGGTAGCTGCACTACCAGTAAAGTGGCATAGTGTTATTTGAAAGTGGATTTGGTTAAGTCATATATGTATATTCTTTTTTTAAAGATTTATTTATTTATTTTAGGGAGAGAGTGAGTGAGAGTGGGGAGGAGGGGCAGAGGGAGAGGAAGAGAGAAGCTCCAAGAAGACTTCATGCTGAGCATGAAACCTGATGCAGGGCTTGAGATCATGACCTGAGCTGAAACCAAGAGTTGGACACTTAACTGACTGTGCCACCTATAATGTGCTCCATAAATGTGCATTTCAAACTATGGGGCAATCACTCAATTTTTAAAAAGAATTGATATGCTAAAAGAGGAGAGAAAATGGAATTATATAAAATGCTTCATTAAAATCAGAAAAGTCAGTAAAGAGAAGACAAAAAAAAAACAAAGAAAACGGGCAGTGAATAGTAAGCAAGTATTGTAGATATATAAAAATTTAGTTACAAAAATAGTAGAAATTATTTCAACTATATCAATAATCACTTTAAATGTGAATGTTCTAAATATACCAGTTAAAGGACACTGTTACAGTAGATAAAATATCCCATGAAACAACTACATGTTATTTATAAGAAACACACTTTAAATATAAAGACTCCGGTAGATTAAAAATAAAGGAACGGGGAAAGCTATACCATGCTAATGATAATCAAAAAGAAATATATATATATATATATATATATATATATATATATATATATAAATTTCAGACAAAGCTGACTTTAGAACAAGGAAAATGATCAGGGATAAAGTGGGGAATTACATAATGATGAAGAGACAAATTCTGTGAGAAGGCATGGCAATCCTTAATGTGTATATGTCAAATAACAGAGTGCCAAAAATATGAGGCAAAAACTGATGAATCCACTATTATAGTAGACTTCAACATCCCTCAATTACTATTGAATTATCCAGCAGGTAGAAAATCATTAAGGATAAAGTTGAGCTGAATAGAATCATGATCAACTAAATCTCGGCATTTATAGAATACTTGATCCAACAATATGCAGTATTCTCAAGTTCACAATAGAATATTTGCTAAGATGAACACTCTGTGTCATAAAATGCACCTCAAAAATTTTAAAAGCATAGATATCATGAAAACTATGTTCTTACATGACAATGGAATTAAACTGGAAATCAACAACGCAAAGATAGCTTGAAAATAATATATTAGAACAAGAGAAAGAGCTAAGTTATTTTGGAAAATATCTAATCCAAGCTTCTACCTTAGGAAACAGAAAAAGAAGTGCAAATTAAATCCAAAGCAATTTGAAGAAGAAATAATAAGAATAAGAACAAAAATAAATGAAATTGAAAACAGGAAAGCAATAGAAAAAAATCAAAGAAACCAAAAAGTGGTTCTTTGTAAAGATCTATAAAATTGATAAACTTCTACACAGGCTAACCAAGAAAGGAAGAGATAAGACACAAATGACTAATATTAGAAATACTACTAAAAAAAAAAGAAAAAGAAATACTACTACTATTCTATGCCCACAAATTTACACAACCTATTAAAACTCACACAAAACAAAATATATAATTTGAATGCATAATATATAAATGATAATCCATTTATATATAGTAAAGAAATTGCATCAGCAGTTAATAACATTCTAAAACAGAAGGAACCAGGCTCAGATGGTTTCACTGGTGAATTTTACCAAAAAGCTAAGGGAAAAGTTATATCAATTCTCTGCAACCTGCTCCAGAAAACAGAAGCAGATGGAATACTTCCTAACTTATCACATGAGGTAATTCTTACCCTAATATCATAACCAAAGATGTAACAAACAAAGAAAACTACAGGCCAACATCTCTCTCTCTCTTTTTTCAATTAAATGTCAATAGTAAATTTCATTTATTAAGAAGGGAAAAGTGAGAGAAAATTAGGAAAAATTTCATATATAAATTTTGAAGAAGTCAAAATACATTACTGGAGACAATATTTACAATTTTTGAGTAACAGTTCATGGTATGATTATACCACAATTTGTTTATCCATTCTCCTCATTTTTTAAATTTAAATTCAAGTTAGTTAACATATAGTGTGGTATTGGTTTCAAGAGTAGAATTTAGTGATTTATCAAGTGCCCTTCCTAATGCCCATCACCCATTTAGCCCAACCCCCGCCCACCTCCCTTCCAGTAACCCTCAGTTTGTTCTCTTAACTATAGAGTCTCTTATGGTTTGCCCCCCTGTTTTTATCTTAGTTTATTTTTCCTTACTTTCCCCTATGTTCTTCTGTTTTGTTTCTTAAATTCCACATATGAGTGAAATCATATGATATTTGTCTTTCTCTGAATGACTTATTTCGGTTAGCATAATACACTCTAGTTCCATCACAATGGACCAATATTTCTTTTGAAAAAAGATGAAAAAATCCACAAGAAAATATTAGCAAGTCAGATCCAACAAAGTATTAAAAGATTTATGCACCACAACCAAATGGGATTTATTCCTGGTATGCAAGTCTGATTTAACATTAAAAAATGAATTAATCCATCACACATCAACAGGATAAAGAAGAAAAACCGAACGATCATTTCAATAATCACTTGACAAAATCCAACATCCATTCATGCTAAGAAATCTCATCAAAATAAGAACAGAAGGAAAATTCATGAATTTGATTAAAACAAAAGAGTCTACAAAAAATCCACAGCTAACATTACAAACTTGATGGTGAGAGGTAGATACTTTCCCTCTAAGGTAGAAAACAAGTCAAAGATATTCACTCTCACCACTCCTGTTCAAAATCATACTGGAACACCTAGCTGGTGCAGTAAGGCAAGAAAAGGAAATAAAAGTTATACATGTTGTGAAGGAAGGAATAAAACTATCTGTGTTTGCAGATGACATGATTTTCTATATAAAAAGTCCAGGAAAATTGACAAAAGAAATCTCCTGGAACTAACAAGCAAATATAATAAAACTGTGGGATACAAACCCAATATATACTAGTCAATTGCCTTCCTATATACTAGCAATGAATTCCAACTGGAATTAGAAATAAAACGCCCAACACTATTTGCATTAGCACCAGAGAGAGAGAGACAGAGAGAGAAAGATTGATTTAAGTATAAATCAAACAAAATATGTACAAAATCTATTTAGAGAAAACCGCAAAACTCTGATGAGAGAAATCAAAGTCTAAATAAATAGAAGGATATTCCATGTTTATAGATAGGAAGACTCAATCCTGTCAAGATGTCATCCCCCCACTTGATTTATAGATTCAATACAATACCAGTCAAAATCCCAGCAACTTGGGCGCCTGGGTGGCTCAGTGGGTTAAGCTGCTGCCTTTGGCTCAGGTCATGATCTCAGGGTCCTGGGATCGAGTCCCGCATCAGGCTCTCTGCTCAGCAGGGAGCCTGTTTCCTCCTC
Organism: Neogale vison; assembly: GCF_020171115.1. Lineage (NCBI taxonomy): Eukaryota > Metazoa > Chordata > Mammalia > Carnivora > Mustelidae > Neogale > Neogale vison. Next base: position 71,912,379 of record NC_058105.1, read on the forward strand.
TCTCTCTGCCTGCCTCTCTGCCTACTTGTGATCTCTCTCTGTCAAATAAATAAATAAAATCTTTGAAAAAATCCCAGCAAGTTACTTTGTGAATATCAAAAAAACTGATTCTAAAGTTTATATGGAAAGGGAAAAGATTCAAAGTATCTAGTACACTGTGAAGAATAAGAACAAAACTGGAAGGCTGACACTACCTGATTCAAGATTTAGCATTAAGCTATAGTAATAAAAACAGTGTGGTATTGGTGGAGTAATAAACAGGCAGATGAATGGATCAGAATATAGAGATCAGAAATAGGTTGAAACAAATATATTCAACTAATCTTTGACAAAGGGGCAAAGGCAATCTGATGGAGGAAGGACAGGCTTTTCAACAAATGGTCTTGGAACAAATGGACATCCACATATGAAAAAAATACTAATGTAGATGCTGACCTTATACCACTCACAAAAATGAACTCAATATAGATCAGCAACTCTAAAACTCCTAGAAGATAGCAAAGGAGAAAATATAAGTGACACTGGGTTTGGCAATGGGCTTCTAGGTAGCACTCTAAAAACTCAAACTATGAAAGAAAAAAAATGGATAACTTAGATTAAAATTAAAAACTTTCGCATGGAGGACACTGTTAAGTGAATCAAAATAAAAGCCACAGAATGGGGAAAAAATCTGCAAAACACATATCCGATAAAGGATTTGTATCAAAAATAGAAAACTCGTAAAACTCAACAATCAGAAACAAAAAATCCAATTAAGAAATGGGAAAAAGAGGGCACCTGGGTGGCTCAGGTGGTTAAGCAGCTGACTCCTGATTTCAGCTTGGGTGTTTTTCAAAAATTTTATTTATTTATTTGACAGAGAGAGAGAGAGAGGGAAAAGAAGAGAGATCACACATAGGTAGAGTGGCAGGCAGAGGGAGAGGGAGAGGTAGAGGAGGATCCATGCTGAGCAAGGAGCCTAATGTGGGGCTTGATCCCAGGACCCTGGGATCATGACCTGAGCTGAAGGCAGATGTTTAACTGAGCCACTCAGGCACCTCTCAGCTCAGGTCTTGATCTCTGGGTTTTGATTTCAAGTCATACATAAGTAGGCTCCAACATGGAGCTTACCTAAAAAAAAAAAAAATGGGAAAAAGATCTAAACAGACATGTCAGCAAAGAACATATTTAGATTATGAATAAGTACATGAAATGCAAATCAAGACTATAAGATAACACTGCATACCTATTAGAATGACTAAGGTCCAAAATAGTGATGACATTGAATTCTGACAGGAATGTGGAGCAACAGGAATGCTCATTTATTGCTAGTGGGAATGCAAAATGGTACAGCCAATTTGGAAGAGAGTTTCGTGGGTTCTTTCTTTTTTAAATTTAAATTTAAATTTAATTAGTCAACATATAGTACATAATTAGTTTCCAATGTAGAGTTCAATAATTCATTAGTCGTGTATAACACCCAGTGCTCATCACATCATGTGCCCCCATTAAAACCCATCACCCAATTATCCCATCACCTCATCCACCTCTCTTCTAGCAACCCTGTTTGTTTCCTATAGTTAAGAGTCTCTCTTACCACACAACCCAGCAATTGTACTCCTAGGTATTTACCCAAATTTGTTGAAAACTTATCCTCAAACAAAACCAACATATGAACATTTATAGTACCTTTATTTGTAATTGCCAAAAATTGGAAGAAACCAAGCTATCATTCAATAGTGAATGCATAAACAAACTGTGGTTCATCTATACAATTGAATGTTATTCAGTTATAAAAAGAAATGAGCTGGAGAGAGAGGGAATATGACAGTAGAGTAGGAGGACCTTAGACTAATCTCACCCCATGAACACAACTAGGTAATGATCAAATCATCCTAAAACCCCCAGAAATTGACCTGAAGACTGACAGAACAGATTCCACAACTAAAGGGAGGGAAGAGGTTACACTGAAGAAGGTAGAAGTGTGGAGACATGGTTTAGGGGAGAAATGGATTTCAGGTGATGCAGAGGAAGGGAGCCATGCTCACAGAGAAAGGCAATAGAGGAACAGACAGGGAGAAGGCACAAGGAGAAGTTTTTCCCAAAGCCATTGGCTTGGAAAATGAGGGGCTGAATTTTATGAGTTCTTGCAACTGGAGGGCTTAAGGACTAGAGTTTTAAAGGTCAGCAGGCTTGGCTGGGATAGAGCCTGGAGGTAACTACCCTGCTCCCGGAGTGAAGGAAGGCAAAAAAAAAAAAAATAAAAAAAAAATAAAAAAATAAAAAAAAAAATTCCAGGGGCAGAAAGCATGGAAACAGTGATGTGAAAAACACCTGGGGTGTACAGGCAGGAGATTATTCACTCTTCTCAGAGCTCTTCCCTGATAGGCAGCATTCATGGATACATCTCTCCAGAAACAAAGGAGCTGGCAGATGCCATTTCCCATCCTGCCCCTCAACAAAAACATAGAGTCACCTGTGGGAAGCAGAGCAGCACTGACACCGGCTGCTTACCTTGCTTACACCAAGACCCAATCCCCTGTGCTATGGTGGGTCTGCCCCTCTCAGTCAAGTTTGCCTCAGTCTCAGCACAGTGGGAAGATGAGCACAACCCTCTGCCCACACCATGTCTCCTGACCAGAGAGGACGGTAAGGCTTCAGTTCTTTTGGAAGTGATATTAAGTCTCATTTCACAAGCAGACCACTGCATACCTAGTTAAAACTTGCCACATTCAGGTCAGGGACCAAACACTGCCCACAGAAGACAATGAGAGCCTCTGCAGATGACTGGCCTAAAGGACGGAGCAGACAAAATACAATGGCAGAGTGCAAGTATCACACACCAGAGAAACACCCAGATGTGCCAGACCCTGGACACTATATGACCTCTTCTTCATAAAGTCATCACTTTCATGAGAAGGAAGCATAACTGTCTTTTCTAAGACAGAAGAGGAAAGCAGAGTAGACAAAATGCAAAGACAGAGGAACTTATCCCAAATGAAAGAACAAGATAAGTAAGGCCATAGTCAGAGATCTAAGTAAAACATATATAAGTAACATGTCTAATGGAGAATTTAAAGCCACAATCATAAGGATACTCAGTGGCCTTGAGAAAAGAATAAAAGACATCAAGCAGTCCCTTACCACCTAGATAAACAGTTAAAAAACCCCAATCAATCAGAGAGGAAGGATGCAATAAATGAGATTAGAAATCATATGATCTCCCTGATATGAGGAAGTGGTGATGCAACATGGGGGCTTAAGTGGGTAGGAGAAGAATCCATGAAACAAGATGGGATAGGGAGGGAGACAAACCATAAGTGACTCTTAATCTCACGAAACAAACTGTGGGTTGCTGGGGGGAGGGGGGTTGGGAGAAAGGGGGTAGGGTTATGGACATTGGGGAGGGTATGTGCTTTTGGGTAAATTGGAAGGGGAGATGAACCATGAGAGACTATGGACTCTGAAAAACAATCTGAGGGGTTTGAAGTGGCGGGGGGGTGGGAGGTTGGGGTACCAGGTGGTGGGTATTATAGAGGACACAGCTTGCATGGAGCACTGGGTGTGGTGAAAAAATAATGAATACTGTTTTTCTGAAAATAAATAAATTAGAAAAAAAAAAGAAACAGACTTGATGCAGTGAAGAGCAGGCTGGAAAAGGCAGAGGAACAAATTAGTGACAAAGAAGAAAAAAACAAAGGAAAATAATGAACCTTAACAAAAGAGAGAAAGAAGAATTATGCAATATGATAATAGATTTAGGGAACTCAGTGACTCCATGAACTATAATAACATTCATATTATAGGAGTCCCAGAAGAAGAATGAGAAAATGGGGGCAGAAATTTTTTGAGAAAATAGTACCTGAAAACTTCCCTAATCTGGGGCAGGGAAGAGACATCCAGATCCAGGAGGCACAGAGAACTCCAATCAAAATCAACAGAGCATGGGGCATCTGGATGGCTCATTTGGATAAGCATCTGACTCTTGATTTCAGTTCAAGTCATGCATGATCTCAAGGTTGTGAGATTGAGCCCTGAAATGGGCTGTGCACTGGGTGTGAAGCCTGCTTAAGATTCTCTCTCTCCCTCTGCCCCTCCCCCTCCCTCTCTAAAATAATCAACAAAATCATGCCAACAATAAGACCCACTGTAACTAAATCTGTAAAACATAGTGATAAAGAAAAAAATCTAAAAAGAAGCAAGACAAAATAAGCCCTTAACTTATAAGGGAAGACCCATAAGTGTAGCAGGAAATTTCTCAACAGAAACTTGGCAAGGCAGATGGGAGTGGCATGATATATTCAAAGTGCTGAATGGGAAAAATCTGCAGCCAATACTCTATCCATCAAGGCTATCATTCAGAATAGAAGGAGAGATAAAAAGTTTCCCAGACAAAAACAAAAAGAGCTTATGAGTAAACCAGTTCTGCAAGAAACATTACAGGGGACTCTTTGAGTGGAAAGAGTAGACCAAAAGTGACAAAAGGTAAGAAAGGATTTGAGAATATCTCCAGGAACAATGATAAAACAAGTAATAAAATGGCAATAAATACTTATCTATCAGTAATTACTTTGAATGTAAATGAAATTGTGCTCCAATCAAAACACACAGGGTTTCAGAATGGATAAAACAATCTATATGATGCCTACAATAGACTCATTTCGGACTTAAAGACATTTGTGGATTGGCAGTGAGGGGATGGAGAAATATTTTTCATGCAAAGTGATGTCAAAAGGAAGAGGGAGTAGCAATACTTATATTGGACAACCTAGACTTTAAAACAAAGACTGTAACAAGAGATAAAGAGGATCACAATATCATATTAAAGGGGACAATCCAACAAGAAGATGTAACATTGAAGATATTTATGAACCCAACAATGGAGTACCCAAATATATACAATAATCACAAACATAAAGGCACTAACGGATAATATACAATAATAGTAAGGGACTTCAACACCCCACTTATACCAGTAGATCATCTAAACAGAAAATCAACAAGGAAACAATGGCTTTTAATGGCACACTAGGCCAGATGGACTCAATATATATATTCAAAATATTCCATCTTAAAAGAACAGAATACACATTCCTTTCTAGGGCACATGGGACATTCCTAGGATAGATCACAGATTGGGTCATAAATCAGGCCTTAAGAAATACAAAATGAGATTAAATAAATTGGAAAAAAAAAAAAAGAAATACAAAATGATTGAAATCATACCATGCACCTTCTCTGACCACAACACTATGAAATTAGAAATCAACCAAGAGAGACTTTTTGGAAAGACCACAAATGCATGGAGGTTAAACAACATGCTACAAAAGAATGAATGGGTCAACCAGGAAATCAAAGAGGGAATAAAAAATATGTGGAAATGAATGAAAATGAAAACAACAGTCCAAAACCTTTGGGATGCAGTAAAAGTGGTCCTCAGAGGGGAGTATATAGCAACACAGGCCTACCTCAAGAAGCAAGAAAAATCTCAAGTAAACAACCTAAACTTACACCTAAAGAAGCTAGAAAAAAAATAACAAATGAAGCCAGAAGGAGGGAAATCATAAACATCTGAGCAGAAATAAGTGACATAGAAACTAAAAAAACAATGGAACAGATCAATGAAACCAGGAGCTGGTTCTTTGAAAATATTAACAAAAATTGATAAATCCCTAGCAGACGTATCAAAAAGAAAAGAGAAAGGACTCAAATAAATAAAATCACTAAGAGAGAAGAAATAACCAACACCACAGAAATACAAACAATTCTAAGAGAATATTATGAAAAACTATATGCCAACAAATTGGACAACCTGGAAAGAATGGACAAATTCCTAGAAACATAAATTATCAAAACTGTAAATGGAAGAAATAGAAAACATGAACATACTGATAACCAGCAAACAAAACAAAACAAAACAAAACAAAACAAAACAACCTCTCAACAAACAGAAGTCCAGGACCTGTTGGCGTCACAGGCAAATTAAAAAAAATTTTTTTCACAAGTAAATTCTACCAAACACTTAAAGTAAAGTTAATGCCTATTCTCAATCATTCCCAAAAAATAGTAGCGGGAAGAAAACTTTCAAATTCATTCTCTGAGGCCAGAATTACGCTGATAAAGACTCCACTAAAAAAGAGAACTACAGGCTAATATCCTTGATGAATGTGTATGCAAAAATTTTCAATAAAATACTAGCAAACTGAATCCATTATAAAAACCATTCATCTTCATCATGCGGGACTTATCTCTGGGTTGCAAGGGTGGTTTAATATTCATAAATCAAGCAAGCTGATACACCATATTAATAAAAAATGATAAGAACCATAGGATCATTTCAATAAATACAGAAAAAGCACTTGACAAAGCACAGGACCTTTTTTTGAATAAAAAAACCTTCAACAAAGTAGGTTTAGAGGGAACATACTTCAACATAATAAAGGCCATACATGAAAAACCCACAGCTAATAGCATCCTCAATGGGGAAAAACCGAGAGCTTTTCCACTATGGTCAGGAACAAGACTAAGATACCCAATCTCATCACTTATCTTCAGCAAGGTACTGGAAGTCCTAGCCACAGCAATTGGATGACAAAAAGAAGTTAAAGGCATCCAAATTGATAAGGAAGAAGTAAAACTTTCACTGTTTTCAGATGACATGTTACTTTCTATAGAAAGACCACCAAAAAAATTGCTAGAACTGATAGATTCAGTAAAGTTGTGGGATACAAAATCAATGTACAGGAATCTGTTGCATTTCTATACACCAATAATGAAGGAGCAGAAAGAGAAATTAAGGAATCAGTCTTATTTACAACTGCACCCCAAACAACAGATACCTAGAGATAAACCTAACCAAAGAAGTGAGAGTCCTGTACTCTGAAAACTATAAAACACCAATGAAAGAAATTGAAGAGGACATAAAGAAATGGACAGCTATTCCATGCTCCTGTATTGGAAGAACAAATATTGTTGAAATGTCTGTATCACCCAAAGCAATCTATAGATTTAATGCAATCCCTATCAAAACAACACCAGCATTTTTCACAGAGCTACAATAATCCTAAAATTTGTATGGAACCACTAAAGACCCTGGAATAGCCAAAGTAACCTCGAAAAAGAAAAGTGGCTGGAGGCATCACATTTCCAGACTTCGGGGTATATTACAAAGCTATAGTGATCAAAACAGGATGGTACTGGCATAAAAATTAGACACACATATTTGTGGAATATAATGGAAAACCCAGAAATGAACTATATGGTCAATTAATCCTTGACAAAGCAGGAAACAATGTCCAATGGGAACAAATAAGTTTCTTTAACAAATGGTGTTGGGCAAACTGGACAGCAACTTACAAAAGAATGAAACTCGACCACTTTTTTTTCCCCAATTTATTTATTTTCAGAAAAAACATTATTCATTATTTTTTCACCACACCCAGTGCTCCATGCAAGCTGTGTCCTCTATAATACCCACCACCTGGTACCCCAACCTCCCACCCCCCCGCCACTTCAAACCCCTCAGACTGTTTTTCAGAGTCCATAGTCACTCATGGTTCACCTCCCCTTCCAATTTACCCAAATTCCCTACTACTCTCTAATGCCCCTTGTCCTCCATGTTATTGGTTATGCTCCACAAATGAGTGAAACCATATGATAATTGACTCTCTCTCTGCTTGACTGATTTCACTCAGCATAATCTCTTCCAGTCCCGTCCATGTTGCTACAAAAGTTGGATATTCGTCCTTTCTGATGGAGGCATAATACTCCATAGTGTATATGGACCACATCTTCCTTATCCATTCATCCGTTGAAGGGCATCTTGGTTCTTTCTTACACCATACACAAAAATCAATTTGAAATGGATAGGAGACTAAAATGTGAGACATGAAGTCATAAAAATCCTCAAGAAGAACACAGACAGTAACTTCTTTGACATCGGCCATAACAACTTCTTTCTAGATATGTCTCCTTGGGGTAAGGGAAACTCACGCAAAAATAAACTGTTGGAACTTCATCAAAATAAAAAGCTTCTGCACAATGAAGGAAATAATCAACAAAAGTAAAAGGCAACCTTTGGAATGGGAGAAGATATTTGCAAATGACACATCTGATAAAGCCTTAGTATCTAAAATCTATAAGGAAGTTATCAAACTTAACACCCAAAAAACAAAAAATCTAGTTAAGAAATGAGTATAAGACATGAATAGACAATTTTCCAAAGAAGACATGAAGATGGCCAAAAGACACAGGAAATGATGTTCAACAGTACTCATCAAGGAAACACAAGTCAAACCTATAATGAGATATCACCTTATACCTGCCAAAATGGTTAAAATCAGCGACACAAGAAACAACAGACTTTGGGGAGGATGTAGCAAAAGTGGAACCCACTTGTTCTGTTAGTGGAAATGTCAACTGGTTCAGCCATTGTGGGAAAAAGTGGAGGTTTCTCGAAAAGTTAAAAATAGAACTGCCCTATAATCTGGCAATCCCAGTGGTAGTTATTTATCCAAAGAATAGAAAAATACTAATTCAAAGGGATACATGCACCCCAATGTTTTTAGCAGTATTATCTACAATAGCCACATTATGAAAGCAGCCCAAGTGTCCACTGACTGAGGAATGGATATAGAGGATGAGGTATATATACACAGTAGAATATTACTCAGCCATAAAAATGAATGAAATCAAGGAGCAGCAAGGTGGAGGAGGAGTAGGAGACCTAAATTTTATCTGGTCCCAGGAATTTAGCTAGACAGTGATGAAACCATTCTCAAAACCCACAAAATCAACAGAAGATCAAAGAAAAGAATAGAAGCAATTCTATGATCAGAAAAGTGACTACTTTCTGGAAGGTAGGATGTGTGAAGAAGTGAATCCAAGGTGATATATGGGAAGATAGACCATGGGGGAGAGACCCTCCATTAGCTGGCCACTGTTATGTGACAGAGCAGAAGAGCACAAAACTGGAAATTTTAGAAGTCTGCTCCACTGAAGGATGTCACTTCATTGGTTAAGTGGGCATGGGGTTGGGAGGTGGAACCCTTGCTAGGACAGTGTGGTCTCAGAACCCTTGCAGTCACAGAAAGACTGGGGGTGCCTGAGTGTGGCAGAGCTCCCAGGTATCAGAGCAGGGAAGCTGACTGAAAAGACTGAGCTGAGGAGGGGGCTCTCATCTTGGGGTTACCATGAACGATGATCTGCACCACAGTTGGACCACTACTCTTTCAGCAGGGACCCAACAAGCAGCAGATCCAGGGAGACTCCTCTTTCTCCCCCAGGAGGAGTGGCACAGGAGTGTACCACAGGAATCTGCTGAGTTTGGAAACTCCAAACGGGATTATGAGCCAGAGCCAGAAAGGTTGGTAACCAGAGTGTGGCTGGAGACCACGAAGAGAGGAGTGACTGACTGCTTTTCTCTGAGGGCTCACTGAGGAGTGGGGCCCCAAGTTCTCAGCTACTCTGGGGCCAGAGATTGGGAGGCCCCCATTTTCATTCTTGTCCTCCAAAGCTGTATGGAAAGCTTTCAGGGAACAAAAGCTACAGAGAGCAGACCCAAGCAAATTACTTAGCCTGGCCCCTGGCAAGGGTGGTGTAATTCTGCCTTGGGCAAAGACATTTGAGAATCACTGCAACAGGCTGCTCCCCCAGATCAGCAAGAACATCCAGCCAAGACTAAGTTTACCCATCAACGAGAACTGCAAAACTCTTGCACTAGGGGAATACAGCATATTGAATTCATGGCTTTCCCTCCATGGTTCTTTAGTCTTTCAAAGTAATTTTTTTTCTTTTTCTATTTTTTTTGAATTTTTGTTCTTCTTTTTAAAGCAACATCTTACCAAATCCTTATCAATTAAAGAAGTGAAATCTTTTTAATTTTCATTTTTACAGTCATATTCTATCCCTTCATTGCGTTTAACCTAATATATATATATATATATATATATATATATATATATATATATATATATATTTCTCTTTCTTTCTTTAAAAATTTGGGATATAGTTTCTTCTAACAGACCAAAATATACCCTAAATCTAGTGTATGGCTTTGCTCTAGTCTACTGCCTAATCACATTCTCTCTCTCTCTCTTTTTTCTAAAATTTTTTTTCTTTTTTCAACCAACTTCTTACCTTATCAATTCCTTTTTAAAAATACTTTGAAATTTTCATCTTTACAGTCATATTCCATCCGGTCATCATATTTACTCTTATTTTAGTGTATATATATGTATATACATACACACATTATATATTTATATATATATATATATATATGTATGTATTTTTTTCTTTCTTTAAAACTTTGGGAGACAGTTTCTTTGAACATACCAAAATACACTCAAAATCTAGTATTTGGGGGCACCTGGGTGGCTCAGTGGGTTAAAGCCTCTGCCTTCGGCTCAGGTTGTGATTTCGGGGTCCTGGGATTGAGCCCCACATCGGGCTCTCTGTTCTGCAGGGAGCCTGCTTCCCCCTCTCTCTCTGCCTGCCTCTCTGCCTGCTTGTGATCTCTCTCTCTGTCAAGTAAATAAATAAAATCTTTTAAAAAAATCTAGTATGTGGCTCTGTTATATTCATCAGCATGATGGTATTATTTTTTTTCCCCTTTCCTTTTCCCCCTGGTTTCAGGTATGTTCTGATTTGTTTAGTGTATATTTTTCTGGGGTCATTGTCACCCCATTCATTTATTCATTTCCGGACAAAATGACACTGAAAAACTCACCTCAAAAAAAAAAAAAAAAAAAAAAAGAACAAGAGCTTGTACTGACTGCGAGGGACCTAAAGAATATGGACATTAGATTAGTTAGATGTCAGGAATAGAGTTGAGAATGATGGGAATAGAGTTGAGAATGATAGGTATAAATAAACTAGCTGAGGTTGAAAAAAGCATAGAACATACTAGAGAATCTTTTTATGGAGAAATAAAAGAAATAAGATTTAACCAAGTTGAAATAAAAAAGGCTATTAATGAGGTGCAATAAAAAATGGAGGCTCTAACTGCTGGGACAAATGAGGCAGAAGAGAGAATTTGTGACACAAAAGACCAAGTGATGGAGAATAAAGAAGGTGAGAAAAAGAGAGATAAACAACTACTGCATCATGAGGGGAGAATTCGAGATATAAGTGATACCATAAGATGAAACAAAATTAGAATAATTGGGACCCAGAAGAAGAAGAAAGAGAGGGGCAGAATGTATATTGGAGCAAATTATAGCAGCGAACTTCCCTAATTTGGGGACCAAAAACAAACATCAAAATCAATTCCTCTCAAAATCAATAAAAATAGGTTCACACCCCATCATCTAATAATAAAACTTAAAATCTCAGTGACAAAGAGAAAATCCTGAAAGTGGCTTGGGACAAGGGGTCTGTAACCTACAGTGGTAGAAACATTATATTTGCAGCACACGTATCCACAGAGACCTGGAAGAAAGGACTGGCATGATATATTCAGGGGACTAAATGTGAAAAAATTTGTAGCCAAGAATATTATATCCAGGTAGGCTGACATTGAAAATAGAAGGAATGATTAAAAGCTTGCAGGAAAAACAAAGACTAAAAGAATTTGTAAACACTAAACCAGCTCTACAGGAAATATTGAAAGGGGTCATCTAAGTTAAGAGAGAGCCTGAAAGTAACATAGACCAGAAAGGAACAGAGAAAATATACAGTAACAGTCAACTAACAGGCAACACAATGGCACTATATTAATATCTTTCAATAGTTATCTTGAGTGTAATTGGGTTAAATACCCCAAACAAAAGACACAGGGTATCAGAATGGATAAAAAACCAAGACCCATCAATATCATGTCTGCAAGAGACTCATTTTAGACCTACACGCACCTCCAGATTAAAAGTAAGGGGGTGGAAACCCATTTACCACACTAATGGACATAAAAAGACAGCTGGGGTGACAATCCTTATATCAGAGAAATTAGATTTTAAACCAAAGACTATAATAAGAGATGAGGAAGGACACTATATCATACTTAAAGGATCTGTCCAACAAGATCGCACAGTTTTAAATATCTATGCCCCTAACATGGGAGCAGCCAAATAAGCCAATTAATAGCAAAATCAAAGAAACACATCAACAATAATACAATAATAGTAGGTGGCTTTAACATCCTACTCACTGAAATGGACAAATCATCTAAGTAAAAGATCAACAAGGAAATAAAGGCTTTAAATGACACAGTGGACAAGATGGACTTCACAGATATATTCAGAACATTTCATCCCAAAGCAACAGAATACCCATTATTCTCTAGTGCACACGAAACATTAGAATAGATCACATCTTGGGTCAAAAATCGGGTCTCGGGACGCCTGGGTGGCTCAGTTGGTTGGACGACTGCCTTCGGCTCAGGTCATGATCCTGGAGTCCCGGGATCGAGTCCCGCATCAGGCTCCCAGCTCCATGGGGAGTCTGCTTCTCCCTCTGACCTTCTCTTCGCTCATGCTCTTTCTCACTGTCTCTCTCTTAAATAAATAAATAAAATCTTTAAAAAAAATCGGGTCTCAACTGGTACCAAGAGATTGGGATCATTACCTGAATATTTTTGGACCACAATGTTTTGAATCTTGAACTCAGTCAAAGGGGAAACTTGGAAAGAACTCAAATATATGGAGGC